>NC_083350.1:94329523-94946689 GCF_030254825.1 Meriones unguiculatus
GTGTGTGACCCTCTGAAGGGATGGCCAGGGTTGATAGCCAGGGGTGTGAGTTCAGGCACCAGTGGGGCCAACAATACCTCCAGGTCCCACCAAGTCACAAAGCCCTGACTGCCATGTCCTGTCACTCAACAGCAACAAGAGCCACATGAGCTGGTAAAAGTGGCTCCCAAGACACAGGCTAGGGACCTCTGAGGGGTTCCACAGAAACCCCAGATTCCTAGTCTGGATTCTTCCAGGCTATCGAGCAAACATAACAATTCAGCTTCTGACAGCCAGCACATTCCTCGGCAGGGGGCCTGTGATGTCATCTGCCCCAGAAATCCACGTGTTGAGGATTAGCAAACAGAACAGGCAGCCTTTGGACAACCGCTCTCATGTCAACGGTGCACAGTGCCTTGTCTGGAAGACTAACTAAGAAGGGAGGGATTCTGTCTCTCAGGTCAGTCCTGGCCAATGGGGAACTTACCGCCTTACCAGCTCGGAACGCCCTCATGTTTCTTTAGACAAATCCAGCAGGTTCTTTGTGGCCTCTCTGCCTGTTGATGTGTCCTTTGCCGGACCAGGAAGGCTCAGCTGGGCTCCTCCTATGATTTCTTTCACCCAAGTAACAAACACAGCAGTTGGTCTTATCTTGTTTTATATACTAGTGTGTGCGTGTCTGTGAGTGTGTGCTTGTGTGTCTGTGCAAGCATGTGCATGTGTGTCTGTGATTGCATGTACATGTATTTGTGTGCCACTGTGTGTGTCTCTGTGAGTGTGTATCTATGTGAGTTTCTATGTTCATTTACCCATTTAACAAGAACAGCCGCTTTGCAGTTTGCTTAAAGCTCTAGGTCTCAATTTCTGTAACTGTAAAAGAATAAACTTCCCCAGGCTCAAACTTTGGGATAAAAGGGTTGAAAGGTTCCATTCTGATTCAACATGAAGAAAGACACATATATCCATTAGTAATGTCTTCTGTGGCCACACTAAAAAAGGAAGTATATGTTTGTTAATGCCTAGACCAGCTCAAAGGACCCTCCTGCTAAATCTAAGACTGTAAATCATAAACCCTGTCTCACACACCTTAGAAGCCATTGTCGTCTTCTGTGTGAAATTCTCTTTTTCTGAGTAGGTAATTTGTCTATAAAATGAAAGCCACTTGGAATGGAAATAACTCTAGACTCGCAGCCATTATTGCTGTGACTCAACAGCTGTGCAGAAATGCTTGGCTTTTCATTCTGGGAAGCCATTTCTCATCCCATCAGATTCTGGTGCAGAAGAAACTTCAGGAAGGCCTGTAAGGCCTGTGGCTTTCAGGGAGTGTGGAGTGCAGAGAATCTGTTCAACACACGTACAGTTTCCTCCATCTGTAGCAAAGGGAATCCTTTGAACTCTTTATAACTGTGCACAACTTTAAACCTCATGACCCAGGTTTGGCTAGTGAGATGTAAGCACAACCATTTCTGCTGTAGTAAAGGACTGTCCCACACCACACGGACAGAAAACAGAGAGAGGTGGAGTGTCTGAGCTCTGGCATCATGGAGCTATGATACAGGCCCTGGCAAAACTGTTTCATGAGGGATGTCATGGTTACTGGCATGAACTATGACATCTGGTCCTCACATGCTCCAAGTCAATTTGGTAAGATGATGGAGATGGAGGAACGTAGGAGGCTCACTACCAGTCCAAAGCTAGCCGTCTCCAAGAAGCCGAGTCCGGAGGATGGTGGCTCTGTTTTAGGGCTCCCTCATTAGGTGACATATACATACCAGATTCTGTCCCTAAGGAGCACAGCTGAGGTCAACTCATACCAAATCCAGTGAGCACCAGGCCATGCTGCTGGATTCGAGGAACACAAGAGTAGAAAATAGAGGGACGTTGTCCTCAGCCTGTGCAAGTACAGGAGACAGTGCAGGCTCCTGGGATAGGCTAATACATTCTCCAGGACAAGCAGAACACCAGCACCAGCTGCGGACACTGAGCTTACAGAGGTCACTAACCCAAGATCTTCCCATAGGTGAGGAAAGGGAGCCAGATCCTCTAAGTCTAAGTCTGCTGAGTTTTCTGCTATCCAGTTACAAAGTACAGCATTCCTTGCTGAGGCAAGACCAGATGTCCCTAGCTCATCTCCAGATGTTTGCTATGTGCTGATCCTAAACTATAACAGCACCCATCAAACTCACCCCACCCAAGACTAGATTCCTAGAAGGTGCCGTGAGCTCTGCTAATGGCTCAGCCTTGAATTCATCACTTGAATCTGATCCTATGTCTCCACAGACAAAACCTAAGGCCCATGGCAAATCTAATTTAAAAAAAAAAAAAAAGCACTATTTACCCAGGCGCCCTTCCCTGTCTCCTCCAGGTTCTCAGTGAGCACCGAAGTCAATGCTGCCCTAGGTTAGAGTCAGTTAGGTATTCTACTATTTGCAGTGGTTTGGATGAGAATGGTTCCCTCAGGCTTCGAAACCTGGTCCCCAGCTAGTGGAACTGTTTGGGAAGGATTGTGAGGTGTAGCCTTGTGAGGTGTAGGGGATAGGCTTTGAGGTTTTAAAAGGCTCATTCCCAGTGTGGCCTCTCTGCCTGTTGATGGTGGATGAAGATGTGAGCACTCAGCAATTCCTGCCACCTCGCCTCTGCTCCACCATCATGAACTCTAACCTTCTGGAACTGCAATCCCAATTAAACACTTTTTTTTTTATAAGTTGCCTACAGCAGTAGAAAGGTTTAAGGCACACAGGGTTGAGACCCCACAGGACCCACTCCTCCCCCACTCCCCCACTGCAATCTAGCCCACTCTTCCCTCAACATGCAGCCCACTCTCACGTTTGGTCTACACACTCGCCTGCCCTTCTCCTACTCAGTCCCTGCTCACAAAACACCTCTTCACAGAGGCCTTCCTCTGCCAACCCTTCAAAAAGTCAACCTTCGACTACCTCTAACACACCTTTAATAGCATTTCTACCCACCAGCTTACACGCTGGGAATGTGCTTACTTACGGAAGCTGATTTCCCCACAGGGATGGACGTGCCCTGGAACGGGGCTTTGTCTATTTCTCACACTGTTGCCTCCTCAGAGCCTGAGGTGACCTGGCAGGTTACATGTGCTAAGTGCCCAAGAAACCAGTGGATAAATTAATTCGTGGGACATCTGCCATGTGTCAACTAGTGTGCCAGGTTCTGAGGACACAGATTGAAAAAAGAAAAAGCCAAACACTCAGAAACACAATTTTAAAAAGCTTGTGCTCCTATCCTTGAGCCTACAGCTAGAGAGAGTAAGCACCAGAGGTTATAACCTCAGCTGCAGCACTGAGAGAGGGTGCCCACAGCAACACAGAAGCACAGCAGGTCCCTTCCCAAGGCCTCCTGCTTCTCTGAAGAACCACCATCTCCTGCCTCCAGCTAAGGACAAAGGACCCAGCCCTACCGAAGACACTGCCACGAGATCCGGTCTCGACCTGAAGCTTGGCTAGAGAGAGTCTCTTCGTGTTATGACAGGGTCATGACTAACTGTTCATTTAGGTTACAGTCACCCACACAGAAGCTTCAAACCATCCGGAAGAGACTATTATAGATGTCTCTGGTACCCTAAGACAAGGAATCCGGCATCTCATCAAAACAGCCTGAATGATCAATGCACAATGGAGCTGGATCTATCACTTTCCAGGGGTGAGGTGTGAGGCCCCACTTTGAAGGAAATGACAGAGTGGCTTCTGTCACAGGACTGCGAACCCTTGGCACATCCATCTTTTCCTTAAAAAAACAAGCTATTGTGATAGGAACAGAAGAGGGGACAAGGAAGGGCCTCCGGGAACTGGTCCTAAGGAGTCTCATTTATCTGAAATTATAAGGTGTCCAAATGCCCCACCCAGGATGTTCACCATTGGAACACACTCTCCTCCCCTTTATTCTTTGAGGATGCTGGGAAAGGTGAAGTGGCCCAGAGGCCTTTGTAAAGGCAGAGATTAGGATTCTGATGAGGAATACTTGCAAAGAGACCTACAAGAGCAGTGGCTACAGCCTCCAGAGAAGGTTCCCACGGCCCATCAAAGCTGCCCGGTGGTAGCCGCAGTGAGGTAACGCTGGCTGTCAGCTCTGGCCTCTGTCCCTGCCTGGAAATTCCCTCCCTGCTTTCCTGCCTTTTGACACCCTTCCTCCAAGAGTGACTAGCTCTCTCCCCCCGACCCCTCCCCCCCCCCCAGTGACTCCTTCCCGGATTGCTGCAGTCAGGGACAGAATTCCAGAAGGCGGAATTAGGCAGGAGAAGGCTTCAGGAGAAACTGGACGAAGAACCCAGCGTCCCCAGACCTTGTGACCTGGGTTCCACACCCCTCTTGCCCCATGATCTCTGCTCCTTCCAGAGATGAGCACCCCCCCAACCCCCGTGAACCCTCTGTGCCTTGTACACATGATCTCCTTCTCTATGAAGCCCCACCCATTCTCCCACCGAATCCCTTTCAAATCACCCACCTTGGCGGGCAGTGGCTGAGCGCAGGCCTGGCTTACCTCACCTCTAAACTTCCGCATGGCCCTCAGGAGGTGCCGGCCCCCGCTGTCCACCTACCCACCCTCATTCTCGTGCCCACCATGCACCTCCCGCCTACACTCCATTACTTTGGAACCTTGCACTGCCCTCACCGCCTGCTACCCCTCCCCCACTTCCTGATCGCCCCCTCCGTTGCCCTTCTAAATACTCTCCCCTCTGCTTCCTTCAAACGCTCTCCCTGCCTTGAATGCACCCTCCTCTTTCTATTTTTGCTACTGATCTTGATTGTGTGCACACATGCTTACCTGGGTATGATGCCTTGGGGGGGGCAGGCATGCCAGGTGGACATGTGGAGGTCAGAGGACAACTCTGTAGAGCCGAGTCTCACCTTCCACCTTTGCGTGGGTCTCACGGGTTGAACTCGGGCCGTGAACCTGCTGGTGTGGCAGGTGTGAAAACCAGCAGAGACATTTCGCTGCCCCCCTTTCTACTTTTATCACACACACACTTAATTCTACATGAAAGAAAATCTGCAATATTTATCTTTCTGAGTCTAGCACATTTTGCTTCATGTAACAATCATCAGTCGCATCCAGTTTCTTGCAAATGTCACAATTTCATTTTTCTTCACAGCAGAAGAAAATCCATCATGCATATGTTCCACGTTCTCTTCATTCACTCATCTAGATTCATTTTATTTCTTAGAAACAGAACTGTGCCTAGTCCAGCGATGAGCATGGGTGTGTAAACAGCTCTGTGGTACACTGACCTCAGACATATAACTAGGAATGCTCATTCCCACTCTTGTGGACTGAACTGTGCCCCTGAGAAGGTATCTGTCTTCATGTACTTCCCAGTACCTATATGTGTGGCTTTATTTGATAACAGGGTCACTGTAAATGGAATCTAATTGAGATGCAGTGATGGTGAGGGGAGAGGAGGAGGGGAGGATGGGAGTGTTCATTTAATGACTGGCATCTTGTCAGGCAGAGGGCGGCTGCAGCACAGAGACTTCAGTAGGGTGAAAATACAATGTTGCTAGGACTCAAAGCCTACTTCTTCTGAAGCCAATGGCTTTTCTCTCAGTCCTCACACACCCAGTGTGCAGCTCCAAGGAGCAAAGCTTGACATCTGGTTGCATTAGGGCCAGATTCCTGCTCAACTCTGCTCGTAGGCGTATTAGCTACTGAAGTTCTATCTTGTCACTCACGAGCTGGTAGCTGTCCCCTTTGAGGTTGAAGACACCAGGGTAAGAGATGCTAGAGTGCTTTGCTTTTTGTTATTTGGAATCTGTCATTCTGTTTTGTTTGAGACAGTGTCTCTAATCCAGTGCACTATATAACCCAATGTATGTAACAGCATGTCACCACTAGTAACCCTAAACACTATGTAGCGGAGGATGACCTTGAACTCCCAATCCTCCTGCTCCGTGATCGTAGGCTTGCGCTACCGTGCCTGGCTTATGTGGTGCTGGACCAACCCCAGGGCCTTGTGAACAGGAGGCAAACACTCTGCCAACACTGCCTGAGGCCACCAAAGATGGCAGCCACCAGCCCAACAACCACAGGGACACATGCAGAAGCTTCCAGCCACTGAGCTAATGAACTACTGGCCTAATTCTCTGACTTGTCCTTTGCTTCAGGTCACACTTTCCTGCAGTGCTCCTGGATTCCAGAGACAGCTGGCTCCAAGGATAAACATCTTGAGACAAGATTCAAAATGGGCAGCAGCACCCACAGCCACCTGGCCAATGCAGCCAGCAACGCAAGCCCCGATCCCTTGCCATACAGCCTTGACTACCGCCAGCCCCTCCGGAGCAGCCACGCAGCCAGCAGGACGGTGGTTTGGTCTCCAGTATGACCACAATGAGAATGATTTCCTTCCTCCTTCATTCATCTCTTCAGGTGATCTTTGAGGAGGGCAAGGCCTGGCTCGCTGTGCAAGTACAGTTAGGTTCTAGCCTAGTCACCAGTTACAGTATCCCATCGGGCAGAGCTTGGAGGACGTGTAGAAGCCATGACACATTGACGACTGCCAGCATCCAGCAGGGGCTGGGAATGAGGTGGCCTCCCGAGGAGCCAGCCAGCCTCCAGAACTGTGAGAGGCATTCTCTGCATGAGGCTCTGGAAGTGGAGGCTCCCCCCTGACCTGAGTCGTGGAGAAGCCTCTTCTTCCAGTTTGCCTCCCCTCCAGCAGGGTGCGGTGGGGATGAAGGCTTTGCAGACAAAGTCTGCTTCAAATCACAGCCCCATCCCTTTCCAAGTCCTCACCTGGAATAGGTCTCTCAGGTTCTCAGAGCTTCAGTTTCTCAGTAACAGTAAAATGTGGCGTCACGCCACCCTACTGCTACGGATAGCACCTTGCAACCAGCTCACGGAGGCCAGAGAGAGATAAGCACCGGCTGTGGCTGTTAGCGGCCAGTTCTGGGCTCACAACTGCCTACAGCAGGGGTCTCATGCCTTCTGCCGGCCTCTCTGGACACACGTGTACACACACATCCCAAACACTCACACACACACACACACTCATACACACACAAATCTAAAAAAAAAAAAAAAAAATGTAAGGAACTTCAAAGCCACCCTCAGCTACGCAGCAACTTTGAAGCCAGCCTGGGCTACCTGAGCCCCTCCTGTCTTAAGCTCCCTCCCCTGAGCCCCTTCCTTCTCGGATCCCAGGGAGTGGGGCTGCCTCTGTCAAGGGCTCCAGTTTCTGACGGTGGCAGGGGTCACCCCCCTACATGCAGTATTCCCCTCCCTCTGCTAAGAGTGGGCACCTTCCCTTCCTGCCCACCGGGACCCCCGGCTCAGCCAGCAGCTGGGAACTGCCAGCACCCCACCTGTGGCGCCGGAGGACAAGCTCGCTGCCAGCTCCGTCTGCCTGAGGGACACGTGTTCACTGGAGAGAGCATTGGCTCTCGGGGATATGGCGTTCTAGCACTGTCACTCTAAGATTAGAAGCCAGTCTCTCCAGCATGGCGGTGGTAGACTCAGGGGCTGAGTCACTCCTCTGGGGGCTCACTGGTTGGGAGCAGCTAGGCCAAGATTCAAACCAGCAGTCACTCTGAGGCCTACATCTTCCTCTATTAGGTAAAAAATACATTGCAAAAATCAGATTTCCTTTTTATTTATTTTTTCATCCTTCCATTTTTGTGGTTCCCACTCCATTCCACACACGTGTGTATGCACATACATGTTTGCATGTGTTAGTGTGGGCATGCACATACCATGGCACACATGTGGAGGTCAGAAGACAGTTTTGGGAAGTCCGTTCCCTCCTTCTGCCATGTGGGTCCCAGGGGTAGAATTCAGGCTGTCAGGTATAGGAGCAAGCACCTGGACCAGATGAGCCATCTTCCCAGCGAGAACCAGATTTTCCATTGATCTAGATACCCTACCCCACCCACCAAGCTCAGTGCTGCCTCAAGCTCCTTTTTCTTCTAGTTCTGTATGGAACAAAGTCAGGGTAGTTGATAGACTGAGAGTCTTATGACTTTGTTTTCTGATACTATAACAAAACAGCTAGAGAGAAGGAATTTATTTGGTCTATAATCTTGGAAGATAAAAGTCGAAGACTGGGTGGCTCTATCCTTTCTGCCATCATCACATGCTGACAATGTGTGCTTCTGGACCCCTCAGCCTCCAGAACGGGAGCCACATAAACTTCTCTTCTTTATAAGTTACCCAGTCTCAGGGATTTTGTTATAGCAACAACAAAACGACAATAAAATAAATAAATAACCATCCAAACACGGAGAAAAGTTTTTTGAAAAAAGAAATAGAACTCAAACTGGGACTTGGGGAATTACTTTAAATTTAGAAGGAAAAGTCTTTCTAGGGCACTGACATTTCTGAGACATGAATGAAAAGAAGAAAGCTAAGCAAAAACCCAGAGGAGGAACTTTTGGGAAAATGAGGGAGCAAGGCCTGAGGCAAAAACATGCTCCTATTTTTATCTTGTCACACCAAAGTGGCATGGAGTCTCAGACTGTGTGACTCAGGTGTGGCTGCTGGGGCTGGAAGCCGCAGCAGCACCTGTGGGAGCAACTTAGAAACCCTGGGGTTCAGCCAACCCAGGTCCACCTGCCCATGGTCCACCCCTGAGCAGACAGCCTGATGAGGCATTCTATGAGAAAGTTAAACACACACACACAATGCTTGTGATGAATGAGTGAGTGAGTGAGTGAGTGAGTGAGTGAGTGAGTGAGTGAATAAGTGAACAAACGTTTTGCATAGCAGGTTTCCAATTCTAAACCCTTTTAACAACTAGACATCCAGGGGCCCCTGTGCCAGATAAGGAAGGTGTCAATTTGATACCCCATAAAGCAGCTGACTGACAGCTGTCAGGAGGGGAGGAAAAGGTATCCTCCTTCAGGATCAGATGGCCCCTCAGCTGCTCAGCACCCAAGAACTCAGCCTGAGCTGTTCCCCACAGCCTCCATGAAGCTTAAAATTCCATTACTAGTCCCTAAATGGCTATCAACCCCACACAGCGTGGTTAAAAATACTCTTCACACTTGTTAGGCCTCCCCACCATCATATCACTTCGAGGAATCTGACAGCTGTGATTAGCAGAATATGTAAATCCTGCCTCTTCCTGGAGCCTGTCTGCACTGCGCTGGCATAGCACAGGCCAGGGAGGAGGATAGTTCATTGCTTTGTAAGACCTACAATTGATTAAATATGGGCATCCCAACGACAAGAGCAGCATTTCTAGCTCCGGAAGCTGCACTACTCTTACTGCACACTCACTGCACGCTTCTGAAAGCAGGCAGACACAGGATGCAAGGGAAGGAACAGCTCACCTCCCAGCACCGCCCCACCCTCTACAAGTCAGGCTACTGGTGCTTGGAGACCCTGACCTTGGCACAGGGTCTAAGAGCTGGCAACCTGATTTCACACTTCCTCTGGAAAATCCCATTTGTAAAACAAGAAAGTGCATGCACAACCTGGGAGACAGGCCACAGAAGAGCAACCCACACCACACACTAGAGTAGGCAGTCTTTGAACTAAGGTGCTAGGAAATAAGCTAGAGTTTGTCTCAACAGGAGACCAGGCTTCTCCAACTGTCGGGAAGAAGAAATTGGGGAAGCAAGGGCCTAATAAAGACTTCGGGGGAACTAAACTTCAGGCAGACTTAACACAAAAGACGCCTGCTACACTAACAGAGAAATACAAGGGCAAGCCATCAGGTGAGCACACACACACAGGTCCAAAGACCTTCTCTGCCTCCTTTACCCCTTGGCTAGCTCATTATTACAGGAAAAACTAGAATTTAACTCCTAATTCTTGTTTCAGACAAAAAAATATCTTTTAGCAAAACAGCATGTTCAGTTTTGCAATGCAGATGATCAACACTCCATGCCACCTACACTCCATGACACCCAGGATGGCAAGCCACGACCTGGTATCCAATCTTCCTTGCTGCCTGTTTATGCAAAGAAAACTAAGGTCCTGACTCCTTTCAGATTGGGGGAACAAGGCAATATTTATGGCACTGTTAAGCATTTCTCACTGTGACTGAAAACGCAGATCCTCCAGTACACACAACACAAAACTCCAGTGCATGTGGGGAAGGGGGCTTTGCGGGAGGGAGGTAAAGACGTTCACAAGAATTGTCACCTCCAACCAGTGCTTCTCTGGACGTCGCTTCAGAGTGGCCATGACAGTGCCTTCAAAATGGGTTTGACAAACAACTCTTGGGGTCAAGAAGGGATGTACTCTGTCTCCCAACGTCCAGCTTACAGTGGCTGAGCAGTGAAAATAGCCTGTGATAATGAGCCTCTATCATGGCTCCCCTCAGCTGCAGTATGGACCTATCCTCAACACAAAGGCCTTCCGGTTTCACTGTTCCCACCTCCAACCAGAGAAAGCTCAGAGCTGGCCATCGAAAACAGCCCCTGGCAGAGCATCTGAACCTTCCCCTCGGTTCTTCCTCTTCTGCATCTTCTTTTTCATTGTATTTGTGAGGGTGTGGGACACATCAATCATTTATCTGGCTTTTTGGGAAAGGACGATGCTAAGGATGTTGAGCATCCCTCAGGACAGGGCAGTCCTCTCCCCTTTCGTGCCGTCCCCACTGTCCACGTTTCTTCTTATTCTGCACATTTTCCCTGTCTGGAAAGCCATGGGAATTGGCTGGGCTGTGAGCAGGCCCAGAAGCACATGCAGATGGATGGATGACCTTCAGGAAGGGGTCACACGGGGTGCATCCCACCCGCTCATCCTCTGCTCCTCACTCTGGCCACAACCAGTTTCCACCTGGAAGCCAGCTGGGACGGCACAGCCTGGGTCCCATGTGGTCCCACACTGGGCACCTGTGTTTGTATTTCTGAATGCTTGCTACAGTCCTATCCTGCCAAGCTACACACAGAACCTTCTTTCCACCTCTTTTATCACTGTAGCTGATATCTGTCTGCATTGGAAAACAGAGCATTCTCAAGGGCCAGGTCTATTTACCATGTCCGCATTGGTACCCACAGAAATGGAAGAAGGCAGGTAGAGATTTCATCGTGCTGGTAACAGTGGGGTTTGTGAGCTTGGCTGGAAAGGCAATTCTGAGCTTGAAAATAAACTATTCTATTCAAACAGTTGTGCCTTTTTAGACTCTTGGTTGTTCAAGCAACGGCCCTTTTCTTGGCTAGCGGATATCTACCTGTGTTCAGGGGCCCTATCCTGAGCAATGATATACTGATGCTTTAACCAAGTCATGACACTGTCACTCCCCTTTTACAAGCTTTCCTTGCAGCTAGAAAAGGTCAGGTGACCCACTTCTGGCCAACAGGAAACAGGGAGAAGATCACGGGGAGGGAGCTGGAACAGAACCTAAGCACTCAAACTATGCTGTAGTTCCATTATCATTATTGCTGATCAATGGACTGACTCTGCCTCGCCTTTGCTCACTCACCACCAGCCATAGCTGGACCTGGCTTGTCCTAGCCCACAAGAACTCTTCCGTGCATATCATCTCAACACCGAGTATAACAACACTGAGTATAACACATTGCTTGAAGTCAGCCATGGTGGAAATAGTTACACCATGAAACTTAGCAAATAGGACTAAGCAGAATTTGTTTTTCCTGTAGAGTTAAGTAAAAGCACTTGTCACACATCACCTCTACTTGCTTGCCACCCCCTTTCCAACTACCCATCTCCCCCTCCTAAATCACTGAGAACCTACTGTGTGCTGTGCATCGGAAAGCCAGCAGCTGAGCCGCTGTAGTTTGTGCGTGAGTTCACAGTGAGCTCACAGTCCAGCAGCGCTGCAGCAGCTGTTAAGGTCCATGGGTTACAAGGAACAGACACTCAACCATGAGTGCTTCAGTTAAGAAAGCCGAACGAGGCATGGCGTTTGCCTGCAATCCCAGAACAACTTAGACTCCATGGTGAGTTCCAAGCTAACCTGGGCTGCTTACCAAGATTTTCCTCCAAGGAGGAATAAAAAGGCTGGCCACCCAGCATCAGCAAGAATCCCAAGAGTCCCAACACCCTCTCATCTGCTCTAAGTTTGCATATAAACTCTCTGCCTCACGAATACAGGACTTCATCCAAAACCCAGAAGCAGGAGCAAAGGGGTTTGTTTTCATCTGAGAAGAAAACAATGTAATCATTATAATGACTTCATGAGATGGATACTACAACTACTCTCCTTCTTTAGATATGGAAATAAAATATAAAGACGATTAAATGGGGTGCTTAAGGCCACGGAGCTTGAAATGGCTGGAATACAAGCCAAGTGTGGAAATCAGGCTGTGCTAACAGGCTGGCCTGGGGACACTGAGTGCCCACTGCTGACCTATACCAACTTGTTCTAACCTTTAGTCTCTGCCTGTGCTCACACTAAGACTGTTTGTCAATCCAAGAATGAGAAAACGATTTAATCATGTGCCTTTCCCCTCCCCTCCCATTCCCCCTCCCGCTCTCAACGATAACTCCCAAGACACCAGGTTAGCTGCTGGTATTTGATAGCTGGCAGGGGAAATAGTCCCATTCGCCCATCTCAGCTCTCAGACTGTCCAACCTGAACGGAACAAAATCTCAGCGCTCCTGGCGCCAGCAGGCCAGCGTCTGGCCCCTTCCTCTGTCCTAATTATCCACTTGAAAACCTGAAGACTGGGCTCCCATCCACTTGGCATGCGGACCATCACTGTGGCTCATCTGCCTGTAACTGCACACCTCCCCTTGGAATTGCATGTCTATTTACTGCACCCACTGCCTGGGACACTCTCACAGTGAGTCCCCATCCCAGCTGCCCCCCACCAAAGAAGACCCCAACCTTACTGGCACCCTGCACAAACTGGCATTACCCAGATCCAGCTAGAGGAAAAATTATTGGCTTAAGCAGCCGAAGAACTTGAGCAGCTTATTATTAATGTTTTTTAATAGAAAAGTTAGTTCTGTAATTCTCTATCTGATTAGGTGTGCAAATTAATTAATTAAAAAAAAAAAAAAAAAAAAAAAAAACAACTAAAAAGCCATCTGGCCTGGAAGTCCAAGTTCTACTTAACAAACACTTTGATGAATGAAGTTCCAGAAGGCACAGCTGGCGTCTCTTGTAAGCCCTGGCAAGTCTGGGCTTACACTCTCAGCAAGCCTCAAGCCATCCTGGGGACACACACAGCGGGTCCCATCACCACTCCGTTCGCTTTTGACTTTGAACTTTCATTTGCTTTGTTTGGGTTTTGTCCAAGGGAAAAAGAGAAGAGATGGATGGACCAAGGAAGGCAGCTGCAGGAGCCCACTGCGAAAGCAGTCTGACTCAATGGAACTTTCCCTCCATCACCAGGTGCTACACAGGTGCTGAGACCACAAACCCTTTCAAGATTCTTGGCCCCGCCCCACCCCCTTAATTTGAAAGCAAGATCCCAAACTTCCTGAGGGCACTCAGAGCTGCTCGTTATTATGTAAGCTGAGAACACTTATTAGCCCAAGCAATCCAATGCAATGAGACACAGAACTGACTGGCTGCCTGGAGTTGCATGACCTTGAACAGGCTGCTTAACCATGTGTTCTAGACTGTCCACCTTCCCCCAAAGCCTTATGTTGGAATCTCCAACTGGGGGTGAAAGGATTAGGGACACTTAGGAGGTGATTAGATTCTGATGGTTGGATTGTCAGGCACTGTTCGGAGCTTGAAGCAGGCTGGGAGCTCATCCTACCAAGTGAAGACAGAATGAGAAGCTGCTGTCTCCATGCAGGAAGAGAGCCCTCACCAGAACACACCCAGGATGGCCGGCTACTCCAGCCCCCAGCCTCCAGAACTAGGAGGTGAGTTTCTAGTATAGAGCTGGCTAAGATTTCTTCTGTCTGGAAGCTTAGAGAGCAGGCAAGGGGAAAGCGCTTGACACCCACTGTTCTCTATTCAAGCCTGAGAGAGCCTGGCTAAATAAGCCTGACCAGCTCCTTGACAGGCTTCATTTTCTTGCTAGACAGAACAGTTCTAAGATTCACAGGAAACATCACAGGAAAGGGGCCACCAATCAGAAACAGCCAAGACATCTGGCCTGGGGAAGATAAGGTCTCTTAACTACTGGTCTGAAAAGCACCTAAGTCCTGACCAGAGTCACGTGGCCTCCATGGGCACCAGCCAATCCCAATCCAGGTCACAGCCACAGCAGGAATTCCCCTTTCTGGCTTTAAAAGGGGCCCTCCACTCCCCTCTGGGTCGACGCCATGTTGTTAGGCGGTGGCCCCAGCATGCTGGACTTGTGCAGACTAAACACCTTTTGTTGCTTTTGCTGCTCGAGTCTGGGGTCGTTCTTTCCGAGTATTCCAGACCAACAAGGCCCGGGCTTTTATTCATGCCAAGCATGTCCCCTGTGCAGGGAAATAGGACCTATTACCCTCAAAAACCCCTTCCATCACAACACCCACCTGAATAGGCTTCACAGAGAACACTCTAAGGCCTGATCAGGTCCAAGGGTCATGACACCTGTCCCCGAAAGAAACCGAAGGCAGCTCACTGTGCCCAGGGCAGGGCAGGAAGGATGGCCTTTCTCCTTTGGGCATGGAAAAATTTAAAGAAACTTTAAGAAGGTTAAAAAAACATCCCCCCTTTGGTTGTTCAATGTGTAAGGAAACACACCTTGGGTTTTTCTTTCTCCCTGTCTCTCTGTGGGGCAAGAACAGGATGTTTGTTCCTGGCTCTGGGAGCACTCGTTCTTGCTCCAGCAGAGGATCAGGACTGTGACCACAGCTCAGAGGTCTGAGTTTTACAGCAGCCAACTGCTGTGTCCCTCATCCTTCTCTCTCCCCATCAGGGAGTAGTTGCAGGATTTTCTTGTTGTGTGGAATATCGCCTCTCCAATACTGTCAACCACGCTCATGGTTTCTCAGAAGGTAGCTCTCCATGAGTCCTTCCTTAGGGTCTCTTCAAATTCTTCCATACTGTACAGGCATTAACTTGTGTCCTCATGGTACATGTGGGGGGGCGGGTGTGAGCATGCATGCGTTTGTGTGAACTCCAATGAGTGTTGAGTGTGAATGTGAGTGTGTGTGTGTGTGTGTGTGTGTGTGTGAGTGCACACACCATGGCTCCCATGTGAAGGTCACAAGACAATCCTGGATGTCAATCCTCACTTTGGTTTAACACAAGGTCTTTTCTGATTCGTGTTGTGTCCCCCAGGCTAGATGGCCTCCCAGCTTCTGGCAGCTCTCCCATCCCTGCTTCCTTGGCCTCCCATGCCCTGGTAGGGGTGCCCTGAGATTACAGACAAGTTGCACTCTATGTCTGGCTCTCACAGGTCCTAGGGATAGAGAATCAAGTTGTCAGGTTTGCACAGCAAGGGATCTGCCCATTGAGCTGTCTTTCCAGCTCCCTTGTCTTCTTACGTGGTGGCCAGAATAAGGTAAAAAACGAAACTCAATGAGGGAAATCTGCTCAGTATACACAGAGGAAGAGCCTGGGGGTGGCATAAAGTCACTGCGGTGACCACTCCACAAAGCTCTAAGCAGGAGCCAACTCAGTGCGGTCCTCACTCTGGATTCACACTCTGGCGGCTGTAAGACGCCAGCCAGGAAAGTCGGTGAGTGCAGGGGAAAGCCTGTAATCCCCAAAAGAAAGATGCCAAAAGAATCAAAGGCTTGAAGACATGACCAGTCGGCTCCCTCAGTCAGGAACAAGTAGAAGCACACAGATATGGCCCGCTGCCAGAAACACCTTCCCAAGAAGTCGACAAAACAAGACAGAGAACTTTCTGGAGACAATGTCCTTGTATGTCACTGACTCCTGTTCAGCCGACCACCCACGATCCTCAACATCTCCTGCAGGGGGACAGCTTTCCTGTGGCTCCAAAAGGAATCTATGCTTATACAAATAAATATTTGTTTTTATATCTACCTCCTCACAGCCATTAGCTATCCAGGCTTAAGTTGTTTTTTAAATAGGTTACAAAGCTCCATGATATACCAGCACTGGCATGGCCAGTGAATAAGTCTTCCCTCTGTTCCCTCCCTCAGCCTGCCTAGGAACCACAGTCTTTCTACAAATACTTCCCGGAATACGGATGCTAAGAACATGGGCGGGGGCTCTCCGGGACCCGGGTTGATTGACTTGGCCACATACCAGTGCCCCAAGTACCCTTCTTAGAATGGCTGGGTTTTTAACAGCACGTGGATGCGTGTCTTGGTGTCTGTGGACTTTCTGAGGAAGTTGGTTCCCTCCTTCCCTAGATGCATCTTGGAGCTCAAACTCCAGGCATAAGGGTACCTTTATCGAATGAGCCACTTTGCTGACCACACAGTCTCAGTATACAGTTGGGTAGCATTAAATGTAATCACACTGTTGCTTCTGGCCAAATGAAACAATACCCCTTTTCACAGCATTCTACTGTGTGTGTGTGTGTGTATATTTGTGAATGTGGCTGTGCTAGGGACACCAAATACGTGAATCATGCAGCGCTCTCCTTTGTTGTCTGGCTTATCTCACTTAGCATGACATTCTCAAGGTTACCCCCATTGTAGAATAGGTCAGGAATTCTTTTTGGTTTTGTCTGTTTCGGAGCCCGGGTCTTTAATGCACTATGGAGCCAAAGGACAACTTTCAACTGATACTCTTGCCTCTACCTTCTGAATCCTGGGATTACAGGCGCACCACCATGCCAGTTCTACGGGGTACTGGGGGTGAAACTCAGAGCTTTTCATGTGAATAATGCTGCTTTAATATGGGTGCATGTAAACCCCTTCCCGTTCATGCTTTTGGGCAGACACTCACTTTTATTACAGAAGCCTGAGAAGCGATAATCTTGGGCTTGTGTGCTTATTTTTTTGCGGAATAAACATACTGTTCCAGCAGTCCTATGTGTTTTTTTTAATTGCTGTCACTGTTTTATTTTTTGTTTTATGTGTATGACTGTTTTGCCTGTATGGATGTCTATGGACCACATATGTACTTGGTACCTTCAGAGGCCAAAAGAGAGCATTGGATCCCCTGAAATTTGAGTTACAGATGGTTCTGAGCTGCTTTGGGGTGTTGGAAATCAAATCCAGGTCCTCCAGCCCGTGCCCGTAACCCCTGAGTCAATTCTGCAGCCCACGGTCGTATGGTTTTAATGTTCGCATGTTCCACAACGGACAGCACCAGTATTTAACAGCCCACCATACTTTTCTCAAGGAAAGACGAAGTTAGCTGCTGATCTCAACTTGATCCTAGAATCCCAAGACGATGAAAACAAAAATGGCTGTGGGAGTGGGTAGGCAGTAGCTGAGTGGTATCACCAGGCTCACTCAGGCTCTACCAGCACATGCTCAGCAGTCTGTACTCCGGGGCACACTTCTCCCTTCAGACCGACGGCCAGAAATAACGTGATGCTCAGTGTCCTTCCCTCAGCCACTTTCCCAGTTCCCCTGAGTGAAGAGGAGGGGTGGTAGCTCTAGACTTCAGAGGAATGCATTCTGGGTAAATACTGAATCCAGGGCCTACATGATTTTTGAAAAATAGCTAAAATTCCACTTGAAATCTTAAAAATTAGAGAGCATTGTATATACATCAGGAAAGGTAATGCCACTGCTACCAAGGAAACTACACGGATTGTAGGACAAGCCAAACATAATTCAGATAGGTTTCTCTTCCTCCTCCTCCCTCCTCCTCCTTGTACTAAGGGTGGAACATAGGGCCTTGCACACACTATACTCACGCCTTACCATTGAACCAAATGCCACCAAATGAGGGTCTTGTAGTTTCTTAGAGGCACATGCACGTTTGTGCGAGGGAGTGCCTCTCTCGAGCATGCGCGCGCGCACACACACACACACACAGATGTTTTCAAGCCAGACTACCTTTGCCATGCCTATCTCACAGATACGATGCTGACACAGTTCCATGTGGGTCACCTCAAGGATTTCAGATCTCCAGGGCAAAGACAGCATGTCTATCAGCAAAGAAGGACAGCATGAGCAGGGCCAACAAAAACTCTTAAAACTGTGTGCTCGCAATCACACATCATCTGCATATCTTTTTAATGGGCCTCTGGGTCCTGTCTCTGGGCCTAGAGATTTTTCTTGTTTTAAAAACACTCTATGGACTATGTCTAAGTGCACGAGCACTTTCATAGTTCAGAAGATCTGGGCTAAAAGTTATCTAAAAGTTCTGACCTTTTGGTTTTTTTGTGATTTAAGCACTTGGAGTCTATTAAAAAATGGTATTTTTCTGACCTGACTTCCATCTTAACTTCAGGGAGTCATAATTTAGATAGAAAACTCATTTTCCAATAGACTTCCTCATGGGAACACACCCAGGCACACGATGTTCCCAAAAGAAGACAGGTGTGGACCATGTCAGGACATCACTCCACTCCTTGGCTCACCAAAGCCATCTGAAGCTCTGGCCTCCATCTCTCATTCGCTTCATAATTAGCAGCTGGAGCTGGGCCAGTCCCGGATCCACTAGCTGTGGTTTCTACCCATTGGCAACTGTTGTCAATTGATTTGATTCTGCTGAAGCGTAAATGTGAATGAAGCTCACCAGGCCGAGGGTTAACAAAGACAGGAAAGGGGCAACAGGTCCCCAGCAACCTGCCATGAGACCTACAGTCTGGGTCACCAACTCACATGCTTCCCCCCATTTACTTACATGCACTCTCTCTTTGCAAAAACAGAAACAAGCAAAAAGCCACAGCTCTCCCCTAACGCCACTGAAAGAAGTAAAGACAAATGTGAAAGTCTAGAAATGAATGATGCTTCCCCAAAAAGAACCGTTTCCCCGGAAATCTAAGATGTTAGCTACACTCCTTTATGTCTCCTAATTTACAATTTACAAAAAAAAAAAAAAAAGTTTCAGAGATTCGGTGGCTCGTATCTGTAATCCTAGCATTTGGAAGCCTGAGGCAGGAAGACTGTAGAATTTGAGGCTAGCCTGGGCTACAGACTGAGTTCCCAGCCAGCTGAGGCTACAGAGTGAGATCCTGTCACAAAGAAAACAAAACAAAATCTTGAAAGCATGAGCCAACCTAACAGCACACTATGTTTACTGATTTCATTCATGACCTCGAGTCTCAGAGGTTTGCGTAACTGTTAAAAAGCCTGTCAAAAGAACTGCAGCTTCTCAGCCGATGCCTTGGTGTGTGTTACAACCGTCATGGTGGATAGTCCCAGGCATGACACCGCCTTCCTTGTCTTTGTCCTCAACTCCTTCCACTGTCAGCAACTTCACCTTTGACCTGAGTATCCTATGACCCGTCAGGGTGTACAGACACCTTCCTGTAAGGAGGCCATCTCTATTTTAAGTGCGACGTCTTACTGTCCCGCATCGTGCTGTGTGTGGTTTGTAATCCATGCCTCCTGGCTTTAAAGATGGCCGTTGCACCTGGAGTCACTAAACATCAGGCAGGTGCTCTCCGGGCCTCACTTCACAAGCCGCCCAGCGAGGCACCAATGGCAGCGACCTTGCTTTTCAGGTGGCAAGAGAGAGCTGTGACTGGCCTGGGTTCACACAGCAGACTGGCATGGAGTCAGACATAAGTGCTCAGTCATGGTGCTCCGGAGCCTGGACTCTGTACGGGCACAGAGTGACAAGTGGGACACCAGAGAGTCAAGAGATACACAGACAGCTCCTTGCTTCCAAACTTCCACTGCCCAGAAGCCGACAGAACAGCTAAGCTGGTTAAGCAGCCTGGTGATCCGCTGCTATCTCCAGAGCACACACAGAGAGAGAGCTAACGCCACAAGGTTGCCCTCTGACCTCCACACATATGCCGAAGCCTCATACCACACGCCATATGCCATGTACACACAACATACATTTAGAAATTAATTTTTAACTTAAAAGATTCCAGTGGCCCGGCTCTGCAGCGCACTAACTGCGCAGCCTGGTCAGGGCACTTCCGCGCACACTGCTCAAGCCTCTGCTCTGTCTGCAGATGAGGGCAGCGGCTGGTGAGTGAGTGAGCACACGCTTCAGGTGTTCGCAGTCAGCACTGCTGACACTTCCGAGCCCTGTCCCTCAAAGCTCCAGAAGCCGACCTAGCTAGCCCGTGTTCCCCAGGGACAGAGGCTGCAGAGTGAGCTAGGGTGAGCACTGGGAACCCGGGAAATGGATCCCCAAGGTCAAGAAATCTGGCCAATTAACCCACATTGTTTACACAGATAAGCCAAGACTGTGCCCAAAAAGGGAACCTGGGGGTGGACAGAGACAGCTGAGGCCAGTGGGACGTGGGGTACAGAAAGTCCCGGGCAAAGCCAAGGCACGGTTAGGAAACCGTCCCAAACATAGTTCTTCCGTGTGGTCACCTCCAGTGACTTCCTCCTGGACTGTGTGACGCTGCCTCGAACCTACATCAAATGACCCAGGAGCTCGCCTTGGTGACCCTCCCCAGGGGAGGGGTGGCCACAGCCATACACGGGCTCTCAGGGTGCACTGGCTGGTGCCAGGCGGCCTCCTGGCTGCACTACCCAGGGACCCGCACTGCACCGGGACTGGCTGTTCTACTTCTTCTGCCTCTTATGGTCCCATGAAGACTGTCAGGCCTGCAGCCTCTGACTCAACTGAGCAAGGACACGATGGCCACATAGCTAACCCATCCGCTGGCACACAGAGACCGGGTGTGGACGAACACGGGGTGAACCAGACAGAAGGACTTACACAGAACTGCCAATCAGCATGGGAAGTAAGACATAAACATCACCATAACAACCATCACGTACTGTCTGGCTGGCTCTAGAAAGAGGATTTTTATAAATACTCTCAAAGCCTTGTGGAGGTTGTTGTTGGTATCCACGCTTTGCAGAGGAGGAAAGCAAGGCAGAGGAGTGGGATGACGTAAGAATCGGGCTGAGGCTACAGTCCTGTCACGATCTACAGAGCGGGAGTCACAGCCCCAGGTGGCTGTGGGTGAAGGGGAGGAAGCATAATGTCAGTGCCAGGGATTCTGGGATTCTAAACCTGCAGCATCTCACAGCTATGGGGCTGCTGTGACTGGTCCCTGGAGCCACAGGATGGGTCGGAAGCCACTTCCAGTGGCCACTGGAGGGAGAAGCTGGCCTCCTGGGTTTGTGAGCGCAAACACTAAACTTTCATGCACCAACATTCAACCTTTTCTTCTTGTTTAACACTTATCCACTTATTTTGAGTGTGTGCATGTACATACAAGCGCACATGCACAGAGATGTAAGTGTGCACCTGGGAGGTCAGAGGGCAACTTGAAGGAGACACTTCTCTCCTATGACATGGGCCCTGTGACACTGAACTCGGGGCTTCATGCTTCGCAGCAAGTGCCTTCAGGAACCCTCGTCACTGAGACGTCTATCTCCCCAGGCCGTCACTGACATGTCTCTGCCAGGCAGGGAGCCGTCCGGCTTTTCTGGCTTCATTCAGTGTAGAAAAAAATCAACCGAATGAATAAGCTTTATCACATTACAGCCTCTCTTCCACCTCTCAGGCTCACTCCCTCCATCATGCAGCCGATGTCTGCCATGGAGCTGACCTAACAAATGTCATAAAGGGAAGTTAATGTAATATAACAAAAAGGATGTCCTTCACAATCCATCTGCACACACGGCTCCAGGACGAATCCACTTATTAACATCGAATCCAAAGCTATGGCCTCTTTCACATGCCTATGTCTAAACTGCATTCTCCATGGCACAGCGATGAATGCAGGGTACTATCTGGGAAATAACAGGCAGGCTTATAACTCTGAGGTTTCCACTGGTTCACAGAATGCCATCACAAACACAGAAAGCACTGTGCTTTCCGACCCCTGCCAGCCCTCCCATCTGCCCGCACCCATCTAGGGTTCATCTCAGTAGACGTCAGCGCCCCCGGCCATGGGAGACGAGCAGGTAGCCTGTAAGTGCTTGCAGCCGACATGGAGGGCTCACATCCTTCCACGCTGCTTGTGGAATGCAGCTTGCTCAAAATGAGCCAGTCTGAGATGTGACCCAGACGACTGAGAGTCCCTGGGCTTCACTGGACGTGAAGATTAGAACTCCCCAGGGGAACCCGTGTACGGTGACCTGAAGCTAGCCCAGACCCATCACAGTTTTAGTCTGCCAGAAGGGAAACAGGTGACATGCATCATTCAGACCAGAAGGTACACGGAGCCAACCTGGGATTACATGGGCCTCATCCCTTTCTTCCTAGGAGGAAACATGGAGGGGACAGTGTTGTCCCCCTTACTCAACGGATTCACTGAAAACTAACATGCACGCGCGCACGCCCCCCCTTACATTCTTCAGATAGAGGGTCCTACGTCACAGCATCAGGTTGAAAAGTAACTCAACAGAACAGCTCTGTAGGGACTGTGGAAAGCAAATGACTGGGCAACACAGAGAAGGAGTTCTGGCTTCTTCCTGGCTCTGGGCACATCAGGCTGCTGGGGAACCTGGTCTGTTTCCAGGTCAGTTTCTTCTTTAGGCCAAACACCAGGTCATCCAAGAGCACCGACCTAAGGGGGCAGTCCTTAGAGTGCTTCTCCTTCTCCCCTTCAGAAAAGCAGCATTCTAAGCCAGGAAACTGAATTAAGGACAGAAAGGTTTCATACATTAGTTTGCTAAGTTTACCTTACGACTCATTTACTTTACAACTCTGTCGCTATTTTACTAATATAAAAATATATATACATACACGCATAATTGCTTCCAAATGAAACCAGATCACTGCCTGAGAAACATCACACTTCACTTAAGTCCCCCCTCCCCCCAGCTCCAAATTCACCTCTTAACCCAGGCCTTCCTTCTTCCCCACAGACAGTTTCATCCTTTTGAAAAGATCTGGAAGTCAGGGAAAGTATGCTTTCATTCTGCTACCTGCTGGCCTGGACACTGGTCCCAGAGACTTCCCTAAGTAGCCCCTAAGCCTGCACTGATGTATCCCACTTTCCTAATAAATAGCAGCAACCCTCCAGGTAACACAGATCAGGGCGGCGTGATTCCCATCTAGATCCTGTGACACCAGGAGCTTCTCTATCGTTTTTTCCACTTTAGCTGTCAGGTCCAAATAGAGACGTCACCGTGACCCACACCGGCCACCTCCCGGCACTGCATACCTGATCCCAGCAGAGCCTGGAGATGGGGTGGGAGAGGGTGACCTCGTGTGAACCTACAGGCCAAGGAAACTTGGTCACACCCATGCATTATTATAAATCTTCTACTCTTCAAAATGTGGGGTTCTTGGCTTCCTCGGTCCTTGGTCTATTCCAAGGAAAGGGTGGGGGCTGCAGTCAAGTCTACTACCGACCATGGCAGGATGTGGTATTGTAATCTCAAGAGGTCTCGAGGACAATGGAAGTTTGTAAGAGAAAGCACTTAAATCTGGGGACAGGTCAGAACTCCAGGGACTGGGGCATGAAGGAAGTGTACCACAGTAGTGGAATAAACTTCATCATGCAGCCCTGAAACAAGGCTACGGAAGGGATGTCCCCACAATGCCACAGTCCAAAGGCATATGGTAGATGCAGGCACTGTCCAGAGGAAGTAGAAGGGGCCGCAGGGGTGAGGGGAGAGAACAGGGAGTGTGGCTGCATAGGCTTTTCCACTAGGTTATATTCAATAAGCCACGGCTATTCTGTCGTATCAAAAGCCCACAGGCGAGGAAGGTAGTTCATGGCTTACGTGAAGCAGGCTTAAGTGGCTGAAAGTCTGCTTTCCTAAAATAACTGGCTACAGTGTGGCTGGAGAGACAGCACAACAGCTGAGAGCCCTCATGGCTCTCCCAGCTCGCTGTTCTTGCAGAGGACACAGACACCGTTCCCAGCAACCACAAGCAGCTCACAACCAACAATCTCCAGCTCCAGGCACCCCAAACATCCCTCTGTCCTCCACAGGCACCAGGCGCCCGTGTGGTTCACATACATTCGGGCAAACTCTCTACACATAAAATGAATTTAATAAAAAAATAATTGGACATGTAAAAGTTTGAGTTGTGCCTGCACTTTTTTAAGATCCGTCAAGTCTAGCCAGACGCCAGAAAAAAAGTGATACCTAGTGGCTGGCTCACCTCATCTGTGGGCTGGGAGAGAAAGGGGTCTTCCCAGAGGGGGCTGTGAACTGGACCTCAAGTTCGTCAACTCTGCCAGGCCGGGGGGGGGGAGGAAGGCGACAAGCACTCTAGTTAGAGGCAATGGTAGAGGTGAAGGCTCAGGTGTCCCAACAAGACCACTTCCGATCAAACTTTTGGAGACGCTGGCAGGAAATCTGACTCCTGGACCAGAAGCCAGAGAGTAATATCATAAGAAGTAAGTGCTGCCACTTAATCTACTAAACCATAGTGGTCCTGGCAGGGTCAGAGGTACCTAAAGTAGCAGTCCTCAAACTTCCTAAGGCTGCATGCGACCCTTTAACGCAGTTCCTCATGTAGCAACCCCCAACCATAAAAATATCTCATTGCTACTTCGTAACTGTAATTTTGCTACTGTTATGAATCGTAATATAAATATTTCATTTGTAGGATTTCTGATATGCAACCCCCACAGGGGTTGGCCCACAGGGTGAATAATCCCACTGCTCTAAAGAGAGAGAGAGAGAGAGAGAGAGAGAGAGAGAGAGTAGTGAGACTATGATTCTCCAGAATTAGAATGTCCCCAAAATCTCACACTGGGGCAGGGAGAAGAAGGCTAGACAGGGAAAGAGATTATGCTCAGGAACAGAGTTCAACAGTTCTGAAAATGTGTCAGATGACCTCGCAGGCCAGAGCAGATCATAAACGATGACGGGTCAATGATGGTCAAGACCACACCTTAACCAGAACTGCCTGTTCATCCAAACTTCTTACCCTCCATTTAATCATGAGCCTCATGTCAGATCCCAGAAGGAGGTCACTGGACCTCTTTCCTGGTTCTTCTTCCCAATGTAGCCACATAGAAAATATCTTTCTCCACTCTTTACTAATCCTTATGTGCTTAATTATCCTACTGTCCTGGATAGTTTTATGTCATCTTGAAACCAGCCAGAGTCATCTGAAAGGAGGGAGCCTCAGCTGCAAAAATGCTTCCATCAGATTCAGTTGAAGGGCATTTTCTTAATTAGTAATTGATTGGGGGAGGGCCCAGCCTATTGTGGGTGGTGCCATCTCTGGGGTGGTGGTCCTGGGTTCTGTAAGAAAGCAGGCTGAGCAAGCCATGATGGGCAAGCCAGGAAGCATCCTCCTCCATGGCCTCTACATCGGCTCCTGTCTCCAGGAGCTGCCCTGTTTGAGTTCCTGTCCTGACTTCCTTTAATGATGAACATCGGTATGGAAGCAAAATATTTCCTCCCCAACTTGCTCTGGCCATGGTGTTTCATCCCAACAATAGTAAGCTAAGACACCTAAGGAGAAGAGGCTGAATCTAGCTTGTTAGGGTGGCCTGGGCCCAGGTGTGACTCTATACACTCTGCTACCGTGGTGACAAAGGTTTACTTGCCATCTAGACCATTCTCAGAATATACCAGCCAGCTATGAGTGGTGGATCCAGCAATCAGAAATCTGAGGCAGGAGGACTGTTGTGAGTTGGAAGCCACCACAGATCACAGAGTGAATACCAAGCTAGCCAGGAATAGGTACATTTAGAGACAGAGACAGAAATAGATAGAGATATACACAAACAAGACACACACTGTCTTGAAACAAGCCAACCAAAACTAAATAAATAAATACACACACACTAGCTAAAGCTGTGAGTGCTGTTACTGTCACCATTACTGTCACCTAGGCATGAACCTGTGTCACCACCCCAAGGAGAACCGAGACTTAGCCTCACTTCTAACAGGGAAGGGCACTTCCTAGGGGCAAGAACAGTGGAGACTAAGTCGTGGCTAATTCAATGAGTCACTCCACTGTGAGTTACATCTAACAGTGTGCACGAATCAGCTAAACAGAGGCCCTGCCCTCCAGGCTCTCTGAAGAATCCCGAAAAGGAGCAGTTGTGTGGGAAGGAGACAGAGCAGAGAATTGGATGGTGTCAGGGAGCCTGACAGAATGGCAGATCCTGGAACCTGGCCCTCAAAGATCGGCAGTTTGTCATGCAAACGGGAAGATTTCTGCCCTGCGCTGGGAGCAGATAGCAGCCAGAGAGACAAAGGAGCTCCTGTGACACTCTCCAGGGCTCCAACCTTATCCAGCAGACACAGCACAGCCATGTTTGTCCCTCTGCCATAACAGAAGCCTCACAGACTGGATGGCTTCAACAACAGCAGAGCCGTTTTCCTCCAAGGCCTGGCTCTAAAGGATAAGGTGTCATGAGGGCTGGCTTCTCGAAAGGCCACTCGCTTCGTGTGTCCTCACGTGGCCCTTCTGCATGCAAGGGCTGTCTACATCATCTTCTCCGCACTCATCACACAGGTTAGTGCCGCCCTAACGATCTCATGACCCAACCCCCCCCACTTCCCCACCCCATCCCACCCCACGGTTCCAGACACGGAACCCAAGCTTTGCAGTACTAGATCTACCACTGAGCTACATCCCTAACAACCTCATTTAACACATCAGTCTGTGGCTTGGCACAAGATGCACAGGAATCTGAGAGACATAATCAGCCCAAGAAGATAGAATGGAAGGCCCCTGTGGACAGGAGAGTGGCTTGACCAAGCTTTGCTTTTTAGGAAGAGCAAGTGCTAGTTCTGAGACTGGAATGCTAGGCTGCTGGGGACCCAAAGCAGGATGGTGAAGACTTCAAAATGCAACAACAAAAACCAAACGTGTTTCCTGGACAATGCCAATTTTTGCTTAGGATGGAGCTGTGGTTTACACCATGCAAAAGCCCTGCCGCGCTCTGCCGGGTGGGGTCCCTGGTCTGCCCTTCTGGCAAATTCTCTGGCTGGCCCTGCTTGATCACCCATGGCTGCCGGGGCCCCTGGGAACACCAGGGGTGAAACAGGCATTGTCACAGGTGTCAAAATCAAAACAATACAGCCAGAGATCAGAGGCCTGAGGACCAGCTTGGAAGAGCGAAAAGTGCAGCTTAGAGGCCCCCAAGGGCCCATAGAGGCTCCTCTAACAAGCACTCCTCAAATAAAGCCTGGGCAGGAGGCCCATTAACACTTCACAGGGGTGGACCTCAGGCCCTGCAGAAGAAACTTCAAAAGCACCACCCACAATAGTCTGGGCCCTCAAAAGCAGTAGTTCAAAATGTCAGGTGGCCTCCAGTTGGGCCTGCTATCCCAGGAAGTAACTGGCTGAGGTTAAGGATGGAGCCAGGCCCATAAATTAACTGTCCCTTGGCCCCCATATGAGGTTTTATTTATTGCCATTGAAGCCAACTGGGCTCCTTAAATTTAAAAAGGACCACGGCCTCTATAAAGAGTACATAGAAATGCCTTCCAGAAAAAAAAAACACCAAGAGAAATTCCCCCTCCCCCTCTCAAGGAAAGAAAAAAAAAATCCATTCTTGAAAATAATTCCCACTGCACTGAACTCTTTGCTTCAAGCCCTATATAAAATACAACTCATGGTCAGCCTTTTATATTTAAAAAAGTAAAATAACGTCAGACATGATTACCAACTTGCCCTTTGTTGAAATTAATTTCAGACATGGGTTTCCCCAAGTCAGTGTGGCCTGCCAAAAGACAAGCTAACTCATACCTGCCAGAAACCTGTTTACGCTGACAGGCTTGACACCCCAAGCCTGGAGCAGACATCCCTACCACCCACCCCAGGAATACAGACTGCCCATTCGCATCGTAGCGAGGACACACATCAGGCTGTCTGAGATATCAGAGGCACCATCCATGTTACTGCCATTGAAACTGCAAGCTGCCAGGACAGGCCGAAGAGCCCTGATTTCAAATGCTTCCAATCCAAAGCATTTGATTTTTTTTTTCTTCAAATTTTGGACTATCTGCCTATCCACAATCAGGTATGTCGGTGTGGGCCCCAAGTACACAGATGAAATTCACATTATATACACAGCCTGAAAGTTTGTACAGGATCTTTATTGCTGTGTTTTGCATCTTTTTTTGTAAGTAAGCAGGCATGTGGGTGCGCACACACCACAGCACACACGCAGGAATCAAAGGACAATTTTCATGAGTCAGTTCTCTCCTACTGCAGGTCCTGGCACTTGAACTCAGGTTGTCAGGCCTGGCAGCAGGCACCTCTATCCACGGAACCATCTCCTTGGCCCACACCTTGTATTTTGACTTCAACTTGTCACATGAACCCAGATGTGGAATTTTCCTTTTGTCTGTGCCAAAGATTTCCGATTTTGGAGCACTCTGCGTTCCAGATCTCTGGGTTAGGGATCCTCCTGTAGAGCTGACTTTGTTTTGTTAACCATCCAATCTCTTAGAAACAGAAACAGATGCAACCTTCACAGTGTGCTTGCTACATTCTAGGCCCGTGTTTTCCTTTCTCTGGCCTCATGCCATCCTTGTAATAATTCTCAGGTAAGTGATGTCACCCTCATCTTAAAAGGGGGGAAAATGGGGTTCAGGAAGTATAAGTACTTCACCCCAGATCCCACAGGCAGAGAATGGAAAATGGAGACAAGACCCCAAATTTGTGGAACACACTACCCTTAACTTTTCTTTTATATGACCTGTGCCAGGCCAACTACAGATGCGGGACTGTTTCCCAACTGGCCTCATTGTGTTTGGAAAGCTTCTAGTGTATTACAAAATTCAAAGAGTAGTCCTGAATATGATGCTTTCTGAAGCCAAGAAACATCTTTTAACAAGTCCAAAGAAGACTCTGAGACCTCCACAGTCCTGGGACTTGATGCTATTCCCCAATTGTCCGTCCTTCCTTCTTTTTGTCCCTGTTAACAAAATAAGCATTTGCATTGCAGAGAGTTATGCAAAACATGAAACCCAACTCTAGAACTTGGGTTTATAAAAACAAGCCCTGGTGGTTAGGTGTCTTGCTTTCCCAAATTCAAAAGAGAGACCAAAGCAGAATAAAATAAGCTTGTGTCAAGTCAGAATTGATTTAAATTTTAGGAAAACATCCTGTGCCACAGACTGTAGGCTTCTTGAGGACAGGGGCTCTGTCCTCTTTATCCCAAGAGGTGTGCACAGAACCAATACACAATAGGTACTTAATAGCCATTTGTACAGGTAGAAGGAACAGCAGGTTGAGAGGGATAGATGAAAGGCTAGCCACTGGGATGGATACTCTAGAAAGAAGCCACTGTCTGTACATGCTGCAGAAATGGATGGAGGGTGGTCAGTGGACGAACCTTGGATACTGAGGCGGCCCCTATGCACCACCACATCTGAGTCTGTTCTCCAGCCTGGAGTCAGATAAAAACATTTAAACCTTCCATCCCGGATTCAGATAAAAGCATGAACCAGTGGCAGCTTCTGCTGGTTCTGGGACTTGTAGGGTCACATGTGAGCTGAACTATGACCTTCCCCAAAGACAGTTCAACAGATCCTGGCAACTAAACTCTCAATGACTGTGTATGTAAGCACACACACACAGAGACCACAGATCATCTGTGAGAAGTCAGCACTATGTGTTTGTACCAAAACCCATTTGTAGTCTTCTGTAGGTGCCCACCCCATTCCCAAGCTACATCTATTTTCAGAAAAGACACTGGGTTGGTAAGTGCTCTACAGCACAAGGCTTGCTTCCGTACCAGATGACTTCAACTGGGGAGCACAGAAAAGGGGAGTGCTCTGCTGTGAACACCGCAGCCACACAGGCCCAGAGGGCTTCTAAAGATGCCCAAAGGGTAGAACCAGGGAATGACCACTTGTTAAAGCATCTGGGCACTGCCTGGCTCCCAGAGGATTAAAATAAAGAAATTAAAAAATAAAAAAACTAAATGTAATTATCAATAATTGTCCTTCCCAAACATATTGCTAACAGCAACAGGATGGAGGAGAGGCAGACAGCAGGAAGGTGATGCTCTCTCTGGCTCACGTGAAAAAGCTAAGGAATTAATGTGGACACCCTGACTGGCAAAGGGAACCAGAGCTCACTGCGGGGGTCAATGACATACTGAGGCCACAGAGGCAGGAAGTGGGAATAGCCCTGCTTCCGGGACTGGGATCTTCTGCCTCATGCTCTGATATATTTGCCTTTGTCCAACCGACACTTTCTGATTCTCGTGAGGTGTGCCAGCTTGCACCTCAGTAGTTTCTAAGCTGAGATTAGACACATTTTTCATGAAGTTTCCAGTTTTTAAAGGTTGAAGGCAGAAATTAAGCTGGCCTTCCTGACTGCAGGACAGTGGGTCCCCTGCTAGTAAGCACTCCCCCATTAGGCCCCATTAGCCTGGGGAGGCAGAAAGCAAATTTCCACTTCTAATGAGTCAAACATCACAGGTTTTCTTGTTAGACACAGATTTTTTTTTTTTTTTAAGCTACTGTCTCAGTCCAGGCTGGCCTTGAACTCACTATGCAGCCAAGGATGACCTTGAACGTATGCACCACCATGCCTGGCCTGTGAGGTCAGTGTACTCAGCTTTGTACATGCTAAACAAGCACTCCACCAACTGAGTACAACTCAGTGTGTGAGTGTGAGTTCCACACACGTGCATGTGCACATGCCTGTAGCTGTATGGGAGGGGGTCCACACACGGGGCCAGATGTTGGCGCTAGGCGTCATCTTCCTCTCGCCCCACTTTGTTACTGAAGGAGGCTCTGGCTACCCAGCTCATCCTAAGGATTCCGCCCCACCTCCGAGCTCGGGGATTACAAGCAGGCCGTGGACCTGCAGGGCGTGTCCTTAGGCCCCAAACAATACTTTTCTTAATTATCTCCTTCCTGCCTTATCCTACCCCATCTGTCCTGAGAGAACTAAGGTGCTGAGAAACAGTCTAAACCTCTTCAAAATGGCCACCACGTTTACAGTCCACATCACTTATTCTACACCACTGTTTACACTCCACTGAGGACAACAGAGAAAAAACAAAAACAGAACCTATACCTGCTAACATTTTCAGATGTGACTGAGAGTCAAAACAGCACTGAGGTGCCCCTAAAGTGATGCCAACCTCTAGAGATACAAATGAGAAGGTGTCTAGGGGCCCAAGTTCCGGTGTTAGTGGTATCTCCAGGCACCACAGCTAGCCTGCCCAGGAACCCTAGCCGTACACACACGTTGAGCCTCCCTGGGGCAAAGGCCGAAAGCCCCTATCTCCATGTGTGTGCCCTCTATACTGTCTATACCCTCTATGCCCATGCTGTTGTAGGCAGCCCTCACTTACATCTTTAAGGCTGACACATTCATACCACTTGCAGATGAGCAGAGCCTGTCTGTGGGAGATCACTAACCACGCAGGTTTGAATTCTCAGCGTTCCCAAGAAATTGCTCTCTGTGCTCCTGATGTGCACAGAAAAATCCCCTTTGAAGAAGAGGAGCCAAAGTGGATGCTACCACAGGGATAAATGTATCTGAGAAGCTGGCACCGGGACAGGGGATGTCTTCATTTAATTTCATGTTATTGATGAATATAATTGGGAAAGAAACAGTGGGAACAGATGCCCAATATTCTAAACTCCAGAAGAAACACATTTTGTGGGCACAGGCAAGCTCCTGCTTGAGACCCCAGAGCCAGGTGGGAATGAAGCAAGTTCATTAGCCTGCAGCTCGGCCTGCCACCACCTGGCACCGAGTTCCGCAGTGAGCAAAGGGAACAGAGACCGGAAAGGCCCCACTGGCAGGAAAATGAGAGCTCCCCTCCAGGGGCAAGAAAGGCCCTTTCAGACCATGGAGCAAACCCAGATCCATTTCATCCCAGTGGCCAAAGGCCTCAGAATCCCCAGGGGCAGGGGAGAGTGATGCTCTGACTCCCTACGCAGGGCCTCTGCATCCAACCCTTCTTCTGGGGGTATAAGAATACATATTCCCAAGATGCCTTGCAACAGAGGCTAGAGTCACGGTTTTGGAATCAGACTAGGTGTAGAAGTCAGAAAATGTTGGGTGCCCATCTGCCTTGCCCTGCCCACCCTCAACACAGCGTACCTTGGAGAGATGACTTCATGGTAGCTCCTAGTACCTGCAATGAAGTTCAATTATGAACTCCTTTCACCCGGCACTCTCCCTGACAGCAAATGCTGAAGTGAAGACAGCAGCCATGTTGAAGAAACAAAGTTGTGAAGAATTTCATCCCCAAATCCTGAACATAGGAAAGCTGTGCTCTATCTGCCAGGACCTACTTGCTGTGACAATGCATTGCAGAGAATGGGTATATAGAAAAAGAAAAGAAGAGCGACCCGGAGGAAGGTCTAAAATGTCCTGCCGGGGTCAATGGTATCTAGCGCTGCATTTTCTCCAGCAGCCCTTCAAGTCATCTGCTTACTGGATAATATGTATTAAGCAGCTGTGTGGGGAAGAGCCATGGACTCTGAGGTTAACTTTTATCCCATCATTATTATTCTTTGGTTAAAGCAGCTCGAGGAACAAAGACACATGACATTAGGATTCCCTTGATAGATGCGGGGAAAGGCCACCAGCAAGATTATGACATGTTCAGTTCTTTCTGCTTGGGGCCTACATAGTTCAAAGGAGCATGAGACAGTTGACTTCAAAACAAAAGGGCCACAAGACTTCAAGGCCAGAAAATAGGAGAAGACAGGCAGGCAGGCAGGCAGGCAGGCACACGCACACATACACACACCCATATACACACCACCCGCCAGTCTCAGACTGTCTGGCCTCCTGAACAGATTAGAGAGAAACCAAAACAAATGGCTCTCCAAGGAATTTCAAGGCCTCTTCCTCCTCCTCCCACATCCTCTGATGGGGACAGTGACAGGTTCAGTTCCACTCACAGGATTTATGCTGGACTCCACCAGGGTGATGCCCCAGGAGAAACATCCAGTTGCTGAACAAAACTAGTATACCCTAAGAACCCCCTTCAAACCGAGCCAAACAAACCCAAGAAGCTATAGTACAAAATACTGATGTGAAACCAAACCTCAGAAACATCTGCTACCCTCAAGCCAGGGCAGAAATAACGGGCTCCTTGAGGCGACGGCCCTGAAAGACTGGGGGTTGGTTACAGAGACACACACAGCAACGGTGAGACAGGCATTCTGTCTGATTTTCCATGGTGTCCCCACCCAGAACCCCCCAACCACACCTCCTTGTGAAGGGCAAAAGCCACGGTGCTCTCCCAGCTGCCAGGCTCCACAGTGCTGGGCGGGCGGCGACCCAGGGCTCTCTCTCATCTTGAAGGAAGTCAGTTTTAACAAGCTGAAAGGTGCTTCCTTTCAGAACCGCTCTGATTAGACTAGGAAAACATTAATTTTGTGCCCTTGTGGTAAGGGAGTGCCCTGGAAATCCCCGGAAGGAAGTCTGGAGCTCAGAGTGTGGCTACACATCACGCCTGCTTCACAAAGGCCTGCAGCAAGCATGGTCCTGCTGCCACACAGACGGGAACTCCAGGGCTCTTCCCAGAAACACCTGGGCACAGCAAACATCGCTGTGACACTTCCTCCAACACCGAAGAAAGAATTAAAATAAGAGAGACTTTGAGAAAATGTCCTTTCCACTCAAAACGTGTAACACCATCTTTCAAAATGTATAAAGACTCAGAAGACACATTCCGAACCGACGGTTCTCAACCTGTAGGTCACGAACCCTTTGGCAAATTTCTATCTGCAAAAATATTTATACTGCAATTCATAACAGCAGCAAAATTACAGTTATGAAGTAACAATGAAAATAATTTTATGGTTATGGGCCACCACAACATAAAGACTGGATTAAAGGGGCGCAGAGTAAGGAAGGCTGAGAACCACTACCCTGAACCTTAAAATTACATGTGGTTTTTTTTCTTTTAAGGCAAATTAATATCAGATCACAGATTTAAAACAAAAGGCCCTCAGACCCCCACCCCATCCCTGGCAGATGGAAACTGTCTTTACAGTGCAGCCTGCAGACTCCCTGACCTAGGCAGAAAGGGGCCTGTTGGTTGTAATCACCCTTCCACCCTCAACTGGCTGGTTTTAGGTCAACCCGACCTAAATCCTCTAGAAGAGGCCAGTGCCCACCAGACTGGCCTGTGGGGCATTGGTTGATGGATGAGGAAGCCCCAGCCCATCGTGGTCGGTGCCACCCCTGGGCAGGCTGAACAAGCCACGGGGAGCAGGGCAGTAAGCAGCATCAGCTCCTGCCTCCAGGCTCCTGCCCTGACTTCTCCAGACAATGGACCACAAGCTGCAAGGGGAAATAAACCCTTTCTTCCCTAATGCTTTTGGCCACATCCCAACCCTCAACTCCAACCTCATTCACCGAAGGGTCTTTTCTGCAGTGACACACTGACGGCTCTCTCAGGCAGTTACCTCTCATGGCATCTGCCCAGAACCTTCTAAGTGTTCTGGGAAGGTGACACATAGATATTATGCATCCCTGGTCATGACGTCCTTTCCAGGACTTTCATGAGGACTCAGTAGGATCTGTCACAGAGGCAGTTAACAACTAGCAATAACATCCCTTCCTGGGCCTCCAAGACCCCAGCTCTCTCAGAACCCACACAGCTGAGAAAAAAAACACATAAAATATGGAAGTAACATGGTCACACACAGCTCTGGATTCTGAGGACATGCCACACCCCAAAGGGACGTCCACTCCCGAATGACCCTGGGGCGCTATTTAGTGACAGAGAGTGGTGACACACAGAGGAGTCCATCAAACGCCAGCCTGGCTGGCTGGCTGGGTGGGTGGAACGCTATCTCTCTCTTCCAGGTAGGCGTGAGGTGAACACTCTTGAACTGTCACTACCTGTACAAGGTAGGCACAAGACTGGGCCCACCAGCACTGTGCTACAAAGGGAGAGGAGGCGTCATGTCCTACCTCTCCCTGAGCACCTACAGACAGCTAGCCGGCTAACAGTTGCTGGAGAGAGCTGTTTGGTCAGTGCTACAGCCACTGATATGCTGTTTGTGCTCCGGAAAATAACCCCTTACCTGCGCTCCTGTAAGCAGCCCTAACTACACCCACTGAGTCAAAACCAAAAGCAACACGTGGACGTAGAAGGGGACTAGTTGGGAGGAGAAAAGGAATGGGATGAAGGAGGCTAACGAGCGTGAGTGTGGTCAAAGTACACCATGCGTGTGTACGAAAGATGCCACAATAAAGGGGCAGGGAGGCCTGGCAGAGTCACAGCAGTCAGCTTGAGTGATGTCATCAGATCTTTGTCAGTCAGCCAGTTCCGTCATGTGGACTCCCTGCTTCCCACAAGATGGACCCCCTCCAGCAACCCAATCCCTACCTGGTGTGAGGCTTTAGTGCCCATGTAGATACTGGTAAGCCATGGCTCTTGAGGTCCCAGAGGACCCTGGTGGCAGGAAGACCATGGAAAACTCGCCCCACGATGGTTGCCAAACCCTGGCACTCCATTCTTTACAGAGGCTGGCTTCTGGCGACTCGGCCCCACACCCCAAATAGAGGCACTAGGAAGCCTGGGGGTGGAGCCCAAGGGTACCCTACCCCAGAGCACTGAGTTGGAAGCTACAGCTTTATTTTCGCCAGAGAATCCTCCAACTCCTCCTCTGCTACCTCCAAGATGTTTTCAGAAGAAAAGGCTTTGCAGATCAAATTCTCTCCTCCCCAGAGTACTGGATGCTGAGCCTGGGGACACCAGTAAGGGAGGCATGGAGACACCGGTAAAGCAGAGCGCTTGGAGCATATGGAGCACAGGAGGCTCTGTCATTGCTCCTTAGGCTGCAGCAGGAGGCAGAGGAGCCATGGGAGCCCATGTGCACAGAATGCTGGGCAGGGATGATGGGCATGGGGGAAGCCAAGCACGATGCTGCCCCAAGCTAACAATATGAAAGCGCCTCGCCGTTTTAACCCACACACTCAGCTCCTGCGGAACCAGAAGGGCCAAAAGCTCCGGACTCAGATACTCTAGTGCAGGTCTGAAGCCCATTCTAATAAGGACAGCTGAAAGTGGAAGGAACGATGCTCAGATTGGCAGCAGCCACAAGCAGATGATTATTTAGAGAGACATGAAGGCAAAGCTCTGGGCCAGTCACGGACACAACTGCTCACCGAGACACAAGGAGACGGGGGGGGGGGGGGCACGCACAAGTCTGTGATCTGCCGAGGGGGGTGTGATCTGCTGGGGGGGTGTGATCTGTCGGGGGGGCAAGTCTGTGATCTGCCGGGGTTGGGGGGGCACGAGCCCGTGATCTGCCAGCACCTCATCTCAAGCGCCTGACTCCTCTGCTGTACATGCCAAGGCTTCTGCACACTCTCAGTCTGCACTTCTGCAAGTGCAGGTGCAAGGGCCCAGAGAGGGTAACTTGGGGTGATCTTGCCTCTACGGGACGCCTGACACTGTTCTCAGACCTCTCTGGCAAGCCCTACTAGCAATTTGTGAAGAGAGGTCAGGAGGTCAGGAATGCTACAGAGCATTCCACTGCTCTGGACATCCCCAGAGTGGCCTAGTGCCAAAGTTTTATCAGCCTCCAATCTCACCCTTAACACCTATAACACAGAGGCAGCTCCCCTTCCTATTTACAAATGCCCCAAGAGGTAACAGCTTTTTAAACAAGAGCGTAAGTCAGTTTAGCACGACTCTATAGCCAATGAAAATGAACAACACAAATCCTCCATACACCAGGCACACTTGGCTCTCCTTGGCCCTGCACACTTCACTCTCCTCAGCCTTGCACACTTGGCTCTCCTTGGCAGCCCTGCATGCCTATCTCTGCCCCAGGGCTGCTGAATCTTCTTTTTATCTATCCTGCCTGAGCACCTCTGCTACCTGATGAGAATCATGAAGGCTTGGGGCTCCAGTCTCATCTCTTTCACTTGAAGCGTCACCTTCTTCCTCAGGCCTGCCCTGGTTGCCACCCCACCCCTGCTCTGCTCCCGCCTTCCCTGCGTCCGTCCCTAGAAGCACCCTTAAGGTCTACAATAACAGGTGTTTTTATCTGTACGTTGTCTTATTCCTCAGGGAAGATGAAGCTGTCACCTGTACTGCTCATTGCTTTTTTTTCTTTTCCATCCACAGCTCTGAGTGAGACTCAACAGGAACTCAATAAATACTTGGGAAACATGATGAGTGAACTGACTATCCGCTTCAGACTGCCCACCTTCCCTCAGGAATCTGGAAGCTTTCACATTCCCAAAGCTTACCGCTTTCAGTGTCCAAGGAATCTGAGTGGAACCAGCTCATCTTGGCACAAGAAACCGCTGCTCTAAAATGGATGCAGTACACATTTGCCTGCAGGGCCAGGTGCCTCTTTTGAGGTTTGAGGTCAGTCAGTGTCTGGAGTGACCACTGACTTTTGCCATGATGGCACCAAAATGATTAAAAAAAAAAATTCAAATTACGAGCATGGCTGAGTTCCATGCTTAGGGACATGGGCATTTGAGTTTTGTGGAATTTTTATTTGTTGGGAAACACCCTTTTGATTTTCTTCCAGCTGCTTGAAGAGATGCTCATCTCTTGTGTCACAGGGTGCTACAAACATGCTGGTTCTGACCTTAGACCAGGGCCTGTCCATGTCTATGCTAACTCTTCACGAGTTTCATGATTTATTCCATCGACTAAGCCAATCAATTTCAGTAAAGGATGGCTCTGAATCCTTCCTGGCATCACCCACCTTTGCAACCCAGGACAGTTACTTCTTCAGAGCCTCCATTTACTTGAGGAAACTGAGGCCCAAGGTGACTATGAAGGTCACTGAGACCTAACCTCCGGGCTCCATGATAACATTATGCTAACAGACTGTGACAAAACCTCGTCCTCCACAGCCTCAGAGGTCTTAATGAACCCACTGCAGACTTCAGTGAGCCAGCAGGGAGGAGGCCAGCAAGTGGAACACCAGCTCAGTCCACAGGCCCTTCCCAGAGCAACAGGAGTGCTCCCAGAGACCATCTGTCCCAGGGGACATGGTTGTTCAGCTGGTCTCAGAAGAAAAACATATAAATTCCAGCAACTTCTTGCCCTTTGGCCTTAGAGGGAAAAGAAGTTGATGGCAAAGAAAATTGTGCTGCCCCAGACAGGAACCCTAAAGGTGACAGCCTTGTAATAAATACACGGGAGCTGGTTTAATAGCTAAGCCAAGACAACTTATTGCCCAGCTAAATTCTCCAAACATTCCCCAAATGGTCACTAACACATTCTGAAGCAATATAAACACACTCAAAGAAGGGAGGGAAAAAAAAATCACACACAAAATATGAGAATTAATTAGCAATAATCACTGAACGTGAAAGGTAGTACTTTATAAATACTCCAAAAATCCATTAGTGTGTCTGGGAGAGAGATATCTCACACACACACACACACACACACGCACTCATACACAGTCTCCAGGTTTCAAACACCAAATGAAAAAAAAAATGGTTAACTGGCCATGCCCCTCCCCACAGAACCCAGGTGAGAGGGACCCTGAACTTCACCCCAGGAGCCCCAGCACCTAGATCAAGAAATGATCCTAACATTCCTCTTTGGGGACTCCAGCATCTACTGAAGACCAGCTGAGACACCCAGTCTTGTGGAGGGCGTGACTCTGGATTCTTAGACCTTCTGGTCAGAGCCACCCGTGGCTGGATTAGCTGGATTACAGCCTATAAGCCATTCCAATAAACGCCCTTAATATATTACATAACGTGTGTGTGTGTAAGAAAGAGAGACAGACAGACAGATGTTTCTCTAAAGAACCATAATACAGAGACATACTAACATTATTTATTCTTTGGGTCAATTTTACATGCAAGAAGGGGAAATTTTTCCTTGTTTTCTACATAGTTATATGAAATTTTATAGTAAAATATGTACTGAAATTAAGAAAAAAAAAAGAGATGGCTATAAAAATCAATGGCATGACTCACCATCTGATATGCAAGTGGGGAGCCTGCCCCCCCCACATTCTAATCCTAACATGCTTCCACTAAGGAATTGCTAAGACAAATATTTAAAGTCGAAAAGCCAGAGTCTTGGTGAAAATGTCTCAAGGGAGATTGGCTCTTCCTGTTCTAGAACTGAAGCCTATGCCTCCCTCTATAACACTGGAAATGTTTAGCCTAGCCTGTTCCCAAAATTCTTCCCCTCTGCCTCCTACTTTCTGGTGGTACGAATAACCACCAAGCATGGATCCAACCTCTTGAGCAATAGCTCTGACTGGCTCCTTTCTGTCCAGAGAATTAAATTGAATTCTATATTGGTACAGAGCATTGATTTCCCAACCCAGAATACTTTCAAAAACAACAAAGAAGGGAGGAGGATCTCCACTACCGAGACTGCCAGGAAACAGCAAATGCAGTAAACCCAGCTCTACTGCCTCTTGGCTCTCTATGCTAAGCTCTCTCATCTTCTTCAGGAAACAGTGCCTAGCACACATAGGCCCTGAGACACCAAGGTGCTCAGCAACATGGCATCAAGTCTGCAAAGAGGTTCTCAGATAGGTTCACAAGTACCAGTAATAAGGAATCTGCCCCCAAGGATCTCAAAGATCAGTGCAAATTGACATTTCACCACGGCATCGTTGTTCTTGACAGTTGTTTCATTTTATTTCTACCCTGGACATTTTGTTTTGTTTCCAAGACAGGGTCTCACTATGTCGCTCTGAATAACTTGGAACTCACTATGTTGACCAGGCTGGCCTTGAACTCACAGATATGCCTACCTCTGCCTCCCTTGACTGCTATGATTAAAGGTGTGTGCCTAGCTTTACGCTGAACAATTTAAAATCTCTCTCCAGCGGTGATTTTGTATCTTAATAATAACAAGCGTTCCCCTTTATGGCATGCTGCTATGTGAGGCACTTTCAAGGAGCCTTAGCTATGCTCCCCAGCAGTTCTAATATGAAAAGTGATGCTCTCCTGTTCTCTAAGTGGAGAAATCGAGGCTCCACAAGGAGCCCAAGGCTCCGCCCAAGGTCATTCTCTTCCATTAACCAGGAAACTTCCCAGCCAGAACACCTCAGTTCCAACACATTAATTTTTTTCAAATCATTTCATAGCTGAGACAAGCTAGCATAACATTCACCAAACACTTAAAAAGCCTTAAAATTGGCCATGCATGGACCAGCTAGAGCATTGGCTGTCAGTCCCAATTACTATTACTTATGTGGCTTCAAACTAAAGGCACATGAGAAGGCCAGAAAGACCCCGTAATAACACTTTGTACACCCCTCCTTGGAAGGCAGAAATTGCTGCCTTTTAAGAAAATATTAGCTTTTATTAATTAGGTGTATTGTGGGAGCAGGGGTATGTGCATGAGTGAAGGGGCCTCAGATTCCCTGGAGCTGGAGTTCCAGGCAGTTGTGAGCTGTCCAGAGATGTGAGTGCTGGAATCCCAATTCAAGCGTTTATGAGAACGGTAAGCCATCTTACCGACAGAGCATCTTCCCACCGTAGATATTAGCATCTTCCTGTTTACCCTCCATCCACCCTCACAAGTGGTACTCACAGACATCATTTCCTACAATATTGAACAAGTAAATATACCCCATTTTCCTGATAGGCAAGGTGGAGGACACAGGAGAAGGAGAAAGAGGCAGTATTATTAAAAACAACAAATGAAAACTTGCTTTTAGAGAAGGAAGAGAATTTAGGCTACAAACTTCCTGAGAGTGGGCCGGATTCAAAGGTCCGACCTTCCAGGCACAGTGCTCAGCTTCTTTTGTTCTGTGACGTTCTTCACAGAGGATCTAGAAAAACCCATCTCCCTGATGCTGTGATGTATGGTCATTTCAAACAAAGGGTTTAAAAAAATAGCAAAACAAAAATATATGTGTTTAAAGGCATACCTCAAACCTACCCATTTGAAAGCACGAATGAATCTCCCTAAATCTATAAAATTACAACTCTCATGAGTACATTCCTCAAATTACAAGCAACCAAAACACTTTGTGATCACACAATAGGCTGTTGACTCTCTCTTCTAACAAGAGAGGAAGAAAAAAATCCCAGAACTTTACAAACACTCAGAGGAATCATTAACCAGCTTCCCGTGGAAACCAGCCGAAGGCATCTCCGCCTGACAAACGGAAGCTTTGTCTGCAAGGAGAGGCACTCAGCTGCTGTCTCCCTCGCACTGACTTGGAAGACATGCTGCACAAACACTTCCCCAGGAGGAGAAAAAAAAACAAAGTTTTACGGCTGCCGCTGACTTCTACCGTTACCAACCCTTGGCGATTCAACTCTGCTCCTGAACGTACATTCACCCACTACCAATTTCAAAGGCTTTTGAACCCGGCAAGACAGGACCCTGTGTCCCCTGCAACCAGCATCCAGGGACACCATCTGCCCAAGTGGCCTAAAACCTCGACCTAAAACAGCAGAGAGCTATACGCGTATCTTCGCTGTGCATAAACTGCACCCTTATTACTTTCTGTTGCTATGATTGAAGACTCCGACCTGATCAAAGGATTCGTTTCAGTTTACAGGTCACAGTCCATCAAGGAGGGAAGCCAGGGCAGGCGTCGGGAGCCGGCAGTCTCGAACTAAAGCAAGACCATGGAGGAGCAGTGAAAGCTTACTGCCTTGTTCTCTCTGGCTTGCTCAGCTACCTTTCTGAAACAGCCTAGGCCTACCTGCCTAGGGATGGCACCGCCCACGGTGGGCTGGACCCTCCTACATCAACTAGCAATTAAGAAAGCGCCTCACAGACAGACCCACCAGCCAACCTGACTGAGGCCATTCTTCAGTTGAGGGTTAAATAAATTTTAAAAACTATGGCAGCCCCACAAGATGGAGTGAGCCTGGGTTCCTGAGGCAACAGGCAGAAGAGACTTGTGCTAGCAATCTCTGTGACTGTAACAAAATACTTGAGGTGATCAACTTGAGGGAAAAAGTTTCTTTCAGTTCAGGGCTTTAGAGGTTCTGGTCCACGATCTGCTGGTCTTGTTGCCTTGGGTAAGGCAACACGTTAAAGGGAAACCATCTGGCAGAGCAAAACTACCCTCCCAGGGAGAAAAAGAACAAGCCTGGGAGCCACTGCCATCTCTGGGGCACACCTCCCGTGACGCAGACCTTCCAGTCATCTCGAGGCTCCACTACGGCCCAGCAGCACCTTCTCAGACAGCCAGCTGCACCACGCAGTCCTTGAGGGAACACTTAAGACCAAATAAACTACAGCGCTGTCCAACTGCAAACAGCTACTCTAGCCTCTGGTGCAGTGAGGACGGAGCCTTTGTCTCATTTGCTCCATTTGGCATCCTAGTTGCCGAAGCTAACGCTGCCTTTAATAACACACACCGTGTGGAATGTTCATTCACGAGTCAAGCACTCCCCGATCTGGTGTGCTGAGTGTGCGTATCCACCAGAGGCCCGTCACACCACTCTTCAGGAGCAGTGGCACACAAAGATGAGCACAGGAGACAGGACCCAGTAAAGGACGCTGACCTGTGACTGAGGATCACAGGAAAACGATCTAGCAGGGACCCTGAGAAGGGCAGATACCCCAGTGGCAGCAACAGCAGCACACGGAAGGATGAACAGAAAGTACACATGGGAGGACAAACAAAACATCTGGAACTGAGAAAAAAGCCACACTCTCCTCCACAGTTCCCCATCTGATTGCATATCCAGTGGGAGATAATGGCATCATCGCAAAGACTGAAAGAGCTACGGACTGTGTGGGCTGGAAACTGCCACAGTTACACTCATTCAGGGGACCAGAAGGAGGCACTATGACCCTGTTACGGCATTTCTCGAGGTAACACAGCTTATTTTGCTTGTTTTGTTTTGTTTTCCCCTACCTGTGGGGTGTACTGTGCACAGTTGCTTCAGCAGCAGGGCGAAGCGTGAACCCCACTCACAAACGTCAGACTCAAGTGAGCTTCCCACTGCGTGCAGACTCCCATGGCTGCTGGCCTCCCTCTCCCTGTTCAATCCACACACACGGCCCCTGGGAGGGAGGAGGAGGGAGGAGAAGGAGAAGGAAGGATGGAAAGGAAGAGGAAGAAAGAGTGAGAGAGAAGGGAAGGAGGAGGGAGGAGGGAAGAGATATCTAGCACTTACAGAGAGACTACAAAACCTCCCAGTTCTTCAACCCTCCCTGGTGCACTCCTCGGCCAGGTGCTCTGCCTCATGCCTTGGTGCTAGGCCTGGCCACAGCCTTGTCCTGCCGATGGGACATTAGCAAGCATAGAGGGAGGAGGTGAAGCCATGAACCTGTGACATATCTACCTTCAGACATGTGATTGGTGCCCACCAAGGTCAGTGCTGCTCTCTGGCCACCAAGATCTGTGAGCAGCAAACACCATTGTGTGTCACTAAGGCTCAGCGGATGCTCACTATGAAGCATCATTGCAACAGTGACACAGTGCTGTCCCTATCATCACCACCTGATGGATGAGAAACTGAGGTACAGAGGGATGCCATGGTCAAGGTCTCGCAGCTGGCAGAAGCTTGAAGCTTGAAAGCAAGCAAAGATGCGTATTTGTTCTTACCCATCCCACGGTCTTAACTTCTCTCAATACACTGCCAAGAGCCAAATCTGTCTCCGCTGGAGCAAAATCGAAGGCCTGAGTGTAGGTGGGGTGTTATGGCTGGGAGCAGAGACCCTTCCTTATCCTGACTGGGGGCATCCATCCTTCCCCAGCTGCTGACTGCAGCCACGTGCTCACATTCCTTCCCCACTCCCCCAAGAACTCCGCAACCACACAGGAGCCTGGTACACCTGCCCCGTACAGCGGTAACTCTGCCCAGGCTCTTCTCTACAATGCCTCCGGGGCCACATCTGGAGCCAGCAGGGCTTCCCGGCTGCCCCTTCTGCTCTCTGAGTCTTTCCTGCCGGCAGCCTTCTTCCTGCACTACCAGCAAACGGGCAGCAGTGGCCCCAGCACAGAGAAAACATGTCAGCACACTAGAGTGACTGTCCTTCCAGCCATACCTAACAAGCCTAGAGGATCCACAGGGAACGGCTTTAAACCTAGCACCGGGACTGGGTTTCCCCAAGTGGCTCAAGAGGACTAGAGTTTAGAATCCACCAGGTGACGGTTTCACAAGGAGCTTCCTGTAGTCCTCTCTGGTCCAAGGAACCCAACTAGCTGAGGAGATCTCTGAAGCACAACCAGGAATCTTCTGCACCAGTGTCTGAGCTCAGGCCTCCTGCTGAGAACCCAGAGGCCTGGTATACACTGTGGATCTGCTCATTCAAAAACAGGTTCACAGCCCAGACAGTACAGATCAGAACGTCATCAGATTTGAGTATGAGTAAGCAATTTAAAATTTGTGTAGCAGTTCCAGAATTTTTCATGCAATCAAATAATTTCCCAACCACACCTGACTTCAAGTAAATGAACCCTAGGGAAGCTAAACCAGTGAAAACTACCACACCATACGCTCCCATCTTGGAGTGGGGGAGGCCAGAGCCTTCCATTTTATTTTGTGGAAGTGCTAGGAGTTGAGCCAAAGGCTTCCTGCCTGTGAGGCAAGCACTCTACCAGTGAGCTAGGCCTGAAACTGGGCCTCTGGAATCTGTAATTCCCAGGCCAAAGAGCCAACACAGCAATGATGGGCTTTGCACAGAGATCGGCCCCAGGCTCTGACAATACATGCCACGGCTGCCTGAGCCGGCTGTGGAGACACACAGGTCTCCACAATTTAAAGAGGCAGCATGGAGGTGGCAAGAGAGGCAGGAGCTGTAGCCTTGAAGAAGTCTGTAAGAAATGAGACAGTTTCTAAGCTGCAAAAATGTACAGGGTACTAAAAGCATCCTGGAGGAGACAGTCCTGCCTAGAAAGCCAACTGTCCTATAGCAAGATGCCGATTACACAGAAGCAACCTAGCTTGGGGATGGACATGCCCCAGGAGAGACGGCCAGAGCTCTGAAATCATCTTGACAACAGCTGAATCAGGTGAATACTCTCTGCAGCCAGGGAAAAAAGCTAACATTTTCAGGCTTCGGCCAACATTTCATGAACTTCCTAAGTTCAAAAGCATGAGGCTGAGCCTAGAAAGTGTGCCACCATTTTTAATTCAAGAATCTGCCCAATGCCTTTTCCCCCCTTTCCTCACAAAATGATCTTTTTCTCCCAGTAATCCTTATTCACTTATCCACAATCCTGTGGTCAGTTCCTGAAAGCAAAATCTGGCCACAGGAAAGGGGAATGGATCCTGTGTCTCTAAGAATCCACAGAAAGGATCAGGGCAATGCCATCACAAACCAGCACCAAGGAGGAGAGCCCTAGGCTCGACAAGGAAGTCAGACAGCATATGGAGCACCAGGCTGGACAAGGAGAGCTGGACATGGAGCACCAGGCTGGACAAGGAGGACAGCACGTGGAGCACCAGGCTAGACAAGGAGAACTGTGCGTGGAGCCCCAGGCTGGGCAGGGAGGACAGCACCTGGAGCACCAGGCTGGACAAGGAAGGCTGGACATGGAGCACCAGGCTGGACAAGGAGGGCTGGACATGGAGCACCAGGCTGGACAAGGAGGACAGCACATGGAGCACCAGGCTGGACAAGGAGGACTGTGCATGGAGCCCCAGGCTGGGCAGGGAGGACAGCACCTGGAGCACCAGGCTGGACAAGGTGGACTGTATATGGAGCACCATGCAGGACAAGGAGGACAGCACATGGAGCACAAAGCACAACCTTTGGAGACACAAGGCCACAAAGCAGAAAATCTCAGGTCAGGTCCAAGTCCTTAAACAAGGACTTCAGTCTGTAATCTAGAGTGGTTCCATACCCTTGCATGGGTTAGCTTTTGCTCCCAAACACTTCTGAGAGTAGGTTTTAACTGTCCCTCACTGCTTGCCAGAGGTCTCACCATTAAGAGCGGCCAATCTAGGCCTAAACACAAGCCATGCAAGTGGTGTCACTTGTTGCCCTGAGAATGTCCGCGGGCAATCTGTCCTACTCACCAACAGCTCCTGTTTTCTTACAACTAACATTTTCACTCTTGTGATTCAGAGCAGATTTCGGCAGGATTTGCCTGGGAACTGTCCCTTGGGCCTGGGGAGAAGAGTGGGTTGTTGTTGTTAATGAGGTGGGGTGTCATGTCGCTGAGGGGGACCTTGAACTTCTGGTCCTCCTGCCTCCACCTCCCAAGTTCGGAGATGACAGGTTTGCAAACCACTCTGCCCAGTTTGTGTGGTGCTGGGGATCGACCCCGGATCTTCATCACGATAAGCAAGCACTCCACCAACGGAGCTACCCCCCTCGCTGACACCTGTGTTCTAACTGGAGGCACTGTCACCCCACTCTCCTGCGTCCTTGGCGAGCACTTGCTTCCTGACTCGGCATCCTTGTCTTCCCCAACCTGATGGCCCAAACTGCACAGCAAACATCTCCCAATGTGTGTCTCCCAGCAGGCACCGCTTTTCAGCCTCCCGGCTAGCCCCCGGGCATCTCCCACGTCCGCTGTTTCACACATGCAGGGGTAGAGTGAAAAAAAAAAAAGTTAAAAGGACTAATTGAAGAAAGGGCTGATAAATTATCACTCACAAATCTCCATCTAGTTACATTTCTACCAGTCTTGGGAGATGACGGGCTTGGGTTTTAATATATGTTTTAATATATGTTGGGGTTTCTTCAACACCACTCTAACATAGCAAGCAAGTTGCAGCCATCTGACCATCTGTTCTGAAAGCCAAGAGCTGAGGAGGGAGGAGGGAGGTCACTGATTGTCACTACAAGATCTGGTCCTATCCGCAAAGGCAGGGGGACGAGAACCGGATGTCCCCCACAGCAGAACTTTCCCTGACATCAGCCAGCAGGTCACTGGCACCTGACACAGCATTTCCAGGGTTGGGAGGGAACGAGAACAGATCAGAGTCACCAGCCAGTGACGAAGCTGCCTGTCGGCCTCTTGGCCTCTTGCTCTTTTCCAGGGCTCCTTCACCCAGCATCTGGCCACTGGGCAGGAATGTGAAGGAGCCCAAGGTCTGCCGAGTGCAGCTCTCCAGATCTTCTCCAGACCGACTGCAGGAGCAGGCTCCCCTCCGATCACTCTTCCTGCAGTGTCTGACTTAATCACAAAGGGACAGTATCGGCAGGGCACTCATGTGTCACCTGAACCCACTTCGTAGTCAGCTGAATGTCTGCTTTAGACAATCCTCTAGTAAGTGGATGGGTCAGGATTTGAGCACCAGACGTCTCGTAACCACACGAAGAGAACACCTGAGATCCAGACCCTTCCTTCCTGGTGCCTTAGGAAGATCTCCCACAAGTTCAGGCATTGCCTCCAGGGTGCTGGACCCCAGGGCCTTACTGGAACATAACTCTACAACTTGCTTCTCCCAATCACCACCTCCAGGAATAGCTCGGCTTTACAGACAGAAACAAGGACAGAACTGGGCTCCCTCAGCTGCAGACATGGAGGCTGGCGGAAGACATCTTTCTACTCCATCAATCAAATCTGAAGAGATTTTCCATGCTCATGTCTCTCTATAGAAGCCTGAAATACTTGGAGGCTGTCTGGCCCTCACCCACCCTGAGGGTGTACCTTATGTCCCTTAGGGAGGGAGTGAAAGGTTTGTCTGGTCCTCCTAGGAGACCCTAATGAGGCCCCACTGCAGCTGGTCCTTGCTACTGTGTGGGTTCTTCTTTTTCCCATCCATATTCCCCTCACCCCACCCCCATTTCACCTCCTATCACTAGACAAGACAGAAAGAAGGGAGGAGAGAAGGAGATCCTTTAATCTAATTTCTCTCTTCTTATTTCTTCTTTGAACACGTCCATTAACAAACCACAGCCAAACTCCCTGAACAACCACCAATTGCCTATCAGGGCTCTATCATTTATGTCACCTCTGAAAAGTTCCCAGCATTCCAAATGTCACACAATCATAGAAACTATCTGTAGATGGCAAACCAGGCCTGTGCCAGAGCACAGGGCAAATCAGAGTCAGCTGCTACTGACAGTCCGAAGCAGACCCATATCCCCACACCTGGGATTGAAAAGAAAACATAACATTCCTGTGCCTTTTAAAGAAACCAAAATTTCAGAGTTTTCGCTCTACCCCACCCTACCCCCACTGAGGAAGAGCACCAGGAACTTCTGCCCCGTCACCCACCTTCCGCAACAGCGAGAAAGCACCCCCTCCTCGTCTCCGTCAGATCATCAGGGCTGCTGCATCAGGGCTGCTGCACGTATCTGGTAAGCCCCACACCAAACAGGGGGCAGAGGGCTTTGCCACTCCTCCGAGCCCTTCATCAAAAGGGCCTGGCACTCCCTTTTCTCAACTAGGCTGGGGACCAGAGGGGTCATACCCTTGACTCTGATGGCCCCAGTATCATAATCACCCTAGCTCACGGTTCTGCCACCCCTGGCATGCGCACACCTTTCTTCTTTTTGCTCATTTCCCAGGGAAACATCAAACTAAAATGAACATTGGGGTGGTATCCTAGTTAGGGTTACTACTGCTGGGTTAAAATACCCACAATGGGCTGGGCTCTCCCCATCAATCACTAATTAATAAAATACCCTACAGCCTGATTTTGGGAAGGCTTTTTTCCAATTGAGCCTCCCTTCTCTTTGATGACCCTAGCTGGTGTCAAGTTGACACAAAACTAGCCAGTACAGGTGCCAAAACATGGAAGCCACAAGTCCATTGTCTTCCTATGTTCTCTTTCATTTCTAGCATCCTTGGCTATTTTGCCCTCCCAAACCTTATCTATCATTCATGTGGCTTCAAAACAAGGCATTAGAAATTGTCTGTCCTTCAAATCACTACATCTGAGCTAATCGGTCTGAAGTCTCGCCTCCCAAGGAGAAAAACGTGAGGCCAGCAAACCCTTGGCAGGTGCCTCCATCCAAACGAGGCAATTTCAAAGTAAGAACTGAGCTCTGAGCTTCCGGGTACTCATGTAAAGTAATAAAACACGGAAAGGCTAACAACAGTGTTCTGTGGAGATGGATGAGAAGGCTTCTCTGATCTGACAAATCAAAGGGAAAAAACAAACCACCCGAGAGGCCAGCAAGTGTATCTCAGAAGACAGCGACAAGAAGAAAGTCTAAGGGTCATGGGAGGGGGCGGGGGGGAACGATGACACAGCCAAACAGGACAAGGCTTGGATGGCTCTTGTTTAGCACTACAGGACCATGAATACTGGGCACTTACCTCCCCACTGAGCCTCAGCTGGCTGTCACATGGGTGTGGGACTCAGGAAAGCACCCCCACATGTCAGAGGAGCCCAAAGAGGATGCTGGGGAAAAGGAGTGGAGCAAGAGAAGGCAGCACTGGGGAACCTCGCAGTCCAGGACCGACAGAATATGTGTGTGTGTGTGTGTGTGTGTGTGTGTGTGTGTGTGTGTGTGAGAGAGAGAGAGAGAGAGAGAGTGCCTTGGATATCTCAGGTGTCCCCACCCATTTTTTTTCTTTTTCTTTTTCTTTTTTTTTTTTTTTTTTTTTTTGAGATGTGACTGCTCACTGACCTGGAACTTGCTCAGTAGGATCAGCTGGCCACAGGGACCACGTCTCCAGCACTGAGGTTCCACATGCACAACCAACCCCATGCCTGGCTTTTTCATGAGTTCTAGAGGTCAAACTCAGGTTCCCTTGCTCTCACACTTTACCGACTGAGTTGAGCCCCCATCCAGCCCTGGCCCTGGTTTTGACTGCCTCCCTTCCTACCTTCTTTCTTCTTTCTTCCCCGGGCTGAACTCTAGCTCTGAGCTTCCTGCATCACTGTGACTTAAGAATTAGGACTTCTTCATACTTAGAATGCTCTTGCACACATCAGAACGATCTGTTTGCAATTACAGGGTGCATCTTTCCCTCCTCCTCAGGTCTCCTCGCAATGTCTTCTCACTGAAGTCAAGGTTGAAAAGGATGCACAGTCTGGCCCCCCAGGTACCAGGCTAATTGACCCCTCTACACTCATGTGGACAGAGCCCAGAAGGAGGCGACAGACAGTTCTGCCCCAGCTCTGGACGTTTCGGCGGTCATTCTGTGTGACTCTGACCCACTCTGCTCCTACACCTCAGCCTGCTTCCTGAGCAGCAAAAGGACAGAACACCAGCACCTGCTTTTCCTCTAGTACCAACAAGCACTTGTCCAGCCCTCACTCACCTCTTTGAAAAACAAGAACTACTGCCCCTACCCACTCAGGGACCTAAATTAAACCAGATCTGGATGAAAAGACAGCACAGACTGGCAATAGTGGGCCGCTGAAGGCTGTGGCCTGGGAGAGCAATGGCCATGGTGAATCAGGATTGGAGCACTCAAGAAGCTGAAGCAGAGGGCATGGTTCAGTCTGTAAAGTATATAAAAACCCAAATTGGTATCCCTGGCACCCATGGAAAAGCTGGGCATGGTGGCACACACCTGTAACACCAATGTGCAGGGGTGGGGTGGGGCTCACCCTGGAGCTTGCTGACTGTCTGCCTAGCCAACTGGTGAGTTCTGGGTTCAGGGAAAGGTTGAAGGCAATAGAAGACAACACCTGACCTTAGCCTCTGGCCTCCACAAATGCTTGTGCTCACCTGTACATCCGGGGGAGATGAACACGCACAACAGAGAGGGGAAGGTGGGAGAGAGACACATAAGAATCCAGCAATCCTTGCTGGTGGGAATGTGAACTTGTACAACCACTCTGGAAATCAATATGGTGCTTTCTCAGACAATTAGGAATAGTGCTTCCTCAAGATCCAGCTATACCACTCCTAGGCATATATCCAAAAGAGGCTCAAGTACACAACAAGGACATTTGCTCAACCATGTTTGTAGCAGCTTTATTTGTAATAGCCAGAACCTAGAGACAACCCAGATGTCCCTCAACGGAGGAATAGATACAGCAATTGTGGTACATCTACACAATGGAATACTACTCAGCAATTCAAAACAAGGAAATCCTGAAATTTGCAGACAAATGGTGGGAACTAGAAAAGATCATCCTGAGTGAGGTATCCCAGAAGCAGAAAGACACACACGGTATATACTCACTTATAAGAGGATATTAGACATATAATATATGGTAAACGTACTAAAATCTGTACACCTAAAGAAACTAATCAAGAAGGAGGACTCTGGGTAAGATGATCAATCCTCACTCAGAAAGGGAAACAGGATGGACATTGGAAGAGGGAGAAAACGGGAAACAGGACAGGAGCCTACCACAGAGGAACTTTGAAAGATTCTACCCAGTAGTGTATCAAAGCAGATGCTGAGACTCATAACCAAACTTTGGGCAAAGTACAGGGAATCTTATGAAAGAAGGAGGAGATAGAACTGGAGAGGACAGGAGCTCCACAAGGAGATCAACAGAACCAAAAAATCTGGGCACAGGGGTCTTTTCTGAGACTGATAATCCAACCAAGTACCATGCATATTGATAACCTAGAACCCCTACACAGATGTAGCCCAAGGCAGCTCAGTGTCCAAATGGGCTTCCTAGTAAGGGGAACCCCTGTTCATGAACTCAGTGGCTGGCTCTTTGATCACCTCCCCATGAGGGGGGAGCAGCCTTACCAGGCCACAGAGGAAGACAGTGCAACCAGTCCTGATGAGACCCGACAGGCTAGGGTCAGATGGAAGGGGAGGAGGACCTCCCCTATCAGTGGACTTGGAGAGAGGCATGGGAGGAAATGAGGGGGGAGGGCAGGATTGGGAAGGGATGAAGGAGGGGGCTAGAGCTGGGATACAAAGTGAATAAATTGTAATTAATATAACAAGTGAAAATTAAAAATAATAATAAAAAAAAGAATCCAGCAATCCGTCAGCAGCTAGCTCAAGTGGACAAGCTCTCTGAACTCATTCCGCACAACTGATCAAGTGGGCTCTCAGAGATCACTGAGCCTCACACACACAGCCAGGCTGCCTTCCTGAAAAACCAGATCACCCAGACGTGAAATCTGCAGGAAGGCGGCATAAAGGGCCTGTTGCTCCCGACAAAGGCATCTTTGAAGACCTGGCCTTCACGTGACCTCCAGCAGAGGTGATTCCGGTCAGGGGGCATTAGTGCTCCAGTGCATACCCCTTTGTTCTTCCGGCTTTGCGCTGGTAAAGCTAAAGTGAAGTGAAGCCCACCCTGGAGCTTAGGAGCTGCTCACTCCCCATCCCACCGGCCTGTTTAAATAATGGTTGGCAGGGACGCTTTTAAAATAGAATAAACACGGAGGCTTCGGGAAGTGGAGAGTCTCACGCACATGGCTGGGGGCGGGGACTGTGAAAGCCAGGGCCTTGTGTTTGCTAGTGAGCATTCTAGCACCAAGCCACTTCTCCAAGCTGAGAGTCTCACATCACAGATCATGTAGGGCAAGAGCATCAGAAATGGCAATTGCCACAGAGTCAGAGAGTAGAGCCAAACAGCTGCCACAGAGGACAGCAGGACAGAGGGCCAGGCGATGGCTGGAAGATGGTCTCTGGTAGCCTGGGTAGGGCACAGTAGGGCCAAGCGTGTGTATCTGCGGGTGGCTCAGGAAGGGGCAGCTGGCATCACATGCTGACCACACAGCCTCCTCTCCGCTCCAGCTGTACATACCTGCTGGGGGGGGGGGGTGGCTACGGAGAAAACATCTGGCAAAAGCAACTTCTGGAACAAAGGGTTTACCTTGGCTCACAGTTTGAGGATACAGCGCATCGTGTCACAGAAGAGACAGCAGGAAGAGAAAGACAACCAACCAGTCATGCCGCGTCTGCAGTCAGGAAGCAGGAAGCAATGAGCTCCAACCTTCAGTTCACTCTGTCCTCTTTGTCCCTGGGTCCATGCAATGTGCTACGCACACTCAGGAGACTTCCCTCGATTAAACCTTTCTGCAAACATCCTCACAGACACGGGCAGAGGTGGTGCTTCCATGGTGCTCCTAATCTCCCTGAAGCTAACAACCATTACCTGTGTGTGTGTGTGTGTGTGTGTGTGTCTCCCTCTCTCTCTCTCTCTCTCTCTCTCTCTCACACACACACACTGTGCCGTTTAAATGCTAGCAGGTGATGATCAAGCTTAGCACCTGAGTTTGATCCCCTAGACCTACATGGTGAAAGGAGAGGCAACTCCAGAAGTTCTCCTCTGAGCTCCACGTGTGCACTGTGGCACATGTGTACCCCCCCCCCACACACACACTGATTCATAAGTGTAAACACAAAAACGTTTAACCTTTACAGAAGTGTTCATGATGGTCTGTCCTTTAAGTGACAGTTTTGGAAGTGACAAGCAGTTGTTGGATACCCCTGAGGCCCTGGGAGGGTGCCATGTGTCCCTGTTACACGGAGATTAACACACAGGCAGCCAGAAGCACTGAGGTGAGCCAGAGCCCAGCAGGAGCTGAGCAGGAGCCCAGTGATGGCGTCCCCAAGAGCCCCAGAAGGCTCTTTCAAGATGGAAACATTGTTGCCAATTCCCCCTTTCCGCCATCATCACAATGCATCATGAAACACCCTACAAATGCTGTGATTTTGTAACAGGAAACAACAGAGTGTTTTCTTTGTCTTGCTTAAAAGAAAACACACATACGCTCTGGGGATTAGTCTGCGAGTACAGCTCTTAACAGAGACTCTGTTTTATAGGCGGAAAATAAGAGAAAACATTAACAGAACAGACCTGGGGGCGGGAGTTCGCCGCAGACCATGTTTGATAGAACAGCCCTGCGCTGTCATTTACTGATAGCATTAGCAGATGTGAGGGTGGAATTGGTCCCCCGACTTGAAATACGGTAACCTGAAGCATTTGTTAATACAATAGCCAGTCCCACACAAACCTCAGAAGCACGATGAGGAACTGCAGCCAACCAGTTTCTGTAGAGCCTTCAGAAACTCGACTGCAATTAGGGCTCATCAAAAGCAGGATGTACTTACAATAAAGATGAACAAAAAGTGCAACTATTTCACATTAATTGTTGATATGTACTAGTGTGTCTCTTCAGAAAATCTGGAGCCCTAAGAAGATCCCTCTAATGTAACTGCATTAATTCAACATATTTTCGCAGGCATGCACATGCACAACACACACACGCACACACGCACACACGGGCCAGGGGCAGGGTGTTCATAGTAGAAACCAAATTCTCAATTGAACACTGTTGAGAAAAAAAAACATTCAAAATTAAAGACAGGCATGATGACATTGGGAGATGTCAGATGGATCTCGGCTCAAAGTCATCCTCAGCTATATAATATAGTGAGCCAGCCTGGGTTATGTGAGACCCTATCTAAAAAAAACAAAAACACGCTTTTTTAAATTCAAAATGATGTCTCTCTCCTCACATGTTCCATTACTTCCTCAGCAGTTAGGGGGACTCAAACAAACAACAAACATAAAAGGGTGTTTCATTTATCGGTCAAGGTCCACGGAGCCTGGGCCACTTTCCAGAGAGCCTCTGGGCCGCTATGTGAGATTCAGTGATGTCTGAGCGAAATCCTCCCTCCCAACTGTCATCTCCCCAGTCCACCAAGTCCACTCAGGAAGGGTCCTCAGCTACGTGACACTTTTCTTGATACACATCTGCTCAGGATGTGAACTGCAGACGGAGAAGTCCGTCTGTTAAGGAGAGGAGGCAGGGGAATCCCTCAAGTCCAGGGGTTCAAATGCAGACATGGGCCTTTACCAGACACTCGACCTGGGGTTAGTCGTTTGCAGCGTCTAAGCAAACTGGGATACAAATGGAACGTCCTTCGTGGAACTGTGCTGAGAATTACTCACGTCATGCAGGGGGCTGAGAGTCCTTCCTAATTGCTCGATAAGCAGGGGCTATGAGTTTCAGTACTTCTTATTTATATTTTGATTACAACACGAAGGATAAACTAATAAAACTGTAATTGTTTAACCGCGGATCTCCCCTCACACCCACTGGGACACGATCAGAAAGAAATGAGAACATAATCACTGGCAGGAACGTGAAATGGTCCAGCTATTACAGAAAACAGCATGGTGGGCCCTCAGGATACTAAAAATAAAACTGTCATAGCATCCTAGCGACATTAATTCTTGGCACATATCTAAGCAAACTGAGGCAGGATTTCAAAAAGACGTGTGGCTGGGGTGGGTCAACTGGCAGAAGGCTTGCCTGTCACACGAGGAGCCCTGGGTCCCATCCCCAGCAACACAGAAGTGGGTCGCAGTGGCACACACCAGGAATCTCAGCACTTGGGGGATTCAAGTGCTGAGATTGAGAGGATCAGAAATACAGGGTCATCCTCAGCTACAAAGCAAGCCTGGGCTACACGAGACCCTTCTCAGAAGGAGGGAACTACGGTCGCAGGCATGTGCACAGCAGCGTTATCTACAGTAGCTAAGAGCCCGTCAACTGATGGTAGACAGAAGGTGGTGCCGGCACCCAGGATGATTCAGCCTTCAAAAAGGAATCCTGGCCAGATGTGGGGGCGCACACCTTTCATGCCAGCACTTGAGAGGCAGAGGCATATGGATCTCTGTGCATTTGAGGCCAGCCTGGTCTACATCGAGAGTTCCAAGCCAGCCAGGATAGCTTGGTAAGATCCTGTCTCATTAATAAACAAATAAATATAAGAAAGATCCTGCCACACACTACAAAATGAACGAACAACAAGAGGACGTTAGACTAAGCACAAAAAGACAGGCACCAGAAGAGAACGAGCTGTGATCCCACAGGTGACAGCGTCTCATGCCAGCAAGCCTGCAGGGAGACTGGTGGAGAAGGCAGGGTAACCGTTATTGTCACATGGCTAACGGTCTCCATTTGTAGGTCCAAAAGTCCCTCAGGTCTGCCCATGTGACTCTTAGCCCTAACATACCTTATGCTCAGGTAAGTAAAATAGTAAACTTAAGGATACTTGTCTTTCTTATAAGATTTTTAATTGGAGAAGAGGTATAAGATAAGGTTTCATGTAGCCCAGGCTAGCCACGACCCCTCTTCTTAGCTAAGGATAATCTTGAGCTATGATCTTCCTGCCTTCACTTCCCATATGCTACCATGCCAGATCAGAATTTTAATTATTTTTTTAAATCTACCCCAAATTGTACAAATCCTATTCTCCCCCTTGCCATGAATTTTAGATCCCTCTAAGTGGGTTGGCAGGGCTTCCCTCTCCTTAGTCACTACTGGGAAGTAGTGAGGTCTCAGAGAATCAATATGCCTCGTGGGAGACAATTCTGGGGAGCAGCATGGCTCTCCTTGGGTGCCAGCTTTGAGCAGAGATCAGGACAGAGGGATTCGGGGAAATTATCTTTAAAAGGAGATTCTGACTTACAACTGTATTCTATTTTAATGCCCTGTGACAAGACAAAAAGAAAGAAAGAAAAGAAAGCTAGATCCCCAGGGGAAGGTGCCTCCAACTCTCTGTCACATCCTCCGAAGCGGAGGCCCTGCCTGTCATCCCGAGATGTCATCACTAAGCCATTCCGAGAAAAGAAATACTGACAGGGAACATGAGGCCTCAGGAAAGTGCCTGGCCAAGGGGGAGGGTCAGCAAGCTCCTAAGTGTCATGCCTTGACCTGTGCAGGGCTTTCTGCTTCTCCTCCCCATGGCCTCTCTTCAGAGGCAGCCCTAGATACCTGTGGAAATCAGCCCTATTATGTCACCCAGGCTGGAGTCAGAATACTAGTGACCACAAATACACAGGACTGTGAGCCTCTGCTGTACATGTGATACCTTGGGAAAGGCACCCCAACTTATGCAAAGCTTCAGACAGGATTTGGTGTGAGCTCACCCCCTCCCCTCCGAAAAAAAGCATCCCTGTACTGGAAGCTTCACCTCCACACCAGTGTTGGTAGCAGAGGAGTCCCAGGAGGTGTTTAGATCACCAGGATCCCACCCCTGAAATGGACTGATACCTGAACACAAGGCTTGAAAGCCTTGGTCTGTGTCAGCCCAGCCCTGCAAGGCACTTGTGCCCCAGCTCTGGCCTCCAGCCATGACAGAGCAAGGAGGCCTAGTCTGGCAAGGTGGGCTGCTGTGGCCTGGCCAGACGCCAGAACCAGCCTAGGGTAGTAGCACAAATCAGACTGAGTCACAGGCCTGCCTTCCACAGACCTGCAACAGAGCTACACAGACAGGACTCACTCTGCATCTACCAGGAGGGGGGCTCTGAGCCACAGGAGAGGAAGGGGAGAGACAAAGACAAGAGGTGGGGTGGAGCGGGGAGGGAGGAGAGGATGCGTCCGCACATCTTCTCTCTCCACTGCCATCCTTCCAGCACACCTCCCGCGTAATTAGATAACACCTTTATCATCACTTCGCACTTCTCAGCCTCTTGACTCCATCACTCGTCATCCTCCCTAAAGCATCTGCCATCAAACCTGTCATCTCCATTCATGCAGGGCATGTTCAAAGCCATTTCAAGTCAACATGCCTCCATGGCTCACATCCGTGCCCCCAGCGCCTGGCTCTCGGCACCTCTGTGAGGATGAAATGACAGGTGCACAATGACAACACCTTTGTCTGCCAGGCCTTGTAGCTGCACCCCCAGCACTCAAGAGACAGAACGCAGGAAGCTCCTGAGTCCAAGGCCACCTGGGAATCCATAGTGATCTCCTGTCTGGAAAGCAAAAAAACGTGTATGTCTCATCAAGGGCTGATTGTACAGCCCCAGTTCACGGCTCCAGACAAAACTTTCTCCTCCACATCCAGTGATAAGGACCCGTCACGTCACTAGTCACTATCTCCTCGGTAGGTCTGCGGTTCCTGGTCCCCACGACTGGCTGAAGTGCTTCCTGCTGCTCTCAAATTCTTGGCCGTGACCTGTCCTTTCGCTTGATTCTGTTTCACTTGATTCTTGTTTTGTTCTGTTTTGTTTGGGGGTGGCAGGATACAAGTATCTGACACAGTTCATAGCAAGAAACACAGCGACAGCTGAGTGTGTGCAGGGTTCCAGCCTAGATTCTTCCTGTTCCATTCAGCAGCTCGCCTCCATGGGCTCAGCTTGCTCTGCGGTGTCTCAGTTATCCCTGGCTCCAGAACACAGATCAGAGCCCAAGGTGTGATTTACAAAAGGAATCCCAACATCCCAGCATGATGATAAATCCCAGAACTCAGGAAGCTGAGGCGGGAAGTCCATAGGTTCAAGGCTAGCCTGGACTACACAGAGAAACTGTCTCAGAGGTTAGGGGAAGCATGTGGCATTGAGCATAATGATACCTGCCTTTAAACACAGCACTCAGCAGGCAGAGGCTGGAGAAGCTGGCTCTAGAGCAGGCGTGGGCTAAGTTCCAGAAACCCTGCAAGGCCAGGCTCCGGCCTCTGCCGGCTTCCACTCGGGTTAAAGGAGAAGCACAGTAACAGACAAGTGTGTGGTTACAAGGAAACTGTGGCGGGGTCCGGAGGGTGCAGCGATTTCCCAGAGCCTGGAGAACAAAATCACAAGGTGACTAGATAACTGCGGGTCTCTCCGAGGAGGAAACAAATGAGCTGAGCGTGGCTGAAATATCGAAGTCTTTGGAAAAAAAAGCATTCAGGGAAGAGCGAGCGCAGAGGTCCTGAGGCAGTTCCAGAGATAGATCTGATGCAGATACCAGCAAACTGAGGCTGCAAGTGGTAGGGGACTGTGACCAGAGCTCAGTGGCCTTCCTCCTAAGTGCCAGAGAAACACTGAGCAGGGACAGCCAACCTGCCTGAGGGTTGCCAAGAGCAACAGTGTCTGCAAACCTCACACTTGAGGATCCCAGTCTCACTACACACAAAGAGAAATCTATGCTGGTCCCATTCACAGCTGGACAAGTGGCTGTTTGGCCATAGGCTGAACACCCCAGGAAAGAATTTGAAGGAGACTTAAATAAATCTTTGTTTCTTTGTTTCTTAAGGAGTTCTTCTATCCCAACCACACTCAAAAAAACTAGATCAAACATGCTGGGGACAGTGCATTAAGTCTGAGATTAGATTCTCCAACCTGGTCAAAGAAAAGAAGTGGGCGGGGCACTCAGCAGGGTGCTCATTCAACAAGTGGGAGCACGCTGGCAGAGCTTCCAGCTTGCCGAGAGTGCTCCAGGGCCTCACAAATATTTGCTAGATAATTGGGTAAATTATTAACCGCACTGACGCCCCTGGGCTCCAGGCTACAACAGATCATAGGAGAAAATAAATAAATAAATAAATAAAACAGAGCCCTTCCAGGACACCCAGCCCACACAGGGGCGGGAGAAACCCATGCAATGGCAACAAAATGAGAGCATGTCCAAAAGCAACCAGTGTTGCTCTCTTTGGAGGAAGGTCAACTTTTTATTGCTTCTCAGCCTCACTCCAGGGTTTTGGAAACGGTTCAACACTATATGCTTCTGAGATCTATACGCTGTCTCTCCAAACCCGCCAGACGCCTAAACTATGCCATGCTGACTTTTACAAATGTCAGTTCTCCAAAGAAATCCATCTTCCTCAGAGGGTGAAAGCAGTTCTCTTTCTCTTTCTTAGGTTAAAGTCTCACCACGGGATGAAAACAGAGTCACTGTCACCTGGTGCTCCGCAACTTTGTTTTTTCTTTGTTTTTCCTTTAACTTTTCTTTCTTTTTTTTGTTTTGTTTGTTCATTGTTGTTGTTGACTGGTTGGGTCAGTTTTGTTTTGTTTTCTATTTTTTTCTGAGACAGGGTTTCTCTGTGTGTAGCCCTGGCTGTCCCTGAACTCACTCTGTACACCAGGCTGGCTTTGGACTTACAGTGATCCACCTGCCTCTGCCTCCCAAGTGCTGGGATTAAAGGCATGTGCCACCACGGCCTTGTTCTTCAATTATCATAGGGATACATTGATCTGGGAACAATGTCAGGGCCAGGGAAAGGACTGGTGAGCCCATCCTGTCTGCAGTTTACCCTGAAACACCGCAGTGGCTGCGACTGTGCACCTGAGGTCCCAAGGGGCCTCCAGTGGTGGATTTGCCCAAGGACAGGAATTCACACTGAAAAATGCACCTTTAAGCCAGTTTATGTTTTTTTGTTTGTTTGTTTGTTTGTCTTTGAGGTTTGTCACTTTGTAGCCCAGGATGGCTTTGAACTGGGATCCTTCAACTCAGCCTCCCAGACCCTGGGCGCTTCAGCCTGGGTCACTGCAGTCAGAAAGGTCATCTTGTTACACGTGCCTCACAGAGTCCCTTACTTAAGCCTGCAAGATACAGAGACTCAACACAGCCTCCATGCAGTCAGAGATGCTGCAAACGCCAGTTCAAGGCGCTGCCAACGGAACAAGATAGGTTGTTTGACAACACACTTGTTTAGCTATGTGTAGCCTTACACATCTGCAGTTCTAGCACTTGAGAGACTGAGGCCTGAGCTACACTGTGAGATCCAGGCCTGCCTGACCCTGTCTCAAACAGCCACCAAAAAGAAAAACTGGAAAGCCAAGTTGTTTTCTAGTATATAGGAGTACATGCTAAAATAATGATTTAAAAAGTGAAACAATAAACACAAAACCAGGGCCAACGAGAAGGCTCAGCAGGTAAAGGGGCACTGCAGCCAAGCCTGACAACCCAAGTTCAATCCCCAGGACCAACACAGTGGAGGAGAGAACCAATTCCTGCAAGTTGTCCCCTGAACACAGAAATGAACACACCACACACACACACACACACACACACACACACACATACACACACATGCACACAGGCACACACATGCATGTACGCACATACACACACATACACACACACACACACACACACACACACACGAACACATGCACGAATAAATAAAATGTGACATAGTATTAAATATTTAAGAAGAATCAGAGTCGTGCAGTAAAAAGACCATTTCTGAGCAAACCGCGCAGGGTCCTGCATCAATCAAAGGATTCTGCACATGGTGGCATAAGCCTATTAACCTAGCTACTGAGGAAGACTCTAGCTGAGGTAGTGGATTGCGAATGCAAGGTCAGCCTGGGCTACATAGTGAATTCACGTCAAGGGGATCCTGCGGAACTTATCAGGACCCTATCTCAAAATGAAAGGAATAAAATGGGCTGAGGATGTGGCTCAGTGGTCAAATACTTACCTACCAGGCAGAAAGCCCCGGGGTTCTGTCCCCAGGACTTCAAACAAAAGTTACCAAAATCCAAGATGGGACCTTCAAAGCCGCCCCCACCCCAAAGGCTGTTTTGTCTTGTGTTCAGCGTCCCTAACCACCTAGTACAGCTTGCCATACAAGTCTGCTCCAGCAGACTGCCAGGCCGCTATTGCTTACAGGTAGACAAAGCAGAAACTGGTGGTGCGACCCCACCCTGGGACTTCAACACAGCCCTCACAGAAATCACTGCAGGCAGCTGGCAGGGAGCAAGATCCCTGCACTGTCCTCCCTCCTCTAGGGAAGACTGTCCGCTTGCCACCCGTCTGCTCACGGCTCTTCCCAGCTCCGAGATTCCATGACTCCATAGCTCCAGCTGTCCCAGGGAGCAGCCTGGCAATGAGGCCTTTCCTGTGCGGTCGTTAAACACTCCCCACGGTGAGGCATGACTGCAAAGTTCCAGGGACACGCCCTCCATACAGGCCCATGAGCCAAGCACACCAGGAACAGCCCTGGACCTTCCAAGTCCCTCCTGAAGGCCCGGCTGGGAAGTCTCAGCTCAAACTCCAGCTAGTGATCCCCCAGGCCCAACCACACTGTGTCACCGCCAGGCAGAAATGCAGACCCCCCAAAAAAAAGCTGAAGCTGCTCATCGTTCCCGAGAGTTGGGAGCACCCATGTCCATCCTCCAGATTCCTGTTTACACGGCCGTGAGCTACAGTGTGGTCCCCTCATTGAAGGTTCATTTCTCCCCTGCTTTAAAAGTAAACATCACACTGACTTTGAAACCTCCCCCCGCCCCCATGCAAAGCAAGGTGGGGAGACTGGCACACATCTGTTGCAGAGCACAGATTAATGATCAAGTTTCCCCTGAAGAGACAATCTTAAAGGTTAAGCAGGCATGACTAGCAACACCGTGGGCTGGAAGGGACCCAGCAGAATGAAAGCCGGCGTGGAAAGCCCTGGGGCTGAGCGGAGACAGCCTCTGGGAGAAGGGGAGAGAGACAGGGAGAGGAATGATGCAGTGTGATGACTGACAGAGGCTGTAAAAAGGCCGAGGGGGGTGCTGCAGCCGGGTGCACCCAGAAGAGGAAGGAGGGTCGGCAGAAGTCTGGGCTTTTTGCCCACACCTGGCACTGTGGTTACCCAACATGGAAGATGCTTTGTCCTGACAAGGGCTGACCGTGAAGATGAGTCTGGAAGGAAGCTGCATCTGCAGACCGTGCGAGTCTCAGCATACCACCAGTTCAGGAAGTACACGCCCCGAGACTGGAGCTGGGGGCAAAGAGGGGACCTACCCCAGCTCCCACACAACTGGGTTGTAACACTCCTAAACCTGAAACAAATGTGCACAGAGGCATCAGCCACGTCCACTGCCAGTGCCATCATTTGCTGTGGGAGAAACAGCTGTCAGACACTCCGGTGCACCCGGCCTTTCTCTGATAACATTTCTCAAAATGAGATCAGTGATCAGTGACCCCTGCGGCAGATGGTCAAACCATCTCCAACCCGCCGCCTACCTCCCACGAGCTGCGGGAAAGACACTCTGACCCAGAGACAGTTGGAGGCCTCAGGCCAAGGGCAGTGACTTCCTTCCAGAATTTCCTACTCTGCATCTCTCCAGAGGGTTTAAAGGTAATACCAACATATTTCTGAACTCCTCAACCCAATCAAGACTGCATGTGCCCCGTAACTGTGACAGACAATCTAGTGAATTAGACATCCCAGAAAGAACCCGTAAGTGTAAAAGCTGACAAGCATCTGTGATGCCCAAGGAAAACAGCTTTCGTCCCTTTCCTATGCTCTTCCAGAACTCCACTCAGCCCCCTGAGCACAGCCTTCAGGGCCCACCATCGAGCCCCTGGGTACCTTTCCATACTCCCTACTTAGTTCACTCCGAGTCACTCCTACAACTGTCATCAAATGTGTGATGATTACCATCTGATCCCCGCACTGTGATGGTGACAACTCAGGTGTGCGTATCCACGACAACCCACATGTCCGGACCGAGCCACAAAGCTCACAGAGCACGACTCCATCAAACTTAGCCTTCCTTCACCCAGAAGCTGATGGAAACAGATGCAGAGACCCACAGCCAAACTTCAGACAGAGCTCGGGGAGCCCCATGGAAGAGTTAGGGAAACAACTGAGGGAGATGGAGGGGTCAAGGACTCCAAAAGAAGACCTACAGAGTCAACTGACCTGGACCCATGGGCTTCCAGAGACTGAACTGCCAACCAAAGAGCATGCATGGGCTGGACCTAGGCTCGCTGTACATACGTAGCAGAGGTGCAGCTTGGTCTGCATGTGGCTCCCCAAACAATAGGCTCAGAGGCCCTCTCTGGTTCTGATGCCCCCCCTTTGGATCCACTTCCTGTAACTGAGCTGGCTTGTCCGGCCTCAGACAAGGAGAGGACGCATTAAGTCCTGCAGTGCTTTAATGTGCCAGGGTGAGCTGGTACCCATGGGGGACCTCCTCTCTGAGGAAATGGAGACGGGAGAACAAGGGAAAGGGGTGCTCAAGCAGAGCCTGAGAGGAGAGAGGCTGCAATCAGCATGTGAAGAGAATGAATAAAAAATAAAGAGTAATAACAAAAACAACAACAAAAACTCAGCTTCCCACTAATGCTGCAAAGGACTAATGTGATACCCATCTTATAGATAAAAAACAAACCACCGTAGCTTCCACTTTCCCTCAGCCCCTCCATCCCTCCAGTCTAAACAACATCTGCACAGAGCCGATGCTCCATAAGCTATTTAAACTGTGATTGTATAAGTAGGAGAAATACTTGACAGGGTTTCTCTGTATAGCCCTAAGTCACCTAGAACTCACTCTGCAGACCAGGCTGGCCTCAAATTCAAAGATTCACCTGCCTCTGCCTCCAGAGTGCTGGGTTGGAAGGCGTGCACCACCCCTGCCCCCCCAGCTTAATATGTTAACGTGATACCTAGTGATCGCCAGGTCACTACGGTGAGGCTGTCTCCTTTGTCATCTCTAGTCAAGGAGTGCGCATGGGAATAGGCACCTGTAAACAGCTCTTCCATAGGGCCCTCTCAACCTCGGCAGTGGCCAAATACAAAAGTGACTGGTCCCTGGTCTCTCTAAGTGGCACGGAGAGAGGGAACCATTAGGAAACCGGTCATTCTGACCACACCACCAACTAATGCCATCCTATCTGACCCTGGTTCCCAACAGCCACTGTGGGCAAAAGAAATGGTGTATGCCCAGGAGTGCTGTAGCTGGGTCTTGAGGTAGAGCTGTTCCCAATTTTTTGAGAATGCACCAGACTGATTTCCAGAGTGGTTGTACTAGTTTACATTTCCACCAGCAGTGGAGAATCATTTCCCTTTTCCACAGTCTCTCCATGTGCTATCACTAGAGTTTTTTATCTTAGCCATTGTGACCAGTGTGAGAAGGAATCTCAGAGCCCTTTTGATTTGCATTTCCCTGATAACTGAGGAAACTGAGCATTCCTTTAAGTGTTTCTTGGCCATTCAAGATTCCTCTGTTGAAAATTCTCTGGTTAGCTCTGTACTCCATTTTTTAATTGGATTATTTGGTTTGTTGGTGTTTAATTTCTTGAGTTCTTTATATATTTTGAATACTAGCCCTTTGTCAGATGTAGGATTTGTGAAGATCTTTCCCCAAACAGCAGGCTGTCATTTTGTTCTATTGATAGTGTCCTTTGCTTTACGGTTTCATGAGGTCCCATTTATTGATTGTTGATCTTAAAGCCTGTGCTGTTGGTGTTCTGTTCAGGAAACTGTCTCTTGTGGCAATTGAGTTCAAGCTATACCATTCCTGGGCATATACCCAAAAGATGTTCTACCATACAAAGACATTTGCTCAACTATGTTCATAGCAGCTTTATTCTTTATAGCCAGAAACTGGAAACAACCTAGATGTCCCTCAACTGAAGAATGGAAAAAGAAAATGTGGCTCATTTACACAATGGAATATTATTCAGCTATTAAAAACAATGACATTTGCAGGCAAATGGATGGAACTAGAAAAGATCATCATGAGTGAGGTAACCCAGACCCAGAAAGACACACATGGTATGTATTCATTTATAAGCAGATTTTAGTCAGATAAAACAGGACAGACATATTACAATTCACAGACCCAAAGAAAATAAATACCAAGGAGGGCCCAAGGAAGGATGTCTGAATCTCACTCAGAAGGAAAAACAAAATAGATAGAGGAAGTGGCTGAGGAGAGGGAACAAGACAGGAGCCTAGCATAGCTGTCCTCTCAGAGTCTCCACCCAGCAGCAGACCAAAGCAAATGCTGAGACTCACAGTCAAACATTGGGCAAAGCTTAGAGAATCTTGTGAAAAAGTGGAAGGAAGGATAGAAGGACCTGGGAGGTGCCTGGAGCTCCACAAGAAAACCAACAGAGCCAACTAACCAGGGCCCAGGGGGCCTTGTGGAGACTGAAGCACCAGCCAAGGACCATGCACAGACTGGACCGAGAACCCCTACATGGATGTAGTAGATGAAGCTCAGGCTTCATGTGGGTTCCCTAGTAAGGTGAGCGGGGGAGAGGGAGAGGAGGTGCTAACTCTGACATGGACTCTGTTGCCTGCTTTCTGATCACTCACCCGTGGAAGGGCTACCTCACCAGACCACAGGGGATGAGAATGCACTCAGTCCTGATGTGACTTGATGGGCTGGAGTGGGTGGAGAGGTGGGGAGGCTCCCCTTATCTGAGGAATAGGGGAGGGAAGACGGGGGAGGAGGGAAGAGGGTGGGACTGGGAACAGAGGAGGGAGAAGGCTACGATCCAGATGTGAAGTTAATTGATTGATTAGTTAATTGATTAAAATTAAAAAAAAAAAAGAAAAAAGAAGAAGAATGGGACTTGGCAGAATCGGCAGACCTTGGCACCAAGGCTAGGAAAAAAGCAGGGTTGCAGAATCAGGCAGACCAGGTTAAATTCCTCCACAGTCTAAGCTGTGAGCATTACACCTGCAGGACCTCCCAGGGCAGCCGCAGGAACTCTGTCGCAGGAGCAGCTGCAGAACTTCCGTCTCAGCCTGGGCCTCTGTCTCCTCCACAAGATCAGTCTCAATGTCAGGCCAGGAGAGCTCCAAGCCTTCCTCCACCCAGACCTCCCCAGATCGTCCGTCCACTGTTCATCCTTTCAGCCATTCTACTTTCATGAACACCGGCTCTGCAGGGGACAGAGCTAGGGAGAAACATTCATGGAGCTTACGTGACAGGACACTGGAGACAGGAGACACACCCGGACACTCCTTTGTATTAGTTAAACTTCCCTGTGGCTGTGATAAAACACCACGACCAAGGCAACCTCCAGAAGAAAGGGTTTATTTGGGCTTATGGTTCCTGAGAGTTAGAGTCCATGGCTGGGCGAAGGCATGATGGCAGAAACAGGAAGCTGAGGACTCACATCTTGAACCTCATGTGTGAAACAGAGAAAGCAAGCAAGTAAGCAAGTGAGTCCTTCACACACTGAAAGACTGCTCCCAGTGACTCGCTTCCCTCCAATGAGGCCACCTAAGCCTCAGACAGCAAAAGCAAATAGAGACCAAGATTTCAAATGCCTTAGACTACCCAGATTTTTTTTTTAACTGAAGCCATCATACCATTACCATGCAAATGCAGTAACCAGAAACTCCGATGGATTAGGGGTCAACCCCTGGTGTGTTAACCCCACCTCTTATGACCCAAGCCCTACAAGACTGATGGACAGCACACTGAGGGATCACCGTGTGGACAGAACCACAGCAGTGGAGAGACTGTACATGGTAAGAAACTGTAACCAAGGGACGGGACACCAACGCAGCAGCGATACCCGAGGAAAGACACAAGACCTGAAGCGGGAGGAGCTTTCTGAGACAGAGGGAACAGAAAACGCAAGGCTCCACGCACAGGTCAGAACCTGGTTCCTGTAAGGAACTGAAAGGTAGTGTGCCAGGAGCCCAAGGCACAAGACCATGACCTTGAGGTCAAGCTAAGGACTCCGCTTTCAGTCTTTCGTGCAGTGGAAGCCATGGAGGGGCCAGGTTTAGAGTTTTCTCAGCAGCTCCTTCTGCCAAGGTTTGGCTAGCGGTTTCGGGTAGAACACAGGCAAAGGTGGAGACGGCTTCCACCTTTATAAACGCCTGCTGTGTGTGTGGTGGGGGTGGCTCTACGGGAGTGTCAGCAGCGGAGCTGGCTCACGGTAGCCGGGGCTGGGGAAATGTGGAGGTGTGAAATCAGAGACTCGGGGTCCATGAGACATGAAGAAGCACAGGCATGCTGTCCAAGGCTTGACGTTCAGAAACCGGCAAACCAAACCATGAGGCTGGGGAGGTGAAGGGCCGTAAAGTACCTGCCAAGCTAGCATAAGGACCGGTTTGATGTGCCTTGTTTAAAAGCACACATTCTCAGGCAGTGGCCTACCATCCCAGCACAGACAAGGCAGGGACGGGACGCCCTTCGGGCCTCGAAGGCCAGCCAGACTGGGAACCAGCAAGCTCCAGCTTCAGTGTGGTGTCTCAAACGTGACTGAGGAAGGAAGGCGCCTGATATCAACGCCTGCCCGCCACGTGCACACACATGCACATGCACACACATGTGCCCACACACGCAAAAGAACCAAATCATAAGCTGGTGTGACAGCTCATGCCTCTAGTCCCAGCGCTCAGGGCAGAGGCAGGTGGGTTGCTACAAGCTCCAGCCCACGTCACTAGAGGGTGAAATTGTGCCTCAAAGTAAGTAAATAAGGATCAAACCATGCATCACCGCCACGTACAAAGGCAGGCATGAGCAAGCGAGCACACACACAGGCACGCGCAGCGCGTGCACACGCACGCACGCACGCACGCACGCACGCAGGACACTACCCCCTGCAGCTCTGGGAGCGGGTGGCTGCTGCTTCCAGCCACAGGTAACGTCAACTTTCTTTAGTGAAGGGCTGAAGCCCACTGGGCTTTCCTCAGGGTGGCCTGAGGACTCTCCTAATTGCTGCCAGCAGGCTGACCTGTGCTCCACGCTTGCTTAAATGGAGCAGAGCCCAGTGCCTGGGCCAGACTCGCAGATAACTGGGTAACTGACCACATCCTATCTAACAGGAAACCTGGCTACTTCAGACCTGTTCTCACTTCCTCTCAACCGCTTCTACCACAGCTGCCGGGCAGTAAGGCCCACAACACAGAAGGTGTGGGAGGGATGGAGGGGCCCTTTCAGAACTGGACCCTGAGAGGTATCTGTTGGGCTGGCAGAAGCTGTGGGCAAGACAGGCTGCCTCGTGGTAAGGCCATAAAGTGGCTTGCCTGCATGTCACTCCAACATCCAGGAGAGATGCTCACTATTTCAAAGAAGCAACTTGAAAGTCAAGTATATCAAAGCGTCTGTTTTAAAAGATTGTTTTTTACCGTTCAGGAGACTGATTAGGTTGAAATGCATCAAGCCTTGCTTGTAGGCACAGCTATAGAGCCCACCCACACAGGGAAAACCCCATCCCATCTGCTGTGTGAATATGTGTATATGTATATGAATCGGGGAGGGGGCTGGGAGGGAGACGGAGAGAGGCTGAGTGGGGTTTGGGTTTTGTTGTTTTTCTCTCCTCCCCACTCCCCTCACCACCTCCCACCCACGCTTCCTGTTTAGGGGCGGTCTGTTCGCCTGATCTGACTTCATCATGAACACACAGCTTCCTGGACCAGTTCTACGGTCAGAGCACTGATAACCATCACCCTCTAAGGATGACATGCCTTGTAGAGGTGGGCTTGGCCCTCATCGGAAGGACCCCCACACACACCCAAGCTTCTTCTTTCAACAACTGAGCAGCATGGGCACAGCAACACCTCAGCTGAAATGGCATCTCACCCACCAACCGCCTGCCAGCTCATGGAGTGCTCCTTGTCTCTTTCAGTAGGCTACCAACAAAATGCCTTGCCTTGGCTGGCTTATAAAAAACTGGCATTTACTGCTTGGCTCTGGAGGCCGGGAAATCTGTAGGCACAGGAAGATGTGGCCTGCAGTGAAGGCACCCAGGGTCTCACTGTGTCCTCTCAGGAGGCAATGAATGATCGTCAGGGGGAGAGGAGGGGTGTGGCGGTAGCAGCTGAATAGAGGCTCTAATCCCATTCTTGAGGGCTTATGTCACAAGGTCCCACCTCCTAATGCCTTGGGGCCAGGCTTCAGGCAAGAACTCTGGGAAGCTAGTTTCCTCACAGTTAAAGAAAGTGTCCCTCACTAACACTAACCCCACTTTTGCAGAACAAGGTCCTCAGCAGGGTACCTACCTGTAGACACAAGGACACGGAACTTACAGTTGTCACTCATGATCTGGGTCGCCTGCCATTAACTGAGTCCTACCTAAAGACAAGGATGAGGACAGTACAACCTTGCCAGCTACAGGTAAAAGGGCGGCAGGTAAGGAAGCACTGTCAGCCTCAGCCCTGAGGACGACCTCCAACAGCACAAGTTGCCGCGTGATCAAGCCCCTTGTCAACAGCAGCTCAGCTTCCCTTTCCTGCAAAGCCTGCGGGGAAAGTGCTCTCTGATGACGACAGAGCTACTCTCTTCTCCTAGGCTCAGTCACTCAAACAAGCAAAGCACATAGCCAATGACATTTCCTACAAGCCTGTGACCAGCCAGCCGCTGAGGAGGCAGCCTGTGTCCTCCTGAACCCCGCCGTCTTCTGTGGACTCTGTCACCTGGACAGTGGCCCCATCATCCTAGCTAGGACACAGTCACACACTGGATGAACGCACACAGCCTTCTGGAAAACAACCTGGATATACCTACCAAGAGCCCTGCCATGTTTACAATGTCTCAGAATTCCTCCTCTGAGTATGTCTTTGAAAGGAGCCTTTAGGGCCCGGTGGTGGTGACGGTGGTGGCACATGCCTTTAATCCCAGCGCGTGGAAGGCAGAGGCAGCTGATCTACAGTATGAGGCCAGCCTGATCTACAGAACAAGTTCCAGGACAGCTAGGGCTACACAGAGAAATCCTGTCTCAAAGCCAAACAAACAAAACCCACCCATACACATACACAGAAATTTAAAAGAGAAGATTTATTTTCAGAACTGTCCAACAAGAAAGCAGGATTAAATAAAAATGCACCCGCATGACAGGATAGCATGATAGGTAAAAGCAAGGCACACGGTGATGCATGAGTATCGTCACCATCTTTAGGCATATATACAAGTAGAAAAGCAGACCAGACAGTGACCAGACCCTTCTGGGTGACACATACCAAGAATGACATCTTTTAGAATCGAACCCTCTTTCAAAATTCTCTTTTATACATTTAGATTCACTTCATAATCAGAAATGTGCACACACACACACACATCCTGTATTGAGATGCTTTATCGAGGTGCCTTTGAGTGGGTAAGAGGGCTGATGGGAGAGAAGGAAGCTACCAGTGGGGGTGCTGCCAACCCACCAGAAACATTTCATACAAGCCCACGGGCCCCGACCCAGGCCTTCTCTGCATTGCTTGTTCCTGCTGTTTGCTGGCGCTCAGGAGGTCCCTGGCACCGTGTGAAGCATTCAATAAAGTCCTGCTGGCAGAAGGACGGGGGTCCACTCAAACCCTCCTTTCTCCTGACCTCCCCCCAAACAGTCCTTTTCTCCTCACCACCCTTGTGACAACGGTGTCACAAAGGACTGCTGCTACCACCTACAGGTCCCTCGGCTCGCTGACTGCCAGCTATCTGCATGCAGGGACCAGCTCTCGCTGGGACTGGTCTCTTCAGCCGGATAACCGTCTGGTCGACAAAACCATGCATGCTGGATGGACAGGATGGCCTGACATTAGGCAGATAGGAACAGCAGGGACGGCGAGGGTTCACTTTGGTCATGACTCAGTCCCTTGGAAACGGGCTAACAGAAAGAGACCTGAGTTAGGAAGAGGTAGGAAAAGGGGTCAGCCGTTCATTGTAAGAATACTGTTGCTTTTAGCCTAACGTGCTTTCTTATGGAAAAAAAAAATCTTCAGAACTCCAAAATGTTTTTTTTTAAAAAAACCAAACTACAGTGATGAGGAAGGCTCCAGAGGCCTCCCTTCCTCTCCCAAGACTTCTCCCCTGGCCTTCAGCTATGGGCTTTGAGGTCAGTGACAAAATGCTTTGTTGTGTCTACCATTAATGACAGTGGGGGATCCCCCTAAGGAAGCAGCAGCAAGGCCAGAACCCAGGTTCCCTGAGGACACCCCACCTACTGCCCCTTCTGCTTAACTGCTCTGCGTTCCTGCTGAGTTTTCCAGAAGATCAAACACTCTGTGATGGGTACAAATTCCTCATTCATTCCCTAGGAAAGCAAAGGAGGAACTGTGGCCTGACCTTCTTCCAAGGAATGACAACACCCCTCACGTCTCAAGCAGGAAGGCCCTTCCAATGGGGCCCTGTATTTATTTTTAAAATCTCAATGTGCTTTTTACAGTCACGGGAAACAAGATTTCCTCCAGAGAATGACAGCGGAGAGCCTACAGTACCACTAAGTGAAGACCCTTGCTGTCCCTAGCTGACATGCATGCTGGGAAAGCAGTCTGCCACGGAGCTACAGCCACGACCCTATAGCTAGTATTTTTAAGCCCACAGCTGTCTTTGGGATGATACCTCACATTCACCCAACAAAAGCCATTTTGTTACAAGTGACTACAAGATTACCTGCTTCTGTTTCTGGTTTCACATCTGTACTTCCAATCCCAAACAACAAAATTGCACATAGAGCCCTTCATACAGCAGAATCTCCACTCTTCAAGAACTCCACTATTTCTTACATCTTTAAAATAACCCCCAGTCCCACACTCCCAAATGTGAGCTCTCCCTCAAAGAAATCCCCCATACTGCGATCACAAAATCCCAACAAGTTCAAGGATAAATAAACTCAAACCCTCCTCTTCTGTCTGTCCACACACATCCCCTCTTTAAAAACTAAGGCTTGGGGGCTGGAGAGATGGCTTAGCACGTAAGGGCACCAGCTGCTTGCTCTTCAAGAGGACCCAGGTTCAATTCCCAGGACCCACATGGCAGCTTACAACAGTCTGTAACTCCAGTTCCAGAGGATCCGACACCCTCACACAGGCATACGTGCAGGCAAAACACCAGTGCCCATGAAATAAATATAACTTTTAAAAAGGATCCAGGGAGATGGCTCAGTCGGCTAAGAACTTACAAAGCAAACCTGAAGGCCTCAGTCTGACCCCACGGGAGTTGGGGAGGGGGGGAGTGAGGAAGGTTGGGTGTGGCATTCTAATCCCAGCCCTGGGGAGGTAGACACCAGGCCTCACTCACTGCTTAGCCTACTCCCTGAGCTCCATTAGTGAAGAGACCCTCTTACTAGCGGGTGGTGCCTGAGGAACAACCACAGCTAACTCTGGTCCACGTGAGCACGCATGCACACATCAGCACATACATGAACACGTACACTGTTACAGAATACCACGCCTTGAGGACGCCTTTTTTGCTGTGGTGGTCAGGGGCCTTTGCTGAAGAGGAAGCAAAGGAAGGCACAGAGGGCTCTACAGTGGGGAGGGGAGACCAGACCCCAACTGTCCGGGGCCTCAAGAAGAGGGAGGAGGCCTTTGCCCCATTCTGCACCATGCCTCCCCAGGGCAGCCCACAGCTGCACCGTGAGCCTAGATACACTGGGAGCAGAGCAGAGTGCACAGTTCTCCAGGGACCAGGCACTCTCTCTCCCTCCCGCCACTCCTCCACAGGCCCTCCGGCGGCGAGTGAACCTGGGGCACCATTAGCAACTGAGAGACTGAAATTTAACCCCCGAAACAGTGGAGTTTTGGATCCAGCCAGAGAGAGCTTTTAAGCTACTCCTTACTTTGTACATCCGTGAATAACCTCCCCTCCCACCAAATGATAACAGAAACTATTCCAAAAATGGCCCTAAGATCACTTTGAGAAAGCAGGCCTTTAAATTCTTCTGGCTTTGTGCTAAAAACATGAGAGCTTAAATTAAGCTTAGATTTCATCTTCTAGAAAACAAAACCTTAAACCTTCTACAGCTCCCTAGAATAAAATTTAAACTTGAGAACACCAACAGATCCTAGGGGCCATGGCCAGCCCACCTCTCCGCCCTCCGGCATCCTGGTCACCCACTGCTTCTCTCTCAGGTTTGAGCCTGGAAATTCTCTCTTCCCCTCGCTACTATCAAAATCAATCTTCCTATTCCGTCTCTCCATTGGTATATGTAACCCCAGTCATGTCTGGCCCCCTACACCAGTTCATCCTGCATCTCCGTCCGTCCAAGTACCACCAGGCTTTGTGCGGAGGCATCACAGAGGAAAGCCTCTCTCTGAGGGCTCTGCCGAGATGCCTCTTCTGGAGACGAACTGAACCGGTGCAGTTTGTTAGGGTCCAGTACGAGACAAGCCTCCAAGTTCACCAGTGACCTAACTAGCTTTAAAGGTACGTTGCAGACCAGGCATGGTGGTGAATGCCTGTAATCCCAGCACCCAGGTAGGCAGGAGGATCTCTGTGAGTTCAAGGCCAGCCTGGTCTACAAAGCGAGTCCAGGACATCCAAGGCTATACAGAGAAACCCTGTCTCAAAAAATTGAAAAACAAAAAAATAAGCCCATGGGGGCCATTCCCATTCAAACCACCACCCCTGAATGATCCTGAACTCCTAATCCTTTTGTCTCTGTCTCTAAGTGCTAGAAGCACACGTGTACCACCAAGAGCCCACTATGGCCGAAGCTGGCCTGGAACAGTCCACAGCATCTTACCATCGCAGCGATGTACCCAGAGGCCACCTACCATGCCCCAAACTGGAGCAGGCAGATGAGATTTCATCCAAGGCTAACGTGAACTGGATTCTGACCTCAGGCCACGTCCCAGGTGAAGACAGATGGGGGACAACTGAACACGATGACAGCCCCGGTCCCCAGAGGGATGGGCGCATGAGGGATAGAGTGTAGAGTAAGGAGAGAAGGGCTATCGCTGAGTGGCCCGGCTGTTAGCCCAACAGCTGAGCTCGGGGCTCTCGTGAAATAATTAGCTCTTGACCTAATTAGCTGAAACCAAGACCAAGAAGATGGGGTCCAGGAGTGGAGTAAGGGACGTGGGCCTCGGTGGCAGTCAGTCTTAAAGCCCTGGACCAGCCTTCCAAGCAGGCAAGCCCCAGAACCACAAATGGCCAGTGTCTCCAACTGCACACTGGGATTGTCAGTGGCCTACTTCATAAGGCAACAGGAGAGAGCAAATGGGGAAAGCCAGGGATGCAGCCGACACCCTGGCTGTCACAGTTAGTAGATTACCATTTTTCCTAGTATTGTTAAGCATGGGAAAACTATAAAAGGCTTGCTTTCCCAGCTATGGGCATCACACGAGCAGTGAAACCAGATGCTTACAGCAGCATTACCCATCTTCCTTAGTTTCCAGTTTTACTGTTATTATGTGTGCATTTTACTACTGTGCACGGCCACACGTGCCACTGCACAGGTCTGCAGATCAGAGCACAACTCTGTGGCATTGGTTCCCCCCTTTCACTCTCATGTAGGTCCTGGGGATTGAACTCAGGTCTCCAGGATTGTGCAGCAAGCACCCTTCCCCACCTAGCCACCTTACGTGTCCTCCCCTCTTAGTTTTTGAGATAGGGTCTCTCCCCAGAGCTGGAGCTCACCATTCAGTTAGACTGGCTGGCCGGTGAGCTCCAGGAACCCTCCAGCCTCCACCTCCCTGCTGCACTGGATCACAGACATAACCACACCTGTTTCCCTAGGAAGGCACTGGGACTCCAACGTCAGGTCCTCAAGCTTGCACCCCGGCCCCTTACTCACCGAGCTGGGTATTCATCCACCACAGTGACCACTTTTTGGAGCTGGACTGCTCTTTGCTGTGGGGACCACCGCTGTCATACAAGGTGTTTGGTTAGCAGCCCATCTGACCTCCCTACCCACCAGCTGCCAGCAGCCATCCCTCTGTACTGGAGACAACTCCTGGGGAGCCAAGAGAAGGCAAAATAGGCCCCAGGTAATGTTCTAAAGCCATGATGGCGGGGATCTTGGGGTAGCAAAGTGGGCCACAGGTCCGAAGGACAGAGACATTTTCTGGCCTGTAAGAAAAGGTGAGTGTTGACAAACTCTCCGGCCACTGCGAAAAGCCTAATGCCCAGTGGTCTGCGTGGCAAATGCACCCTTGGCCTTCCGGTTGAAGAGCACAGGACCTGGCTCAACCGTTGTTATAGTCTTGTAACCAACTTTCAGATCCTTGGCCTGGTGACAGTGGCAGAGTGGCCTCCAGCCTCAAGCCATAAATGTCATTCACAGAGCAAGCTCCGTGACCTGCAGTGAACTGAGGGGGTGACTGGCCCTTAAAGTCATCCTACGAACACAACAGCACAAGGTGGAGACAAAGGCCAGCCGGCTCTGTCCTCACCAAGAGCCACAGGGCCCACTTAATAGCCACCAGCACAAGGGCTCACCCTCCCCGAAGACCAGCTTTTGAATGGTGCAGGGACTAGGGCCCCATGCAGCCTATTTCTCATCGTTTTATAGTTAATGGCAACCTGCACAGTAATTATATGCACAATTGGGGAGGAAAGAGCTATGGTCTTTGCATTCAGCATGAAACCACAAAGCTGATTTTTTTCCCCTACCAAATATACATGCTTTTGCAAAATGTTCCACGGAGGCAAAGCTAAGATAAAGCCCTGGCATGGAGGTGAGTCAGTTGGCACCCAGAAAGAGCTTCCCTAGGAGTCTAGACATCAGAACCTTTCAGTAAATCTTACAGCGCAAGTGTGATACGGGTGAGAACTGGCTCGGGTTCCAGGATGAAATGTCAGCACTACCGTAGACTTGAAGATGAAAGACAGAGGAGAAACATTCTACAACTATTGCATTGCTGTTTAGAATAACCGCATTCACAGCTGCTTCCCCATGTCACCTCGCCACACCACCCAGGCGACAAACAAATGAGGTGGCCAGATCTCTGCGTGCCACCTGCACTCAGCTGGGCACTTCCCCCAGTCACGGGGACAGCAGGTCCCCGTTTCTTAACTTCCAATCATTCTTTACAGTTCTGGAGGGAGGCATGATAAGGCACACAGCTCCCGCTGCGCGTGACCCCAGCTAGGAGCAACATACCTGAGGTCAGGCAGGCTTGGTGCAGTCCTCACCCATAGCTGTCTGCACTTGAGGTCTTCGGAAGGGAGAGTTTGTGAGCCTGCCTTGTCTCTTAGAAAGCCATGAAAGGAATAATGTGTGCCACAAGAGTCCTGAGAGGGTTAATATATAGGGAACGCCTGGGCCAGGTCGGCCTCTGTGAATAAATATCTTCACAGTTGCATCTGCTCATCACCTCCATAAACTCGCCTCCTTCAGTCTGCTAGCTACCCCAAGGGCTGCCATCTCAAAGCCCGTTCCTTATTTTACTGTTTTCTCCTCGGCATTTGTCACTGGCAAACATACCCGAGAAACACACCTCTGCCATGCTTCCCTGCCTCAGCTCACCATCCACAGGGACCCGGACCTTTGTCTGTTTTGTCTCCAGCACGTAGAACTGAGGCTAACCTTCATAGGCAACCAACAAGAATATCTCAGAAGTCTGGGAGGTGGTGGCTGTTGTGGTAGCACATGCCTTTAATTCCAGCACTCCGGAGGCAGTTCTCTGAGCTCAAGGCCAGACTGGTCTACAAAGTGAGTTCCAGGACAGCCAGGGCTACAGAGGGGAAGCCTGTCTCTGGGGGAGGAGAGCAGTCTTGAAAGAGACGGAATGGGCACAGTACAGAGCCAAGGCCTGACACGCACACATGCTACTTTCTTGGTTCCAAATCCTGTCCCTCTGTACTATGGGGTGTGACCATATCCAGTGAGGTGAAACTGAGGCACGTGGACCAGTAAGAAATGTGATCCCTTTTCTGGGAGTCCCTGAAAGGAACGGAAATCCAGTCACCAGCCCTTTCCACCTGAGAGACATTCTCTGGTGGGCTTTCTCCCCCAAAGCTCTTCTGTTAACCACTGAATTTCGAGACTGGGAAGGACCCTATGCTGACAGGACCTTTCTCAATCTCTAGCTGTTTCTCTGACACATGTGCAGCAGTCATGTTAACTGCAGCTCTTGCTACACAGCTTAGCTAAAGTCAAAATAACACATGCCCCTCCACACACAATGCTGGGTTCACACTGGACAGTTATCCAGGGGGATCAGACACTTCTGGTAATTACTGACTATACTCAAGACAAGTCCAATGACACTGATCTGGGGAGGAACCATTAGAACTTCCAGTTATTATTTAGCACATTTTAAAATGAAGCTGTGGCTAAGGAGACAGCTAGGTAGGTAAAGTGCCTATTGTGCAAGATGAGACCCCAAGGTCAGATCCCAGCACCCACACAGAAAGACAGCACAAACGGCACACGTCTGTAACCCCAACACTGAGGGGGCAGAGGATCCTTCATCAGCCAGCCAGCCTAGCTCCAAGTTCAGGAAGACAGCCTATCTCAAAAGATAAGGCTGAGAGCCACTGAGTAAAACACCAGACACCAACCTCTGGCACATCAAGCACATGTGCCATGCACATACACACACACACCAAGAAAATGAAACTGTTGCTGGGCCTGATCATGGATGCCTAACGTCTAAGCACTTGGGAGGAAGAGGCGAGAAGATCAGAAGTTCAAGGTCAGAGTGGTCCACAAAAAGTATGTCAAACATACCCAGGTGTCAGGAACATAGACAGTCAGAAACAGCCCCCACCTCCACCCCATCTAATCTGTCACCTGAGGCTACACACCTTGTGACAGCTTGGGTGGACATTCTGAGTGTTGGGACAGACAGGCAACCAGAAAGTAGGAGCCACAGTGGCCATCTGGGTACTTCCCCCCACCCCCAGGTGTATTTCACTAGCTGGATATACACAAGAGAAGTTCAGGCTGGTTTACAGACGCTGTGATCAGCCACTGCAACCCTACCCTCAAGAGAGGAGCATCGTTTCCGGGAACCACCGGGCCTTCATGGGCCACATTACAGTGTGGAAAGGAACAGAATCACAGCTGGGAGAGTCAATGAATGGGATGATCCAGACCACAATGAAAACGTGAGTATACAGTCCCCATGGCTAGAAGGCACCCTATCCTAGACACATGATGATACGGTGTGTGGAAATTATTGATAAGCAAAGCGCGTTGGGAATGGCTGCTCAGATTTCTAGGTCCCCGGGGCCATGTGGTCCTCATTCCTCCACCACTCTTCTCGAATGTTCCTAGGCTGTAGAGGCTACAGGTTTAAAGCTGTGTTTCCTACGCTGTTTGAAATTGAAGCTACAGATATGTACATGGTCCCTCAAGTGAGAGACACTGTGGAAAGCCACCAAGAACAAAGGCCACATGCCTGCCGGTGAGGCTGTTTAGCTGCTGACAAGACAGGACCAGAGCACAAGAGGGGACTGCAATAGCATCAGCGGGTCTACTCCCAATTTGTCATTGGTTTGGTCACTGAGCTCAACAAATGGTCGCACACCCAGCCCGAGATTACTGGCCCTGTGGACAGCCATGCCAATCCGTACCAGCTTATAAGTTACTACACACTGCTTCTGCTGGCTGCAAGTTATTCCCCGTGCCTCTGGCTGCCCAACAACTTTAAATACACCTAATTCCCTTCAGTAAATACCTTCCTCCCTCAATGACCTAGGCCACTTACTATTACCTGCCTTGGGCCGTAATAAAAACAAGAGCAGCGAGATTTGGAAGATCACAGAGAAGACCACACCAGAATCTGTTTGGTCCTGACTGTCCAACCTGGCTGATCCCTCTTGTTCTGAGTTATGGGCTTGGCAGAGATTGGTTGGAAGAGAAAGCTCTGAGACTCACCTATCAACTCTCTTAATGCTTTCTAAATCCCCCCCTGGGCTATAAGGATGCCTGTGACAAGATCCTTGCCCTGACAAGTCAGAAGAGGAAGGTGCAACAAGGCAAGTCATAACTGAAGTACATTTCTGAGAGGGCTGGAGGAGCGGCCCAGGACAGGGACTAACGGACGTACTCTTCCCAGGACATTTGTCTATCTATCTGAACTTGAAGCTCAAGCCCCAAGTTAAATAATTTACTCCCCTTCCCCTCCCATTCTCACTCTTCACCAACCTCATCACCAATAATAGTAATTTTTAAAAGAGACTAAGGCTAGGGAGAGATCTCAGTCAGTAAAGTATGTGCCTTGCAAGCATGACAATATGACTTCAATCTTTAGGACTCACATAAAAACAAATCTGGGTGTAGTGGTATGTTTGAAATCTCAGCCCTGGAAAGCAGAGACAGGCTCACAGCACGCCTTGCCTACTTAGCAAGTTCCAAGCCAATGAAAGGCTCTGCCCCTCACCCCCCAAAATGGTACACAGTGCTGGAGGGAAGACACGGACTCCAGAATTCACCTCTGATCTGCACATGCAGCCACACATGTGAACCTGCACACATGTGAACCTGTACACATGAACACACAGAGACCAGCATCAAATCCAGACACTCTGAACACAGAAGGTAAGCAGAGAAGGCTGGGCAGGCAGCAAGCTCTGCAGGCTTGAAGGAGCCAGGGGTGAAGCCAAGCCAGCATCTCCACACCCCAGCAGAGCCTGAGCCTCCCGGATGTGTCACAGGGCACGCATGGTTGACGGAAGGTCTCTCCACTGTTTCTAAAGGGGCTCCGAGGATGTCAACTGTGGAGGTACACCACTACTTCTGTCCTACTAAGAAGGAAGAGGGCTGCTCCTTAAAGGTCAGCACGGTGCTAAGATGCCATCTATTGCAACATAGTCAAATGTCATCTCCACTAAAATGTCATCTCTACTAAAATGTGTGGGTTTTTTTAAGTGTCATAAAACACAGAAATTCACAGGGCAGGGACTAGGGTACCCAGCCCAGTGAGACCCAGGTCTTCTACTCCCAAATCATTGGTTCATTAGGTCTATGTTTTTAATCGGTTGCCAACACAACCCCGAAAGCTGCGTGTGGGTGTTTTGTTCTATAGATCAAACCTCATATGTTACTTCTTCAAAACCTGAGAAATGGAGAAGTGAGGAGGGGAAGACTGGCACAGTGAGTGCCCTAATGAAGTGGCCGTCACTGTCACAAGATGAAGAACGTAACCAGAGGCCCACTGTCAACCTGCTTCATCTGGCCAGCCCGGGCCCCCATGTTCCAGTTTCCAGGCGTCCCCTCCGTCCCAGGCAAGGCCAAGTCCTGCACACTCCACGGTCTTCAGCTGCCTCCGCCCTCTGTTCTGGATACCCGAGCACCCTGCCTGGCATGACTCCACTGGAAACACGATGTGGCCCGGGTCTGCTCTTTAACTGGAATACACTGCATGAGACGGGTGCACAGCTGCCTCCTTTGCTCCCCAAAGTCTCTCCTGTGCAACGTCATCGGCTCAGCGGCATTCCCCAGGGCAGCGCTTGCCTTTCCGAGCCCTGTATTGTCTTTCACTCTCTAGTTCCCTTCTTTCCCACTGACATACTACATGCACTTTTTACCTCTCCACTGGCTTGGTGTCTACCCGCTACAGGGTCGTGTGGGTCCGTATGTGTGTGGTGGAGTCCTGAGCACAGAACAGTGTCTGGCAGAGAGGGAGAGAGAAGGAGAGAGACAGAGACATAGAGAGGGGAGAGAGAGAGAGGATACGTTGCAATTCTGCTTGCAAGGGTCACTCAATCACATTTGATCCAAAAAAAGGATAAATTATAAATTCAGATAAGATGGGGCCCCAACATTCAAGAGAGGAAAAATAACTAAGTCAGAAGAAGGACATCTGGTTTCCGTCTTTTTTTCCCTCTGAAACCCTCAGAAGAAGCCTGCTAACTTCGGGACAGCAGGTGTCTGTCCCAGGACCTCCAGAGTGAAAAGAGGTCTGTCTTTCCTTGAGTTTAAGAAGGGTAAGGCACCTGTGCTGGAAGCCTTGGATTTCTTGTTTTTAAATAACTAACCGGGTTGATCAAGCCCATCATAAGTAAAATGATTTTGAGCCAGACAAATCCAGACAGCACTTGCCTCTGGTGGAGGGTGGATTCCCTTCTCCAACACTCAGACAGTCCCCAGCCAGCCTCTCTTGGTCATCCCCTGGCATTTCAGAGGGCAAGGAAGTGAAGACACTGGCTGGGATCCACCGAGCCCTCTCCAGGGAAGACTGCCTCCTCTTAGGGCTGCTCTGAAAAGTCCCGTGACAGTTCAGACCCTTCAGCTGCCCAGAGAAGGAGGATACCAGGCTCAGAACTCTCACCCTTCAATTGCTCAGCACTTCAGATTCCTAACAGACCCAGCTTTAAAAGGTCCCGCCTGGCACCTCTTCAAAAAAAGTTTCAATTGATAAAAGCGGCCCCAAGTACTAGAATGATTTCATACTTGTTCCTAATGTAAAATTAACCATGTGTAACAACGTAGAAATAAAGGATACTGAACCAATGCTTTGCACACGGGGTAAGTAAGGGCGGTCACACATGAAGGTCAATAAACTTAAAAGGCCAAACTTTTATCACATATTTTAATAATGACTTGACAGAATGGTGTATTTGCATAAAACAGATTTCACTGAACAAGATGTCTAATGCATGATGGGGTCTAAACTAATTGTATGTGTGTGCATGTGTGTGTGTGACACATTTCCCTTATCTGAAATGACTGGCACCAGAAGCTTTTTGAATTTTGGACAGTGTTTGAATTCTGGGAAATCTACACATACACCATGAAGTATCTTAGGGATTGGACCCAAGACTCAGCGTGCAATTCCTTTGTGTTCCACGGCCCCCTTACTTGCAGAGCCTGCAGGCGACCTGCATATCTTTATTCATTTGTGGTTTGACTGTGGCCTATCATTGAAATCAGGTGTGGAATTTTCCACTTGTGTTCACACGGTGGCTCTCAAAAACTTGCAAATGTTAGTGCCTCTTGGGTTTCAAAATCTCTGGCAAGGGATGTTCAGGCCATGTATACATTCTATGCTATGGAAGAAAAACCTCCAGTTGCCCCTGAGTGGCGAGGAGCGGAGACTGCTTCCCTCGTATGTGTCTCCAGTTTACAGACAGAGGTAGAGGTTAGAATCATGCTTCCGGACGCAGTCTATGCTCAGCATGATCCAATGAAGTTTTTAAATAAAGGCTTTAATCTTTCCACACACTCCACCCAGGCAAAGGATCCCCAGGTGACAGTGAAAGTAAACTGACTGTAGAAGAAGATGAGAGAGAGGCCTTCTCCTTGGCAGGCTTCTCCGGGAACAGGAGCTTTTAAACAAAACCCACAATCGTAGTGAGAAACACAAAGGGAAGGCTGAAGGAGCGCTCCTCACATAGCACTGCCCAGGGCCTCCCAACTCCGCAAGACACGCTCCATCAAAAGACAGCCCTGCTGCCGCGGGCAGGTATGGGGGACATTTTAGTGGCAGAGCATGACCTGCATCCACGAGGGACTCACGAGGGACTCACAGGGTGAAGAACCACAGGCATGTGATGCTGATCTTCAACGTGCTAGTTCACACCTAGGGAGGGGTCCGTCATGGGCATGGACTTCTTCAAGTCAGTGGCTAACTGAGGCCACCCTTCCTTGGCATCCAGGACACACAGAAGCTGCTTCTGGGGCTGGTGCCTGGGGAGTGGTGCAGTCAGCCCTGATCTTAATGGGTTTAAACTGGGTCCAGTCACCAGAGGAAGAGGAGTCTGGGAATGCACAGACATGCCCCCCAGAAGAGCTGGAGGAAGAAGCCAGGCACCCTTGACAGCCCTGAAGCTATCACCTTCCTGGAGCTGGAATGAGGGTGGACTTCATACACTCAGCTAGCAAATACCTTATGGAAAGCTTTATGTGTCAGGCTCTGACTAGAAGGGAGCCTACAACCCTGTCCCTGCCCCCCACAAAAGAACACTTCATGAAGACTATTAACTCAGAAGGTCGACGGTTTCTAAAGGAAACTGCCTAACTGACAGGGCTCCACTCCCACTAAATCCTCAGTGGCGTAACCAATGGCCAATTATCTGATGGCCAATTACTCAAGTTCACAATTACACAAGCTTATGAACTAGAAAAGTAAGAAGACAGTGGGCTTCAGACTAGAATGGGCGGGGCCACTTGCCAGCCTGAGAGGAGGGCATTCTTATCTTTCCCCCTCCTTATATCCTCCAGCCAGCACAGAAACTGAATATATCCAAGTTCGCTTCTTTCACAATACTGCTTTACTATCTCATAGACAGGTTTCAAGAGATCTTCTGCCAGGGAGCTTCAAATCTGGGGGGACACAGTCTGGGCTACACTGTGACCCCTTCTGCCTCCACCCAGCTGATCCCGAGAGACTTCCCAGGCAAAAGATTGCCTGTACCATGAGAGTTCAGAGATTCGAAGACAACATCATGTTAAAATTCAAAGCAGCAGGACTAGAGAGATGGCTCTCCAGGTAAGAGTTTCTGTCCTTGCAGAGGACCAGAGTTTCGTTCCCAGCACCCACGTCAGGTGGCTCTTAGGGGATTCAAACCCTCCTCTGGCCTCTACAGGCACCTGCACACATACAGTGTGCTCCTGTGTGCCATACATACACACACACACAGAGGAGGGGAGAGAGAGAGAGAGAGAGAGAGAGAGAGAGAGAAAGGAGGGGTAATTTAAATTAAGTCTTCTCTCAAAAATGTTTTTTTTAAAAATTCAAAGCAGAAAAAAAAAAGATTTGGCTTCAACTATCAACAGTAGATGTTAAAAAAAATGAAAAACCAGAAATAAAAAATAGTAATACTGTTTCCAAAGAATTGCTATGGCCCATACAATAGCACTGACAGGGGCTCTGCTCACTGTGTAGAGCTTCAAGGAAGCTCAAGCAAACGTCTGCAGGTTCACATCCAATTCAATGCTTTGAAAGTAGCATTTGCCCTGCACTAAAAGGAGGATCAGGACAAGCAAGCTCCTCGTGATATGAATTATAAACAAATGCCATTTGGGGGAGAGAAACGGGGTCAGAAAGGGAACGTCAGGGCAGGATCAAAGAGGAGTATTCGGCGAAGCACAAGCTTGAACAAGGCTGTGGTTCCAGAAGGCTACACTGAAAAAGGCCCTAAAGCAACTTCCAACTCATTAATAAATTAATAAATTCTGACGAGGGCTGAAAATGCAAGGCACCAGTTACAGATTCTAAGTCTCTTCCCCAGTGTCTTGGCAAAAGTTTATTTCCTAGTACACCCACAGGATCCTTGCAAATGGGCTTTTGATGGGCAATTCACAGACAGAGAGGTTCAGGTACATTCCTGCTGTACACCCCATTTCTACTGGGAATTACCGGGCATGCACCATCCCAGCAAAACTTGAATAGGCCTGAACACAGCTCTGAGGTCTAGACCAAATCTTTGGGCCCTTTGTTTAAAGAGCATGAGCCTCATTAGATCTGCATACCAGCCTGTCCTCTAACCCTCCAGGGAGAGACTCTGGCGTGGTCCTGGGTGGCCCCAGGAGCTTGGCACTCTTGAGATGCCCATCTGTCCGCGCCAGCAAGGTCCATTTTTAATTTCTCTCAGAAGTTTCACAACCACAGGTTTGAGGAAGGAGACAAACACCGCTCTAGTTTGCTGACATTAAACTAAAAATATGAGCTGCAAACAAAAGCCATCTTTTACCAGAATTGGCTGGGGTGTCCTGGGGTTTCATGTGTAACACAAGACCATATTCCTGGCAGCCAGTCCATCTAACAACTGTTGGGAGCACCCCAAGGAAGAGGGGCCGGTCTGTCCCTGCGCTGTCAAGGAATCCCACGGCTGGCAGCCCTGCCTGTTTGATGCAAGGAACAGCTTTAGGGCTCTGCCATCCACCAAGAGCCAGGCTTGATTAATTCGGCCCGGCCATGTCTACTCAAAGTTAGGTGCCGACTTAGAGAGACAGGAGGCAAAACCGACTCTATTTCCCTGGAAGGAAATGTTTCTCTCTCCCTCCTCCCTGCAATTAGAAAAGTAAATTATTTACTGTGGCAACTCTGAGGCGTCAAAAAAAATGGAGCTCGGTGCCACTGTGGCCCAGCACAGGTCTGCTGATGTAGGAGAAATGGGTAAGGGGTTCCAGAGACCAAGGCTGGGTGGCAACATACAAAACCTTTCCAGAAAGTCCCACCTGTTGGGCTTCTAAGCCTTGCAGCACAGCCAGGGCCTGGGCACTCCAGGGCGCCCCTCTCTCCTCTAGCCCCAAACTTTCCTCTGGACGGCCCATCAGGAGAGGAGCCTGCCCCCTCCCACCTCCGGCTCGTCCTGATGGAGGAGAATTTAGCCTAAGCCAGGGACGTGTAAGGAAGGACACCCCCCCCCCCCCCCAGTTCCTGTGCTGCAGGAGTCTCCAGATGCTGAGAGCCCAAGAACGGGGGATGAGACCAGAACTGCCCTAAGTAAATCCAAGAGCTTTGGTGGCCAAAGTGTGACCCAAAAGCTCTGGAGTCCCTAGCTGGCGGCGGGGGGGGGGGGGGGGGGGGTCTGAGGCCGGGAGGTGGTGGACGAGGCGCCGGAGCAAAGGCTGCAAGGTCACTGCGGAGCTAGACCCTGGGCTGTTTCGCAAAATATCGCACCCCAAGGAGGGAAGCGCCGGGAACCCACGGGAACCCCCCACCCTCTCCCCACACCTGCGCTGCCGCTGAGCTTGGAACACGTGGTAGCTCAGCTCCGGGCTTCCCAGGCGGCAGCAGGACTCCCTACCTCGCAGGGGCGTGCACCACTCGCCCAGGGGTCCCCAACCAAAAAGAGGCGGCGCTCCCTGGCGCAGAGCAGCGGGCTCCCTGCGCCTGTTTCATCCCCACAGCAACTGGGACCGAGTTTTTCTTCCCACCAACCCTCGACTCCGGCATCTTCTAAAAATCCCTACCTTTCTCTACCACCTAGCCAACAGACAAGACACAAAGAAAAAAAGAAAAGAAAGAAGTGGGCCACACACGCCGCGGGTCTCCCTGCGGGCTCAACCTCAGCCTGCACATGGAAGAGAAGGAAGCGCACCTCCTCTCCTCCCATCCGAACTCCCCGACCCGCGGATCCCCGCAGCCAGCAAGGAGCCCCGAAGAGGCCGAAGGGAAGAGGTAAGGTTGGAAGAAGCAAAAAGCAGAGCGAGAGGGAAGAAAATATCCAACAAAACCACGCTAACGCGCCCCCTACCTGGGTGCAACATACTTTGGAAATAGAAGATGACCAAGATAAAGGATCCCAAGCAAGTGGCCAGCACCATCCGGCAAATTCTGTTCATCCTCATCACTTCCAGCAGCGCCGGCTTCATGGCTTTGTCCTGGCTGCGGGGACCCGGCTGTCCGGGAGGCGCGTCCGGAGCGCAGAAGAGGGGACCCCGCCGCGGGGGACCAGCGCCCAGGAGGCTCTGAACCGAGCTGGCTGGGGTCCGAAGCTGGAGCCCGCTAGCTTCACCAAGGCTCTCCGAGCCCCCAGCCCGGATCTCGGGGGTGCAAGGCACGGAGTTGCTGTGCGAGTGTGGAGATGCGTGGCCCCGGCCGCGCGCTCCTGCCTGTCCTCCTCGCTTCTCTGCTCGATGCTCTGCCGCCTCCCCTGCTGGAGCCTGCGGCCGCCGCTGCCTTCTAGAGGGCCGGGCGACCCGGATGCGAGAAGGAAGGTGCCGCCGCCGTGCGCTGGCCTCTGTGACTGTCCAGGCCCCCCGCCCGCCCGCCCGCCCTCGCCAAAAGCTACTTCATTGCGCTCCAGTGATCTATATATTCCAGGGCTGGGTTTTACCAAACGCAACTCGCAGCCCCCGGCGAGGGGAGGGCGCCGGCGAGCGGGGAGGGCGGGGCCGCGCCGGGGCGGAGCGTCGCCTCCTCCCACCCCCGCCCCTGCCGAGACGTGGTCGCGTCCAGCTGTTTCCCGGGGAGTCCGGAGTGCGCAGCGCGCTCCCGCAGGGTCCCAAAAACCCTCGGTCCCGGGGCCGAGCCGGGCCGCTACCTCGCGGCCGTGCGAACGTTTCCTTGCGAACCCGGAGGGGGAAATACACGAATAAGATCGCCTTAGTGCTGCCGCCCGGTCGCCGGTGTGGCGAGAAGCAGGTTAGGGGGCCGAGGCGAACCGGGGCCCTGCTGTCACGCCATGGTTTAAAATCCCTGCGATTTAGCAGGGGAAGTTGCCCCAAGCTCCCCTGAGAGCAACTGCCCTTTTCACAATGATCAAAACCGGGCAGTTTCGTTGTGTGCCCCCCTCCCCCGGACAGCTCAGCTTGAAGGCTTCCTGTGCAAAGAGGTTAAAGAGAGAGGACTTAAAGTCAAGGTTAGGGAGACTGAACCGCGTCCAGGGTCTGGCGGCAGCAGTGCCCTCCTAACGCACGCTCTCACCAGCCCTCGAGGCAAAGGGGGTTTGTGGCTTTTGTAACTGTTTCACCAAAGGGTAGAGCTTTCTGTAATTTATCCGAAGTGCATGAGAGTCAGTCGGGCGGGTATGAAAAGACGCCCCTAAAAGTCCAACAAAGTGCTGGGGCGGGGGGGGGGGGGACCCAAGCCGGCTTAGCCTGGCAGGTAGAGAGAAAGATGGCGCTGCTTTCCTGCTCCGTGTGAAACGCTTTAAAACGTTCAGCTCCGTGCAGTTAGGGGGCCACGATCAATAAAGTGGATGCCGGTCAATGGCAAGGAGATCACTTTCATGCCAGGAAAACAATGCTAGTGTAAAGCCTGACCTTTGTGCTTAATCACTAACCGAATTCACAGAAAACTCGATGCATAACAAACTAAGACATAATAAAATAAAACAAGATACTGTATCTTTCACGTTATATCCCTTCACTGAGACATTGACAAATTCTTGTTGAATCTGAATGTAATGGGCCTTATCCTCCCCTCAGATTGGACAGCCTCACAAGCTGCTTTCTGGTACACGCATACAGAAACATCTCTGAAACATCTTTTTCCTTCTCCCGAAGTTCCATTCCCTCAGGAAAAGTCAGCAGCCTTCCTGTGATTCAGCAGACAGTCAATTACAGCGAGATATTTATGCAGCCAGTTAGTACTGTGTTCATTTGTCTTCATTCATGGTTGCTTGCTGAAGGTAGCAGGCTAGGACCCTCCTCCGAGAGTCCCCCATATGCCGTGACCAGGCACTGTATCCTTTCCTCCTGGTGGGGTGGGAGGGTGCTCCAGGGCTGCTCTTGACTAGGATGCAAGCATCTTCTTTGCTGCCCGGTTTTACAAAGCACAGGAAAGAGGGATTTGCATGCATCACATCCGCGTCCTTCTCCCCAGGGTAGAAAACCACACTGTGTGTTGGCCTATGATCCCAACACTCAGGGAGGCAGAGGCAGGTGGATCTCCGTGAGTTCCAGGCCAGCCTGGTCTACAAAGTAAGTCCAGCACAGCCAAGACTGCACAGAAAAACCCTGTCTCAAAAAAAAAAAAGAAAAAAAAGAAAACCACACTGTCAATCCCAGACATTCATAATAAGCCAGCTTGGGAAGTCACATGTCCAAGGAAGAAGTGAGAACTGTGATTCCTTTTGGATTTTGGAAGCTTGAGTAGGACCATGAGCTGGAGAAGAGTGGTAAACCTTGCCAGATATCTGTGCCTTGCATCCTCAAAATCTGGGGTTGGCCTCCAACATACAGCACGGGAAGAGGCTCTGCCGATGACCTGCTACCTCTTCCAGCAAGTGTCTTCTTATTTCTCACTGGAATTCTCTCTGAGCTCTGAGCTCTGAGCCCTAGCTCCAACCCCATCTCCAGCCACTGTGCCCTGTAGACAGAGCTCTCTCCTGAAGGATCAACTTTTCCACCTCTCTCTCCATCCCACTCTAATGCCCAACACAATGAGCAGCACCCAGCAGACAGAAGTCACAGACAGAGAGATCCTGTTCTCTTGGTTGAGGAAGTTGAGGTAGAGCCCTCTCAAGCACGTGGTCATGGTGTGGCGTGGCGTGGTCTGTGACCCTGCCCCCCTCAGCACATTGGCAGTGAGGGGAAAGGTCCCAGTTCTTATTCCCATGTCAAGCTGTAAACTCGCCAACTATGAATGAAGCCAACACTTTCTGTCCCTAACAGAAACTTGTTGTCCTTTGCTTGCGTTCACAGCTATTGACAAGGAAAAAATCAACAGATAAGATGTGAAAAAACAAAAAGGTTGTATCTTTTTAATGCTGACCCAAAGTAAGAAGCCCGTCTCTAAGGCCAGGCTTTGAGAGCTGGGATCTACCTCGGTGGTAGAGCACTTGCCTAGCATGCATGAAGTCGTGAGGTCAGTCTCTAGGACAGCAAAATAAAATAGAGCAGCTTTGTCTTCCCAATGTACCCGCTAAGACAGGCACGCTTATGTGGCAATGGCAGAGGATTCCTACTTTCAGTGACTTAAAGCAACAGGGCTACACTCCCATCCACTGTTTACCTAGTGTGGCTAGGCAGAAGGGTTGCACCTTGGGAATGTTTCGAAGATGAGGCAAAGCAACACCTTCTATCCCAGTGGTTCTCAACCTTCCTAATGCTGCAACCCTTTAATGCAGTTCCTCAAGTTGTGACCACCCTCAACCATAAAATGATTTTTGTTGCTACTTCATAATTATAATTTTGCTACTGGTATGAATTTCAGTGTTCATATCTGTGTTTTCCAGTGTTCTGAGGTGACCCACAGGGGTAGCAACCCACAGGTTGAGAGATGCTGTTTGCAAGGCTTGAAGGGAGGGGGCTTCGGGGAAGTCTCACCAAATGATTAAGTCATCTAGCCCTCAAGGTGTACACAGAGTTTCTGAGCTTCATTTATTGGCCAGGACCTGTCACAAGGCTGCCTGGTATCACACTTAGGTCAGGAAGTGTGCTTCTACGAACCACAAGTGGTACAAGGGTGGAGAGCAGCCTTCCAGCCTAGGACTCTGCCTGCTCCTCAGATCTCATTGATCTCATTTCCATCCTTTCTCTGCACTCCTTCCCGGCTAGGACTCTGCTCACTCCTCACATCTCATTTCTGTCCTTTCTCCCTTTCTCCAGGAGCTCGTGGACGATGGTACTGAGCTCAGCTCCAGTGGGACCTACAGGGATCACTTTCCAAAAATGAGAGTAAATCTTGCAGGACTGAAAGCCTAGCATGGCTCTGAGGAAAAAAAAAAAACAATGACAATGACAACAAAACTGGTGGATCCAAAAGTCCTTCGTATGCCACCAATCTTGTAAATTTGATAAGAAAGAAAAAATAGATGCTAAAACCCATAGCTCCAGGAGACGCCTTTTATGAGCAGTGAGCAGACACGTGTACCACTGTCTCTGGGCCTAGCAGGCTGAGCTCAGGCTCACGCCTGCATATTCTGCCCACAGTGTCCTGTCCTATTACAATCTTCCAAAACTGGCACAATGCCCCTCTCTGCACTTTGTTGGAGTGAGAAATGGACCCAGAGTCCACGGAAGACAGAGAGCCTTCAGTGTCTTCCAGGAAGGCAGTGAATGTGTCTTATACCAACCTGGGCTGGAGGGCCCTCCCACTGGCTCCTCCAAGGATTGGCTTTTCCCATTTGCATCTCTCCGACACCTCTCGCACAAAGTACACTCAGTTAGCCTGAGCACAGTCAATATTTGTGGAGCTGAATTAAAAACCATTTGCCTGCAGCACTGGGAGATTTGGGGTATAAATTTTCTACAGGTAGGTAAACCACAAGTACACAAGTGGGCCACTCACGACATGGCTCTGAGAACAAGCTCTTCCTCATCTTGCCAGCTTTTCAGAACCAGACTGGAAAGAAAGAAGGGAAGAGAAAAAGGGGGGGGGGAGAGACATCTGGAAAGAGAAAGGGATGAAAGGAGAGGGAGAGAGGAGAGGAAAATAGGAAGGAAAGAGAGATGGAGGTAGGGACAGAGGCAAAGAAATGAGGGAGAAGAAGAGAAGATAGAGACAGAGTGAGGAGGGGATGGTGGAAGGAAATGCCCACCTGTCCTCTGTCATTTCAGATGCTACATCATTCCTCTCTCCAGCTTAGAACCCAGAGATTTCCCTGTGATCTACCAGGTCTTTTGGACACTTGGGCTGTACCCAAAGCCCGCTAAAAGCATTTCATCTCTCGAACAACCCAGAAATCACTTCCCTCAGTTGCCCTTATTCCCCACAAATAAGTCTTACCCTGTTTCCCTGCTGGCTCCTAAACTCTCTCTAGAACTTGAAAGCCCTCCAACTTCCATCAAAGCTGTGCCCTCCTGCCTTGATGCCCTTGCGTCCTGTCTTAATTGGAGCTACCACTCTCTAGGCATAGCCACACCCCAAGAGCATTTATGCATTTCCTTTTTCCATGCTCATCCTCCTTTTACAGAGGAGGAAACCAAGGCAGAGAAGAGTAACGTCATATCCCAGGGGCATAGAGCTGGTAAAGGCAGATGCAAGATCACAAAGCTAGAAGCCTGGCAGACCCAATGCACTAGGGTTAGCCTCTGCCCTCTGAGCAGGCTGGGAGGCTGGAGCCAGGTGACATCGTCCTCTCTCTCTCTCTCTCTCTCTCTCTCTCTCTCTCTCTCTCCGGTTCTTTGATTGTTTGGTTTTTGTTTTTCAAGATAGAGTTTTTCTGTATAGCCTTGACTGTCTTGGAACTCGCTATGTAGACCAGGCTGGCCTCGAACCCAGAGATCCACCTGCCTCTGCCTCCCAAGTGCTGGTATTAAAGGTGACTACATCACCTCTCTAAGCCTTACTTTTTCCACCTGCTGACTGCTGGCTCCCTTTGCTGTCTTTTCAACATTGCCAGCCCCTCCACACTGTCTATGGATTCCCCATACCAGATCAGTCCTCTAGGGGACTAGCCTGTGCTATCTAGAGGGGAAAAAAGAATCCTGGGAAAACTAACACCCATCCAGAAACTTCCCACTTTACCCTCAACAGTTGATTCCAACCTGGAGTCAGGGCACAAGCAGCCGCCAATCACCTTGCTTCTCTTGGAGCCTGGCCTTTTCAAGGGTTTCATATAAATGAAATCTTAATGTGTACAGAGCCTGTCATGTTGATTTCTCCACTTGGTGAAATTTTAAAAAAATATTTCAAATTTTATTAATCTGTGTGTGTGTGTGTGTGTGTGTGTGTGTGTGTGTGTTTGTAAGCCAGGGGTCATTACTCCTGCACTATCCACCTCTTGAGACAGGATCTCTTACTAATGTGAAGCCAAGAGTGTAGCCTTGTGTCTATGGATCTTTGTGTCTCCACCATGTGGCCCTGAGACCACAAGTGCATGCCCCCATGCCCAGCTTTTTTTATTTTTTAAGATTTATTTATTTATTATGTATACAGTATTCTGCCTGAATGTATGCGTGCAAGCCAGAAGAGGGCACCAAATCTCATTGTAGATGGTTGTGAGCCATCATGTGGTTGCCAGGAATTGAACTCAGGACCTCTGGAAGAGCAACCAGTGCTCTTAGCCTCTCTCCAGCTCCCCATGTCCAGCTTTTTAACATGGGTTCTAGGAACGAAACTCAGAACCTCACGCTTGCAAGGCCAGCCATTAGCAACCGAGTGACCCTCTGCCCTCTTGAAAATCAATCATCTTGGCACATGCGTTATCTTTTAATTCCTGTTCAGTCCTTTGTGGCACATTTTACCCCTGCTCCTCCTGGCTATCAGACATGAGTACACACGCATCTCTCATACAGAAGACAAACTAAGCCTTGCAAATATCAAAGGGCTGACAGACAGTTGTGAAGTGCCAGGAGTGGGAGGTGAATCCAGGGTGTGCAGCACCACAAGCCGCACATTAGAGTGGACCTGTCATGTTTCCATGTCTCCTTCATGGTGAGCTCAGCCCTCACAGCTGCAGGGCAGAGGTACCAGACAACAGATGAGGAGAGAGACGGGCAATGAGGCGTTCGTTAAAGGGACTTCTCCCGTCACCTGGCTCTCAGCTGCGTGCCTCCAGTCTCGATCACACTCATACTTCCCCATGGAGGGAAGCCATGGAGGAAGTCTGTCTGGGTTGACATACTTGGGTTAACAGGGACAGTTAGCAGGACTACAGAAACTGTAAAGCAAGGTTATTAGGGCCGTTCCTGTAACCATCTGGACTTTGATGGATTAGGTCTTTGTTTTCATTTTGGGCTGGTGGTGCTGTCTACATGCTGAGTTTTACAGCCTAAATGGCACTTCCATCATGGAGTCAGCTGTGGTAAGGTCTGGAGCCTTGTTGCACTGTGGACGGCAGCATTCCCTGGGTCGAGGATCTTGGACTGTGTAAGAGTAGAAAAGGCAAACTGCACAATCACACGTGAGCATTCCTGCCTTGCTCCCGCTCCTGAGTGTGGATATAATGTGACCATTTCGCTCAGACTCCTGTGACTTCCCTGCTATGACAGACTATAACACGGAATTGTGAACTAAACAAGCTTTTTCTCCCATACATCACTTTTAGCAGAGCATTTCGTCACAGTAATAAGGAACTAAGACATCGTTCAAATCTAACTGACGCTGGGCTCAGCTGGAGCAGGAGGCAGCCCAGGCGTGGGTCTCCCCACAGCTAGACTCTGCTGCAGCTGTGTGAACTGAGCTGCATCCCACACAATTGGATTATTGATGTCGTAATTATCAGTGTGATTGTGTTCGGAGACAGGACCCTGTGATGGTCCGAATGGATTAAAATCATCATGGAAACACAAGTTTGGATGTGTCTATAAAGGTGTGTGTGTGTGTGTGTGTGTGTGTGTGTGTGTGTGTGCGTGTGTGTGTGTGTGAAGTTTTAATGGCAGAGATGACCGTCCTGAATGTGAACAATGCCATCCATGGACTGAGGTACCACACTGAGCAAAGAGGCGGAAGCGAGCTGAGCATCAGTCTCTGCTTCCAGACTGCAAACGCAAAGCGAACGGTTCCTCGTGCCCTCGCTGCCGTGCCTTACCAATGCTACTGGACAGTGCCCTCAAACTGTGAGCAGAAATAAGCCCTTCCTTAAGCTTCTTTGTCACAACTAGAGAAGAGTAACTAATAAAGGTCTTTATGGTAGAAATCAGCACCAAAAAAGGCCGTGAGGGTGGGCCCCAACCCACTGAGACTAGAGTCACGTTCGGCGCATGCGCAGAGGGAAGGCCAAGTGAGGACAAAGCAAGAGAACAGCTAGCTGCGAGTCTCACCAGGAGCCAACCTTGCTGGCTTCTTAACCTTGTCCTTCATCTTTCCCAGTCACCAGAATGTGAAAATGTGTTGTTTAAGTTGATGGTGTTTTGTTACGGTAGCCCGGGGCACTCATAGTGACTTGGGTCCATCACTTTCTGGAAGACATCAGTCATGTTCAGGGCTTTCCAGCCTATTTGTCATCCTACAGCAGGAAAGCCAGCTTGTTTCCTCGGCGCCCTGCAGGCTCTGCTACTCTGACATGGCGGCAGAAGTCTGGCCGGGAGCAGCTGTGAAGCGTGGGGAAGCCAATCTCACCTTTCCCCAGGTGAGCCATGGAGCCCTGCCAAGCAGCACTGTACCAAACTGTCATGAACCTGGTGACCCAAAACAACAGAAGTGTGGTCCTACACAGCCCTGGGGACCACCAGTCCCAAGCAAGGTGTCAGCAGGGCTACACCCCTTGGAGACACTCCTCCCTGGGCTCCTCCAACTTCTGATGACTCCAGGAATTCTCTAGCTTGTGACACACAACTCTAACTCCTTTCCATTTCCATGTGGCTGTGTGTGTGTGTGTTGCCTCATACTCTGACTCTGACACCTGTTATTGGATTTAGGGTCCAGGGTAATCAAGATCTGCCTAAGCACTTTCCCCAAGCTCAGCCGCATCTACAGACAGGAAATCAAAATATCTTTCCTAGAACAATCCTACAGGCTCTTATTTCCAGTTGAGTAGGCACATGCTTGCTTCTCTGGCATTCCTGGCTGGAATAGCTACTACTGGGAATTTTTATTTATTTATTTTTTTTCTGAGACAGGGTTTCTGTGTGTCTCCTTGGCTGTCCTAGACTTGCTCTGTAGACCAGGCTGGCCTCTAACTCACAGACACCTGCCTGCCTCTGCCTCCCCAAGTGCTGGGATCACAGGCGTGAGCCACAGTGCCTGCAGGCTTTGTTCTTTAAAACGAAGTCAGTAATGACCTACTGGCTTTGAACCTGCTCTGTAGCCACTGATATCCTTGAACTCCCAATCCTCCTTGCCCAGTCTCCCAGTGGTGACATTGTCTGTGCCCCATAGCTGGCTGTAACAATCTTAAAGTGATGAAGTGGTGGCCCTTGAGCCAGGAACTCGGCTTGATACATAGTTGATTTTCTAAGTCTTGTCTTTCCAACTGGAAAATCTAACAACTGGACAAGGCAGGTTCTGGCAACTGCTCTTGATCTTATTTAGAATTGCCAGATATGTTTGTTTTTCAAGACAGAGTTTCTCTGTGTAGCCCTGGCTATCCTGTAATACACTCTGTAGACCAGGCTGCCCTCAAACTTAGAGATCTGCCCGCCTCTGCCTGCCAAGTGCTGGGATCACCAGGCCATGCTTGGTTATTGTAAATGTGACCCCTGAGTGCCGTTAATATTATGAACTTAATAGGGTCTCTATGGGGAAAGGATGGCTCTGACCCCTCCAAGTGATATTTCCCAGAAAAAAAGAAGAGTTGAGTGACAGGTTCCTGGAATAAAAATTCTACTCTATGAGATTAGAGCTCGAATGTTCGAGATGTTAAGTGCTCTCCTTATGATAATGACTAATCCAGGCTCTGAAAATAAAATTAAGAATGCTGATCAGCCGCAGGAAAGCAGTGAATGCTAATTACAAGAGCAGGATGTGAGTTTCCAGAGCCCCGGAGCCAGCTGGGAGGGACCAGCTCAGAGGAGCCGCTCATGAGGAGCTTGCCCTGAGCGCATAGCGGTGAACATAGCTGCCTGGAATCAGACCGTTCTCCTCTCAGGGAAGCAGCTGCCTGAGGCAACCCCTGAGAACGATAGACAGGGATTGGTCGGCGCTGTGTAAGGCCCTGACATGGCGACCCTCAGTAGGGACACCCCAGAGAGGAAAGGACTCACTGTGTAGATGAGAAGACACATTTTCACAACTGGCTCATGTCCAGAGTGTTGAACTCCAACCAAGCCAGTCATGAAATCATCTTGCATGACCGGCTCCTAACCATGCTTAGCCAAGGACAGCAGGTTTCAGACCGCCGCCTCCAACTGCCCGGAATCAAGATGTGCTTTTCTCCGCTCCTGTTATTGGGACCCCCAGAGCCAAGGCTGGACTGAGAATCCACCGCTGGGCTTTTGTCACAGCTGTGTGTTGGGGCTGGTGACTCGTTCCAGCCCTCTCTGTGCTGCCCTTATATTTCCTTCCCCATGAGGTGCTGCCCCCGAGCTCCAGGCTTCTTTTCTTCAGCTGGGCATCCCTCCACCCACCCTACTTCCTAGCAGCAAGGCTTCTGCTGCATTTTGATCGGCCCAGCTATGATCACCTGCCTACCCAGTACCTAGCACTGTGACCAGACACTATGGCATCCTCCTTGCTCATTCCTGGCATGGCAGTTAATCTTGATTGATAGCCAGATGAGGTCTGGAATCAACCAAGAGACTCTCCTCTGAGTGGGTCTGTGAGGGCATTTCCAGATATAAAGAGGTCCCAAGAAAAGGATGTGCTGTTTGTCTGCCGTTGCTTGCAGCGTGGACTAAATTCTTCAGGAATCTTCCAGGCTGTGAGCACTAGACTGGGACTGCTGAGGCAGAGATCCTCAAGGACTGCACAGTCACAGGCCTTAGCCCCTCAGGTGTGTAGGTGACCACATGGGAGCACCACCATGCATCAGGCAAACCAAGCCAGTCTCTCATTCTATCAGACCCGTTCCTTTAAAGGATGCCTAGATGACATGCCCTATGCTGATTCCAGAAGTGGGGACATCCCATGCTCATCATGAAGGGCGGGGTGATGCTGAGAACCCCAGTGAAAGATGCTGGGGTCTCATCCCGAGAGACCAAGATAGATTCTGTTTTAAGAAGACATGCTGGGTGTGTGCATTTCTTATGGCTGCTCTAACAAATTCTCACAACACAGAGGTTTAAATGACACAAATGGATCAACTTACAGTTCTAGGAGTTACAGATCCAAAATCAGTCTCCTAAGGCTAACATCAAAATGTCAGCAGGCTGGGTCCCTTCTGGAGGCCAAGGGAAATATCTGCTCCCTTGCCTCTTTATTTATCAGGGGCCATCTGCTTCCTTTGGCTCATGGCCCTTCCTCTATCCTGAAAGCCACAGCATGGCATCTTACAATAAATACCTATTTTCTCTGTGTCCCTCCTCCTCCTTGTTTCCCTCTTATAAAAACCCTTACACCCTCGGCCCCATTAAGTTCTGACGGAGAGCCTCTTCTCATTACCCTTTGCCACACCTGCACTGTCCCTGTGCCTGACCACAGCTCTGCAGGTTAGGACATGAACATCTTTGGGGATCATTCTTCAGCCTGCCACAAAGATTAGATGAAAACACATTCTTTACAGCATCCACACCTGTCTGCAATTCCGGGTTTAACAGACACCTGTTAGAGCAAGAAACTCCGTACAGGAAGTAGTGGCCTCAAGTCTGAGGACCCAAGCTCGACTCTGAGCTCCTCATTACTGTCTGCTCTCTCTGATTTGTGGCATAGTGTTCATGAGGCACCTTTTCGTGACATTTCAAGGCTTTACACAAACATGAATTTGTTTTGTTTTGTTTTGTTTTGTTTTTCAAAACAAGGTTTCTCTGTGTAACAAAGCCCTGGCTATCCTGGACTTGATCTGTAGACCAGGCTAGCCTTGAACTCACAGAGATCCGACTGCCTCTGCTTCCCAAATGCTGGGATTAAAGGTATTCATCACCATGCCTGGTCAAACATGAATCTTTTTTTTTTTTTTTCCAAGATCAGATTCCTCTGTGCAGCCCTTGCTGTCCTGGAACTCACTCTGTAGCCCAAACTGACCTCAAACTCATAAAGATCTGCCTGCCTCTGCCTCCCAAATGCTGGGGTAAAAGGCGTGCACCATCATCCAGCATGTTTGTTTTTGAAGGAACTGGTAGGGGCTGTTGGATTTTACTCACCTTTGGCAATTTGGTTTTGATTGTTTAAGTTGGTTTCACTGTGTAGCCTTGGAAATGAGGATTCTCCTGTCTCAGGCACCACCACGCCCAGCTTAACCGTGGTCTTTATTACTGACAGCCACGGAAGACCTGGATGTTTGTCACTAGGGAATGAGGAGGGGCCAGACCCCAGGCTGAGAGCAGGTGGCCGAGATACTAATGCCGTTGAGCTCCCGTCTGCTCCGTTGCTGGCCTGCCCCGGCCATGCCCACTGAAGTGCAAGGCCAGACTTTCCTAGGGTCCATGCACTGCAGCTTGACCTGTCCCCTCGGATGCCGGGATAGACGCACGGCTGGCTTTTCCTTGTTCAGTCTCCTGGAGTCTTAGAGCCTCACTAGGGCGTGGGGGATGCGAAGGTGGGGGTGCAGGGGTTGGGGCGCTCCACTCAGCCTTTCTGAGGCAAAGCCTTCCCACCACCCAGCCTCAATCACAGAACCCACTTTTATTTTTTCTGAGTCCTTTTGTCCTCCTTTGAGCTGACCTGTCATCTGTATTTCTGCATGTCTTAAACTTACTTGTCTTGTTGAGAGTGCTACCTCCACATAAATGCAGTATAGATGGTCAATACATATTTGTTAAAGAAACAAATGGATGAGCCTGGCAATGTTTTCTCATCAGCAAACTTGAATTCCTCAGTTCAGCTGATCGTCAGTATTCTCCCAGCCTCCCACACCTATGAGCTGCTGTCTTTGCGCAGTTGTTCTCAGCTTCGAGATAAGGAATGAATTCATTTTCCCCATCAGGATAGCCAGAGAGCAGAATTTGAACTTCAAAGGAAGCTGGATTTGGCTCTGCCTCTCTCTCTTCTGGAACCAGGAACTAGTCAGAAACAGCAGGTGAAGGGGAAATAGAGCTAGGCCCTTGCAGTTGTGTAAACACCACTTGGAAGGTTCTGACCTCAAGTCTACAGTGGTAACAGCTCAGGCAGAGCAGTCTGAAATGCTCACCATCATTATCCCTGTCCTAGCTCTGCCACTGACCCTGTGCATCTGTTGCCGTAGGCAAGTTGCTTCTGTCCTGAATGCCTCATTTCCTCATCTGTAAATTGACCACCTTTCCCTCCCCCAGTGCAGTGCTGATTGAATTTGGTAAAACAGGAAAATTGTCTTCAAAGCTGATTTATAGGGAGCAGTTACTAGGCACCAGGCACCTCCTGTATCTTCTTTGAAGCCTTCCAAGTACCCTGCACAGGCAAATCTCATTCTTCCCATTTAATGATGAAGGGAGCAGAGGCCAGTGTGTTGCTCAGACAGCGCCTGGAATCCTTTTTCCTTGTATCTGGTCACGTGTCCAAGTGCCCCCCAAAAGCTAGCTGGAATGATTCTGTTGTCAAGGCAAGGGCTAAATCCTCAGCAAGCTAACTGTGCAGCCTTTTGCTGTCAGTCTGACTTCTTGGGCCATGCATATATCAGAATACAACATGACACGTATCAGAAGTCTCCTCTCCCCTCCCCCACCTGCCATCCAACAGCTAATCATGTAGCCCAGGCTGTGCACCTCTACCTCAGCCTCCCATGTGCTGGGGGTACAAGCCTGTGATATCATGTTTGGTAGAAGTTCTCTTAAATTGTGCTGAGAATCTACCAGAGCCAAGACAGCCAGTGAGGATAGGAGGGGTTCTGGCCCTTCAGGGACAATGAATAGCATGGTTCTTGCAGAGGGCAGTGGCCAGTGCTTCCAAGGGCTATAGACAGCTCCTTAGATGAAAGATCATTGGATTAACGGCGAGATGGATACGAAGGCAAGAGTTAAACTAAAATGGCACAGGTAGAGGAAGAAGGAGGGAATGAAGCACACATACAACCCTGTGGTTCTAGGCTGTTCACTCTCAATGGCCGTGAAGCCACACACAGGACACCTTTTTATATTGTTAAGCTCCTGGACACAGACCAGACGTGGCGTTTTAGGGAAAGCAGATAAACTGCCCAGAGAAGCAGGCCACAAATGCCAGTACATGCTGCCACGAAGCTCACAATATATCCTACAATTTATCCTACAATAAAGCCCCTGTCACTCAGAGAGACTCCCTCTTCCTTCACTCCTCTCAGGACAACTCCGTCTTTTCCCGGGCCCGGGTCTTCTTCCTGACCGCCTGGCCAGGGTCTAGTACCCAATCCCATACCGCCACCTGCCACGGTGCCATGGGCACAGGTCACAAGTCACACACTGCTCACCAGACTCACCCCATCACTTACCAAGAGCAGCTCATGAAACAGGAGAGTCTTGGGAATCCAGACAGGGTTTCTCAACTATGGCCCCGCATGGTTCCGTGTCACCGTCAGCAGCCCCAGAAGGCACTGCATCCTCTTAAGCAATCCCCAAACCAGTGGTTCCCAGCCTTCCCAATGCTGCGACCCTTCAATACAGTTCCTCAGGTCGTGGTAACCCCCAACCGTAGGATGATTTTTATGGCCATTTCATGACTGTCGTTTTGCTACTGTTGTGAGTTATAATGTAAACATCTGGCACACGGCTTTCTGATGTATGACCCCTGTGAAAGGGGCCTCCCACCTCTCTTCCAAAGGGGTTGTGACCTATAGGCTGAGGACCACTGCCCTAGACCCTAGAGCACGGTCTGGCCACACAGCTGGGAACTGAGTTTTATCATATCTCAGGGGTCTTTATTCACAACAAGCTGGGGACTTTTCTAGAAAAACGGCAGGAAAATGCAGTTGAAAAGCTTTCAAGGACAGATGCTACAGTGACGTAAGATGACAGCCTGACATCCCTCAAACACGGATGCACAAGGCACAGAGAAGGTTGGAGACGTAGTGGACCAGACACGGGGGTCAGAAACTGAGAGTTTCCTCTTCCTTAGTAAAGGGGAGGATTCATTACCGAAGATCACCGGGGCGGGTGTCATCTTTTAACAAGTAACTTTGTTGCCCCAGGAGTTCTGAGGGGCTGATCCTCGCTCTCTCTGTTGTCCGCTACAGTGTGATAAAACATCCCAAGATGAAGTGACTGAATTATCTCTCACCATTCTGTGGTCCAAGGTCAGCTTTGGCTCACTTCTGCAGAGCTCCCTTGAAGGGTCTGTTGTGGCCTCAAAGGGCAGACGGCGGGGGAGGGGGACACTCACTGTGGCAGCACACTGGCTTCTGATCGGATAGTGGGGGTGGCTGAGGGTCTGGGCCTCTCCATGTAGACTGTCTCCACACCTAGCTGGGGAGCACTTCCTCGATCCAGACACAAAAGAATGTGCACTTCCTTATGTTAAACTCCAGGACCTCTCCACATCAAATCAGAGAGCTTGCTGTTGGGGTGGGGAAGAGAGAGCAAGGGCTAAGGAGCCTGGGCAGATGTCTGGAAAAAATGAGTGCATTCATTATCCCCGGTGTGGTGATAACTTCACCGAAATACAAACTGTCAAAATTCATCCCACATGTAGTTTATTGCAGATCAGTAATCCCTCAGTTAAGCATGGCTAGAAAATGAAACATTCGGAAAAAAATAAATATATTGGCTTTTGTTTACCTGAAGCAGCTTTTTGGAACACAAACATGTTCTTGCCCCTTTTTCCTCTTCCGCTTGTTTGTGATTGTGAGAGTCTCACCTGCCCGTGGCTGACTTGAGATCTAATGGAAGAGGGCCTGGAGCTTTCACCCCTCCGCCCCACGTCTCCAAAGACGCGCACAGCCACACTGGTTCAGTCATTCAGTGCTGGGGAGCCCAGGACCCCGTGATTCCAAGCACACATCCCCAGACTAACAAGTTTTGTGGGTTTTTTTTTAATTTCATCATTTACAAATCTTATGAATGCTACACTGTGGATTGGCAAAATCCACTAGTACACCAGATGCCATTTTTTGGAGTTTATTGCTGAGGCTCCCTCGTTATCAGGAACACACAGACTTGGTGTATCCTTTGAGATTGCAGCCTCTGGTTCCTCACACCGTCGCGTCCTGGCATTCCCTCACTACAATTTGATGGCACAATATCGGCTTCTCCCCACACTGTGACCTTTCTTTTTCTGAGTGTTGTTCTGGGTTCTGCCAAGAGATGACTTGTTTCCTGTGACTTTTTACCGGAAGCTTTCCCTGTTTTGAAACCCTGACGGTCTAGCAGGAACCTTCCTCTGCATACATCCAGGACCTGCCGCACACTGTCTTTGGCACACACTCAGGCCACATGTTGAGACGGGGCGCCTACTGGGACCGCACGCATCACCCAGCTGTGTGAAGCTCACAGTCACAGCGCACAGCTTCTTCTGTCCACGAGATCACTGTTTAGCTCAGCTGCTAGGAGTGTGCCACGAGCGGGGGCTCGGAGACAGCCCAGCGGGAAACGCGTTTGCTGTGCACACACAGCAATCTGAGGTTGGATCTCCACACTTGAATAAAAAGCCAGGTGTGGTGACAGGCCCCTGTCACCCCTGCTGGGGGATGGAGAGAGGCAGATCTTAGGGCATCTTAGGGGTTCCGTGGACAACAGGCTAAAACACTGAACCTCAAGAGCAGGAGGAGATGGTGGAGAGCGATGAGGTAGACACTGACGTCTACCTTTGGCCTGCACACTCAAATGCACACCTGTACACCTATACGACCCATCCTCGTAAACACATACATACAAAACAAAATCATAGGCTGTGTGCGTGGCAGAAGCCGCCCGCCCATGTTTTGTCTTGGACTTGCTATGTATCCAAGGATACTTTGAACTTGCGGCCTTCCTGCCCCTGCCTCCCATGGTGTGCACCACATCCTGTTTGTGTGACACGTGTGGTACCAACTGAGTTAAATCCCCAGGCTCAGCACTCAGTCCTGATGATGCTGAAGACCCAAGACCAGGGGGCCAACGCCTGTGCTCTGGGAGGCTCCTGATGTGTGCCAACAGCCTCCTTCTTCTGTGTCCTTACATACATATGTTAATCCCATTCTCGAGGCCCCATCCACCACACAATGTCTGATCAAAATACTACAATACTGCCACACCAGGGAAAAGGGCCAAACCCTGTCAGGGAGGGTCCCAGTGCTCAGTCCACGGCAACCTTCATTCTGTGTGACGCTCTGGCATCAGGCCCTGTGTGTGAAGCTTGTCACTAGCCCTCAGAGTGCTCTGGCTGCTTAGAGCCAGGCTCTTCTTCAAGGCCAGGTCTCCTGTAGGGTTGCCAAGACGTCTCAGTGGGGAAAGGCACTTGCCACCAAACCTGATTCCTTCAGTCTCCAGAACCTCTAGAACCCACATAGTGGAAGGAAAGAACCGACTCTCCCAAGCTGCCCTCTGTCCTCTGCCATGGTATGCACACGTGCGTGTGCGTGTGTGTATGTGTGTGTGTGTGTGCGTGTGTGTATGCATGTTTGTATATGTGTGTGTGCCTGTTTGTGTATCTGTGTGTGCCTGTTTGTGTATCTGTGTGTGTCTGTGTATGTCTATGTCTGTGTGTGTAACTTGTATATGTGTGTGTGCCTGTGTGTCTGCCTATGTGTGCCTGAATATCTATGTGTTTGTATATATGTGTGTGTGTGTATATATCTATGTGTGTCTGTGTATGTCTGTATATGTGTGTGAGTGTATGGGTGCTTGTGTATCTGTGTATGTCTATGTCTCTGTGTGCTTGTATATGTGTGTGTGTGTGTGTGTATGTCTGTGTGTGTGTATCAATGTGTGTCTGTATATGTCTGTGTGCCTGTATGCCTGTATATGTGTGTATCTATGTATGTCTGTGTGTCTGTGTGCCTGTGTGTCTGTGTATCTGTGTGTCTGTGTGTTTGTGTATGTGTGTTTCTTGTGTGTCTGTGTATGTGTATGTGTTCATGCCACTAAGTAGATAAATGTAATTCGAATCTTCTCTTCACATCTCATCTTCAGCTCTCACCACATGACTCTCAGAAGAGTTTGTAAAACACAAGTGTCAACAGATTGCAAAGTCAACGGGCCGAGTGAATTACAGGAAAGCAAACCCCCCACCGCCCAGCAGCTCTCTCTTCTGACCCACACACTCAGTTTTGCAGCATTTATAGCAAGGGCTAGGAGACAGGTGGGGACCGCTGAGTCATAGTGGCAAAATTTCTTTCTCAACTTTACCATTTCTCTCACAGTTCATATCACACCCATGACCCTTGACCCTCTGTGAGTAAGCAGCATCTCAGGCGAGGTGGGGGAGGACATTTAGTCATCAGCTCTCCATGCCCCCTCCAGGCGGAGAAAACTCGCTAGTCATCAGCAGTCCGTGGCGTCCTCTGAGAACAGACCCCTCCGAGTATAACTGTCCCACAGTCACGTGAGTAAAGGTTCCTGTGGGCCTTCTTTTCTTTCAGACCTAGGGTTCTTTGTGGCACTATTCACCCTCTCATGGTGTCGCTAAAATTCTTTTCTCTGGAGATATGTAAACATCTACCCCTCTGACAAGCAAGGTACAGGCCTGAGTCCACCAGAGCTCGCTTGAGGGAACCAATGAAATCATACACTTGCTTACAGAGCAATGGGTGCTCGTGGGCAACGGCACAGATGACCTCACAGCAGCCACACTGGAGGGTCTGTTGTAGCGGGGCTGGTCTCCCCCGAGAGATGGGAGCTTATAAAGATAAAAACCCCAAGTTCGTTTGGTACCTCCCATTGATGGAGCTGTGATGGCTGCTGGCAAGCATGATAAGATATGAGCTTTAACAAGCACAGGCACAGTTGTGTGGCTGTGGCGTCTCTGTTTGATTGGCGAGCAGAAAGCCTTGCAGTGAGAGCAAAATTTCCTGTATGTACCATACATGCCTGCAGGTCAGGCTGACCTCAGTTTTAGCCTGAGGTCGGGTCAGGATTTAGCAAATACATTTTTTTCGATGCAGGATGATGGCCTTCCTGTGACTGTGTAGATGGAATCCCCTCAAAGCACCCACCCCACCACCCCAAGCTCACATGCAGTTAAGGCAGAATTGTGTACTGTTGGCCGAGAGGGTCCCTGGGCACTCGGAGAGGGTCTTCTCTTCTCGCCCATCCTTCTGTGAGGAAAGGTAAAAGGTCGGGGCCCATTTTGATGATCTTCCTTGAGCAGGCTCAGCTCAGCTCAAGGAAGTCACTGTATTTCTTCTATTTAAATTGGGCTTCCTGGATTGTCAGCTTTAGAAGATTCAAGCACATTGAACTAAGAAACATAGGGAAATGGCTCAGTCAGTAAAACATTTCTCATGAGAGCATGGGGACTAGAGTTGGGAGTCCCAGTACCCATATAAAAAAGTGGGGTGTGACAGTACATGCCTGTACTCTCAGGGCTGGGAGTGGGGGACAGGAGGGTTCCCAGAGCTCATTGGTTAGATTGTCTTGCCGAGTCATCCAGCTCCGGGTTCAGTGACAGACCCTGACCAGAAACACAAACACACACAAAGGTGGAGAGTGACTGAGGAACATTTACCTCTACACATACCTGCACAGACACAATAAATACCTGTAGCCAGGCGTGGTGGTGCACACCTTTAATCCCAGCACTCTGGAGGCAGGGGCAGAAGGATCTCGGGGTTTGTCTTAGAGGCCAGCCTTATGTACAGAGTAAGTTGTTCCAGTACAGCCAGGGATACCCAAAGAAACCCTGTCTCAAAAAAAACAAAACAAACAACAACAACAATACATACATGAATATAGACATCATACACAGTAAGAAAGAAGTAAGTGGATGAATGGGTTTATCAAACATAGTGGCCATGGTGATTTGAATGACAAATGTGCTCCATAGTCTTGACATTTGAATGCTTGGTCCCCAGTGGATGGTAATGTTCAGAAGGTTTAGGGAGTGTGGTAGTGTTGGAGAGAGAGTGTCACTGGGGTGGGCTTTGAAAGTTTGAAGACTAGCACCATTCTGAGCTTGCTCTCCCCAGTGTCTCGCCATTTAAGGTATGACCTCTCCAGGCCTTCCCTCCTCCATCAGGGATTCTAACCCTCTGGAACCATAAACCCAATAAACTGTTCTGTCTATAAGGGGCCCTGGTTGTGGTGTTTTATCACAGAACACAAAAGCCACTGAAACAGCGGCCTGTGCCTGTGATCCCAGCACCTGCGAGGTTGAGGCAAAGGAGGAAGCTGGCTCATGAACAGACTCCTAGATGATTCTTACCGCTACATCACATAACACTGGGTGTCTTAGCCAGCGAGGGGAGATGGAGCAGCAAAACAGATCTTTTACCTAGAAACCCACTGGGCAACAAACAGATTATTACATCATATAAGCAGTGTTACCAGATACAAGTTTAGCTATAAAAATCAGTAGCATCTCTCTGCACCAACAATAAATCAATAAGGGAAATACCTACAAGACACATACTTTTCTCAGATTTTTGTGTTTTTAAAATTTGGGGGTGCTTCTTACATTGATGGTGATCCAAGATCTAAACAAATATAAGATGGATTTTTTTAATGCTGCTCACAACACTCAGATGTTTTAGACCATCTAGATATAATGAGAGTAGACAAGCCACCATAGAGGAAAATTTGCAGCTGGAACAATAGCAGAAGATGAGACTCCAGTGGGTGAAACACTCTTCTACAGAGGAGCAATGCATGTGACACGGACAGATGAAAATACCGCTTGCACAGAACATCCTCAGCTGCATGTGGTCTTTTGTCTGGTTACATGTGAGACAAAGACCCCCTGTGTAGCCCAGGCTGCCCTCAGAACTCGTAATTCTCTTGCCTCGGCCTCCGAGTGCTTGAACTATAGGTGTGCAGCACTGTGCCTGGGGACACGGTCATGTTCTGATTAAGGTTTGGGATCGGTCTGCTTACCATCAAGAGGAGGCTGGGGAGAACGGAGACTTGTCACACCAGGGCCCCTTTAGAACTGAAGCTTCAACGACAGCCACATTGGGCTGGCATTGGGCTGGACCGGGTGTGGCAGGAGGAAACCCTTCTGAGCGGGTCTCTTCGCTAGCGCCCTCCACAGTGTCTCTTTCCTTGGCCCTGTCTTTCCTGGTCACTCTGTCAGTGGCCTACTTACAGCATCCTTGCCCTTGACAGTTCTGTTACTATGAGAGAACCATTGGAACAAATGGCCACAAGCCACATGGCTTAAAGCAACAGAGATCCAGCTTGTGTAGTTCCCAAGGCTCCAAGTCCAAAGCCAAGACTGTTGGCAGGACTGGCTCCTTCTGGAGGCTCCCCGAGAGTGGGGGGCAGGGGACGGTTCCATGCTCTTCTCCCAGATCCCTGGCAACCCTGGGTTTTCTTTGGCGCAGAGTTGCATCCCTCCATCTGCCACAGTCGTGCGGCCTTCCTCCTCTCTGTTGCTGTGTCCTCATCAGTACCCTCAAAGCCATGGTACTTAGGGAACACCACTGAATTTAGAACCTGCCCTGACCCAAACTGATTTCACTGTAATGAAAGATAGGGACAAAGACCTGGTTTTCTCTCTCTCTGTCTCTCTCTCTCTCTCTCTTTCTCGATATTTAGGTGTTTTTGTTTTGTTTTGTTTTTTGAGACAGTGTTTCTGTGCAGCCTTGGCTGTCCTGGAACTAGCTTTGTAGACCAGGCTGGCCTCAAACTCAGAGATCCACCACCTTCTGCCTCCTGAGTGTTGAGATCAAAGGCATGTCCCACCACTGCCTGGCCCCATTTTCAAGTAAAATTATACTCTGTGGTCCCTGGTGGGCATGAATTTGAAGAGACATTATAATTTATGATGCTACCAGAGTTGTTAGGGTCAGAACCTGGCCCTGGAGGCCCTGGCAAGCCAGGTTCAGACGATAGCCAATTCAACAAACAAGAAATAGTGAAAAAGCAGAGAAAAAGATTTGTTCTGTGTGGCCTCATTTGGAAAAGGACTGTAGTCCGAACTGTATCTTCTGGGTTATAACATAAGATTCAGGTCTAGAAAGAGGGCAAGAGTCACCCATAACCAAGCAGTCAAGATGTGGTCACACACATCATCATCGTCTGGGCTCCGCTCTCTCCTGCAAGGCAGTCTGATGAGTCAGAACCATGTGTTCTGTTTCTGGGAGACGAGTTCTTCCTGTGGCTGGCCCAGCTCCCAGCCTTTTCCCTTTCCCAGAATGAGTTTCTGGGGGAAATTCTTCTTCCTTGAGGTCTACTGTTTCAAGACTCCAATAGCCAAAGGGAGGGGCACAAGTGTCTCTTTCAGATAGCTTCATCCCTCCATTGTGGTTGCCAAGACAGAGAACAGTCTGACATCATGGGCCTGAGAGGATGACCAGCCTGCTGCAGCGTCAGACAAGAGGTAACAAGTGACCCGGGTCTTTCAGGCAACATGGCTTCAACAAGAAACAAAGCCAGAGAAGACCCTGCCCAGGCTGAGCGCAGCAGGCGGTGAGCCTGTGTGCTCAGTGGGAAGAAATGGGGAGAGGCAGTAGCTTGCTTTGAGGTCCCTTCCAACCCTGCAGCTCTCAGGTGCCTCCCTAGGTCCATCTGAGATCCTGAAACCTTCTCTAGCTTCCTTTATCAGCCCCGAGCCCTGCACGTGAGAAGAATCCCAACTGAAGTCTCAGCTCTGAGAGCTGAGGTATATCCAGGTAAGCACGGACAGTTAGCCAGGGCACAGTTACCCTGTGTCGTAGTTTCTATCACTGAGAAGAGACACCATGGCCAGGGCGACTCTTATAAAGGACAACATTTAATCGCTAGCTCACAGTTTCAGAGGTTCAGTCCATTATCATCATGGCAGGAAGCATGGCAGCATGCAGACAGACATGGTACTGGAGAAGGAGCTGAGAGTTCTACATCTTGACCCACAGGTAGCAGCAGGGAACTGTGTCTGGACACAGCCTGGGTACTGGAGACCTCAAAGCCCCCCCCACACACACACAGTGGCATGCTCCCTCCAACAAAGTCATACCTCCCAATAGTGCCACTCCCTGGGCCAAGCATTCACACACGAGTCTATAGGGGCCTCTTCAAACCACCACACCCGCACCCCTAATGCCTGTCTTAAGACGCTTCTGTGTGTGCTTCTCGGCACACCTGTTAAGGGTGTCCTCAGGGAGACAGCTGAATGACATTATCACTCCACCTGAATTCAGAATTGGTGAGAAATAATTATCTTGGCTTAGAAATCCTGGTCCTGACTCCCTGCTTGGTGGGAGTTAGCTTGGTATGCGTGCGTGTGTGCGTGCGTGTGTGTAATGGAACTCAGACACCCCAGTAAAGTCCAGTATGCTCTACTTCTCCGCTGGTCATGACCACATTTTGAGAGCACAGCTGAGGTGCTGGCCCTTGGTGACAGTGCCTCTGAAGGGCTCTCTAACAGGCCAAGCATGGCAAACGTGCCAGGAGGTCTCACCCTACTCCCACGCTGTCCCCTCTCCCTTGCTAAACCGTTAGATCCCCTTAATCTAATACTTCCACATTCCAAAGGCTACCAAGGTCCTTTCTCTTATTTGGCCACTTCCTTCTGCTTGACTCATTTCTGAGGCTGGGCACCAAGGTCCAGCTATCAAAACACCATGGTTGGGCCGGCTATCAAAGTTCACTCTTTGGCTATGCTGGCTAACACGTCCAATCAGGACTTACCAATTCGCCCTAGCATAGACTTACTTCCCCTTTCTCTTTACAAACCCTCTCTGCAGAGACACCTGCTGCTGCAGTCAGGCCTGATCCAGGGGCAGCAGATCCCTCCACCCCCTGCCTGTGCCCTCTGGGGCACTCATCTCCAAGGCCCCCTTAGGCTCTTCCTGGCGTCCTTGTGCAGGGACCTCACAGGAGCTCCAAAGCCTCTGAGGGTGAGCTGTCCAACAGTGATACACACTAGCCACGCTGCTCTCAGACTAACACGGAGGTGATTGCTCCGCCCGTTCACAAGACCGCAATGGCCAGCCAGGCTGTGCTCTGTGTCAGCCAGGGCGGTTTCGCCGCTCGGGAGACGACAGAGCCACGCTGGTGTTTGCCCTAGCCGAATGGCCTTTCTGCAGGCAGGGTGGGCCTCAGCACCCACGGGGCACAGGCTCATTCTTCCCATAGGAAATTTGAATGTGTAAAAATTTGGTAGTTTGGGGGGCCAGCAAGGCTCGGCGGTCAGGAGCCTGGGCTGTTCCTGCGGGACCTGAGTCGGCTTCCCCGCACCCACACCAGGGGAGAAGGCACCTGTAACTCCGCTTCCATGGACACAGCACCCTTTCCCTGCCTCCAAGGGTACTCCTGTGCACAGACCCGTGCTCATACACGCACACAGACTCACTCACTCACGCATGCACTCTCATACACACATCCACACTCACACACATACTCAAACACACATATACACACTTACACATGCACTCACCCCCGCATACTCATTTACATATATACCCTCCCCCTCCACACACATCCACACACATCCACACTCACTCGCACACACTCATTTACATATATACACTCCCACTCCACACACACTCGCATACACATCCACACTCACACACACACACACACACACACACACACTCATTCACACATATACACTCCCACTCCACACACACTCGCACACACATCCACACTCACATCCACACTCACATCCACACTCACTCATTCACACATACACTCACACACACAAAATTAAAAATCAAAATAAAATAGCTTTTAAAAACTACTGAAAACTTTCATACTTTGAAGCCTCTGTGGTTAAATGGCAGTGCACACCTCTAATCCTGGAACTCTGAACTACAGAAGGGGCCTGAGGGCGAGGTCATGGCTGAACAGTTGTGTGGGGGCCATTGGGACCACTTCTTCACAGAACAGCCCCTGCAAGTGTGTCAGGAGCGGGGGAGGAAAGGACAGAAAACACCTGTTGCACCAGCGTGCTTGGAAGATCTCATTTAAACCTTAGCAATGTGTAACTCGTGGGTGCTAGACCTCAAGGGTGTTCACACCCAGCTTCCTGGGACCGATGGCCGGGGCACACTATTTGTATGTTAGTTATCATGGGTGTCAAAGCTGCAGGGGCCACGTGAGATGGCTCAGTGGGTAAAAGCACTTGTCATATGACCAAGACAACATGTCCAACCCCTGCAAGCCACGTGTGCTGGTTTGAATGAGAAAGTCCCCCACAGGCTCACATATTTGGATGCTTGGTCACCAGGGAGTGGAACTGTTTGAAAGGATTATGAGGATTAGGAGGAGTGGCTTTGTTGGAGGAAGTGTGTTGTTGGGGGTGGGCTTTGAGGTTTCAGAAGGCCAGTCTTACTCTTTCTTCCCGAGGCTCAGGATATAGCTCTCCAATACTTCTCCAGCACCTTCCTGCCTGCCTGTCACCTGCTCCCTGCCATGATAATAATGGACCAAGCCTCTGAAACTGTGAGCCAGCCCCAATGAAATGCTGCCTCTTATAAGAGTTGCCTTGGTCATGATGTCTCTTCACAGCAATAGAACAGTGACTAAAACATCTTTTTTTTTTTTAATATGCTGCATTCAGAGGCTCGTTTCCATAACCCCAGCACACATATGGCTAGAAGCAGATGGAAAATGGCCCAGAACCTTGCATACACAGCACAATATCAGAATAATAAGAGAGACCAAAACAGAAGGGAAGAGAACCCACTCTCACAAGTTGTCCTCTGAAGGTCGAGCATGAGAATCTCTGTGCATTTGAGGCCAGCCTGGTCTACATAGCAAGTGCCAGGACAGCCAGGGCTACATAGAGAGACCTTGTCTCCAAAAACAAAACAAGAAAAGTCAAGTTGCTTTCTGACCTTCACACAGCGCACGTGCAAGGACACATGGCAAATAAAATATAGTTTTATAGTTGCAGGGCTTGTGGGATGGCTCAACAGTTAGGAACACTGCCAGACCTGAGGACCTGAGTGAGGTCCTGCCGAGCAGAAGGCAGGAGCCTGCCCATAAGTTATCCTCTGACCTCCATACACATGTGCCACACACAAATAAAATAAATGAAAATCATTTTAACTCAAAAGATGTTGCAGATGAGTCCAGTTGTTCATTGGTTCCCCCTGAGGCAGGAGGATTATCCTGTGACTCCAATATAATCCTAAGAGTCCCCCAAAGTACAAGATGGAGTAGGAAGAGGCAGAGGAAAGCAGGTGACTATGGAAGCAGGGTCAGAGTGACCTGGTAGAGAGAGAACAGCTTGACCCATTCTGGCTGAAGATAGAGAAAGGGGACATGAGCCAAACACTGCCTTAGAGGCGCCTCCTCACAGCCTGCCGATGTAACCGTCTTTCACTTTTACAGTCTTGTCAGAATGTGTCTGGTTGCACGTTTGCAAAATACCTAAAGATGGCTGGAACAGTAAAGACATTTAATTATCTGGCACAAGTGACAGCTCAGTGTGGTGGCCTAGAGGGACTCTTCCCTCTGTCGTCAGCCAGTTGCTTTTTATCTTAGGGCTGTTGCTTTATGGTTGCAAGATGGCTGCTGTAGCTTCAAGCATCTTGTCCTCGGGCAACTACATTCAAAGAAAGAGATAGGGAAGGGATGGGTATAGAAAATGCATGGCTTTCATCGGGATGCGAAAAAAAATGTCCCCAAATAGAATCTCCTTGTCAGAACTCCTAATAGCAAGAGGAGGTGGGAAACACAGTCCATGACAAAGCACTGTGCTTAGTTTAACTCGATCACAGATTAAACCTGGGTTTGCCCACTGTCCTTGAACCCAAGGCCTCTGTGCCTCTACTGGGAAAAACTCAGGATCCATGTTCTGTTAGCAAAGAATTGGTGGTGGGGAAGAGGACGGAGTATATGTGCCACACTTCTGGTGTTTTGGGGGACCCTGGCTGATCCTCACCTGAGAGCAGACTGGCCGCTCTGTGAATGACACGTAAGCCAGTGTGGTCTAGAGAGCCCCAAGCATGAAGGTAGCAGTGAGGAGTTAGAGACGTCAGCAACTGTGGCTTTGGCCATCTCAAGGGACGAGAGCTGGCCCGGCCAGGAGGAGAGCAGCTCATGAAATGAGAGGGCCAGGCATTGTTCAAAGGCCTGACTCCAGGCGTGGCTATGAGAGGACTTAATTCCAAGGACCCAGCCAATCCTAATAGGAGTCATGTGACATCCAATCCCAATCATGGACACTAGCCAATCCCAATCGAGGTCACATAGCTGAGGGGCTTGGAGTCTACTGGCGTACCATCTCAGAGAGTCCTGATCTATTCTGATTGGGCCTGGCTGATGTTTGGATAAGCTGGCAGATTTAGTTTCTATCTAGCTGGCTATTCTGACTCCATGTGCTTAGGTTTCTTACGAGGCAAAGCAGGCCTGAGTCTGCATTCCTCAGAAATGAGACACCAGTTACAGGAAAACCCACAGAGAATGGGCAACCAATCAAGAATGGCCAGGACCTCTGGTCTGGGGAAGATGAGGCTGCTCAGCTACCAGCTTGGACCAGTTTGAGCTGGTTCAGAAAGCCCCTAACTCCTCCTGACTAGCCAATCAGCTTAAAGGTTACCTCACCACACTAGGAAAGCCTTTAAACTGAGCACATGAGCCCACTTCTGGGTGGCCATTTTTGCCAAGATGGTGACCCCAGCATGCTGGAAACTTCTGCAGAATGAACGCTCTTTGCTTTTGCATACTACTGGAGTCTGGGGTCTTATTTCAGCCATTCTCAGACCCTAAGAACTACATCTCAAACAAGTGGACTTGCATTTTCTAGTGCTCACGGGCCACTAAGGCAGTGGGAGTCTGGCCTGCGGCTCTGGCAGGAGTCCTGGGTTGCCTCCCTGTAAGGCTGTCCTCACCCTTTCACTTTGCCTCTACTGTCCACAGACAGACCCTGTGACCACCACCTCCTGCCTGCCTGGTGCCTCGCTCTGTGCACACACACATCTTTTCTGCTGAGTTGTGAAGGTCCTTGCAGCACAGGGCTTGCGGAAGCTCACAGCATTAGCTCTGCATCGCTGCAATTTCCTAGTGAGTGCTCTCAAGCCCTGGCAACGCCCTCTGAGCAAAAGGATAACAGTGTGCCCTGGCTTCCTGCGGCTGCTGTGACAGGTTACCAACGTTCAGTGGCTTTAACAGAACACTTGTTTTTCCTTTGATCCTTACAGTTAAGTTAGAAATCTGACATGGGTCTCTGTGCAGAATCAGAGATGGAAGTCTGTCCTTAGGCCTCACAAGAACTTCTCTAGATGTCCTCACCAGCACCATCATCCCTGGAGCTCCTGCCCAGGATTCGGCCACCAGCCATCACTGTTCACCGCAGTGCCCAAGGAAAGGCGATACAGCTGTTATTTGAGGCATAGTAAAGGAGAACATCATATGGGGGGGGGGTTCAAGTTCTCTGGGATTTTGTTTTCTAAACATTAGTTATTTTTATTGTATATGTATGGTAGCTTTCCTGCATGGATGTCCGGGCACTTCATGAGTGCCTGGTACCACAGAGGCCAAAAGGCTTACAAACAATTGTAAGCGGCCACGTGGGGACTGGGACTAGAACCTGGTCCTCCGGAAGAGGAGCCAGTGCTCTTAACCACTGAGACATTTCTGTAGTCCTGAATTGTTTTTGTTGTAGTTGTTTCAGTACATGCAAAAAAAAAAATTGTTGTTTTTGTTTTTGTTTTAAGACAACAAAGAAGTCAGACATAGGGATGCCCTTTTAAGGCTGAGGCAGGAGGATCCTTGTGAGTCCTAAGCCATACCCGGCTATTCAGTGAGTTTCATGAGACCGTGTCTTAAAAAAAAATTCAAAAGAATAAAGATTAAGAGGTGATGGGAGTCAGTCTTGGACCAGGACAGTCACAGGGCTGGGTTCTGCAAAGCGGAAGTGAATACAATTCTACCCAACATCTGTTTGGCAACTTGTAGATATTCATGAACTTAACAGAGGACCACAGCAGTTTTGGTGGTTTGATGGGGAGACAGAATTAACTGATGAAGAGTGAGGTGTTTATGAGCTGTAATAGTTATGGCGACAATTTTTAACTAGCCACTGTGGTACACACAGCCATTCTGGCTAGTGTTCCCACTGACTGGTAACACACACACACACACACACACACACACACACCAAGGAGGTCATTCGGGTTCTGAGTGCTGCATTTTCAGAATTTTCTGAGTCCATTCATCTGTAAGGGTAACTTGGAAGTCAGTTAGCCTTCCAGTAACAGTGGGAATCTCATCAGTAGAGAAACCAACTGGTGATGTCACGACTCACTGCCCTTTAACCAGTACCACGATAGCAAAGCTAGTATCTGGTGTGATAAAAATGCTAACAGTTAAGCACAACAATTAGGATTCCAATGACAGGAAACAGAAGACTAGGCATGTTGGATTGGAAAGTGGGTATGCTGAATTATTCCACAAGTAAGAAGCTAATAGATTAGTTCATTAATAACAATCATAATAATAGTTTATGTATGAAACAGGATGTCTTTAAGGACACAATTAATGCTACCTCTAAGTTTCACCACATCTCCAAACAGAAAAATGTCAGTTTCTCAAAGTATAATCAGTGTCAATGCCTCCAGCCCAGACCTGAGTTATGCAAATATCAGAGACCCGAGACTGGCTGGTCCTGAATACATTTGCAAGAAGATAACTATTTTAAAGGCATTTGCACATGCGTGTCTGCCCTTTGGGGTCACTGTAAAGCTTCCACAAAACAAAGCATGAGAATTCAATCCACCAACAAGCCCAGGGGACAAGGTAATGGCAATGCCGCCACAGTATTTAAATTGGAGTGCTGCAGCTCCGTGTTTGCAGGAACCCACACGCTAGCAGTAAACAGCAACCAATGCTCCTGCTGGAGCCTCAGAAACCCTTTCTCCGACTCCAGGTCTGGAATGGTCTCTCCTTCCTCCAGTTAACACGGGGCATAAAGCAAAAGCTTCTATTATTGAACTGCAGAAGTCACATGGTAAGCCATGTCCCTCTTTGTCGTTTACTCCATGATCTTGTGAAAATAAGGGAGAATCTGCTGATTTTCAGAGTGTGTTCAGCCTCCCCCTACCCACACCCCCTAAAAGGTATAACAGGCTTATACCCTGAGCTGTAAAAATCTCTAAACTGCCAATGAAGCGACTCCCAGGGAGTTTGCTGTTTTACACATGCTGCTCATCAAAGCCACAGGCCCACTGTACATTCTAGAGACTTCTGCCAGAGCAGATATGTAGAGTATGTCTGTAACATAAGACCAGCCTCAGTCCACACCCCTTCTACCTCCGCAAGCAAGTGTACTGATAAGCCCAGAGACTAGGGAATGGCTCCAGAGGGGCTGCCCGCAAGCCAAAGGGGATGTTGTTTCTACGTGGGTTATTTAAAGTTTCTATTGCTATTCATTTGGTCATAACACACCATGACCAAAGAGTGAGTTGGGGAGGAAAGGGTTTATTCAGCTTACACTTTCATCTCGCTGTTCATCATCAAAGGAAGTTAGGACGAGAACTCAATCAGGGTGGGAGTGTGGAGGCAGGAGCTTATAGAGAGGCCACTGAGGGGCTCTGCTTACTGGATTGCTTTTCCTGGCTCGCCCAGCCTGCTTTCCTACAGAATCCAGGACCAGCCCAGGGGTGGCACCACCCACAATGGGCTGGGTCCCACCCCAATTAATTAGGGAAATTCATTAATTATCTCCACAGCTGGAGATTAGGAAAATGCTCCACAGCTGGATATCGTGGAGGCATGCGCTCTATAGAGGTTCCTCCTTTCAGATAACTCTAATTTGTGTGTCAAGTTGACATAGACTAGCCAGTGCACCCATGATGGTCCCTTTTAGATGCTCTTGGAGTACCAGGTATGGTCTACATGGACCTCCTGTTCCTCTGCCCAAAGCTGGTGGACAGATACCTGTCCCCAAGACACAACAGCTTTCCTCTGAAGATGCTGCTCTTGGTGATGTCAGAGAGGCAGGACAGCATTAGAAAATGGTTCCAAGGGCTGGGTGGTGGTGGCACACTTGGGAAACAGAAGCAGGCAGATCTCTAAGTTCTAGGCCAGCCTGGTCTACAGAGAGAGTTCCAGATCAGCCAGGGCTACACAGAGAAACCCTGTCCCATAAAAACATACAAGAAAGAAAGGAAGGAAGGAAGGAAGGAAGGAAGGAAGGAAGGAAGGAAGGAGCAGGGAAGGAAAGGAGAGAGAGAAAGGGCTCAAGAACAGGAAGCTGTCTTTTCTTACTCTGGGACTGAGACTCCAGCCTTTGACTCCGACACCATCAAATGAAGCATTCTGCAGTTGCCCCTCCCACAGCCTGATAACTTGATCTAGGCTGCCTTTCACCTCACTCACCTACTCCCCAACCCCTCCAGAGAGCCTCCCCCAGGCAGCCACCCTTTCAGACTGGTTCAGACACCTCCTCTGCTTATCAGCCTGCAACTGGGTCTGCCTCAAATCCATGTTGCCACATAGATGGGCCTCCAGGCAGAGCCGTGTGAGCGCTGGCTGGGGAGACGAGCGGCTGTGGAGGTGGCCGGTCTTCAGCACATCAATAGGGACAGAGCTCTCTGGGTAAGAGACTGCACATGGATAAAGGGGGTCTGGGACCAAGGAAATGTTTTGTTCTCTGGGGTTAGGGGTTACATGGCTGTATACATTCATGAAAATTCATGAAGCTATAAACTAAAGAGGGTATGCTTTGTTGTATGCAAATTACAGACAGTAAAGATTATTACTGTTATTATGGAAGGAGGGAAGGAAAAGAAACGGGGGTAGATAAATAAAGAAAGCAGCAAGTCCATTTCCCAAAACCCTGATCCAGTGGATGGGGCTGAGATTCAGGAACATTCCTTTTTGAATTAAGTATCAGTGAGTATCCACCTTGCTGGCTAGCTGAAGTCCACACATAGAAAATCAAGACCTTAGGAGGTCTAAAGAAGGCCCCCCAAAAGGGTTGTGCCCAACAAATGACCTTCACTTCCTTCACCTTCTCAGCCAACAGGGGTTTACTGAACAGCTGAAGTCGTGAACAACTGCTCTGCCCTGGGGTAGACACGGAGACAGCATGTGGGCAGACCTGTGGAGGAGGGAGGGTCTGCTGGGACAGGAGAGAATGAGCAGTAACTGCCCCGTTGTTGGGCTCGAGCTTTTCTCAGCCTCAGGGCACGCGTACTTGGTTTTTGGCACCCCCTCCCCATCACTGGCCCACCAAGGCCACTTTCACTTATTTTAATATTAAAAATTTAAGTATTTAAACAATAACAACTTGAAAATTTCAGGAAAAAATTTAGATTAACTCAGTCCTAATTTCAAGAAAGGAAAAGTTTTTTTTTTTTTTTCTTTAAAAAAGCATCAGCCTAAACAGAAAGGTTGGTCACTTTTTGTTTACATTAAAATTAAAAATGTCTTTTCAGGGGTGCTGGAGAAATGGCTCAGAGGATAAGAGCACTGATTGCTCTTCCCAAAGGTCCTGAGTTCAATTCCCAGCAACCACATGGTGGCTCACAACCATCTAAACATGAAATCTGGTTCCCTCTTCTGGCGTGCAGGTGTACATGCTAACACACATTGCATAGGTAATAAATAAATAAATCTTAAAAAAAAAAATGTCTTTTCAGCTGAAGGCAGTGAAAACCTAAGTATGCTGGGAAAAGGAATCTGCAGCACACATCTGACAGAAGATGAGTGCAAGAATGGGTAAGGGACCCTATATATGGATTTCCTACTCGCATCTCCAACAGTCTATTTGCCATTTTGAAATTCCAAAACAAGGCTCCTGATTCTAATCTGCCCGACGGCTCTCTTGCCCTTCCCTTTGGCTCCTGGCAACCCCCTCACTCTGTGGGGACAGCAGAGGCTTCTGCATCCCGCTTGGATCTTTGCTTGGTCTGCCATCTCCCACAGGTGATGCGTGAGCAAAGCCTGCAACTTCAGGATACAGCAACTAACTCTCACCATCTTCTGGGCGCCTTCTCTGATCAGGCTAATCACCACCTCTTCCTGCGATTACTGAGGTCAAGCCTTGGATCTTCTAAGTCCGCCTCGCCCCTCCAAGATCAAATCCCAGCACAGCAGCCAAAATGATCCCTTTAAGCCAAGGAAGGTTCTGTTTCTCCTCTGAGAAAAGAAAAGAATGCTCCTATGTATTTCCAGCTTTCCCTGATGAAAATCCAGCTCCTGGTGCTGATCTGTGGATTCTGGGTAAGCAGACTGTCTCCCGTCTAACCAGTCCCTATTCACAGCTCCTGGTGCTGATCTGTGGATTCTGGGTTAGCAGACTGTCTCCCGTCTAACCAGTCCCTATTCACAGCCGTTTGCCCTGGGTCAGCCACACAGGCCTTCTTGCTCTTGAACAGGGTAGACACGCTCCGCCATAGGGCCTTTGCATTTCCTGTCCTCTTTGCTGGAAGGTTCTGCTCTCCGTATCGGCATACCTATCACCCTTTTGTCCTCCAGGTCTCAGTGCAAAGGTCTTCTGCTCTGGGAGTCTTTCCTGGCCACTCGAATATCACAGTGCCCACTTCCCTACATGACTGTTTCTAGCCCCAACTTTACTGCTCTCTGGAGAACTTAAATTGCCATTTGGATTGCATGTGGTATACATATAGAATCTACAGAATATCGTATACGTATGCCTGATGTTCCATTTCAGATGTCTTTTTAGATGCCGTGATCACCTAGTCTGGGTTACAGGTCAATCCACCCTTGGGTCACACTCCCATTTCCTGCTACCTCATTGCTCAGGAAGGGAAAAGACTGATCCATCCCTGGTCGTTCCCTGCAGCTCAGCGTTCTCTCCATTCCTGTAGTGTGCAGCACCTCCCCTGTGGCGTTCAGCCCTGAGCTCTCTCCAGAATGGCCTCAGGGGAACTCTGCCCTAACCTAGGGCCTGACTCGTTGCCACAAAACAAGAATGGTCTATGAAGGTATTCCCTTCCCCTAAATCTGTTTGATTCTTTTTTTCTTGGTTGGTTGGTTGTTTTGTTGTTGTTGTTTTGTTTCCTAAAGCACAGGTGGTGAGAGAGACAATTTCAGACCTAAACCAGTGTTTTAGGCACTTAACTGCCACTGTAACGCACCCATCAAACTTAATATGACAACATCTTGATTTTCTAGAATGTTCGCTCTGGGCAACAGTTAGCTCCTCCTCGGCGACTTTGCTGTCTGTCATTGAGAGAAAGAGTTCTCTCAGACCACACAGCCTTCCTCACTGACGAACACACTGTAATAAGCAGCTCACAGTGTGTAATTATAAGTCCCCGCTCACACATGCTACAGGGAACATTTTCTTGGGTGTTAGACAACATTTAAAGACGCCTTTGTTTTGAGTGGGGTGGGTGTTAGAAAACAAGATTCTCTCCAGCCCCCTACCTAGACACATGATCGAGATGACCGAACTCCCAGGTGCCAGCTTGGTAGGGGGAGGGCGGGCTTTATTAGGTCCGTGGTCCCTAGTCAAGGAAGCATTCCGTGCCTCAAGAGCTTCAGCCGGGACTAGAGACGTGGCTCAGCAGTCACAAGCACTTCTTTTTGTTGTTGTTTGTTGTTTGCTACACAGGGTTTCTCTGTGTAGCTGTGGCTGTCCTGAACCCAATTTGTAGACCAGGCTGGCCTCAAACTCAAAGTGATTTGCCTGCCTCTGCCTCCTCAAGTCCAGGGATTAAAAGCATGTGCCCCACACCCAGCTTCAAGAGCACTTCTGCTCTCCAGAAAAGTTTGGCTCCCAGAGGGCCTGACAGCCACCTTCTGGGTGCACAGAAACGATAAACGATTTTTCTAGTTAAAACTTTGAAAGTGTCAGCCAACTCACTTTGCGTATCATTGATTTCATAAACAAGAGCTCATTTCTAATAACATGGAGGTGTTAGCCACAGTGCCACACGTAAGCTCACTGCTGCTGTTCTCTAGGCTAACTGGTGTTGATCAAGGGCACAATAAACAGGGACTTTCAGCCAGCACCACCAATAACCCAGCCCATCTGCTGACAGTTCATCATCTGCCCCCGGATTCTTACCTGCTGTAGCCTGCTGCAGAGGCTGTAATAGCAGCTGTACCCTGTCGGGGCTGGAGGCTGCAGATCCGGGCCTGGTGAATGCCTCCCTGATGGCTCTGACATGAGTCTTCTATTCCCGCATGACAAACAAACAAATACCTCTTCTACCATCCAAGTACTAACCAGGACTAACTCTGCTTAGCTTCCAAGACTAGGCATATTCAGGACGGTGTGCCCACAGATGAGGGCCCTTCCTAAGAGCACTAACCTTGCCCACCAGGCCCTCCCAAAGACCTCTCACCCAATGCCATGTCCTGGAGGACCAGGCTTCAGCGTCTGAATTTCAGGTGGACACTTTCCTTCTCCCTCTAGCATTAACACACGTTTATTTCACACAATCTATATACAGCTGAATGTCCTAAGGGTAGAATCCAGACCTTGTAAATATCAAGACCCTTGTTAAGTCCTCTCTTCCCCTGAGAGTCCATGCATAGAATTTAGGGGTCTGTGATTTGAAGTGAAGAAAAGTTACACCTTTTTACATTGACTTCCGTAATTGCAATGCCCATGACTTCCTCCTCGTGTGTCCTGTGTCATACCACGGCTGTTGTGTCTTGAGGCAGCGCCAACACTTATCGATTCTGCATTATTGAAGCCACTGGCCCGTCTTTCACTAACTATATCACGGGATCTCTGTACTCTATGTCAGTGCTGCTACTGTCCATTAATAGCTTGATAGATAGGCTTTAATCGTTCTGGCTCTGTGTGCATGTGTGTGCTTGTCTGCGCTTGTGAGAGAGCGTGTTACTTTTGGCATCTACAAGAATTTATTGCCAAAGGAGTTCGTAGCCCCAGAAATGCTCTCTGACAGGCTGAGAACCCTTGGGACCCACAGCTCAGCCACCAGCACATTGCCTCCTTTCCAGCCTCTGGTGGAGAATTAGCAGTGTAGTGTTTAAAATTCTGGCCCACCAGCAGCGCCTGATATTCTTATGGCTTAAAACCATCCTACCAAGATTGAATTGGGTGATGCAGACTCAAAGATGGTGATCCCACGGAAGAAGTTTGTAGAGAATCTGTCCTACAGGGTAGGATCCAGGGTGCGGAGTGGTGTTGGAGGGGAGATGTGAATGGTCCATACTCATAGCTCGGGTCTTGGCCTGTTGCATGCGGCCAACCCCAGGGAAGAAAATATTCCGGGGTGAAGCAGGGTCTGCAGGACTCAGCCTCAGCCAACCCACTGCTGGACAAATGCTTTGATCACACAGGGTCTTTGTGGTCCCACACCATGGTGCCTACCTCTGTCGGTAAATGGCTCACTCACCCTCATTAGCCCTCCGCCATGCCTGGCAGTTCGTACTCCCTCTACTACCCAACCACATAACAGATCCGAGGCTGGGAGCAACCGGAGAGGTAACAGCCTGGCTTCGGGTGTAGCCAGGACAGCGGAGGTTGGGCCTCCCGGAAGATCTCTTCCCTTCCTGTGCCCCAACATCTCAGGCTCCATTTCTAAAGCTCCACCTGTTCTTGAGGCTGTATTCCATGATGCAAGGCCTTTCTCTATCTCACCCCCTTTCCTCTCAGAATCCACTCCTCGATTTCACTTCCCATTTCTGATTCAAGCAGTGCCCTTTATGGAGAGCCAGCGATACCCCCTTGTACCCACGAGGTCCCTTCCACCCAGGCCCACATCCCAGCATCCTCCTAGCCGCCTCATATCTGGGCCCTTCAGGTCCTTTTCCAATGTCACATCAACTACACACCCTGGTTACTGCGACATGCCCCTGCTTTCTCCCTCTCTCCCCTGTCCCCACTGACCAAGTAGACACACCTTCACCTACCAGATGAAGCACCAAGCCCTCCCCAGCAGCTCCCTGGGAGGCAGACCAAGCTTGACACCATCTCCTGCCTCCTACACCCACATCAGCCCCGTGACTTCACTTCCTGTACCTTCAGGTACCTGAGCTCAGCCGTGGTTTGCAAACAGTACATGGAAAATCCAGAGCTGTTCAGAGTCGACTGCCCCTCTGAGCCATGTGATGGAGTCTTGTGAAGTCTCACTTCATGCTTCATGGGATCCAGGGCACACACACCCTCATCGGCCACTTCTCCATCACTTAGTTGCCATCTCTTTCATCATATCGACTGTCACAGTATTTCATACCCTTCTGTAGTAGCCCGATGCATTGTCTCGAGTGGTACTTACATCCTCTAATAACAGGAAGGGTGGGTGCAGCTTGGGAAGGAGGAGAAAGAGAGCACGTGCTTTGTTTATTACATTTTAATGCACACGTGTGCACGCGCACGCGCACGCACACACACACACACACACACACACGTGTGAGTGATGGTGGGGGTGGGGCACACAGGAGCTCAGAGGACAACTTTGTGGAGTTGGTTCTCTCCTTCCACCTTCCCAGGATCTAATTCAGGGCACTTGACTTGTGAAGCAAGAGATGCTGTCCCATTTATCTGATGATCCATGTGACCAGCCCTTCATTGTTTCAAATTCTGTTTGTCATTGTGTGTGTGAGGGCATGGTGTGTGTGTGTGTGTGTGTGTGTGTGTGTGTGGGCATGGTGTGTGTATGTGTGTGTGTGTGTGTGTGTGTGTGTGGGCACACATGCCATAATGACAATACAGAGGTCAGAGGACAACTTACCAAGAGTCCCTTTTCTCCTCCCACCTTCATGTGATGCCTGGGGGTTGAACTCAGTCGCCAGGCACCTGTACCACTGAGCCATCTTACTGACTCACTGGTACAGAGTCTCCTGTACCCCAGACTGGCCTTGAGCTCACCAAGTAACTGAAGTTGACCTTGCTCGTCCACTCCTGAGAGTGGGGACTGTGCACTTAAACAAGTGGCTTAAGCTGAGGCCTGAATGCAGGGCCTCGTGCGTGCCAGAGGCACCCCTCTCCTAACTGAACTGCACCCCAGCCCTAGCGACATAACTTTCCCAACAGGACACTGGTGCAGCTCTGCTTTCTCCTCATCTACCAGCTTCTTCTGTGTCTGCTCTATAAAGCAGGCTTCACTGGTCATGTGTGAGTAGGAAACACGGCACACGCAGAGGTCAGAGCCAACTCAGCTGCAGGCTTCTGCCGAGGTGATGGTCCTTACAGATGGGCCACAGCTGCTCTCTGCTCAAGACTCCCTTCACGTCCCCATCTTTGTTTCTGATCACTCTTCCCACCGCCCCCATCACACTGGACAAAGACACACGGTGCACTTACATACACACCAGACACAGACTTACACACACTCACTGGCACATACACCGCAGACACACACCAGACACAGACTTACACACACTCACTGGCACATACACACTCACTGACACACACCAGACACAGACTTACATACACTCACTGACACATACACACTCACTGACACACACCAGACACAGACTTACACACGCTCACTGACACATACACCGCAGACACACACCAGACACAGACTTACACACGCTCACTGACACATACACACACTCACTGACACATACACCGCAGACACACACCAGACACAGACTTACACACGCTCACTGACACATACACACACTCACTGACACATACACCGCAGACACACACCAGACACAGACTTACACACACTCACTGACACATACACCGCAGACACACACCAGACACAGACTTACACACGCTCACTGACACATACACCGCAGACACACACCAGACACAGACTTACACACACACCCCAACACACAGCTCTCACCCTCTCCATGTACGCCAGGACCAGCTGCTGAGTGTCCGTGACAGGGATGCCGCTGAAGGACAGAAAAGTTCTGACCTTCCCTTGGGGATAAAGGGAAGCTTGAGGCATTGTGAGGACCGTAAGAAACAGGTCGGTGCCTCTTGGGAGAGCCCTGCCTTTAGTGGAAACAGGTTCCAGATGTGTGCACCTGGAGCCCTGACAGCTTCCTGCTCCGCCCCTCAGCTCATCGGTTCAGGAGGCGTGAGGGAAATGACTGCTGGGGACACCCTCTGTGAGACAGTGGCGTGGGGACCTGCCTGAAGTTTTGGCGCTGACTGAGATCCCGGGGGAGCTGCCTGATGGCTGGGAGCCACACTAACAAGGACAGACAGGTGTGGAGCGCACCTGCTGTGGAGGCCTGAGGAGGCAGAGCTGCAGGTGTGCAGGGCACACTGGAGGCAGCCGGGAGCTGGGCAGAGAGGTCGGGGAGAGGTGGGGTCTGCGGCAAGGCAGGAATGTGCCTGCCTCTCTCCTGAGAGCACCCCTCTGGCCGGACCAGCTGGAGGAGAACACGCAGTTAACAGCCTCCCTGGGCACCTGTGATCCCAGCACGTGGGAGCCTGGATGGGCAGATCGGGAGCTCAGGCCCAGCCTGGTCTACACGGCAAACTTTCCCAACCAGGGCTTCATAAGCCCCTGCCTCAGGTGAAACCTCCTCCAGAGAGTCACTGACTCACTGGTACAGGGTCTCCTGTACCAAGGGGAGCTCAGCCCCACCTGCAAGGACCTTTCAGGCTGTGAAAAGAATTTGAAATTGGTTTGCCTGCTCCCTCTAGATCAAGGTCAAGTGCGTATTCTGGGAGCCTGTGAAGTATTCTGTGATCCACAGAAGCTCTGGAGCTTAGTGCTCTGTGTATAACCACAGCACATGTGACTCCTGGATGTCAGGGATCTGTGTCCATCATCTCCGCAATCTCCAACCCACCTTTCGACAACTTAACTGGAACAAGGGAGTGATCCGAAAACGAAACAGAAAACAGCACAGCATTGTGTCTGCCTACTTTATATGGAAGAATTGTTGCATCACACAGAATAATGAGCTGTTCCGGGGCAAAGTGACAAGCAAACTCAACTGCGTAAGCTAGAGAAAAAGTAAGTTGTCATTTTCCATACTGGGAAAGTATAGGAAAGTTAAGGAACTAAAAATCTTCAGCTATAGCTGGATCCAGGGGCTCCAACAATGGGACCAAAAGCCTACTTCTATTTTCTACTTGGCTTTGCTGTATCCAGCTTCAGCCTACACATTCACAGTGACAGCCTCTGTCCATCTGTCCAGACCTGGAATGTAAGGTCTGAGGCAACCTGAGGTAAGAAACCCTCTGCCTTAGTAACAGCCTTCCCTTCAGTCAAAAGGAGGGCCCCAGCCTGCCTCCCCCAGACAGGCTGGGAGTAAAAGGCTGAAGCGAAGCTCTCATCAGAAAGAGAGCAGAGAGGAGCCTGAGCAAAGATGAAGACCTTTGCCACAGCCATGAGACAGCCCCGCTGTGCCTCCTCAGCCTGCACACTGTAGAGAGCACTCGCTTGCCTGAGGAAATCTCCCGAAGCCCCGTGTGAAAACCGTGAACTGCAAAGCATTATGTGTCCTAACTCTACGTTGGAGACAAGCATGCATTCTCTATGATGCCTAAGTGCCTAAAATAAAGACAAGATGCTAGTGCAGTGTTCAGATTCCTATCCTGAGAACTAAGGGAATGCACTATCCTTTTAATATATGTAAGGTAACACATAATGTTTCCTGTGTCAGCTTGACTGTGTCAGCGTGCCCACCTGTTTGGCCCAACATGATTCTGGATGCTTCTGTGACAATTTTTTGTTGCTGTTGATGATATTAGCATTCAAATGGATGTGCTCTGAGTGAAACAGGTGGCGCCCCTAACGTCAGGTGACCCTCACAAAGCCACCGAAGGCCTTGGAGGACAAGGCCCCTGAGAAAGGACTTCTGCCGTAGCCTGCCTTTGAGCCTCAAGCTGTAATTCTTCTTTGGCTCTCCCTTAGATTTGGCCTCTACAGTCCTGTGAGCTGAAGATCTGCTTGGCCTCTGCAGGCCCCACATGCATAAACATACACTCAGACATACACACCCTGCCCTACACACATACAGACACACAAACATACATACATACATACACACACAAACACACGCTGCCCTCCCTTGGCTTCACATACATACATACATACATACATATGTACATATACAACACACAGAAACACACATGCCCTGCCCTGCCCTACCCTGGCTCTAGATACATACATACATACATACACACACACACACACACAAACACACACACTCTGCCCTCCCTTGGCTTCACATATATACATACATATTTACATATGTAATACACAACACACAAACACAAACACACATGCCCTGCCCTGGCTACATACATACAAACATGCACAGACACACACATACACACAACACAAACACATGCGCTGCCCTCTTCTGGCTCTACACATACTCATACACACACACACACACACACACACACGCACACACGCCCTCTCCTGTCTCCGAAGGCATCCACACACCTTACATAGATCCCATCCCTCCCTTCTGTGTCTCTTAGGCCCTTGTACAGTACAGCTCCTGCCTCCTTTTCGCTACTCCTGGGGGCAGCAGCAAGCATGAAGCCAGAGGCCAGCATCGAAGTCCTGGACCCCCTAACCGGCAGGCTTACCGCAGGCAAACCCATTCTCCGTGAGGCGGGATGCCCTGGCCTCTAACATGGATGGGGACCCCAGTCTCCACCTGGGGTGAGGGAGCTGCGGCCTGTGCTCAACGCTCCCCACCCCCTCCAGCTGGCTCCTATGTGCTGGCAGCAGCTTCTGGAGGCCAAGTGTCACTGAGTTTTCTACATGAGAAGTCTGTGTAAGACAAACAAACAAATAAAATAGAACCCTCTAGAGCTCAGAGCCTTTGCCACAGATGCAGAGATCAAAAGCAGCGCCGGCTTCATCTGCCCACTAAGGAACCTGAAATGGGAGTGGACCTCCTTCCTCACTTTAGTACAGAGCTAGGGCTAAAGGGGAGCAGGCTTGGTGCTGACAATCAGGCGGCCCTCCCTCTGGGGTTGCCTCCCTGCCTCTGGGGTGTGTGTGCGTGTGTGTGCTTGTTTTGTTTTGAGACATGTTCTCACTCTGTAGACTGGGCTGCCTGGAACTCGCAGAGATCCACATGCTTCTGCCTCTTGAGTAATTAAAGGCATCAGCCACCGCACCTGGCTGCCTGTGCTCTTCCTTTGTGCACTGAATACCTGCTACAACAGGAATACAAATACAACTGGAAGTGAGCTGTTCCCTGCAAGCCGCGCACCTGCGCCCCTGGCCCATCCTGAGAGGCACCCCACCTCTGTACAGGCAGAGGCTCAGGGAACTCTCCAGCAGTGTCCTCAGTTTCCCCATTCCCAGCGCTGCACATATTCTCTGGTGGCTGCAGAGCCACTAGGGTGACCCTAAGGGCCTGGAACAGGAAAAGTAAGCTGGAGGTGGGCTGCATGCCCAGCACTCAGGAGGAGGAGGCAGGAGGATGCTGAGCTGGAGGCTAGCCTCCAGCTTGTTCATAGCAAGACACTGTCTGAGAAATAAACTAGGCAAAGGCACTTGCTGCCAAGTCTCAGGGCCTGAATTAGCCCTTGGGAGCCCACATGGCGAAAGGTGAAAACTGACTCCCTCAAATTCTCCTCTGACCTCCACACTCAGCCTATGGCACTCCTGTGTGAGCGTGCACACACACACACACACACACACACACACACACACACACCAAATAGATAAATATTTGAAAAAAAAATTATATACCAGAAAATTCTTCCATGCCCTGTCCTTCAGTGGAACTGTTCTGATGTCCCCAGCCCCAGGACTGAAAAGAAACCCCAGGGCTTCTGCATGATGCCAGAATGAAACTCAGAGATAATTTCACCTCTACACACATACAGTCTCAGACAAATCAATAAAATGTGTCACTGTAACACAAAGGAAGAATAAAATAATTTGGAATGAAAATAACAGTGATTCAGGATAAAATAATACCCATGCATTCAATCACCCAACAAACATTTACAGGCACCTCCAGCCAGGCTCAGTAGCAGGCCAACAAAGCCAGCAGAAAGTGGGGTGCTTACACGCTCTGAGGGCAGGGCGCCAGCTCAGGCCAGGCCTGTTTGGAAGTCCTAGAGAAATGACTGGGTGCTTGAATCTCATAGAGTTGCTAAATCCCAGAAATATTGACGAGTGAGGTTGGGCCAGTTCTCAGGACTGGAAGTCAGGAGTGGATAAATCCCTTCCCTGTGGAATTGTCCCAGGCAGGACAGCAGGTAGCATGAGATTTTAAGGAGCTGGCAGTATGTGGAGACCTGAGAATAAGAGTGAGGATTGTTATGTATCCCTAAGAAACGGAGGTTGACAGAGCAAGAGAGCTGTCACCCAGGGAGGACCTGCTCTAGCTGTCTCAGGAAATGCCCTCAACACTCCCCAGACGCCAGGACTAAAAGCCACCCGCAGGCTTGTCAGCTCCCTCCTTCTCCACCCCAGGATTTTCATGGGCTCACGCCTACACCTCACACTCGTGGTGATGAGACTCCTCAGAGAAGACAGCCCTGCCCACTGTCCCAAAGCCCCTTCTGCTCCCCCTCACCCTTACCCCTCCTCTCTACCCATGGATGGTACCCTCTGTGCTCATGCCTCTGCTACTTTAGTCATAACTGGACAGGACCTGGGTCTGCATCTTGAGCACCCAGGTAATACACGTGTTTAAGATGTCACCCATATATATGTATGTATATTAATCTAGTGACATTCCAGAACCAGCTCATGAAGTTGTGACATGATCTGACCCCACAAAGGTGCTCCATGATGCTGTGTTGGAATCTTAAAGTCTGCCACAGCAGGAACATCGCAGGTACCTCACAGCAGACATAAGGAGCAGGTCTCCACTGTCAAAGAATGGTTCCCAAGAAAATGAGCCCTTGCTGGCTCTGCTGTGGTCCTAGTGGGCCGGGGGAGTGGCATACAGCCCAGCCAAGCGCCTTCTATTTGTTCTCCCTGCGCTCCATTTTGATACAAGTATGCAAATTAATTACTAATGACACCAGAGCCACCTCAGCTAAAGGATAACATTTTTTTTCAGTCCTAGTAATTAAAAAATGGCAACCGCTAGTCATTAAAATCGGGAAGCAGATAAATAGCTATGGTAATCATCCCATTTTTTTCCTTCAGAGAAAACACAGTCGTTTTCGATAAATATAGAAAATAACTAATTATTGCCAGAACTACTCATTAGGAATCTCTATTCCCAGTCTCATTTCTGCAAACACCATCCATTGTTTAAAATAATCACTAGGAAGGGCGAGGGAAACTTCTCATTACCCGCTGATGGGCACTGCTTGTAAGGAGGAATGAAGATGCCAATGAAGATGGGAAGATGGGCATCTCGGTACTGACCTTGACAAGTCACAGACGATCCTGCCCAGTGTGGAGAGAAAAAAAGAAAAGAGCACCCAGTGTGTCCCGGCGTGGCAGCCACAGATGGCCGTAGGTTTAGAGAGCTAATTAAGAAAGTGGTAAAGCAGTGGGCAGGTGGAGTGTCCCCTCGGCCACACTGATGTTGTTCATGTCTAACCTTGACTGAACCATGCTTCCCAGGAAGGCTGCCCCTAATGGATTCCAATGGAGCCATTTACGGCTCCCCCTCAGCTCCTGAAGCATTGACTCCATTTAAAGCTCCCGTATTCATCTCCATTCTATTAGGAAGCCAAGCCAGCCCTGGCTGGGGAGGGTTTATCTCTGCCCAAACGCCTAGGGCCATGCTGTGCTGCCCTCCCCCCGGCTAGGGCTAGGCTCCTCCAGGAGATGGGATGCCCAGGAGCCAGAAAAGGGCAGTTACAGGGGACAGTGGGACAGCCCTTAACACCATCCCGGGCCCCAGAGCCCAGCACACAGACCCTCGGTCCCTCATGATCTAAACAAGACACATCACACACTGACAACCCTCATCCCAAATACCTGGGACCAGAGGAGGTTCTGGGTGTGAACGCGCTCAGATGGAGAGGCTTTTGCATGTACCTAATGAGACATCGTGGATGGGAGTCGAGACCAAACACAATTCATGCTTATTGTTTACACATCTATACATGTAGCCAGAAGGTAATTTTATGCAATATATCACTTTATGCAATATAATTTTATACCGTGTCATGTTATAATATATTTATATAACTTGACCATGAAACAAAGTAGCACAAAACGCTTTCCTTGCAGCTCGATATTGGCATCCGAGCAGCCCGGGACTTGGGGTGCTCAGGGAGGCTATCGAGTGACTGCAGAGACCCGTGTCCAGATCGGGGCGCTGGCCCTGGATCCCAGCAGGACCCCTTCCTCTCGGGCCATTGCTTTTCCCTGTGTGAGGTGGAGGGCTCACAGTGGCACGTGGAAGGCCACAAGAACATCTGTGATGCTCACAGTACCTGGGGATGCTGCCGTTTGTGGGCCTCGCAGGGGCACGAAGGTCCTGCAGTGCTCAGGCAGCCTTGCACAAGCTGTCCGCCTTCTGTGTGACTGAGACACCCCACCCCTGTTCTTGTGCCCACGTGACCCTCTAAAGTCACTGGACTTTAAACTCTGCTCATCTCTGGCCAAGAAGTATTGCTCTCGGGCTAGTTTAGGCCCAGGAAAAGGAGTTTTATGCAAAAGAGTAAAATAAAAATGCTGAAACTGTGGTGGCGCACACCTTTAATCCCAGCACCCAGGAGGCAGAGGCAGGCAGATCTCTGTGTTCAAATCCAATGTAGTCTACAAAGCAAGTTCCAGGCCAGCCAGAGCTACACAGTGACACCCTGTCTCAAATATACACACACACTTCCAACACTTCTTAAATATGTTCCACGTAGCAGGTAATAGGCTGGCTTTGGGGGCACACCACAGAGCCAGACAGCATGGGACTCAAGGCCTAGTGTGTTCAAATCTGTGTTTCTAGAACAGACAAACATTATTATTGCACTACCTTGAAGTTCAGAGGGGCTGGAGAGATGGCTGTTCTAGAGGACCTATGTTCAACTCCCAGAACCCTGGTGGCTCTCAGGGGATATGATGCCCTCTTCTGGTCCCTGTGGCTACTGCACACATGTGGTATACAGACTTACAGATGTAACGCACACACACACACACACACACACACACACACACACACACACACACTGAAAACCCTGCTTGTACCAATAAGAACCACTGGGTACCAGGCTCACTCAGGACTCACACAGGACTATTCCAGCATCTCAGAGCTCAGGTTCAGCAGGGTGGTTAGCAAGCTGACAGGCCAGAAGTCCCGATCATAAAGGGATAAAGCCGGTAATGTGAGCAAGTGAGAGCTGCCGTCATCACGCGTGTGCTAGCCTGGAGAGCACTGCACATCCATGAGGGTGTGTCAAGGAGCCCACTTGCCACTGTTTCTCCTTGGTACCTATTCTACCCGGAACCGTTTCTGTTGCTGCTGCCATTTGGCTTTAGAGACAGGTTCTCAGTAGGCAACCCAGGCTGGCTTCAAACTCACCAACGTCTGCTGGGGTAACAGGTGTGCATCAACAGATCTGGCTACTTGGCCTTTTCATTTAGCCTGTTTACAATCATTAAGCCAGTCTTTGTCCTGAGCAATCACTAAAAATGTTAATGATAGGAAGTGGTTTTGTGGGTCTTAATACCATTGTTGTTTCAAAACTCTGTTGAAAGCCTAACTCCTGCTGTGATGGTGAAAGGCGAGAGGTTATGACTTGGGAAGGAACTGGGGCCCTGAGTGTCTCAGGAATGAGACTAGTGCCTGCGTTTGCTTCTCTTCTTAAGACTTATCACCCAACAGATGCAGTGACGGAGAGGCACACGTCTCACGGTTTCTGAGTGTGCCAGCATCGTGGGGAGGGGGCAGCTGCTTCGTGAGAAATGGCTGCTTGAATCCAGACGAAAAGAAGCAGTTGTGTATCATGTGGCTCCTTCCGTGCCTTTCTTTACTTATTTCCCCACTAAACTGTTTCCTACGGGTGTTACAGCACAAGAGAATCAACCTTTGGAATGGATCTATTTACACAAATACAGACTTCAATTTTACGAGAGACCAGAACTGCTAACCACAGGGGTCTCTTTTCAAGCTCGTCTCTAGATTCTTCTGGTCAATGTAATAACGTAAGCAGTAATACTGACAGAGTTGGGTCCCTCGTCCTGGTGGCAGGGTATAACACACGGTTCTTTCACTGCTCTGACAGTATTTACTGTGTTTATAACTTGCTTGAATGTACTACTAAAGGCATCTAGATTTATCTACATCTCAATCAACACCCCCTCCCCCGGATATCCTGTGCTTAAAAGCGGGGAGATGTCGGAACATGGTCCAAGAATGGAACTGTGTGAGGAGGTTTCTGAGAGCTTGTGAGAACAGTCCAAGAAAACGAGAGTCCTGTGACCTCAGTTTCTTCAAACACCGAATTGCTCTTGAAAAGTGCCTCCATGCCCCTCCCAGGCGTAGCAAACAGGAATGAGTTTACTCCGGATTATTCACTGTAACTGGCTAGAGTTTACTCCGGATTATTCACTGTAACTGGCTATTGTTATTTGTTTATATGCTTCTATGGAAAAACATGGGTTGTTTTGTTTTGTTTTCCCCAGGAAGCTTGTGTGTGGCTTGTCTGCCTCATGTCCTGGGCGTGAACATTTAGCTCACATGACTCCTCTTAATCCTAGGAGCGTTAACCGGCTGGCGCTCTGAATAGAGCTGGCTATTGCCTGAGACTTTAATCGGCCTCATTTATCGGGCCCATTCTCCCAGGTCCTGCCTCCTTTAGAGCAGTGAACATTCTGCTTTGCTTTCCTGTTGCCATGTTAGAGCAACTTGACCAAAAGAAGCTTCAGAAGGAAAGAGTTTGTTTCTTGTTACAGCTTATATCATCAAAAGGAGCCAAGGTAGGAGTACAGGGCAGGAATTTGCACAGAAACCATGCAGGAATGCTCTCCCAGGGTCACACTCAGGCCAGCTGGTTCCACCCACAATGGCTGGGCCATCCTACACCAAATAGCAACTTTTTTAAGTGTCCCACAGGACAATCTGGTGGAGGCGATTCCCCAGTTGAAGTCCTTTCTTCCCAGGCTTATTGACAACCAAGATTAGCCACCAGGTAGCCCCAGGATTCTTTCCATCAGCTAACGAGTGAGAAACAAAACAGCTAACAGATCCATTGCTTGGAATCCATTGATACGACACTATCTGAGAGCCCCAGTGCCAGCACGTGTGGTTTGTCACTGGTCGAGAGGAAAGGAAAGCGAGAGCTGGGACTGTCTGTCACGCCTCAGGAATTCCTCCTGGGTGAAAAGGAGGCTAAAAACGTCAGTGTCCTGCCGCAGGTGACATAGGCGTTACTAAGCCAAGCTGGGATCCACACCCAGATCAGACCAGCACGGCGGCCACCGGTTACCCTGCTATGAGGGTTCCTACACCCTCATGTCCACCGTGCTTCCCTCAGACAGGCTAACTGCGCACATGCTGAGTGCCTCAAGCCCTGCTCACCGTTTCTCATGTCCCCAGCCCCGACACCTTCTGCATTTCCTATGATACACAACAAGACCACTGATCATGCCAGAAACCTGGACTTTCTCCTAGGTCCTGGCTGCCAGGAACAGGAAAAAAAAAAAATCCCTCTTATAAATGGCTGGGACCACTGGAAAGTGCCCCTTTCCCTACAAAAACAAGTCTGTAAAATCAATTCTAAACCCAGAACTCAAGGCAGCTGGATTTGCATCAAGAACCTAAGTCCCTCAGCTGCGCTTTGGCGGCTTGATTCCACCTGGATCAGTTACTTTTCTCCCTTGCTGTGACCAATACCCGGCAAAAGCACCTTACAGAGGAAGGACGTTGGGGGCTCTAAGTTCAAGGCTGCAGTCTTCCACCGTACAGAAGACATAACAGCAGGGCTACGCGGCATCTGGCCGAGTTGCACGTGCAATGAGGAAGCAAGAAGAGGGTGCTGGGATACAGCTCGCCTGGGTCCAGTCCAGGACCTCAGCCCGCATAATGGGGATACCTGCGTTTCAGGTGGGTCTTCCCAGCTAAATTATAGTGCAACTAGAAAGTTCAGCCCAGACATTCCCAGCAGTTCTTCTCCCATGTGAGTCTGGTCTCCTAAAACGTTGACAGTATTAACCACTCATCAGTCACTAGTGGTCCCAAGATGGCTGCCCTAGCTCCATTTCATCACACACAGACAGCAGTGTCTGCCCGGTGGTCTCTAAAGACGAAAGCCCTTCCAGAAATGCCCAGTGGCAATTTCGTTCCTACCTCCTGGCCACAACCACATTGAATGCTGTTGCTAAACCAGTCATGGGTAAGGAGTTCCAGTGGGATCTTTAGAGTTGCCATGTGAACTGAGTTTCCTCTGGGGTTGGGTGCTCTTGGATTTGCTTCCAGAACCAAACACAAAATGATGCCATCTTGAGATGGAAGCTGGGGTGGGCAATGGCACTGCCTGAGCAGCGGCCCCCTCAGCAGCCTCCATCACTTCCTCCCTCATTTCTCCTCTGCCACTGCTTGAAGAGCTCATCTCCTTTGTTTCCTTTATTTCCACACTGGACTTTGGAGCTCCATGTAGGCCACCAGCTACTTAATTCAAAACCTCAGTAAGCTAGACATACTTCTAAGAGCGACCAATTTCCTGACCTACTGAGTGCTTCTCAGAGGCTGAAATGAAGTGTTCTTTCTCGGTTCCAATGGCTTTACTATCAAACCACTCCCCAAATCTTTCCCTTCTAGATATACAATGATCAGCTTTATCCTAGTTTTTGTGCAACCCTCCCCCCCCCCCTTTTTTCAGAAGAAAAGAAGTTTTAAGTAAGATGTTGACATTTTGTTTGTTGGTGCTGTATCTTGTTGGTTTCTAGAGATAATTATGACTCGAATTATTTTTGAAGCTGCCCTAATTAACTTTGGTTTAGAGTGCACCATGGAGCTGGAGAGATGGCTCAGTGGTTAAGAACACTGACTGCTCTTCCTAAAGGTCCTGTGTTCAATTCCCAGCGACCATGTTGTGGCTCATAATCATCTATAATATGATCTGATGCATGTAGGTATACATGCAAATAGAACACTTGTGTACATAAAATAAGTAAATAAGAACACTCTCAACCCTTAAAAAAAGCCAGGGTGCACCGTGAGAGAGACATCCCGGGTGTCAGCAGCTAATTGCCACTTGGAAAATGCACAAAAGATATAAACAGAAACAGAAATAGGTGTGTATTGCGCACAGTAAACCAAACTTGCGCTGCCCTCCTCCTCCACCGACACCCCCTCACCCACATTCATCCACTGTGTAAGTGGTCATTCCGTTCTTCCAGGTGCCCAGGAAAACCCTTGTGTGTTAATTATGAACTGCTCTGTAACATCTCACCAGTAATCAGAGACCTTGAAAATGTATGTATGGACTGCAGGCTCCTTGGGTGAAGAATCTGAACCTGGCCTGCCTGGCCCCCTGCTTTAGGACCCTCTCTGGTTGCAGTCCCACCCTTAGCAGGAGCAAGGACTCATCTCAAGGCTCAGCCAGGGCTAGAGCTGCAGACAGCTCCATGGTTGTTGGCATGACTCCGTTCTTCCTGTTACTGGACTGAAAGCCTCGATTCCTCCCTGGCCATTGCCAGGGGCTGCCCACCCCTGTTTCCTGCCACACAGACTCCCCTAAGGCAGCTTGTTTCCTTGAAAAGTGCAAGCTAGGCTGGAGAGATGGCTCAGTGGTTAAGAGCACTCGCCACTCTTCCAGAGGACTCAGGCTCAGTTCCCAGCACCCCATGCTGGGTGGCTTACAATGCCTGTAATTCCAGCTCTGGATCATCCAGTGCCCTCTTCTGCCTCTCCAAGCACCTGAAAATATGTGGCCACGTTCACACACATGCACATGAATAGAAATAGATCTTAGGAAGGGGTTGGGGTGAGCCAAGAAAGTGAGTGAACTTGCCACCGAGAAGGTAAGTGCCAAGTTTGTAATGGACGTGGGACCCCACTGACTTACCATAAGCTGCTCATGACAAGTCACTGAGCCCACTGCCAGCTCAGCAGATGGAAAGCCACACAAGGACCTCCCTGAGCTATGCCACCACTGGCTGCCAGGCTCCATGGCCTTCTCTTCTCTCCTCCTCTTGCAACCTTTCACACTTGTGCTACCTTCACAACCAGCTGATCCAGCACCTCTGGGTGTTTACTGCTCATTCCTGCCCTGGCCATCTGAACACCCTCTTAAAGCCACATCTGCCCCTCACCGTATCCACCTCTCCACCTTATTTTACAACACTCACCACGTCTATCCATAGTCTAGACATTCTGTCTTTTAAGTGCCTGACTTCTCATCTTAGCATGTAGGGTATTTTTTTGGTGTTTTGTTTGTTTTTGTTTTTGTTTTTCTGTTGTTGTTTGTTTGTTTGTTGTCTATTTTTCAAAACAGGCTTTCTCTGTGTAGCCCTGGCTGTTCTGGAACTCACTCTGCAGACCAGGCTGGCCTTGAACTCAAAAGATCCACCTGTCTCTGCCTCCTGAGAGCTGGGGTTAAGAGCATGTGCCAGCACCTCCTGGCTTGAAAGTAAATTTTAAAGGACACAGATTTTTACCTCTTTTGTTTACTGGTGTGCTCCTCATTTGAGAGAAGGCTGCTGAGCACGCACTACCATACATGGGAACGTGCTCTCTCTCTCTCCCTTTCTCTCTCACTCTCCCTCCCTTTCCCTCTCTCTCTCTCCTCTCTCCCTCTCTCCCTCTCTCTCTCTCTCTAACACCAATACAATGAAGAAAACTTATACAAGACTTATGAAGCCTCCATAAGTATGGACTCCACTTGCTCCACAGGTCCCCAAACCCCAAAGCCAGAACCTCACCCTCCAAATCAAGGGTGGTCTCTGGCTTCACCTTGGAAACCACACTACCTGGGTCTCCTTCACTAAAGCCTCACAGAACACCCTGCCAAGATGCCTGAGGCTCTGAAGACACTATCCATCAATAGACAGACGACGGTCAGGAATGATGACAGCCGGGGATGGCAGCCCAGGACAGAAGGAGCTGGGTGTGGTTTTCTCCTTAATGGCCAATGGCTGAGAAAGTAAATGGGGCTCTTTGTGAGAGAAGCTAGTCAAACTTTTCCATAGCAGCAGCCCCTCAGCAGACAGAAAATGACCAGCCAGCTCTGAGGACTTGACTTGTGGTGTCTAAGGTTGGCCAGGAAGCTGAGAGTTTGTCTACTCCCTTAAATTTTATTTTTAAACTCCTTGGTAACATAGCTGCATTTGTTTCAATACAAAAACAATGTTTTGCTTTTTTTGTTTTGAGATAGCCTACTATGGGGACCTACTACGTGGTTTTGAAATTTTTATATGTATTTATTTGTATGTATTTTCTTGTGTGTGTGTGCGCATAAGTGTGGAAACGTTCATGTCACAGCACATATGCGGAGGTCAGAAGATCACCTGCAAGAATCAGTTTTTTTCCTACCAGAATGTGGTCCTGGGGATCAAACTAGGCTGTCAGGCTGGGTAGCAAGCACCTTTATGCCCGACCCCAGGATGGTGCTAAACATTTGGTGCTGCCACCTCCACCGCCTGGGTACCAGGATTACAGGCTTGGGGTCAGGCACGGTCTCAGGCACAGTGATAATATTTTAAGTTTTCTATACAATCTTCCTGAAGGTTTCTGCTTCCTCCTCCTCCTGCTTCTCCTCCTCCTCTTCCTTGTCCTCCTGTTCCCCCTTCTTCCCCTCCTCCTTCTCCTACTCCTCCTCTTCCTCCTCCTCTGCCTCCTCCTTCTGTTCCTCCTCCTCTTTCTCCTCCTTCTCTTCCTCCTGCTTCTCCTCTTCCTCTTCCTCCTCTCCCTCCTCCCCCCGTTTCTCAGTCAGTGATTACACTGCTGAGACACCAAGAACTTTCCAGGGGTCTGGGTGAGGCTGGTGGCAGCACGTTCTCTGTAGCAGAGTCGGCACCCAGGGCTCCTTGTCTCTTCAAGCACAGACTCACTGAAAGCCCTCAATTAGACTTAACTTACCTAGGCACATCACCTGCTATTTTGGGTTTGTCTGAAGAGGGAAGTATGACTAAGAGAATTAACGATGTGATCTCCAACCCTTCCCAGTGGTTTTCAGCGAGGTCTTGTTAGTGGCCTTGGTATTTTTCCATACAGCGTCATCCTTGTGCCATCCATGACACTGAAGGAGGCGCCTGGCCACCTGTGCTTCCTGGGGTAGGGTTTCTCGAAAACGTCTGGGGCTCCCTGGGCCCTGTGTCATAGTGCACACTTTCAGTCTTAGCACTCGGGAGGCAGAGGCAGGTCAATCTCTGTGAGTTCAAGGTCAGCCTGCTCTATGCAGCAAGGACAAGCAGGACTACATGGAGAAACCTTGTCTCAATAAAATAAAAGTTTGTTGCTGGAGTTTTCCAGACTTGACAGAAGATATCAAACAATGGCAACTCTGTTATAAGTTGCTTCAATGACCACAAGTCAAAGATTGTAAGACATTTTGAAAACTCGCTGCTGAAAACATGGGGTGTGCGCATGTGTGTTATGTACATCTTAAAATCATGAAAGTGGCTTAATATGATTACATTCTCATAAATGCAGCAACCCAAACTTACCAGATTCCCACGGCCCAAGACTGCATCTAACAGCAAGATAAAGAACCCTATAATGGGATGCAAGAGATGGCTTAGCAGTCACAAGCACTGGCTGCTCTTCCAGAAGACGTGGGTTCAATTTCCAGCACTCACAGGACACCCACAACCTGTAGGTTGGTTCCAGGGGACTGAAGCTGCCTTCTGGCTTCCACAGGTGCTGCACGCATGTGGGACACAGACATACATGCAGGCAAAACACTCTACATGTAACATAAATAAACAAATTCAACCAGCTGTGCACCTCCACCCTGTCACTCACTGGGGCGCAGTGTAGACTGGGTGCTTAGTCTTGACTGAGATTAAGTTCTCGGATGCTTCCACCGAGGCTGGCGTGTGCAGGCCACCATCCAAGAAGCTGTGGGGAGGTGTTTCCCCAAGTTTGTCTGATGGTGAATTTGGAGGAGGGAGCAAGCTCAGCTGGTTCTTGTGGGTCAGCCCTTCCCTGATTCTTGGGGTGCTCTTGCTTATGCCTCCAGGCCTCCCCCCACAGGGTGTTACCCCCCTCTGCCCCCCTGGCTAGTGCTGATGCCCTCACCACGTGAACCAGAAGCAAGGATCCTGGGAGACTGTAGTCAACCCTTGTGTGGCTGTGAAATGAGACCAGAGAACGTGTGGGGCTTATTCGTTTGTTTGTGTGGTCTCACTGTGAAGTCCTGGAATTCCATATGTAGACCAGGCTGACCTTGAACTCACACAGATCCATCTACATTTACCTCCTGAGTTCTGAGATTAAATGTCTGTGCTACCGTGTCCCGCTAGGAATGTGTTCGTCAGAACTGGCCCTTTCCAGCTGGTTCTGACAACGAGAGGTCGCCTCTAACAGCTCTGAAATATGTAATGGTAGAAAAGTGAACTCAAAAGGGGTGTGTGTCCGAGGATGGAACACGACTGTGGACAGGGTGGATGAAGAGGGAGTGGCCGTCTCTGAGGAGTACTTTGGTTTTGTTTGTTTGTTTGTTTCTGATCACTGTTCAGAAAGCAGTGTTCTTTAGAAAACGTGAAATTCAGAGTCCACTGTGGAGCAAGCCTCTCGGATATTTTTTTAACTACTCACAGTCCTGCTGGCCTTACAAAGTGATCCTTTTTATTTACTAATTGTGGTTTTCTAAATATAAGGGGTTTTGGGTTTGTTTTGGGTTTTTTTGTTTGTTTGTTTGGTTGTTTGGTTGGTTGGTTGGTTGGTTGGTTTTTTGAAACAGGGTTTCTCTGTGTAGCCTTGGCTGCCCTGGACATCAGTCTGTGCACCAGGCTGGTCTCAAACTCCGCCTGCCTCTGCCTCCTGAGTGCTGAGATTAAAGATGTGTGCCACTACCTAGCCCTAAATGTAATTTTTATAACCAGCATAATAGTCACATAGCCATAATCACAACATGCAGAGTTTTATGAGGGCTTTTTTTTTCCTCTTAAGTGTTATTCTGTAAGCCATTCTTCACAGTTTATGATTGCCATGTCATTTTTAAATAACAGCAGGACTTTGCTTTTTATTGTCACACCAGAGCTTACATAACAAAACTCCAGGGTTTCCTCCATTCTGCACTGTCACTGGCTCCCAGGAAAATCTTTCTCCCAGCATTTTTAGACACTAACTGCTAAAAGGGATTTTCATTTTCTTTCTGGTCCTGTGGAAAGACTTGGGTTTTTTTTGTTTGTTTGTTTTTGTTTTTTTGTATTGCCTCTGTGGTGCTTTTAGAGACATAGAGGCATATGTTTTTTATTGAACCCAAAGGAGAACAGGAGAGAGGGTTTCCTGAGGCCAATCAGTCTCACCAATCAGTGGAAGAGTATCCGTCCTTCAGCCCCACACCATGCCTGGATGAAGAGATGAATGACAGCCTATCTATCCAGCACTGGTAAGCATCCTGGAATCCTGGTGTTCAGAGCCTCCCAGAATCCTATTTGGTCTCTGGAGTACCCAGGGTTGTACTGACTGGTTAAAGTATGGCAGAGGAGCTGGCCTCTCTGGGAAGCTACTGAACTATTTCAACTATGTGGAGATGTGTTTTTAAAGTCTCATTATGGGCTATCTCCCCTGCTTCCCAACTTCTTTTACTCAGCCCAGAAAGAATTCCAGTTAGTCATGGTCCATCAAGGATGCAGAGGTGAAAGAGGAAGAAAGCGAAAGAAGGAGGGGGAGGGGCCCTGATGGTCCCTGAGGAAGGAAAATAATGAACGTGTAAAACACTATGAAGGAAAATAATGAACGTGTAAAACACTATTTGGATTTTTTTTTTATTGGCTTCAATAACTAATGACACACCTGCTGCTCTTATCAGCTTTTGCCTTTATCAGGTTTGATCAGATTAGTCTGATCACCGCTTACACACTGAATATCAGTGCAAATGATCCTTCTCTGTCCTGCTCCTTCCAATGATGGCAGCCGTGGCAGTGCTGACGATGAGAGCAGTGGCAATAGTAGCTGCGATGGAGGTGGCGCTGCTGGCGGTGGCAGTAGTGACAATGGTGACGGTGTGGTGGTCAGATGGCTGGGCGTGGTGATATTCAGGGTGGAGGCGATGAGGGTGGTAATGATGAGGATGATGAAGGTAGCACACATGTGTAACAAGATATTGTCATTCTATGCCACTAAGCTTCGGCAAGCTTTCCCAAGCTCCTTTCCTGTTTGTGAGAGTGGACAGACTCAATCCAGTCATCCTCCACACAACGTCTCTCGATCCAGGCTGCTTGAGTCCATCCTATGGGAAGCTCTCCATGTCTCTGTCACTGTCACCACCGATGAAGAGGGAAGAAATGGGGACCACTGAGCACCAGTCAGCTCTGCCGTATCATACTCGTGGGCTTATTCAATCAGTCCATTCTAGGCCCGAAGTCCATGTGATTTTGACTCTGTAGCTCACTTGGGTTTTTGCATTACAATACATAGGCTAAGTGGCTGACAAATGGCAGAAATAGATTTCTCCACTTTCGGCAAACTGGAAGTCCTAAATCAAAATGCAGGCAGATTTGCTGCCGATTTTTCTGGCTCCTTGGCGGTGCCCCTGGCCGTGTCCTCAGAGTGGAGGAGGCGAGGATCTCTCTGTGGCCACTTCTTTATGGGCACGAGTCACACTGTCCTCTTATCTTCTTCCTGCTGAGACAAAATGCCTGGCAGCATGGCCTAAGGGAGGAGGGAGGTCTTCCGGGCCTGGTTTAAGAAGGGGCTGTGTGGGCATCATGGCCACAGTGGAGGCAGGAGCATGCAGCTGGGGCTCTCCATATCTTAGCGGATGAGAAGTGAGGGGAGGGTGGGGAAAACGCTAGTCCGTGGCTGCTTTCTCCTTTTTCTCTTTTCATTAGTCTGGGATTCCAGTCACTGGACAGTCCGCCCTCCTCCATCAGGTCTGTGCAGGGGTGCCCTTGAGTGCCTGCCCCACTCAGGAGCTTAGTGACCTCCCCCAGAGCCGCACTGAGGTGGAGACTTCAGTGTCTGAGCTGGAGAGGGAAGGAGGACACAGGCATTCTGACAGCAGGGCCTGGTGCCCTTTCCCAGGCGTGTCTGGCTAGCTGTGGTGTTGCAGACCTGGAATCCCAACACTCAGGTGCCAGAGGAAGAAGCATCATGAGTTCAAGACCAGCCTGAACTGCATAGTTAGACCTCACCAAACAAGCAAACACAAAATGAACCAGGGAAACCCAAAACATCCCGAGGTGCCTATTACCACATCCTTTAGACAGCTGCTGCAAAAAACGCTCAGGTGCGGCTCTCCCGAGAAGCCTGTCATGCCTGTGAGTGTGTTGCGCTGTCTCCAAGTTCCCTTCTTTCTAGCAACCCCTGTGCGTAAGCAACCCCTATGCATAAACCTCTGTCAAAATCGCTCCCTAGTTGGGTGCGGTGGTGCATACCTCTGATTCCAGCTCAGAGGGTTGCCAAAGAACTCCTTCCTTTCGTTATTTAGTAATCTATAGACAGGGTCTCATGTAGCCCAGGCTGGCCTCTAACTCAGTTTACATGGATCGGAGGATAACCTTGAACTTTGATACTCCTGCCTCTACCCGCCAAATGTTGTGATTATGGCCATGGGCCAGCATGCCTGGTTTTATGTGGTACTGAGGGCCTCCATCATTCTGCATTAGCACCCTACCAACTGGGCTACATCTCTAGTCTCCCTTCTGTCCCTCCCCTCCTCCTTCCCTCCCGCTCTTCCTCCAGTAAACAAGAATGGTCCCCAAGGCCCCCTGAGTGGGGCTGTAGGCAGTTAGGTGAAACAGTGGATCACAAGGTTGTGCATACAAGCTAAGATATGCTCCTGCCGCAGATGAAGTTACAGCCGTGTTTGTAGGACTCTCAGGCTCACAGATGGAGAGGAGAGAGGCTGTATACAGCCCGTAAGCATGTTCACTGCTTTTGTGTTTTCCTTTGAGACCACACTGTGAATGAATGCTCTGTGCAGACATCACAGCCAGTGCTGTGAACTACACTGGAATTCTTCCCTCACAGCTGGTGAGGGTTCCAATTCCTGAGCGACGGCTTCCTTTCTCTTCCCATGTCCCGTTAACTTACTCCATCTTTCTATCTTGCTTCTATTGTCCTTTTGGGCCACCTTGGAGTCCAGGAGCAACAGGATAAGTCTTCGTGACAAGAGGCTGAAGCCACACCCATCAGGCAGGCCACCCCCAAGTGAGCCTTATCCATGGTGGGAAGGCTTAATCCGAGAGCAGATTTGTCCCCTTCTGTGATCATTAACAACTTATCTGATGACCCTGCAGGACCTGAGCTGAGACAATGACAGGCCGGTGGGTACATGCCACAGGGCCCATGTCCCTAGTCCTCCTCGGACTTAGACCTAAACTTCCTGCATTTCCCTGAGGATCTGCAGTCCCTGGGCTCTTATCTGCCCCTCTCCCCAGGATGGCTGCCAGCCTCTCTCTGTCTTTCTATTTCTGTCTCTCTGTCTCTCTGTCTCTCTGTCTCTGTCTCTCTCTCTCTCTCTCTCTGCCTTTTGTCACTGTTCCTGCCTTTGGTGTGTCAGGACAGGTAGGAAGGCTTCTGTGCTGCAAACACCTACTTTAGGGAGTGAAAGACAAAATGAGTAAGAGTGACAACGATGCTATCCAAACACCCACCAAGAGCTTAGCTGTGTTCCTGCTTGCCTGAACGGGAACCCCACAACCCATGGAGGAGGCTAGTCTCACCTTGATCTTACAGTGGACTGAAGAGATAGCGCCCCCTGCTGACAGGGCAGTCAATAGTCCAGGTGGGATTTGAACACAGCCAGAATCTGGCAAAGATTCCATATGCATCTTAGCCAAGACACACAGCAGAAACTGACTCCAGTCAGCTGGAGTCCCAACTGAGCTCTCTCTCCCTGGATGAGCGTCTCACCGTTAACCTTCTGGCTTCTCTTCCCCACTGCACACACTTATATCGAGGGAGTAAATATTAGTAATGTCTCTTGAAAATGGTTTAGCTCTTAGCTATTTTTAAAAAGATTTATTTGTTATTTTAGTTTTATGTGTGTGAGTGTTTTGTCTGCACGAATGAATATTCTGAGGCCTTCATGCCTGAGGTCTGGAAGAGGGCAGGCCTCCGAACCTGGAGTTGTGAGCCTCTGCAGCCCCCCTTCCCACTGTTTTTAAGGACATGATGTTTTAACTGTTGCGCTGTTTTTCTATCCTCTTCCCTCCCTGTTACAGTGTTTGGCTGGGCAGCAATCCCCAGCTAGACAGGGGCTTGGAGGACACTTTGAGGCAAACACGCTTTGGTCTGAAGTGGGTGAAAAGTAACTTTTATTCGCCTGTTTCAGTTGTCTGGGAAGCTTACTGCTTTTGTCTGCTAACCTAGGGCTAGTCCTGGAAGCTTCCAGCCTCTGTACAATCTAACCTAGGCCTAGAATGTTTTCAGCCTCTGAGACTTACTGCTGAGTAAGCTCACCCTTTCTTGTTCTTGCTGAGCTCTGGGCCAGCTGGTTCAACTCAGCTGTTCTGGCTCAAACTCCTCTCCCAACTGACTGATTCAATCTGGCTTTTCTCTCAGCCTCTGAATTGCTCTGCTTGGCCTCAAACTAACTCCAGCAACCTTCTCCAATCTTCTGGCTATTTCTCATTCTCTGGCTCATTTGTTCTTCATCTGAGTTCTCTCTCTGCAACCTGTCTCTCTATTACTGTCCCGGTAGAACTGCCTCCCCTCTCTCTCTGCATTGTCCCTTAAGTAGCTTCCCTTTCCTCTCTCTTCTCATCAGAGTCAGTGTATCCTATTCTGTCAAGTCTTTCTCTGATTCTTCACTGTTTCTGCCACTCAGTTAGATATCACTTCCAAATATGGGTGCTTCCTTCTACAAACTAACTTTACCTTCATTGCTTGGGACCACCTGAACCTAAGCTTTTCTTTACCTGAAACTTGCTCTATACCAGAGCTGGCCTTGAACTCAGATCTGCTTGCCTGCTTCTCCTGGATTAAAGCTGTGTTAGTATTCCCACTGGACCACACAGACCTAGGTCTTTGGCTATGATCTCTCGCCAGAGAAGCCTATTTATCTATCTATCCATCTATCTATCTATCCATCTATCTATCTATCTATCTATCTATCCATCTATCTATATCTATCTATCTATCTATCTATCTACCTACCTACCTTCCTATCTATTTACTTATTTATAGACCCAGGACTTGCTTTGTAGACTAGGCTGGCCTCGGACTCACAGAGATCCTCCTGCCTCTGCCTCCCAGAGTGCCGCTGAGCCAGCCGGTGAGAGGACTCTTGTCTGGGAGGTGCTCTTCTACGCTGCTGACTTCTTACGGGCCTCCAGCCAGCATCACCTCTCCAGTTTCCTTTCTTTTGCTGCAGGAATGAAGTGCAAGTTCAGCTCTGCAGGGTCCTGGCCGATTCTAGTATTTCACCTGAGAATAAAATGCCCCACAGACCTTTCTAGCCCCATGGAACTGATCTGAACCGCAGGTGGCAAGTGTAGGTCCTGAGTACCACCTAGTGGTGGTACCCAGAATTTCGGTTACTGACGTCCTCTGCTGGTTCTCTAGGAAGGCCATGGAAGCCCTACCTGGCCCCAGGACACTTCAGGGATCGCCAAGGCTTGTCAGTTCTGTGAAACCCCCTGAGTTTTTGCCTGCATGGTCAGGATGGTGTTCTGTTTGAGGTCCAGACTGACTCCATCTGTGGGGCATCCCCTGGAGAGGGTGGCCAAGGCTTTGGGGAAGCAGCGTTCACTTTGATGGAAGAGGAAATTAAAGGAGAGTGAAGTTAAAACACTTTCTGAGAGCATATGTTTGATTGATAACTTAGAATACACCCAATCCTTGGAAAATACAATTCATCCCGTATGAACTATAAATTTAAATATAGCCACAACTGTTAAGGAAATTGAATTTAAAATTTAAAAACTTACAGGAATGAAGTTTCCAATCCCAGATGGTTTCACTGGTGAATTTACCAAATGTTGAAAGAAGAGTCGGCTCAATTTCTACACACTCTCTTTCAGAAAATAGAAGAGGGGACACTTCCAATTCATTTTACAAAGCTAGCATGCCTCTGAGAGTAAAGCCAGAGACAGTACAAAGATCTACAACCACAGCGGCCTGGGCCCAGTCTCATCTGACTTTGAAAGTAGGCTGGGATTTGGGCATGGTGGTGCTTGTCTTTAATCCCAGCACTCGGGGAGGCAGAGGCAGGCGTATCTCTGTGAGCCCAAGGCCAGCCTGGTCTACAGACAGAGTCCAAGGCTCCAAGACAGCCAAGGCTATACACAGAGAAACCCTGTCTTGGAGAAAACAAACAAACAAACAAGACTACCTGGCATCCACGGACCGAGCCCCACTGGCAATGCATGTAACTTTTCTTTGTATTTCTGAATTCTATTTAGTAAGCTTTTGTTAATGAAGTTGCATCCATATTTAATACTGGGATTACAGGCATGTGCCACTCCACCTGGCTGTGTGGCTTAAATAAGAACGGTCCCATGGGCTCATTAGGTGTGGTCTTGTTGAAGTAGGTGTGGCCTTGTAGGAGGAAGTGTGTCACTAGGGGTTAGGCTCTGAGATTTCAAAAACTCATGGCAGGCCCAGCGTCCCTCTCTGTGTGAGGCTGAGAAGGTTAACTCTCAGTTACTGCTCCATCACCATGCCCCCACCATGGCCCTCGCCATGACCCCCACCATGCCCCTGCCATGTCCCCACACAATGATAATGAGCTAAACTTCTGAAACCGTGATCCAGATCCCATTTAAATGTTTTCTTTTGTAAAGGTTGCCTTGGTCACAGTGTCTCTTCACAGCGACAGATCACTGACTCATAAGACAACTCCCAGATAAACGAGAAGAGGAGCATCTTTTCAAATTAATAAAGAGACATGGAAGAAAAACACCTCAGCCAACACACTCAACAGAGAAAGGCTGGAGCTTTGTCCAGAGATTGTGAAGGAGGAAAAGGGCTCACGCTCTCTCCACTCCCACATAGTATTTGGGTGGAATAAGGAAAAAAAAAAAAAAACAGACAAAAAAATAAAACAAACAAATGAAAACAAACCATGGTGCAGAGAGCAGAAGGAAAGGTGCATTTGCAGATGCGGTGTTTGTGGGTGGCAGGCTGTCAGTGCAATATTCAAAACCATCACAGCCAACGAAAACCAAACTAGCAATCAAGTCTAAGGAGGGCACAGTAGGTAAGGATACACAATAACCAATTGCAATTGAGTGTCTGAGTAAGGGACACAGCCTGAGTGCCAAATTGTTAAATACAGTATTGTTTGTGATTACACACCAAAGTTAAACACCTAGGTGTCAACTTATCAATACACAGTTCTTGGGTTTTCTTATGCCCGGGCTGGTCTCAGATCTCAGATCACTAATGTGAATGAAGAAGACCTTGAACTTCTGATCCTCACGAGTGCTAAGACCATAAGCAGCCTACACAGCACAGAGGATCAAATCAGGAGGTCTGTGTGCGCCAGGCAAGCAGCCAGGTCCCACCAGAGCCCACTCACAGATTTCTATGCTGACAACTATAAAATATTTATGAAAGGAATTCGAGAAGCTATAAATACATAAAGAGACGTCCATACTCATGATTGGCAGGTTTGTTGTGATAAAGAAGTTGGTTCTGTGGAAAGCTGCCAACAAGAATGCTTAGCTGTGAATATAATTCTAAACTTTATCTGGCAAAGAAAGGAAACCAGAATAACTCAGACAACTTTGAAAAGAAGAATAAAGCAGGAGTAATCTGTGCCCCCATTTCTAGAGTCATCACGACGTCAACATGATCAAAAGTGGGTGGGGCTTGCAAAGGAAGAGACTTAGAGATCAACGAGAGGGGACCCAAGAATACACTCAACAGACTGTTTGTTTGTCTATTGAGACAGGGTCTCACTATGTAGCCCTGGCTGGCCTGGAATTTGCTGTGTCTGCCAGGCTGTACTCCAAATCACAGAGATCTGCCTGCTCTGCCTCCCCGAGGGCTGGGATTACAGGCGTGTGCCACCACTTCTGGCTAAGAGAAAAAGCCAGTCAATTTCCCTGATGATTGGGAAGAAAACAAAAGGCAAGAGGGTAATGAAACGCCTCGAAGATTGTCAGTATTATTAGTACCGCTGAGTACTGTGCTAAGTCTCAAACTCAGGACAAATGGCTGAGGTGCCTATTCACACATCAAAGTGGACTCAGTCCACCAGCAGCTCCGAGCATCCTAAGTACCTGTGACAGAGTCCCGGCTCCTCAGAACCCTTCAGCCGTGCCTTCTACCCCACACCTCTGCAGCCCCTGAGCCTCACTTCCCTTACGCCAGCTTCTGAGGCCTCTGTGACAACCATTTTGACCACCTGCTCTCTTGGTTCAGCTCTTGGCTCCTCTCTTTGCCTTTTGTCTTGCTCCCTCTTCTCTTCCTCTTCTGCTCTCCCTTTCTCTCTTTTCTCTCATGGTCTGGTCCCTTCTGCTGGCTGTGCTCAGTCTGGACTCTCCCAGATGCCTCTGCCTGGGCTCCCCTCACATCTATAATAAAAACCTTCTCCCAAGCAGACCTAGAGGAGGTCATGTTCTCACTTTCATTCAATTGTGGAAATTAAAAAGTGTGTGCCTGAGAGAGAGAGTGTGTGTGTGTGTGTGTGAGTGATAGAACCTAGGGCCCCACACATGCTAAGCAAGCCCTTTCCACTGTCACGCACCTCCACCTTTTTAGCCTTCCCCTTCGGCCACCGGGTTAACAGCTGTGCTTCACCAGGGCGTGAGGGCTCTGGAGTCCTGGCTTTCTGTGCTAGAGCTAGGAAAGTCCCTTGCAAGTCAGGCACCATTCACTCTGCCAGAAGCTTCCTTTCTGCTTTCCTGTTAGATGGTAACCTGAAGGGCACAGGTGTGTTTTGCCTTAATGTCAACCTTGATACGTTAGACGCTCAATAATCACTTGGAGATAGAAGGAACAGAAGGAGGCAGAGGAGGAAAAAAGATGGTGAAGTCACCTTGTCTCCGGTACTTCCAAATTACTTCCTCCTCCTCTCTTCAGGAGAACCTTACAGAGCTCCTTGCACCACTGTCTGCTGTGAGCAAACATCCTGTGGTGACCTCTGACCCGACTGCGCCCTAGCTTGTGTTTGTAGGGTTTCTCTCAGCACACCCTAAGCTGGGCCCTCTGAGTGGCTGTCGTACAAACCGCACATCACCAAAAGTGTCGGAGCCCAGTACGTGAACAGACGGGTTCTGGGCACAGCCAGCCTAGATTCAAATCCTGGCCATGGGCTACTGGCCGTGTGACCTTGGACAAGCTGTTTTCATGCTTTCTACCTCAGTTTCTTTACCAAATACTACAAGGTCAGGGTCAGTAAAATGGCTCAGCAGATAAAGGCACCTGTCACCAAGCCTGACAACCTGAGTCCAATCCCTGGGGCTCACACAGTGGAAGGAGACAAGCAACGCCTGAAAGGTGTCCTCTAAGCTCCATACAAACCCTGTGACATGCTCACACGTGCGCACAACACATTCACGTGCGTGCACACACAGTCAATCAGTCAAATTCATTTAAAATCATACAGTATCATAGCCGGCACAGAGGTGCACACCTATAATCCCAGCACTCAGGGAGGCAGAGGCAGGAGGATCTCTGGGAGTTTGATGCCAGCCTGGTCTACAGAGTCCATGACACCCAGGGCTACACAGAGAGACCCTGTCTCGAAAAACCAAAATAATAATAACAACAACAGTAACAGTAACACAGGATCAGGGCTGGGGAGATGGCTCAGGGGTAAAATACGTGCTTCACAGGTGTCAGGCCGAGCCTGAATTCCTGGCACCCACAGAAAAGCCACAATCCGAGGTGCACATCTGCAAGTCTAGTGATGGGATGGGGTGGAGACAGGGGCATCCCGGAGTGTGACAGCCAGACAGTCTAGCTGAATAGCTGAGCGTCAGAGTGAGAGAGTCGACTCAAAGAACACATATGATGAAGAGTGATACAGAAAGACACCAACGTCTGTCCTCCACACACACACACACACACACACACGCACACGCACGCGCATGCACACACAGGCTCTGCCACGAATTTAACATGAGCTGCTACACGGAAGCTGTTTAGAACAAAGCCTGGATATAGAATGTTCGGTGATGTTAGCTAGAGTTATGTTAAAGACAGACAGACAGACAGACAGACACCTAAAACCCCACTAAAGAGGCTGGAAATGGCCAGCATGGTGACCTGACCCTGCCGGTGGCTGTGCATCCTGGAAGCCAAGCAGACAGTGGTTTCCGACAAATCTAAAGGTCAAGAGAGGAGAGGGCAGTTAGGGGTGAGGAAGATGACGCAAGGAGGCCGTAGGTCACCACTGTCTATCCCTTACAAATGTCCCGTTTCGGGTGTCCCCATTCGTTTCCAGAGAGACCAGATCAGCCAGTGCCCGTCTACAACTACACTGCCATGTACCTTGTTACTTGAGGGGGCCTGGGAGCTTCTGTTCACCACAGAGTCCTCAAAGGGAACTTTACACAGCTATTGTGATGAGACTACGTGTCCTGTTGGCCCAGTCGTCTATCAGTGCCCAGACCTCCTCACATCCTCATGTCCAGACCCGCGCTGTTCTTCCTGGTGGTTGGGTCACAAACCGGGAAGCAGAATGTCCAAGATGGCTCCCCTTCAAGCGTGTCCCCCGTGCTGTCCTTCCTCAGCCTCTGACCCGAGAGACAGCAGGGGAAATAGAGCATGCTGGATTCAAATCCGGGGTCCCGCTCATCCTTATCCCCATCCTTTAAAACAATGATTTCTCTATTTTTATTTTATGTGCATTGGTGGCTTGCCGGCATGTCTGTGTGAGGATATCAGATCACTTGGAACTGGAGTAAAGACAGATGTGAGCTGCCATGTGGTTGCTGGGAATTGAATGCAGGTCCTTTGGAAGAGCAGCCAGTGCTCTTAACTGCTGAGCCATCTCTCCAGCTCCCATCGCCATCCTTTTTGGAGAGCTAACAAAACAGTGGAATTCATATTCATTTTCTGTGCATCAGGTACTCAATAGCCTGGAACACACACAAACACACAAGCATGTGAACCACACACACTCACACTCACCCTCTACAACACACACACAGACATACAAACACATACACACACATAATTAGAAAACAAAAACAGGCTGTTTCCCGAACACTTGCAGTTAGGAATTATGGACCCTAGAGAGTCAGTCAGCTCCCTGCAAGGGACAGTGGCTTAGGGGAACAGAGAAGGTTGGTACAGGAGAGGGACAAAGTCTCCTGGTTATGAAGAAAACTAGATTCTGTATCTCAGTCTTGACTTGACCTTTGTCTTGACAGACTGGGCCACCCCAGCCAGTGGCTTGTTCTTGTGAGATTTAGTTGCAGAGATGACAAAGGACAAAGCCTGAAGGATGGTGGGCCTGGTGTTGAAGAGGACAATACTACAGCTCTGCCTGCCGTGCCAGGGTAACCAAAGGAACATGGAGAACCAATGCCCAGACTCTCCTGGAGCCACAGGACCACCACAGAGACCCAGGGATTTGGATGGAAGGTTAGCCAACAAAAGCTACTTTGGAGTTTTTCTCAGTGGCCTGAAGTGGCTCACCTGGCATGGTGGCCTGGGCACCCTGCTTCTTCGAAGCCTACGTGGGTGGGGCAAGCGTCCAATCAGTCCTGCTTGGACCTCCCAAGAGATCTATTTTCGCATGGCAAATGAAGGCCTACTCAAACTCAGGGGCAACCCACCAAGTCCTAGCCAAATACCCACAGCTCCACAGAGAGCCAACGTCTCCTCCAGGACAGAGGCAGTGTGGGAATAGGCAGAGGCTGGGTGTGGGGGAAGGGGCAGCAGGTCAGGTCTGCCAGGGCAGTGTGCTAGAGAGGCAACCCCGTGGTCCCCACAGACCTGGGAAAGCATACAACACCCGGCTGTTAGCAAGGCTGGGAGGAAGGGGGAAGGAGCAGAGCAGGAAACAGAACTCCCCGGAGCGGCCTGGGGTCTGCACTTTACAGCCTCACCCACAGACCCCAGCAACTGGCTTGCCAGGGGCCCTCTGCACTGAGGGCCCTTTCTGAGGGCAGCTGGTGTTTGCCAAAAATAACTGCTAGTCAGAATTGCTTTCCACAGAGAGGTGGAGAGACGGAAAGTTCCAGGAGACCCCTATGTAATGGGGCCTTTCATGACTCACCCAACAGATTCTGGGAACAGTAAACACTGGCCAGCTGTTCAGAAAGTCCTGTAGCATCCCCTTCAAGAGAGCTAAGCTGGAGTCAGGTGTAGCATGCTACCATGCATCTGTGTAGCTCAGAAAGGCGACCTCAGAGAGGCCATCTCCAAAGGCGCTGTCGCGGCTGGAGGGTCCCCAGTGAAGCTCACAGACTCAGTCCCCAGGCTGGGGAAATGACTCAGGAAGCAGGAAGACACAGGTCCCCAGAACCCACTTAAAAGCTCCTCTGACAAGGTGTGACGCTGAGGCAGGAGAGTACCAGGAAGCTCAAGGGCCAGTTAACTTGGTGTTCCCGGTGGCAGATCATAGGAGACCCTGCCGCCAAACAAGGCAGAAGGTGAGGACCAACACCCAAGGCTGTCCCCTGGCCTTCACACGTGCAACATGGGACACAAGCACCATAGCATGTGTGGACCAAAACTCATTCACAAACAGCCACTTGTGCATATACACACAACACACACACACACTCAAACTCATGCAACCACTTGTGTGTACACACACACATATATCACTATATAAATATGTGTGTACATCTCTATGTTGAGGGGGAGTGACAAAGTACAATTGTCTTACTTAGTGCGTGCAGGGGGAGGAGGGTAAGTGTGTGAAGGTCAGAGGACGACCTGAGGGAGTTCTCCCCTTCCCTCCTGGGGTCAGCAGGCTTGGTGGTGGGTACATTTCTCAGTTAAGCCACCTTGCCACTCCCTTAGTGGAACCTGTGAGAGGTGGCTGGGGCCGGCAGGCTGAGGTTTCAGTCTTCACTAACACGTCATCCAATGGTGGACAAACGGATTAGTGGCTGTGTCCTTGCTCAGTCCAGTGTTGTTCCCAGGGCAGACACCAGGGGGCAGGGCATCCGGGGCTCAGTAGTCACCAGTGCCACAAGCACGTGACTGAGACTCCACGGCCTACCAGGTCTTCACTCTCCATTCTGGATGCCCCCTTCCAGCGCTGCAAACAGCCCCCCCACCCCCTGAACAAGGAGCGCATCTCCAGGTGTGCGGAACCGCATCCACGGGCTCAACAGGCTGACATTGTAATTCTATCGGTCTGTGCTTTTACCTTCTGAAGCATTTTCAAAGGTTTTTTGTTTGTTTTTTTGTTTTTGAGGCTGTGGTAAATGGCTGGAGAGATGGCTCAGAGGATAAAAGGTTGTGGTAAATGTTGCGCTTTTGTTCATGGTACTTAGTGGTTGAGATGAGCCAGCTGCCCCTACCTCAGCAACGCTAACAAGGCTCGGGATGACATTCACCTTGCTGTGCAGTGACCCTCCCAACGCCAGCTCCCCACCCTCACCAACGCCAGCTTCCCCACCCTCACCAACGCCAGCTCCCCACCCTCACCAACGCCAGCTCCCCACCCTCCCAACGCCAGCTTCCCCACCCTCACCGACAGACCTGAGCATTAAAGGCGTGGCCACACAGTAGCACATATTGGGTTGGTCCACAATCTGATCAGAATAAAGAATATGAAGGGCTGTTAGAAGGATTTATATAAGCAATATAAATCTGCAAGAGGTGCAAGAAAATTGAGAAGGGGCAGTTGCCATAGCAACAAGAGAAAGGAGCATTACAATCTATGCCATGACAGTGTGCTTATTTCAGCCCAAAGAGAGTGTAGAATTCCTACCTGAGCCTGGAACCCCTGTGAGAGCTGGCTGGTGGGGGCGTGGGCAAGTCCAGGCACCTCTGAAGGACGCTGGCCGCAGAGAGGTTAAGACTGAGAAGTCGGACAGTGCTCCTGTCTTTCAGCTTCCAGCTCGCTGCTCAACAGGCGGATCTGCCTGCTAGCTTGCAAAATACTAGCTCACACTGTACAGACGGGGACCTGAGGCACAGGACATTGTTAGGCTTAGACGCCAGCCACGGCAGCCCACCAGCAGACAGAGCTGGGGTTCAAACCTAGGCTGCCTACGTCAGGAGTGAGGTGGAAATTCAACTCGCCCAAGCCAAAAGCCTGTCAGCTTACTGTCCTTGTTTGCTTTTTGTCGCTGTGATTAAGTACTAAAACCAACAGTCCCTCACTGAGGAAAGTCAGGACAGGGCCCAGGAGACAGGACCGAAGCAGAGACACAGAGCAGTGGCCCTCAACCAGTGGCGGCAACGACTATCAGTCATTTTCACCGCAATTCATAGCAGCAGCCAGGTGTGGTGGCACACCTGTAGTCCCAGCACTCGGGAGGCAGAGGCAGGCAGAGCTCTCTAAGTTCAAGGCCAGCCTTGTCTACAAAGCGAGCCCAGGACAGCCAAGGCTACACAGAGAAACTGTCTGGAAAAACAAAAAACAAAAACAAACGAAACAAAAACACAAAACCAAAACCCAATTCATAACAGTAGTAAAATTACATTATGAAGTAGCAACAAAATTTTATGGTTGGGAGGGAGGTCACCACATGAGGAACTGTATTAGAGGGTCCCAGCATTAGGAAGATTCAGAACCACTGTTCAGATTCAGGGGGTGCTGCTTATTAACTTGCTCACTGCCAGGTTCAGCTGGCTTCAAGGACCACCCAGTGGGCGGGGCCATCCACTCCAATCATTTGCCTCCAGCTTGTGTCAGCTGACAACACACACCAATCAGCAGTTAGAGTATGCTGGTTTGAAGGGTACAGCCCCCAACACACTCATGTGTCTGAATGCTTGACGCAGCAGGAGAGGCACTAATGGGAGATGTGGCCCTCTCCGAGGAAGCGCTATCACTGTGGAGCTGGGCTTTGAGGTCTCCTGTGCTCAAGCTACACCCAGTGGCACAGTCTCCTGCTACCTGTGGCTCAGGATGCAGAACTCTCAGCTCCTTCTCCAGCACCGCCTGCATGCCGCCACGTACCCTGCCGTACAGACCACACCTCTGACACTGTAAGCCAGAGCCAGTTAAGTATTTTCCTTATAAGAACTGCCTTGGTCATGCTGTCTCTTCACAGCAACGAAACCCACACCAAGACACCCAAGGCAGGACCTCCCTGGGTCTCGGCGCCTCAGATGGGGACTTCCGCCCTCCCAGGCTACTTCAGCTCCTTCACAGAACTCCCCACTCCCTTGCACCTCAGACGCGGGCTACACTTCCTGCTTGCCTGACTGGAACCATCTCTTGAGTTTGCTGGTCTGGAGCCTCCATCCTTCATTAACAAAAAGGGTCCCCAGGCGTCTTCTTGGGAGACACACAAGCACCCACATTTTGCCAACTATCTGGGCAGCTCTGACCCAGCCAAGGACTTTCAACTGCAGGTAGGAATAGTACATCTCACACACAGGTTCACACTTTCCTCTGTGGTAGTGCTGAGCACCGTACTCATGACCTTTCTACTTCCCAAAGTACAACGTTTCTTGGCCCAATCTCCTCTGTAGCCATCTCCCATGGGTCCTGATCCAAGTGGTACCCACCTGCCAGGCCAAACGCACCAACCTCCAAAGTGCCAGGCCTTTGGCTGAAGCTGAGCACACGAGACTTGAAACACTGGGAAGTTGATCTACCAGCTCCACTCAGTCCCTTGAACACTACAGGGAACTCTGGGAGGAGACAGTTGAGGCTGGAGCAACACAGAGCAAGTGACCTTTGAGGGAACCCAACAGTGTATTTGGAACAAAGAGGAGATGGCAAGTGCAGTTGGCAGAGTTGGACCTACATTACACACTGGAGACCTCAAGTGCTTGGGAAAAGGCAGTTTAGGCAACACAGTATGGTATGTTAGAGATGGCAGCAGTAGGAACTGTTACAGCATCTCAGAGTCCAGGTAGCACTGAACGAGGCTGTGAAATGCTATGTCCAAGGATTGGTGTGCAGCCCAGGTCTGATTCTGTAACTTGGTGTATCACAAACTGACTAAAATCCTGAAATTTGTGACTCACCTCCTGTCGGGGTGCTGAGGATCAAGCTAGCTGTCACTCTCCTGTCCAGGCGGGCTCTGTGAGCATGAAGGCAGCCAGGGTGTGTCAGGCCCTGTGCCTGGCCTTGCTTCCGGGGCATTCGTGGAGCTATGGCAGCCTGCAGTTGCTCAGGGTGAAAAGCAAATGGGAATACACGTGCTAAGGATGCGCACAAGCGGAAGCTTCTGCTCAAGAACGGATGCAGAGACGATGGGGTGCACACGAGCAAAGGATCTTCTACATCAGCTGTGCTACATACTCAGTGAAACCAGGCTGCACTCGGGGCTGCCAGGCGTTTAGCTAGGTGGGCATGCCTACCCTCACAGCCACCGAGCAGGCACCAGCAGGCACTCGGGGCTGGGACAGCCCGACTGTGACTGGATCCCAGATGAAGGCAACGGCAGGCCAGGGAGCACAGAAGAGCCGCCGCCCTGTCAGGAGGCCCCAGCTGATCCTGTCTGACGCCTCACAGGCCAGTTTTAGCCTTCAATGCAAAGGCCAGGGCCTACTCAGCCCCCTGTGGTGTCAACGAATCCCCAACCATCACTCAGTAAGAGAAGACATGCTCGTGCATTAACTAACACCTTTTACTGTTTCACATTTTTTCTTTAGAAAATTTGTAACAAAAATACATGGAATTGAAGTTACAGTACATTGTGTGATTACAAAATATAAACAACGAAGTATATTCCTTCTCGCAGGGCAGAACGTTTCATTCCACTAAGAGAATCACAACATGATTAGGCACAGTTACCCTACACTGTCTGCTGTTCCAATCTCAGAGACCGGCAAGTCTGGGAGAAAAAATTTAAAACATGTAAGACCCAACAGTCAGCTCCCTCGGGTCCCTTGTCCTTTCTCCTCTTCCCAGTGTCTTCACGCTGACAGGATGAGGCTGCGAGGGAGCGTCGAGGGGCAAGGCAGGAGGCAGACACAGTCCCTGAGGTGGTCCAGGAGTGCACAGTGATCGCCACTCCGTAGGGCAGGTGGAGACGGGGGAGGGCACGGGGCGGCCCCACGGCTGTGTGTGGCAGGAAACGCGGTCTGCAGCGCCCTCGGCCGGCGTGTTCAGGTCACACACCCCAGGGCAAACCCACACCGTGAAAGCCCGAGCCACAGCACCGGCAGAGCACCGGCCACCCTGCCGGGTTCCGCCTCGTTCATTGAACAGAAAAAGGAAAAACTATTTTGTGTTTTGTTTTTGTTTTTTCAGTGAAAATCCTTCATATCCACCTGTGTTCAATAACAACAATAATAATAATAATAACTTAGATCATGAACAGCTTCCTTTCACAAGTAGTTACCTCAGAAGATTTATGTGGCTGTGTGTGGAGATACTTGCCTGTGAAGCTTAAAACTAAATCCACCTCACAGAAACAAGTTCAAGGCAAATCAAGCATTTTCCATTGCGAACAATCTCAGCTCAGTCAACCCAACAGAAATCAACCTTCAGGAAAGGCATTTACTGTTGGCAGCCTGTGGGCAGCAGCAGCCCTCTCCACCACCCAAGGGCCATGCGATGGAGCCAGGCAGCTAGCCAAGTCACCGCCCTTCCTAAAGTGGCTTCAGATGCGCACGGTGGGAACTTGCAAAAGCGGACCACGGTTTTCTTTTGGACCTAAGACTTATTAAAGGAGACAATACTACACAGGTAGTAAAACAAACAGTGTATTTTAGTCATAGGGTAATCCGTCTTTCTCGGGGCAAACTTGTGTGGCTCTCATAAGCCAAGTCACAGACTGTGTGGATGGTCGAGCCACGGCATGCTTTCAGACAAAAAACTGATTGCTAACATTCCCTATCTCTAGTATCATTAACCCCATGGTGAAAAATAGAACCGTCATCAGACAGCTTGAAAACGATACTAAGACAATCTACAAGGAAAGGTTGGGCTGAACAGATTCGACAGCTGCTCCGTCACCGCCCACCACTTCGGCTTGAGGCTGGTGACGTCATGAACGCATCCCTGTGATGCACTGCCGAATGTCAGTCTGAGTCCGTCACGGTGACCCCAGTGTGATGCTGCAGCCTTCTACCTGCCACCTCCTACCCACAAGATCCTGGTGGCCTTAGGATTAGGACAGCACTTAAATCGGTGCCAAGAGCCGTCCTGAACTTCACCTGGACGCAGGCAAGGAAGCAAGGCAATGGTCTGTAGTGTAGGCGACAGCATCCACACCGGGGCCTAACCTCAGCAGCCAGACTGGAGGACACTCCCCCCGGAGCGCTTGGTCACCGACAACGTTGTGAATATCTGCGGGAGGAGGAAGAAGGCGTGACTTTCCCAACTCCAGAGCAGGCACGTCCACAGACCGCATCGCACCACTACAATGGCGCAGGCGAGTGTTGAAGTCAGCTGTGTCATGTGTGCACTCACCTGGTGGTCAGGAGGCACTCGCCACCTCGTTCTTACACACTGGAGAGCTAACGAGCTCCTAAGGGACTCACAACTCCACTCTGCAGGCAGCATTTCTTGTCGATCTCACCGGCTCTTTCCCTTGTTTCCTCAACAGCACTCCCACGTCCTTGTTCTGAGGCTACTTGGTAATAACTCAGATGCAGTGAGACCCTTTGGACCAGTCACCTTGCAGGCTGTCCTGCCTTGATGTACGAACGACAATGGCTGGACAGCTCTATTGGGTCCTCCTTGGCTGTTATGGCAGGTGCGCACTGCTGATTCTGTCAGCTGTCGGCAACAGATGCCACCCCCTGAGCCACACTCCAGCGACACTTTCCTACAAGCACAGGGTGCTGGCTGCAGTTCCTCCCTCCGGCTCTTTGTCTCACTACACACTCTTTTACGGTAAAGTTCCTAGGGTTCAATCACCAGGCCATCCCTTAACGACTTTGGTCACAGAGGTTATAGTTCTAACAACAGTTTACATCCCCTCAGTATTTCAAATGTCAGCACAGGCCTGGGGAGCTTTAAACCTGTCCGACCAGGCAGAGCTTCCTTAACGAAAGGCCACGGGGAACTGGGAGAGTGCCCAGAAGAAGCAGACATAGGCTGCATGGACCTTCATTGACACTCTGGAACAAACCTTTTCGACCAAATAATACCTTCATTGGTTCTAAAACCTTCTAATGGTTTCTTAAAACACTGGCTTATTTATTTGAGACAGGACCTCATTCTGTAGCCCACACTGACTTCACGCTCACAGCAATTCTCCTGTCTTGGCATCTGGAGTACCAGTAGTCACTGATGTGCCATTGTTTAGTAGAAGGAGATAAGTGCAAGAGACTAAGGTCATCTTGAGGTACATGGACCAGAGCAACTGGAACGAATACGTTCCTTCAAGAAAGGGGATTTTCAACCCTGAGAAAAGCCTTTGCCCTGGCTTAGCCTCGAGTAGAGACCCAGCTGCCTATAAACCACAGCACACCAGCAGCACCGCAGACTCCAGACCTAAGTACCAAAGGCCCGAGCCTTAAACTATGACAAATCCACATTCAAAACCAAGGAACTACAACAGGGAACTCATCTTTGTTAGCAAGGATTTAGAATCCCCAAAGTAGTCATCCCTTTTGTAACTACGTAAAATGTGCATTCACACCAAATTCCACAAAGCTCATTAGCACCCTCACAGTCAGCACTGACACTGTGCACCAGCCAAACTGTTTCTGAGAAGAAACACAATTCGTTAAAAAAAAAAAAAGCGTTATGGAAGAAGATAGGTGACAATGTGTAATAATGAAAATAGAGTAATGGTACTGTGTACAATTTACGAGATTATCAGATGAGCTCTTCTCGGTCTTAATGATGGGAGAAAAGAAATGAGCAAATTTATGTTTCGTTTTGGTTTAGAAAGATTGAGGTCTGGATAAAAGCTAACCCATCAAAAAGTGGGAGCATTAGCTAGACCCTGTGGTACACGCCTGTAATCCTAGTACTCGGGGTGGTAGAGGCAGGTGGATCGTGAGTCTGAGTACAGCCTGGTCTACAATGTGAGTCTAAGACAGCCAGAGCTACACAGAGAACCCCTGTTTTGAAAAAACAAACCAAACAAACAAAAACCACCCCGCCCCAAAGTGGAGCTGTTACCTATTTTCTTGTACTGATGGCATGCTATTAAAAAGAGAAAGTAGGGCCATCACTGACACCAGACCAGCGAAAGGATGGAAGGCTATATTTTACAGAGATTTCACTCACACACACTTGGTTTACAATCTTTAACTGTCTGCAAGAAAACACTGTGGAGGGCAGCACACGGAGACAGGACAGGGACACAGACAGAGGTCACCTGCTGCAGAAAGCTTTTGCCCGGAACTTTCCAGTCTTGCCTAAGCTCAGCTGTGCCCCAAGAGGTTCCTACCCTGTTTAGAATCAGGGTATACTGGACACTAAAGAACAAAACAACTCTGATGGGCTTTAAGACAGGCTTTCTTGTTTATTTTTGGAGAGAAGGTCTCACTGTGTAGTTCAAGCCAGGCTCAGCTTGGAATCCCCCATTTCCTTCTACCAGGACGGAGCGTGTGCTGCTGCAGCCAGCCTTGCTTTAAGACGTTCTCAAGGGATCTTGGGTGCTCTAGCCCAGACAACAGCAAGTGAAGTAAGTGGACCAGCTGAAACCACCCTGGGTATATCACTCAGGCACCACTGGACCCCCAAGACCTCCAGTCAGAACAAGAGCACAGTCGCCTACAGACTGCCTGAAGACGACCGCTCGGCTGAAAAAGGTGCCCATGTCCGTGGTAGTTACTCCTTTGAGGTGAATGATGGGCAACACCGTTTCCTGGTTTTCTTTAGAGGCAGCAGGAAAAGTGCTGCACTTCAAGGCAACCTGGATGCCATGGCCACTGGTGCCACGGCCATTTGTGAGGACTTCACGACAGCTCAGACCAGGTTCTGACTTCATCAATGGACTGGCATTTGTGAAATGCAGTAAAGCATATTAGGAAAATGAAAACTTGAAAGGCATGTAAGTTAGCCTCCAATTTTCTATCTATTTTTTATCTATAGATAAAACTGTCAGATAGCTCAGGACTCTCAAGTCTTCCTCTCTATTCAGCCCTTCTCTCACAGGCAGCAGCAACCGTGCCGAGGACCACCCAGGTAGCACGCCCGACAGCCAGTGTCCAGACACCTAGAGGCAAATTTCATGTTTCTGTATCAAGCCCTTTCCCCATAAGAGACTTCTGTAGTCAGAAAAGCCTTTGATTTTCCAAAATTTTAACCAAGCAGAGTTCACAGGCAAGGATGAAAAACAAAACGACAACAAAACCGCCAGAGGCAGTTGCACAAAACCCGCGTGCAGCTTCCATGGCTGCAAACACCCAGGAGGCCATCAGCCAAGCCGCACCTTCTGTGTGAAGGGCCTGGGGAAGAGCGGCCACCGCTGCACCGTCTCAAATGCTTGCATCCTGCATGCTCTGTGAGAGGCCTGTCAGTCACACACCAGACACCGCTCCCAGTTTAGCTAGCCTTGCTGCCGGCCAAGCTGAAGGCTAAGATGTAGCAGCCCTCACTGGGCAGCAGTTGCTGTGTGAGAGCACAACTCGGGCTGGGCAACCGTGGGCCACATCCTTGCAATCTGTCCTCAATGTCCTTGTCTGTCACCAGGAGATCCAGCCCTCAGCTTCCTTAGGAAAGGGACAGAGAAGCCAACTCAGGGAGAACACGGTGCCTGGCACACAGTAGGCCCTCGTGTGCCCAGTCAGTCGGAGGTCCTACCAACACTTCTTCAAATCTGTCTTCAGTGTCTCCGTGTCTGCCCGACACCACCTCGCCCGGCAGACACCACCATCACCTCCCCTCGTCTCTACCTCAGCAGCCACGTCACTGCACGGCAGCCACACTCTCATCATTTCACTTCCCAGTGTGGCAGAAGCAGCCTGGGGACACTTCTAGGCTGGTGAAGGTGGAAATGCTGGCGGTGGGCAAAGCATGGCCAGAATGGTGAGAGGATGTATTTCTAAAATATTTTTACTATTTATGTATACTACCTAAAAGATTATTTACATGTATATGCAAGCAAATGCCAAGTGTGTGTGGGCACCAAAGCCCCCTGAAGCTGGAGTTACTCATGGTTGTAGAACATCCTGACATGGGTGCTAGAGGCTGAACTCAGGCCCTCTGCAGAAGGGGTGTAAGCTCCTAACTGCTGAGCCATCTCGCCAGCCTAATTTCTGTTTTATCACATAAGCCTGTTTGTGGTTCATTGATACACTCTTAAAAAAAGAAGCAAAAAATTCGCTGGTACCTTCCCCATGCAGGCAGCCTGTGTCACCGCACTGAATGAAAGATATTGCCAAATGGTATTAATCTAAGCAGGGTATGGTGAAACATGCCTTTAATCCCAACACATAGGAAGTAGAGGCAGGTGAATGTCTGAGTTTGAGGCCAGCCTTGTCTACAAAGCAAGTTCTAGGTTACACAGAGAAAATATATTTTGAAAACACAGTAGTATGAATAGACTCTCATCTTTATAATTGCCTGAAGATTACGGTTTTTTTGTTTTTGTTTTTTAAATGACAAAACCAGCAGCTTCCGGTGGAGAGATGGCTCAGAGGTTAAGAGCACTGTCTGCTCTTCCAGAGGTCCTGAGTTCAATTCCCAGCAACCACACTGTGGCTCACAACCATCTGTAATGCGATCTGGTGCCCTCTGCTGGCATGCAGGTGTACATGCAGGCAGGACACACACATTAAACAAGCAAGCGCAGCTTCTATGACTTGTGCTCCAATACCTCTGCCGTGCTTGTATGGAGAAACAGGTTAGGATTCTGTTTCCAATCAAGCCAGTCGGCATCCACCTGGGGGAGGGTACCATTCCTAGTGACAGGAGGCAAAGCACACAGAGGTGCAGCGTGCTTCCCTGTCTGTGCTTGTTTGTTCTAAACAGTCTCCAGCCTTTGCTGTGTACAAATCCATTATGTAGCTGACGATGACTTTCAACTTCTGATCCTACTGTCTCCACGTAAGTGCTGGGATCACAGGTGCGCGCCCCCATGCCCAGGCTGTGGAGTGCTGGGACTGAACCCACGGCACGCTGAGCAAGCTCTACCAAGTTACACGCCAAGACTTTATGTGTATCATATGCATGGGTCTGTGCACACCCATGTGTAAGCATGCTTGTGTGGAAGCTGGAGTCTGACAGGTCAGCTACCTTCTTGGACTGATTTCCACCTTGTATTCTAGACAGCCTCTGCTGAACCTGCATCCATTCCCTGACCCTTTGACCTGGCCCTGGCCACACTCCCTTCTGGGTTACAGAGGCGTGCCACACCAGTGTGCCTCAGGTCCTCTTTCGTGTAAACAACTTTACACGAAAAGTTGTTTTCGATAGCTCCTCAGCCCCTCCCTTTCCATGTCTTTTAAAGCTGAGTATGTTCAACAAAGAGTTCAGTTGTACAAACACAACTGGAAACAGAAACCAACCAGTTATGAGCTGCAGATCATAGATAATCTAGCAAGAATGCATACACACATACCTCCTACATGTGAACACAGAGAACAATGTATGGCTATGGCACACAGATAAAAGCTGCCATTACTAACCCACACCTAAAGCACCTTGATTAAATCACCTTGATCCCTATGCAGTACAGTATTCAGGCCTGGATAATCAGTGACAGTGAGCCAACAGTGACACCCGGAGCCCCATACCAGGCAGTTTCCAGTTTCACCAGCATTTATTTACCCAAGTGTTTTAAAAGCATCACTAGCCAGTATTATTCTCGGATGTCCACAGGCTCAAGAGGCAGAAGCATCATCAGCCTTGAGGCTTTCCCCAGACAACTATCACAGAAGGTAAATAATCACCATGGAAATACTTTAGGACACACAGTAATAAAAGCTGTGGGGTTTTTCGTTTCATTTCCTCCCTTGAAACAAGGTCTCACCGTGTAGCCCTGGCTGGCCTGGAGCTTTCTGTATAGACCAGACTAGCCTCCAACTCACATCTAACTGCCTTTGAGTCCCAAATACTGGAATTACAGGCATATGCTACCATGACAAGTGATAAATAAAAGGCTTAAGGCCAGTTTAAGTCGCTCTCAGCCATTGTCTACCTATCTGCAGGACAAAAGCCTCCAGCTTTCACCAGCAGCAGTAAACACAAAAAAGGGGACAGTCAAGTCTCATCTGATGCCATCAATCTCCGCTACAGGTCAGGCCAAACACAGCAGCAAGAAAGCCAGTGAGTGCGGGCCTGCCGCCGAGTGGCAAATGTGGGCATTTTCAAGGCACTGGGAGCGCCGTGACTCACCTCGGCACAGACGGGGTGGATTCCGATTGTGCTGTCCAGCTGCTCTTTGGTCAGTCCACACTTGAGCGCAGCTGCGAAGCCCTGCGTCACTTCTCCCGCGTTTGGACCCAGTACATGAAAGCCCACGACACGCTCCTAGGATGCAGAACAGTGATCTGGATCAGCTGGTCTCTCTCTTCTCTCACAGCCCGGGCCCTTCTGTGGAATATTCAAAGAAACCCCTCACAGAAATGGCTGCCTTACGCTGTTAAAGCCTAACTGTGTGCTGTGGAAGGTGATGATCCCAACACGGGCAGGTACAGGAAACAAGGGACCATCAAGCAGGGGGAATATACTAAAGAGAGGAAAAGCTGGAGAAGTGCAGCGCCTGCAGCTCCTCGAGAGCAGACGGCAGTGTGCTCAGGTTCTCTGCTGGTCCTGGCGCCTGACAGACCATCTGTGGGGGCTGAGACTTAGAAAGTCACTCAACTTTCAAGACCATTTAGCTGACATTCTGGGCACAGAAAGAGCGACTCAGATATTGCCCAGACCCCTCCACAGGCACACAGAAGGAAAGTGGAAACTCAAATACCAGTGTGGGATGAGTTATTCTGGAGAACGTCTAAACCCTAACCCGGGATGAGAAGGCGTGTGCACGCCACTGTTCAGCACGTGTGCGACACTAAGCGCTGTTTAACACAAAGACACTGTCACTGTCAGATGACACTCATATGCACCATGCCTTGACCAAATGTATGTCCAAGGACAGAGAAAATGACGTCTGCATAGTTCATGAGGGTTAGCCTAGTACTTTCATGTACTGACTGCCTGCCTCAGTGATGGCTTTGGCATCCAAGGCAATGTCCTGAAACTTTGGTACTAAAAACAAAAAAGAAAAAAAAAGTCTGCAACTGTCTCATCTAAAAAAGTTTTTAAACGAAATAATGTGTCTTCATTACAGACAAACACTAAGATTATTTTAATAATCTAAGTAAGTTCTTTGGGTGTTTAACATGAAAGTTTGGCCTTATTCCTATTTTTCCTGAAGACATTTTAAAGCCAAGCACAGGCTACATTGAAAATAAATTGAGTTTCTGATATGATATTTAAGAAGGTGTATGTCTGTATACACACATGTGTTCTGGGATGTAACATAAAATGCTGCTTACTGTGTGGACACAGAGAGTTTGAAGACTACTCTGTATTCAACTGCCCACACTGTGGGCCTGGAATCACTGGTAGGCGGAGACTCTGCCCCCGGGCTTGGTCACTGCTATTCAGTGTATTTCCATCTCCACACGGAGCCCAGTGAAGTCAGGCCTCTTCCCACCACAGCCTTCTCCACAGAGACAGCTGCCGATGACCAAAGCGGCAGCACACCTGAGTGTCTTTGTGTTTTTGTTTGTAGGCAGCAGAGGACTGCACTGCTCCTCACTCATCAACACAAAAGAGCTCCAAACGTCCCTGTGTTCTGACTGCCTGTAGTGGGGCCCTGTACCAGGAAAGATGAGTGGACAGCAGTAGGAGAGCGAAGCCCCTTTCCTTAGGGGGGCTGGGGACACCAAGAGGTGAAACTCTAAAGGAATGGCACACACACAGCATGGTCACAGCTGAGCTCAACATGGTCTCAAAAGCTCAACATCCCCTCAAGGCTTGTCACTGCACTTACATTGTCTCTGAGATTACAGATTATTTTTGCATAACATCGGTTGTTGTCTCGGGACGGAACTGTCCATTCCAACGGCCAAAAGAAGCTGTGATAAACCTGGGGAGACACAGGCACAGTTCTGACTCGTTACCTGAAACAGGAAGCTGTCGAGCAGCAGATGCAGAGGTATGTAACAACACACACTGTTAATAAAGTTCACAAAATAAACCTGACTTGCTCAAAAGGTAAGTAACCTGTAGATGCCAAAGCCCCTCTGACTAATCTCACCTATTTCAACACTGGTAAACCTTAAGATATCAAAGGGACCGAGAAGACGAAGAAAGAAGCCACATGATCACTGTCTTACACCAAGAATACCAGCCAGGCATGTGGTACACGCCTTTAATTCCAGCACTAAGGAAGTAAGGGGAGGTGGATCTAAGTTTGAGCCCAGACTGGTCTGCACTGTATTGATGTCTCAAAAATAAAAAATAAGAAAGAAATAAAAGAAGCTAGAAAGGAAGGAAAGAAAGAAACCAGAAAAAAAAAAGAACGAGAGAAACATATACAAAGAATTGACCACCTTGTTAGCTTAAAGCAGCGGTTCTTAGCCTATGCACCATCACCCCTTTGGAGGTCACATACAGATATCCTGCAGATCATATATTTGCAATTCATAACAGCAAAATTACAATTATGAAGTAGCAATGAAATAACTGTATGGTTGAGGGTCACGACATGAGGAATTGTGGTAAAAGGCCACAGCAGTAGGAAGGTTGAGAACCACCGGTGCAGAGAATGACAGCTGTAAATGAAAGCCCAAGAAATGGCAGGGCAACTCTAGCAACTCTCTAGCTGCTTGTTCTCGTGTTCCTGTGTGCAGTAGCCTCTTCCTGGGACAGCACAGGAAGAAGGAGGTGCAGGGGAGCCAGAGGGCGGACTCTTTTTGAGGTGTCTCATGGATGACAAACAGTACTGTTCCCTCCTCTCCCCACCAGCCTCAGGATAAGTTAGGGCACTAGATCAGTGACGTGAAATGCAAAAGCTCACACGCCACAAAATGACACAGCGAAAGGATTATCATTCCCAACTGCTACATTACAGACAAAATCTGTGAGCAGTTGTTGCCTAGTTCCTTAATTAAGTTGTTCAGAATTTTTACAGTGCAAACATATCACTTTTGTAAGGAATATAGCAAATCAAAGTAAGAAAATCAGACTACCTATACGAATGTGAATTACTTACTAAAAACCTTAAGATATAAATACTTAAAAAAATTGGGGAGGTAACATTTTTGCAGGTCTGTGTGTGTGCCCATAAAGATACCGAAGAAGGCCACTATTATATACAACGTATTATCTATCTATCTGTCTGTCTGTCTATCTATCTAATACAGGCCACTATTATGACTCGCCGCCTTATTCTCTTGAACCTGGAACATGCCATTGTTTGGTGAGGCTAGCAGCATTCATCCTGTCAATACTGCTTGCACCCCCACCCACACACCTGGCCCAATGCTGGGTTTAGAGCAGGGCACACCCAAACCCAGCATTTTATAGAGTGCTGGGGATCTGAACGCAGGTTCTCACACTCGCACGACGCGCTTTAAGTGCTTCTAGGTTGACAATCTCTCCTCAAATGCACTTACAGAAATGGCCAATGGGTCAGAATCATTCACAGACTAGAACACCTGGGTTCACCTCCCAGCATCTCTTTGGCTCATCTACAACTTTTGCCTTCTAGTGGCCACTTGACATACAGCATATGAAGTTACAGAGAGGATGGATGAAGCCATCCTTGCACGCACCTAGCAGCTCACAACTATCTGTCACTCTCATTCCAAGAGATCTGATGCCTTCTGTCCTCCAAGGTACATACGTAGTACAGAGACAGAGGCAAAACATCCATATACGTGAAATAAAAACAAATAAACCTTTAAATAATAAACTAACTTTTAAAATATTTCATAAACATGCTCACTACTCTATTTGTAATTGCACTTTTCTGTACATTTGAAACTACCTTGAATCTTTGCAAAAAAAAAAAAAAAAAGGAAAAGAACTCACTTCAATATTTTCTTCCCCAAATTTCTCTACAGCTTTTTCTTCAGAGAGGCCGCAACAGCCATACTCCAAAGGAGTAAATACAGTTGTTGGGACGCTTTCATAGTCACACTGTGTCAAACAGAGAAAAAATAATTAAGAAGGCCACATGATGACAGAAACAGCCTCTTGGTGGGTGCCGGCCCAACGCTCACCTTGACAGTAGAGCCTCCGTAGAGCCTCTGGGCCAGCAACCTCCCGGCCTGGATGGCAACGGGCGTCAGCTCCAGCTTCCCCTCCAGGATGTCGCCAATGGCGTAGATGTAAGGCACGTTGGTCTGCTCCTCATCCGTGACAGGTATCTTTCCAGTCCTGCAACCAACCATCAATTGCCACTGTAAGTCAAGTAAAACTGTATCCTCTTCCTCTCCAGAACAATGCTCTAGTTACTGAAACCGTAACAGTGCACAGGACTCGAGGAGCTTACAAAACTCCTTGCCACGACTTTAAAAACCAAGTATTAAAAAAAAAAAAAAAAAACCCTGTAGCAAAGTGGTTAGGGGTGAAAATCCTAAGTGAGAACAGCCCCCCCACCCCACCCCCGGCAGTGCTGAAAGAAGAGCTTTCCAGGCAGTGCTCACTCCTGGGTGGACTAACGTCAAGAGGCAAAGGCGGAGAGCAGCAAGTCACCGCACCACGTCGGCCTCCTTACTTTTCATTTATCTTCACGCCCACAGTCTCTAAGCCGATAGTTCTCGTACAAGAATCTCTTCCAACTGCCAGCAACACCTGGAAAAATAATGAACTATTACAAACCACTGTGAGAACCACTTAACCCCAGATCTGGAAAGCACAGTTCATTAACAAAATTAATTAAAACCTTCTTTATTTTTTTAAAGTCTTTTGAACAGACACAGCAAACATCTCTTGGCATTTCTTAAAAGAGAGAAAGTTGCTGCCTTAATTAAGTTACACAAACTTAAAAAGAAGAGCACAGTCCATGGCTAAATCATTTCCTAAGTGACAGCCTGAAGAGGCAAAAAGAGAAGACCATGAACAGAGAAAGTCTAGCTCATGAGCAACGTTTGCCTATTTATGGCCACTTGACAGAGGGTAGGGTGGTCGAAGCCATCCTTGTGCCAAAATAAATCCTGGTATCAGAGAAACTGAGCTGTCTTAGAAGAAGCAAAGAAAGGGGCATTTTAGCAAGAGGAAAGTCATTTAAGTATGTAACAGCCACTCGGTAAGGACTGTGCTTGACCTGGGCCCATTCCTTACCGTGTTAAATTCGCCTTCAAAGGTCTCCTCACTGTTCGTGGACTGAGCGGTTACCTTGAATCGGCCTGGTGTCCCTGCTTCAATTTGCTCAACCTATAAAAATAATCAAGCGTTGCTATGAAATAGACACAGGCAACGGGGAGAATGGTTTCTTCCCTCTCTATCTGCTTCGTCCACAGTGGAACCAAACTCAGCCGTAAGAGGGCCTGACACCACCTCCCCAGTGCAGCAGCACCTCCATGAGCAGCTTTCCTCTGCCTTACTAACAGTTTGCTAGAGGCTTTTCCTCAAAGTCTTCTCTACCCTCCCTCAAGACAGGGTTTCTCTGTGTTTCCTGGCTGTCCTGGACTTGCTTTGTAGAACAGGCTGGCCTCAAACTCAGAAACCTGCCTGCCTCTGCCTCCCTTAGTGCTGGGATTATAGCAGTGTATCACCATGCCCAGCTCTCAAATAATTCTTAAAACAGAGAACTATGGAGGAAAAAAGTGGAAAAGAAGAAAGTGGAGAAAGCATAGCACATTCCCTAAGACGGATCCCATCACTCAGTGCTGTCTCCAAAGTTAATCATGATCTGGGAGCAACAAAATTTCAGAGCATCCCTTAGCACTTACAAATGTTCAGCTTTCACTGACAAAGAACAGTGAAATATGTGAAAAAGCAGAAGTCAGAGTTAAAAAGCCCTAAAAGAAAAATCAGTGGAAAAGATGTGTTTAAATAGAAGTTCAACGCTTGCTACGGATACAGGAATGGGGAGAGCAGCCTCCTGCAGAATGAACACCCCAACCTGCTGTGCACACACCGCTCCTGACAGCCTGTGGACAGACTAAGGGCATCACACAAGACCTGATGGTGCACCAGCTCCCTAAAGGGCTACAGCTTCTTGAATGCTGATGTTATTCGGGAAGATGCGATACTTGAGAAAAGCAGGTACTGCCCGCAGCTGTCTCCTGAAGCAAAAACATCTGTTCCTGAGCCAGTGTGCTCAACCTTCCTAACGCTGCAACCCTTTAATACAGCTGCTTAGGTGCGGTGACTCCCAGCCACAAATTCATTTTCATTCCTAATTCACAACTGTAATTTTGCTACTGTTATGAACCATCATCTGTGTTTCCCTACAGTTTTAGGCGACCCCTGTGAAAACGGTCATTGGATCCCAAAAGGGGTCATGACCCACAGGTTGAGAACCACTGACCTGTAAGAATGAAGTATTCTAACTTCCAGGAAATCCAAAGCTCAGCTCTCACAGCAGGGTCAGGCAAGCACGTTAGACTCACGCTGTATCAGTGTTCTAGCTCCTTACACACACATCACCTCACAGGAAATATGGAGCTGCTGCCCTTATTCTCAATTTACGAAAGAAACTAAAGCTTGGAGAGGGTAATTCCCCCTGGCCACAAACTGGCAGAGCATTTGACAAATGAGACTGGTCCCAAACTTTGTATCTTGTCAGCACTAAGAGATTCAGTCACACTAACTTTAATTCACTGAGAGAAAAAACAGCCAGCCTAGCATTTCTAAACTTTACCAAAACCAAGCCACTTTCCCGCTCACTGCTGGTCTAAGATGCTAATGGATGGACTTGATCTTTGTGTGTGCGTGTGTGTATGCGCGTGCCGGGTCCTAGTGTAGAGGGAACCTAGAGCCTTTTTTGCCCATTAGGAATGCACTCTACCACTGAGCTGCCCCAGCCCCACTACATCACTCTTCCACGGCAATGGTAACAAAGTCATAACATAACTTGGTGTATTTTAGATCCTTTAAAGCAAAAGTGAGGGAGCCAGCCCACAAACAATTATTTCCAAGAAAACAGAACCATATAACATAGTACCTGTGATGACAATGCACCCTCGGAAAACACTTTATTGCAGAAGGCAGAGAGGGGAGAAGGGCCACTTTAGTCTAGTGTTTAGGTGTGTGTGTGTGTGTGTGTGTGTGTGTGTGTGTGTGTGTGCGTGCACAGTTCAAGAGGGTAACAGTACTTAGCAAGACAGACGGGCGGGGGGGGGGGGAAGAATGCAGTAAGTGGAGAAGAAGGGAAGAGGGATGGATCTGAGACAGCCGTCCAAGCCCACGCTTGTGATAGGACAGCGCTCCTGACTGTGTACAGTCCTCAAATACCTGCACCTACCACCCATCTTGTCTTTTTGCCTGTCATAAAGCCAACAACCTCACAGAAAACCCACTTACTTTAACTGGAACGAATTGCTTTATAAACTTGATACCATGTTCTTCCATGTGTTCACCAATTTTGTTGGCCATGTCCTGGTCAAATCCTCTAAGGAGAATGGACCGAACCATTACTGTGACGTCTAAGCCGATCCCCGCAAGAAATCCTGCACATTCCAAAGCAACATAGGATGCTCCAACCACCAGGGTCTTACCCGGGCAGTAAGGCAAGGAGAAAAGATCATCACTGAAAAAGTTAAGGGACAAAGGAAAAAGAGGAAAATGGTCACATATGAATCATGATGCAAGTAATTTCCACTGTCCTAAGAAACGAGAACTTTAATGTTATCAACTTTGGGTAACACAGTCCGCATATAATGTGAGAAAACTCTACAAGGTCTTAGATACTATTATTTGTTGGAAATACCCAGCGGGTTTTCAAACATACTGGTGGCTAAACACAGCCAACCACGTGACTTCTGGTAGCAGACCATACCCGTCTCGTGCCATTTGGAAACATTAGCCATTTGCAAACCCAAACCCCCACTGACGTACCACTCAGTTTCATTCCTGGGTGGAAAATCTGTTTTGCTTTCTACCTGGATACCCAGTAGCAAGGGCAGGGGGAGGGGGGGAGAAACACTTTGAAAATCTAATCTAAAATTACAAAATTTTAACTCAACACCAATTTTATAAGTTGGAAATACAGTAACAGATAAGAGATCATAGAAGTGGCCAGATAGAGTAGTTTGCCTTCAATCCCAGCCCTTGGGAGGGAGAGGCATGAGGGTCTCAGTCTGAGGCCAGCGAAGTGTCTAGAGAAAGACTCTCTCTCAAAAACAAACAAAAACAGAAAAAAAAAAAAATATGTCCTGGGAGGTAGAAGCAGGAGGATTACGGCCTCAAGGTTGCTGACAGCACCGTACTGAGTTTGAAGCTTGCATGAGCCCTGCCATAAGCCATCTCCAGCCCCTCACTACCACAATGATGAGTTATCGGGCACAGTGGCACATGCCCGTAGTCTCAGCTCTTCAGGGTGCTGAGGCAGGGAGGCTACCTGAGCCCAGGGATTCAAGATCAGACTGAGCAGCAGAGCAAAACCTACTTCTAAGAAAATAAAAAACAGGCAGGAGCTTGCTAGGGTGTGAATGTCTGTGTGTCCAAACATCAAAATTCCTGAGAATACTCTACCAAGTGTGATTGGGTTAACAGGTTTTTAACAGAAGATTAGGGCATAAAAAAATTCAACTCTCAAAAATGAGCAGAGTCTCTTAAGAGAAGCCCAGAGCCATGTCTCTACCCTCTCTTCCATAGAAGGGTGTTGCCTGTAATGAACTAGGAGCAGCCCTGAGTCTGTACACCACAGGCAGCGCGGGCAGAAGCATCAGAACTGCCCCTCCACCAGGCGGAAGTGGCGCTTCGGAAAGAAGGAAGCCAGTGCATAGGCCGTTAACTCAACCAGAAAGCCCCAAGCCAAAAAGCACCCAAAAAGGCAGAGGCTGGCAATGTGTCTTAATGACTTTATAATTTAAAACAGTTTTGGTAGTGTTATCCCTTGATGGGGAAAAAAAATTGACACTCGTTTTGGAGGGCTCTTACACAGGGTACTGAAAGCACTGGAGGAGACGGGCACCGGGGCAAGGCCTCTGTGGATAGCCATTCAAGCTAATCCTTTCCGTTTCCACTCCCTGGTGTTAACATAGAACATGATTCGTGCTTTACAAAAAGTAAACTCACAGATACTTGACCACACTTTACAAATGTGCCTGAATACCCACCTAGTTTTTAAATACATAAATTAATTTCAACTGCAAAGAGAAATGTGACTATCTACATTATGTCAGTGGGATGGGTTAATCTCCATGGCAGGACGACCAATGCTTTTATTGGTCATCAACTTTTAAAATGTCATCAGTCCGTTACTCTTTCTCCAATACCCAAGAAAAAGCACGGCAAAGAATTCTTTCCTCCACCTGAGAGGTGAACTAAGTGGGCACAAAGAACAAGCAGAAGGTCAGCGTGTGCCACCAGTCTCTCCCACCTGCTGATGCAGTACTCTTTGTCTCCAGGGATGCCCAGGTAGCGAGGCCGTTCACCGGTGGCGATGAGAAACCGCTCTGCTGAGTAAATTTTCTCTTTACCCTTGTTATTTGTTGCCTGCAAAGGAAACAAAGTCAGCGCCACACAGGACTGTGCCTTAGAGCCTGACAGTCAGCACAGGGCGGCCACACAGTCTCCATCACACAGGACTGTGCCTCAGAGCCTGACAGTCAGCACAGGGCGGCCACACAGTCTCCATCACACAGGACTGTGCCTCAGAGCCTGACAGTCAGCACAGGGCGGCTACCCAGTCTCCTTCAGTTCTCACAACAGAAGAGACACTCAAGGCTGAGCAGATGAATAAAGAATGCTAGCAACAGATAGAAGCAAGCCTCAAATGCAGGTGATCTGGCCTGGGACTGTGGTCCACCAAGCCCACAGAAGGCCCCATGAAGCACTGACAATCAAGTGCTAAGCAACCACTGGACAATCAAGTCACAGTAGCCTTAACTTTCACACCTTACTTGACTTTTTAGAACACACCAATGAAAGCTGTTTCAAAAGCACAGGGGAGGACTGTAGCTTTATCATTACCTTAATCCTATGAGGACCAACGAATGTGCCGTAAGCATTCTCATAGACAACCTTCTTCTCCCGAAGAGCTACCCGGTAGCCCCAGTTCAGCGAGCCGATGTAATTCTGCACAGATTCTATCATTTTCTCCCAGCTGTGCTGAACTGTGTAAGAAGAGAGGCTGTTTAGTCCTTCCAACTGCCCACTGAGTTCCTCAGCGACTTCTCACCTGGAGCTAGGCAGTTCCAACCCAGAAGACGTTCTCTTGGAGCACAAAAGCCACTTGTCATGTTCAGGATTCAAAACCACAACTCAAATTCTCTTCTCCTCTATTGAGACGTGAACTGATAGTTTACTCTGGGTTATAAACTGGTTTGTGGTGTGGTACTACTACAGCGTAACAGCACATGCTCAGTAGGCACACTGGCGCCATGGGCCTGCTATCATTGTGATCAATCAAGTTTTACTGAAATCTGGCCAAATTCATTTACATATCATCAAGCTGTTTTCACACTATTCTGTGATTAAATTAATCCTCTGAGGCAAGACACTAAGTACTAGTTTCCAAATTTTGAACTGATAAAAATCCATCTTTTTGGATAGGCACGTGCCTCCCCCAGCACTTATGAGGGCAGCTGAGCACTGTGTCCCAGGCCAACTTGGACTTGAAAGTAAGACTCCAGTCTTAAAAACAGCATGACTGCCATACCTGGTGGCACCCACTCCAGCACTCTGGGAGGCAGAGGCAGAAGATCTGTGAGTTCAAGGCCAGGCTGGTCTACAAATCAAGTCCAGGACAGCCAAGGCTACACAGCAAAGAGCCAACAACAAACAAACCCCATGACTTTAATAGCAGCACTTGGGAGACAGAGGCAGGTAGAGCTCTGAGTTTGAGGCCAGCCTGGTCTATAGTGTGAGTTCCACAAAAGCCAGGGATACACAGAAAAGGCCTGTCTCAAGGAACCAAAACCAAAACCAACCACCACCAACAAAATCAATTTAGTCAATAATCACTGCTACTAATGACTTGAAAATAGAAGACAGACACACTCAGGAGATAGAAGACAAGCCCAGGAAAGCTGTGGTTTAAGAGGAAACAACAGACTTCTCTCATGAAAACAGTCTCCATCGCACTGATTAAGGAGCCTGCCATCGAACACACAATGGAGGCAGGCCTATGACAATTAACAGTCTGCTTCCTGAATTGGCAAGACTGCACAAAAACTGGTTTGTGGCTTTATGAGAATAAACTACAGACATTCAAGTCACACATGACAAAATGTAAGCACTGGAGCCAACTTTAAGAGATCAGCTTGGGAACTAGATATGGCAGACTACTGGCTGCGCTGCCTATGGGCTACATCTGAGCAGGCGTGTCTACATGGTCCTTGGTGGATGCATCAGTCGCCGCAGGGTCCTCTGGGCCTGGATATTTTGGCTTTGTTGGTCTCCTTGTGGAACTCCTGTGTCCTCAGGGTCCTTCTAAGCAATCTCCCCACCCCTGCTCTCTGCCCCAAGTTTGGCTCTGAGTCTCAGCATCTGCTTCTATCCCCTGCTGGGTGGGGTCTTTCAGAGGACATCTATGGCAGGCTCCACTCCTGTTCCCTCTCTTCCACCAATTCCAGTGTCTATCCTGTTTGCCTTCTAAATGAGAATTAAGGATCCTCCCTAGGGTCCTCCTTGTTGTTTGGCTTCTTTATAGATTTTAATATGTTTATCCTATATTATATGTCTAATACCAAGTAAGTATATACCATATGTGTCTTTCTGATTCTGGGTTACCTCACTCAGGATGATCTTTTCTAGTTCCATTCATTTGCCTGAAGTTTTCATGATTTCCTTGTTTTTTATTGCTGAGTAATATTCCATTGTGTAAATGAACCACCAATTTCTATATCCATTCTTCGACTGAAGGACATCTAGGTTATTTCCAGATTCTGGCTATTTTATGAACAAAGCTGATATGGACATCGTTGAGCAAATGTGGAGCATCTTTCAGGTATATGCCCAGGAGTGGTATAGCTGGGCCTTGAGGTAGCACTAGTAAGGAAAGCATGGGCTGTCTCTGACATGGACTCCGTTGTCTGCTCTTTGATCACTTCCCCTTGGTAGAGCAACCTTCCCAACCCACAGAGAAAGATGATCCAGGCAGTCCTGATGAGACTTGATTGGGTAGGGTCAGATAGTCCCTTTCAGTGGAATAGGGGTAGGAAACCCCCTAGGGTAGGGGGATGGGACCGGGAGGAGATGAGGGAGGGGGCTACAATCAGGATATAAAGTGAATAAATTGAATATAAAGTGAAAGTGAATAAATTGTTTAAAAAAAAAAAAAGAGCACTGGCTACTTTTCAAGAGGACCCAAGTTCAATTCCCAGCACCCACACGGCAACTCAGACCTGTTTATAACTCCAGATCCAGGGAATCCAACACCCTCACACAGACACATGCAGGCAAAACACCAATGCATATGATTGATTGACTGATAGAGACAAAATATATACAGAGAGAGATCTGCTCACTTTAGACTCAGGCCAGCTTGGGCTACGGTGGATCTCAGAACAAAGTTCCAGGTATCTGGATGGTATTCTGTAAGACCACAGCTCAAAAAAAGAAAGCCCCTCCTTTCCCCCACACCTGTGTCCTCAACACTCCAGCCATAGTTGCGTGAGTCCTTCAGGGCTTGTCCTAGCAAAGCTGCCTGGTGCATCAGTTTTTTTGGTATGCAGCCCACGTTCACACATGTTCCTCCGAGACCTGCAACAACACACAAGTCAGTTCAGAGCCTGCTGCCGAACCTTCGAAAAGCCAGGTATTAAGACACTATTATCACTGTTCTTGTTTTTACTGCCCCATCCTCGCCCGCAGTAGTGGGCGCCTCTTCAGAAACCCATCGCTCAAGCCCTCCTCTACCCGGGAGGTGGTCCCTCACCACTCCACACCAACAGTGCGGTTCTTAACTTTTGTTTCCCACTCAAGTGTAAGTTCCACAGGGGCAGGACCTCGCTCCACAGCGAGTTCACTGCTTCAGGCCCATGCTTCTGGTTCACAAGTGATCGATACACACTGAACAAATAAGCAGCCAACATGTAATTCATCAAGACTCAGAAAGGCTATGGCTGTCTTAGGTATCTGAAGGCAGGAAGTAAATCTGGAGAAGAATGCTTAGAAAGAGTCACACTCCACTGTATTACAGCAGATCACGCATCTACCTTCCCGCCAGCCTGTGGTCAGCTGACCCTAAATCCACAGCATTTAACCGGATCCCCTTAATTCAACTGACATGCGAGCACTGTGCTTTTGTCATTTTTAACCGTCGTTGTTTTCGGTTGGGTCTTAGTACGGCACCTCGGAAACTTACCCCATCTAGTTCCAAGAGGAGTTGGTGTGACAAAATCCAAGACCAGCACTTTCTTGTCAAATCTGGCTGCCTCCTAGGAAGCAAAATTATTTAAATGAGCTACAGCAGAAGTAATGGGACCGAGCACCCGGGCTGTTTCCATTACGCTCTAAGACTGGAAGTACACAAACAGCCACAGACCCGCGTCTGGGAAGCTAACACACAGTGCTGAGTAGTTCAGCTGCAGGGCAAGCACTGAGTCGCCCGGTCAGCCTCAAAGCTTACAGACTACACCTGTAAACTGTTAGGAACAGCCAGCAGGCCCTGGATGACTCCTGCATGGTTCCTCTCCAACAAAACCAGACACAGCACAATCCGAGAAACTTTTCCCCTTTCCAAGCAAGTGGTAAACACCTAGCAAGGCCAGCTAACTGAGAGCCCAAGGCACCTGTCTCACCCCGCACCCTGGGAGGCAATCTTTAAAGGACTTCTAAGTTTACCTAGTGCTAGACAAGCCAGAGTATGGGAGGAGCTTTTGTTTTCTTTGTCTGAAATCGAAGACTATTTCTCACAGAGTAGGTGTGGTATACTGGCCACTGAACCTGCAAAGGTTACTGAGAGCAAAGCTGTGTGTCCTTCATACGTGCCACAGCTACAGAACAATGCGCCAGGAGCTGCTGCTGCAGAGTCACTTCAGCCAAGTGACTTGCTTCAAGGCAGAGCCTGCCTGCTCCTGATCTGGGAGGCTTCACAGGCCACCTTTACTGGCTGATACAGGCAGCATGTTAGAGGGCTCTGACCACTTCCACCTGTTAAAGACCCTGCCGGAAAAAGCAGCAGGCCTGAAGATTGTTCACGTAGGCAGCTTTCTGCACCTCATGCCAGGGGGCCAGAAGCCTCACTCAAGTGACTTTCTTTCCTATTTGCAGATCCTCTTTCCAGTAAGGCCCAGGACTGACTGATCATTCTCAAATTACCCCATATACACCAGAGGCAAATCACTTTTAATCAAGTTAAAGAAATCTAACTCTTCACTGGAAAAGAGTAATTATAGAGAGATCATCAAAGTGAGAAAATCCCAAATGTTAGTTAAAAGAAAATGCATGTAAACTTTGAAGCATTTCCACACACCTTTACTATCCTTGAAAAGCAACAAAGCGATTTAAAATGAAACAAAGCATGCCCTAGACATCACTGGGCTTTTAACTTTTACAAGAAGATTCAGCATTTCAGTCTGGAAAAGCAGCTTACAAAGTGGTCCCTTTATACATCCTGCTAGTTAATGGAAAAACGCATGCCTGCCGCCACCCACACAGCACAGCACAGAGGGCCTTGCCTTAGCTGCTGCCAGGCCTCCCGAGCCTCCTCCAATGATGATCAGGTCGAAGTCATAGGACCCAGGAGGATCCTCAGGGCCATTCATCGTTGGCAGCTTTTGAAGTTGGCCTTTTTTATGGCGCTGCAGGAAGACAACGTAAATGAAAGCATTTAAGTGAAAAGTGGCAATATTCAGAAAGCTTTGAAAATCTTTCTTTAAAGAAATGCAAAGGCCACTTTCAAAGGGATCATGTCTCTCACTGCAGCTACATGTGGAAGGGGAATCAATATGTCGGTTCATCTAGGCCATTATCACAGAGCACTGCATCCCAACACCCTCTCTCCTATCCCTGCTACCTACTTTCAAGGGTCCACATTGTACACACTGACAGCCCATCCAAACCGACTTACAGCCCAACTAAGTTTGACACTTCTCTCCCAGAATCTAGTGTTTTACAGGCATGTCTGATTAGACGTAGTGCATTTCACTGTGATACGTCAGTATATACTGACGTTCCAGAGATATCTTTTCTCCTTACCTAATTTTATTTATGTATTTATTTGTGGGGGAAGGCATGGTTGTGGAGATCAGACGAAAATTTGCCGGAGTCAGTTCATCAGCTTGGTGACAGACACCTCTGTCTACTGAGCCACCTTACCAGGCCAGGCCCCCTTCACAGAAGGGGTTTTAAAATAGGTTTCCTTCACTTTGAGGGCAACAGAGCAAAACACAGAAACAAAAACCTTCTACTGAAATTCTCCCAATTGTTAGAGCTGTTAGATATAACTATTCTGCCTATTTTTTAATTTGTATTTATTTTTATTTTATATGCATTGGTGTTTTGCTTGTATATTTGTCTGTGTCAGGGCATTGAATCCTCTGGAACTAGGGTTACAGACAGATGTGGGCTGCCATGTGGGTGCTGGGAATCTGACCCAGGTCCTCTGGAACAGCAGCCAGTGAGTGCACTTAAGCACTGAGCCATCTCTCTAGCCCTCCACATGTTTTTAACAGTGCCATCAATGTAATTTAGCAATCACCTTTAGCTTCTAGTCAAAGATGGAACCAATGGGTTATGGTCGTAGAAGGGAGTTTAAATAATGAGCGCAATAATATTAACAGCAATGTAAAGGCGGCCAAGTTACAAGACTTTATCACGCTGTGTGGTTGAGACTCAGAATCCAAAAAACCGCTCCCCAGTATTGGTCTACTTATAAAGGTAAGTCTCTGCCCCCACAAGGTACTTTAGCGGTTTGGGGTTTTGCTGTTTGAGGCATGGTCTCACTCTGCAGCTCTAGCTGTCCTGCAACTCACTGTGTAAACCTGTCTCTGCCGCCCGAGTGCGGAGCTAACGGTGCGGACCACCGTGCAGAGCTTCAACCCCGTGCGCGCCTTCTACCACCAGCCCTTGAAGACATCTTAAACGGGACCCTGCCAAGCTCACTGCTTTACCCTACATGTCTAGAGTTCTGTTTAGTTTTTGTTTCCATATTAGTATGTATCGACTTCATAAATTTAAACAGGTGTTAAGAAAAAAAAATTCTTTAAATTTTAAAACACCTCTTCATTCTAGTATATACTGGAGTATAGTTTTATATGTAGCTATTTATAGTCTACATTGGTTTGGAACACCATTTTAGTAACACATTCATTATTAAAATAAAACCCTGGGCTAATGGGGTTAATGACTGAAAAGTCAGTAAGCACAATAAAAAATATTTTTAATCCAATTTTACCCCTGATAGCTAAAAAGCCCCAAACTTACCAGCCCAGACTGCGTATTTTTCTCCTGCCTACAGTCAGGTGTAGAGGGTGGAGGGCAGAGTCGGGAGTGAGAACAGGACATCTGGGGAGTCTGGGGTGTGGAGGGGGGTGCTGTCGAGGAGCGTGAGGTAGGGAGCGCAGGCCCTCGAGTGGCCCTCAGCAGCACAGGAGGCGCACACAGTGGCCAGGGCACTGCTGGCAGAAAACCTGGAAAGCCCCAGCTGGGGTGGGTCTGCGCCACCCAGACAGCCTGCACACAAGGTCTAACTCGAGAAGCTGGGAAGCACAGCCAGCACTCATCAACTGGCATGACGACCAGGGCTTCTCCTTCAATGCAGGCCACTGTGGGGGGAAAAAGCTGGTAATGACAGCCACTCGGACCAAAGGTTTAGGTGAAATCACACAGCCAGTGCGCCTCCTCCCCGGCAGGTCAACAACAGCGTGAGGCCCATTTGTTGCTTTTAAAGGATAAACAAAAACAAAAACTTAGCAGATGTTCTTTTTTAAATATAATTATTGTGGTGCTGAGGCAATAGATGACCAGTTGAGTGCATTATTTTTTCGGAGTCTGGTTCCCAGACACCAGCATTCTCATGCATGCACACACACACACCTGTTATACATGGGGGGGGAGGGTGGAAGGGGGGGAGCAGTGGTTAAAACACTAGCTGCTATTCCAGGGGACCTGGGTTCAATTCCCAGCACCCACAAAGCGGCTCAAAACTGCCTGTAACTCTACAGACAATGGGCAGACAAGTAATACAGACATCCATGCAGGCAGACACCCACACACATAGAAGCAAAATAACTCATGTAGCACTTAAGTGTGCTTTTGTTCAACTGGTGGACAAAGACATAGAACACAGGTGCTAAATTAATCCTCTTCTGCAACTGGGAATCACTGTTCAGTGTGAGTTTTAAAACATACAGGAATATGGACACAGAGAACAGCACAAAGTGAGGTCAGTGCTGATACTGAAGTTAGTGACAGGAATAGTTTGTAATTGTAACTATAGAGCGTGGGTAGCGGCAGTGGCATCTGCCAACATACGGACACAGCATTGTGAATGCAATTGGAATGAACACAGCCTGAACTTAAGAGAGCATCAGTGTCAGCAGCAGTCAGACTGTGTGAAGCAAACTGAAGACGCTAATGCAAAAAGATCTCTGATGGAGAACTCTGAAGCTGTCACAGATGTCTGTCCCCAATTCACTCAGATAAAAGAATCCAAGGGTTGCAGGCTGGTGACAACTAGATCAAGCCTTGGTTCTTTGAAAAGGGCCATTTTAGAAATCCTGAGTGCCAGTGACCTCAATTCACAGCAAGGCTATCACATTTGAAACCCCATAAATACTTACTGACTTAAAAGATTAACTATAATAATCTCAAACTCACTTTAACTGCATGTTCTTAGGGAAGATGGGAAGAGAAAAAGAAAAACCTGTTGTCCTTGGAGCCAACCTCTTGCAACACCTAAGCAGAACAAGTGAGAATAAATGCACTCCTCCCCCGCCACCCCCAATCCTAAAAGGCCATAAACTGTCTCTTCCAAAGGTTTATAGTGTTCTTTACCAAAACTCTGAATCTAATATGGGATTTTTACAGTTCAAGCTTAAAGTAAGATTGTATCAGCCAGGTTTAAACAAAAGCACAAGGGAATCTCTAAGGTGTAACTGGCAAGCTGTGGGCATGTGCGGCATTTAGCTGAGCCTAGAACTATCCTTTCATTTTAACCCCACTTAACAACTGGCTGTCAGCTCTAGCTAAATGGTTCCCCTCAAAATGTAATCAAATGAACAGCTCCCCAGGACAGCTACCACACCTGCTGATATCCTGATTTTGGTCTAGCCAAACTCATTCTGATTAGACATCCAGCCTTCAAGACAGCTTGGGTAGTCCTGTCTTGGGTATTGGGTGTTTAGCGATTGGTTACAGCAGTAGCAGCAGGAAATCAGCATAGCCAGGACACTGCAGAGCCCATTCTCGATGGCAGTACTCCACCACTCTCCTCCAGAGACCAGAGCAGCGCAGAGTGGGTATCCATCGAAGTCAGCTAGCAATGTGCATTTCAAATCAGTTGACGATAAATCCCCCCAGAACAAAGAAAGGTGGTGGCGCACACCCTTAATCCCAGCACTTGGGAGGTGGAGGCAGGCGGATCTTTATGCGTTCAAGGCAGCCTGGTCTACAGAGGGAATTCCAAGACAGCCAAAGCTATACAGATAAACCTAAGAAAACAGACCATTACAGAGAAGTCAACAGGGAAGGAGGCGGCACTGTAAAATCTGCTGAGTGTCCACAATGTGACAAGATATTGTACAAGACATGTTTTGTGCACATTAAATCCCATCAAATCCTCAAGATAGTCAGATGTCATTTTTATTTCAGATAGGACAGGCTATGGCATTAAACTTGTCCAAGCTGGTGAGACAAATCAGCAGCCACCAAGCTCAATTTAATTATTCCTGGGACCCATATTGTGGAAAGAAAACCAACTCCAAGAGTTGTCCTCTGAGCTCCAAATAACCAAATAAATTAATTAAATCAAATAAATTAATTAAAATGTTTTTTTTTAACATGGAAGAAACTTGCCTAATGGGACAGTCGTAAAAGTGCTTGCTGCACAAATGACCTGAGTACGATCCCCAGATCTCACAGTAAAGGGACCAATTTCAAATGCTATCCTTTCATAGTGACACAGGCTATAATCTAAGCACTCAGGAGGCAGAGGCAGATGGAGCTCTATAAGTTTGAGGCCAGCCTGGTGCACATGGTGAGACTTGGTCTCAAAAACAAAAGGCTGTCCTTTCACTTCCACAGACAGAAGCCTGTGCACACACATTCACATACATCACTCTCAAATACACCTTTCATCTCTTGCTTTTTCTGATATACCTAGTAACAATACTTAATCACACACACTTTTCTAATTTAATCCTGTATTCTATATTTAGTTTTCTGCCTGTACATGTGTGTACCTGGTGTCACCAGAAGACAAGTTTCAGATCCAATAGAACTGGGTCAGGTGGCTGTGAGCTACCATGTGGACACTGGGAACTAAGCCCAGGTCCTCTGCAAGAGCAACAAATACTCTATAAGCGCTGTCTCTCCAACATCAAGAGGAAGGACTTGTACTTGGCAAACCAAAACCAGAGTCTGATAGCTGGGGGGTTGCCTGATCTACAAAGGGAGTCCAGGATAGCCCCAAGGCTACATAGAGGAACCCTGTCTTGGAAAACCAAAACTGGGATTTAAGGGAGAATTGTCTGGAATGGTTTTTTTTGGTTTTTTTTTTTTTTGCTTTTTATATCCTATTCCTTTGAAGTTTACAGTTTAGGGCTGATGTAAGTCCTTTGATCTTAAAGGGCCTTTTTAATCAATAAAGTTCTAACTTGGCAGCTTCTTTGAATCTTCTAATTTAAGATGTTGAAAGCAGATTTGCAATCTGGTTAATTTCTGTATCTCCTATCACCCAATTCTCTTTCAAAGGTACCTAGTTTGAATCCAAAATAATGCCAACAAACTGCAACACCACAACCACCAAAGGCACAAGCAAGAGGCCCAGCTGATCTTTATCAGAAAGTCTCTCTCCGGAATGGCTTAATTTTCTGTTAATGTTTTTTGGGGGGAGTGTTACTGTTGTTTGGTTTTTTGAGACAGGGTATTTCTGTGTAGCGTTGGCTGTCCTGGACTCACTTTGTAGACCAGGCTGTCCTCAAACTCATAGCGATCCACCTGCTTCTGCCTCCCTGAGTGTACCAGTGTGCCCAGCTTCTGTTAATGTTTTTAAGCCATCTCTGTATGTCAAAAACCACAATTTGGCAAAGGCATCAATAAAGCAAGGTGCTGAGGACGAACTGTCAGGGTTCTTTTAACAATGGCAGTATATTCTCCTTCCAAGAGCTATCTCCTGAAAACCCCAGGAGTCTGCTGAGATGCCAGCATGAGCAGCAGCAAGACCAAATGATGCTCCTTCCACCTTAAGGGTGGCCAGTGTTGGCAGAGGTTAGCACTTCTTCACGCGAGGAAAGGGGGAACCGCCACTACAGAAAGTCTGTTCCCGAAAGGCTTGTTCCCCTGTATTCTCTATACATTGCTGGTATTGTGTGGCATTTCTCCACATACAGGTCCTGGTATCATTTGGACATTGGCATTTCCTCCCCTGCACTACACCTTAGATTTAGAAGGGAAACTTGTTATCAGCAGCAGAAATTTTCTACCAACAAAGACTTAAACTCAAAAAAGGACACGAAGGTGCTCATGGACATGTCCATTGCCTCTTCTGGGGTGATTTTAATAATCTAAATTTTCTACATTGACCACCAAACAATTTACATGAAAGCACTAACCAGTGAACCACATCCCCAGTTGTCCTGTGCTTTACAGTCTTAAAACTGTAGCACCAAAAGAAAGAAAACAGAAGTTCCCAACATGCAGTATCAAGAGCATGGCCTCCTCTGATGCTGTCTTCCAGCAGCAAAAGGCTACACTTGTCAGTACTCGTCAGTACGAGTGCTCAAATCCCATTTCCATCCCGCAGGAAACTCAGGCCCACAGGAAACCAGGCATTTGTGGCACAAGTACTCGGGGTGGATGAAGAATTCTTGCTATACAGGCCCAGATACAGAGCAAAGCCCTTTTTGGGTTTTGTTGTTGTTTTAAAGTTAATGGGACAAATATTTAGAGTTGTTACATGTTGAAACTGATTCTGAAGCACACTCTGTGCTGGTAAAATCCAAAGAGAAAACGTGGTGACAGATTAACCAGAGTTAAGTCTTGCAACTAGATTCAATAAACACCGGCCACCCCTGCAAATACTGGTGAGGTGACTACTGCCAGCTTACATTCAAGTTTTCTGCACATTCTCTCCTGTCATAACTTGTCAGTTCCACACATAGACCCTTAGTTTCTTACCTAGAGTGCCTTTCTGCCCAGTGTGGTGGCACACAGCTTCAGCCCCAGCAAGCAGGGAGGCAGAGGCGGAGACAGAAGCAGGCAGATCTCTGTGAGCGCCAGGACAGCCAGAGCTACATGTTGAAGCCGTCTCAAGACAAAACAACCCAGAAAGCCTTTCCCTACTATCAAATGTGGACACACTTTTCAAGCCTTAGTTGTTTGAGTGTAAACAGTACACAAACACTTTACGTTCATTTAGCCAAAAAAAAAAAAAAAAAAGTTTAGAATATGGTGATCTACTATCTGAAAGGAAGTATGGCATTTAGGTTTTTCTAGTCTTAATATTGCTTAATATTAACTACTGACTGATTTTGTCCTTTTCTCACTCTTTCCCACATCACAGTGAGTCCTGGGTTTAGTTTCTAGCAAACTGGCTTCCAAGAAACTCAGGGGTTTTCAAAAGACTTCCCATAGGCACAATAGTGAATTTTTAAGATTACAACCTCATACGCTACCAAGGAAAATACACTGCACAGTAGACAATTTGCTCACAAAAACAGTTTACTAGACTATGTGCTTCTGTTTAGATTCTACTTTGAGAAAGTTAGTACAAGACAGAAGTCATACACTACAAACAAAAGTCTTTAGTATGAGTTTTTGATCATAGCCTCTGAAATTTCAAAAGTGGAGACAATATTTTTCCAGTCCTGCAAACTCAAAGATATAACCCCTTGTTTCCTGCCATAAGAACAGGAATCATTTTCTTCACCCACTTGGTTGACATTAGTTGGCTCTAAAATTGGCAGTCTGTCTTGGTCAAGCCTTATTCTTGCGAAGCCATCTCTAATGATAAAAGAAACATAGAAGATATTCTCCACAGTGCGAGAAAACGAGTTTGGATCAATCACAAACTCAAAATACGATACTGGAGTATCAGGGTACTTTTGAAAGTAGGTCTGCAGCAACCCCAAGATTCTTTCTACTTCTTTTTCTGTGGTCTCCTGATTAGCATGCATGTCCAGCTTCCTCAACTTTGTAGGCATATCTCCATTTCCTTCCATTTTGCAAGCTCTTTTGTGATGGTCAAGCCGGGGCTTTCGTGCAGAACGTTCTGCCTTGAACGAACCAAAAATGAAGTGGAATGTTTCGGCTCGCTGCATCCAGGACGTGGCCTCCTTCTGCAGCGTTCCCCAGAAGGAACGCGCTATGCTTTCGTCGCACTCGCTCAACTCGCCACACTCTTCTTCCACCCAGTTCAGGCCCACAAACACCAGCAGCGCGTCACAGAACGCCACGTGATTAAAAAAGCTCATATCCGAGTTTAACTGCTTTGCTTTTTCTTTACCCAGATCAGAGGCCAAAACCAGGAACTGGGCATCGAGGGCTGCCTCTCTGGTCCGGCTCACTCCGTCGAACAGCACGTTGGCCTCCTCCAGGGCCTCGGTCAGCGAGTTGCTGGCTGTGTTCACGATGTCCTCGCGGTTCTGCTGCACGGTGTAGATGAGCTGCCGGTACTGCCTGCGGATGCTGCGGCACTTCTCGCGGTCCACCGCCAGCTCCAGGAGGTCCGGGTGCATGTCAGAGGCCCCGGGGCTCAGGTCCTCAGAGTCACTGTCCAGGCCTTCCTCCTCGTCGTCGTCGTAGTCCTCATCCTCCTTCTTCAGCACCTCCTCCTCCTCCCCCTGCTTCACCAGGTACCGCCACGCCAGGCTCCTGACCTGATCCTCTCCTTTCTCCTTGCCTCCAGTCAAGAAACCTTGTCCTTTAGACATGATGGTGGCGCGCAGGTAACAGCTGAGGGCAACCAACGGTGGCTGCGACGGCAATGGCAGCGGTGGAGACCGTTGGAACCGCTGCTTTCTGCACATGCGCTAGAGGCCCCGCCCCTCACTCCGTGACCACGCCCCCAGCTCCGGACCGGCCCTCTGCCTGAGCGGAAGTCCATGCTAATTCCCGCTCACCACGAGGGACGTACACAAAAGCGATCTTAGAAGCGTCTCCACTCAAAGTGGAAGAACAGTGGGCAGGGTTCTGCAAGGGAGCCGTTTCTCTGGAAACCCGCCAAAGGCTAAAGAGAGGCTTTTATCCTCTACAGGGGGGCAACCCCTGAATCCTGGGCACGGGAGCAAACCATGAAGATTTTCAGCACCATCTGTGCTATCTGCTGGCTGAATAATATGCTTTGGAAAAGCTACACGCCAGCTCACTGGAGACCCAACGGGTTATCAGGGCACAGCGAGATAACAAAGGAAGGCGTAAGGAATATTTTGTTTCTAAGTCCAACAGGCACATGTCCAATTCGCAGCCTGGGGTCAGTGGCTGAGGTCCGGGCACAAACAACTATGAGGAGACCCTTTTTCTTAAAGCTTGGGGGAGGTTGTTCAAAGTTCCTTGCAGTGAAGATCAAAATAACATCTATAATTATATTAAATCATTCCAAAGTCCTTATTCAACTGCAATAATCTCTTTTATCCAGGAGCAACTCAGAATTACTGGGGTTGGGCATGGTATCAGCACAAGCCTTTAATGACAGCACTTGGGAGGCTGAGGCAGAGAGAACGAGTTCAAGGCCAGTGTGGTCCCTAGAGGAAGTTCCAGAACAGACAGAGCTACACAGAAAAACTCTATCTCAAAAAAAAAAAAGAAAAGAGAACAAAACTTTTTTCTTAATTAAAAAGTTATTTTGTACATGTAAGCATTTTGCATGTATGTATGTGCACCACAAGCATGCCTGGTATCTGAGGTCAGAAGAGGGCATCAGATTCCCTACTTCCCAAGGAATAAGGGCTCTTTGATGCTGAATCATAGTTCTAGCCCTTAAGAGTTCAAGCCATCCTGTCTAGAGACATGTCTCAAAAGGGAGGAAAGAGAAAAACCACATAAAATATAGCTCACCCTTCAAGAGTCTTCCCAGCACTTCCAGAGAACACAGGTTTGGTTCCCAGCATCCCTTGCCTATAACTCCAGTTCTAACACCTTCATCTAGCCTCCATTGGTAACCATGTACACACACATACTTAAAAATAAATCTTTAAAAGGCAAACCACTGAAAGTGAGAAAAAAGAACCAATCCAACAAATTTGTCCTCTGAGCTCCACACACGGACCATGGTGCTCTTGCCTGCACATGCACTGCCCTCTGAACTCAACATACAGACATAGTACTTAAGTCTACACATATACCATACACATACCATAATTTTAATTTTTAATGTGCTGGAATAACTAAAAGACATGGTTCAGAGAATAAGAGCACTTGCAGCTCTTCAGGAGGACTGAGTCTCACAACTCCCTGAAACTATACCTCAGGGGATCCAACCTCTTCTGGCCTTTGCAGGCACCTGCACATACATGGGAGACATTCACACCATCACAGATGCAGACACATCCCTAATTTAAAATTTACAACAGACTGGAGGAAAGCCTGTGTCCCAGTCTTCATCTACCTGGCACTGGCTTAGACAGGCTGCTACACCTTCAAGCCACGGCTGTGCCTCATCTGTAAAATGGAATTATAAAAGTACTCAAAGTACAAAAGTAAGATTATAGGGGCTGGAGAGATGGCTCAGTGATTAAGAGCAGCTGCTGGTCTTCCAAAGGTCCCAGGTTCAATTCCTGGCACCCACGTGGCAGCTTACAACTGTCTATAACTCTAGCTCCATGGATTCTGACACCTTCATACCAAGGTATAGAGAATAAAATTAAATAAAATTTTAAAAAAGATTATAAAATCAATCAGTGGGGTTTTAACTACTGAGCAAGTACTTACTATGTTCCAAAGTACCTCAAATAGATATACATCCCCAACCCGAGACAGGGCTTCTGTGTAACAGAGCCCTGGCTATCCTGGACTCACTTTATAGACAAGGCTGGCCCCGAATTCACAGACATCCACCTGCCTCTGCCTTCCAAGTGCTGGGAATAAAGGTATATGGTACAATGTCTGGCTGTCTCAAAGATACTTTTACATACAAAGTAGTAGTAATTTACACTTGCCCAATATGCACAAAGCCCTGGGTCTGAGGGATCCTCAGCACCAGGCAAGTGCACACCTATAATCCTAGCACTTGGGAGGTGGAGGCAGGAGGATCAGCTTCAAAGACAGCCTGACTCAAAAATAAATAGGAGGAAGGGAGAATAATACATTTCAAAGGTTAAACTGTCAGAGAAGAATAAACACAAGCATATTCTTCTGTAACAAATGTATTGGTGCAGGAAGAAAAACTGCAGTAAGAAATTGAAAGAAACCACTAAGGTTTCAACCAAAAAAAAGTATGCTGAGAACCCTGAAGAGTAAACCCATCTGACAGCTATTCCAAAGCAGATCCAGAGTGTCTGGGTTTGCACAGAAAGGTGTTTTTTCTCATGGCAGACTCTAAAGTACCGTAGCCAAAGAGAGGTTGAGTAACTTCTCTTACACATAAAATGGATTATACTATTGTACGGTCGGTGCTGGAGATCAAACCCACGGCCTTCCTTACAGCTGTCAACCACACAGCCAATGAGCTGTACACACCCAGGCACAAGGCAGCCGTGCACTCATGAAACAAGATAAAATGAAGATCAAGTCACACTAAATAACTTGCATCTAGACAGTGAAGTATTTTAGAATATTTAAACCTCTACCCTTCCTTTGTGGTAACAGTATGTACTTCTTGACACTTTCAAAACCAATTACAACCCACATACTCTGGAGGTCAGACACGCCAAGAAAAGCATCATTCTGGTCAACACAAGAGGTGGAACACTGGCTGTCTGTTGGAGAATGCAGAAACCAGCAGACCTGGTTTCAAATCAAATACCTGCTCTGAAGGGCCACAGAGACGGCTCTTGCAGAGAACCCTTGGTTCCTAGAACCCACGTCAGAGGACTTGTATCTATAACTCCTGCTGCAGAGCTGATGCCTCTGTGGTCCTCAGGCCCCTGTACTCACACACACATGTACACGTATAAATGTGGACATCTTAAAAAAAAATGCTTTCTTAATTGCCACTTAATTTTCTCTCTAGGAGTTTTGAGTCTCCTCATTTGCAAAGTCAGTCTACTGGGCATTCCATTCTACCTTAAAACCTGTTACTTTTTTTTTCTTTCCTTTTTTTCAGTTATGGAAAAATATTTATTTGTTGGCATACATTTTCTGGTAGTTATGGACTGGAGCCCGGGCTTGAGCATGTGAAGCAGTCCCTCTACCACTGAGCTACACCCTAAATCTTAACAGAAGTGTTCTTAAGTGCATATATTACCATACGGATCTGTGTTAGAGATAAGAGGGTAACATAGCTTGACGCTGACTGCAGAGTCAACTAGCTAAAGTGACCTCTTTCTTCCTGACTGACAAAGGCCCACCTGCCTGAGGTGCTAAAGGCACTGAGACCATCAGTTATAAAGTCCTAAATTGTGTCCCAATGTGCTACTCAGAACCAGTTCTCACAGCTCAGAGTTAGGTGTCCGACAACCCATCTTCAAAGAGATCAGAACCTTCAAACTTAACTCCCTCAGGGAGCTATGTCCCCCGCCACTTAGAATGAATACTTACCAAACGAGTATAGGAATGAAGCATTAATGTGTGGAATGCCTATGAAGAGCTAATAGAAAAGTCTATCATCCTTATTTAGTAGGCACAGTGGAATGAAGTCTCACCCAGCAAGCCTCACATGAATGGAGGTCTACTGTATGCCAGAACTATGCTAGGAATACTGGGATCTACGTGGGCTCCATCCTGACTCATGAGCACATGCGTCAGACCTAGAGCAGCCGTGTGTCTCAAAAGCAGTAACAAAGCCAGAGAGGTGTGAGCAGAGCAGAGAGTGCTGTACAGCCCTGGGGTCTGGCCCCCTGCAGCCCTGCCTCTGCCAGCTATATGATCTCGGCGTGCCTGTGTGATCTGGAGGCCTTCATTTTATTTTCTGCAAGACTGGTGACACCATATCCATCTCGGGCAGCTGTGAGAACTTAGAACCCAGCACACAAACAGCTGTTACTATCACCAATGGGCGTATCCATTTAGATGGGGTACTAACATACCCTTGGAAACACGGGAATGTAAAGTAAGCCTACCTCTCCACCTTGATAAGCAAGCCAGAAAATCAGTTTGTGGGATTCCTAAGGATTTGCAGAGGTGCTGTGGAAACACAACTATTCTCTGAACAGGCACTCACCTGGAAGAGTGGCTTTGGACAGGAAGAGACACCAGGAATTGAAATAAAGAAACTGAGTAGGGAACCTAGGGAACTGCAGGTGTGACTAGTCCCAGGAGCCTGGGAGTAGAGCAGACGAGAAGAAAACCCCGCTGGCCCTGGCCCAAGAAAGCACATAACAGCTCATTGAAAACTCAGCCCTTTATGGTAGAAGATCTGGCAGCAAGCAGCAGCCCTGAGAAAGGCGGTCCAGGGCAGGTAGGGAGGGAGTGTTCAGGGGTGATGCTGCCTGCGTGAGAGTGTGAGGTGAGCTGGGCCAGAAGAAATAAGAACCCTTCTCCCATGACTGTCAGGAAAAGCCAGGCTGGTGCTAATCCAACAGGGTGGGCTTGGGGACTGGGGACTGACCACAACTGGGCTCCATGTGCTTGGGTGGGATTCTCTACCGCCTGCCTGCTCTCTCTTAAAGAAACTGAATCTCATGCAGCCAATTTCAGTCTCATCAGCTCGGCCCTCTCCTCAGACCTCTGAAGGCTTAACTGTGGTAGTACTCCAATGGGTACCGTCTCACTGACCCTGCCCTTTCTTCTCAGTTCCACCAAACAAGAGGCATTTAAACAGGTAGTTCCAAAACTCTGGCCGTGGAGATGGCCAGTGTGGAAAGCACCAGCCACTATGCCTGACAGCCTGAGTGCAATCCCTGAGGCCTGCATGGTGGAAGGAGACTGCATCACACAAGTTGTCTCTGACCCTTACACACACCAGTAAGTGCACCTGCATGCACGCACACAAATGTAGTAAAAAAAAAAAAAAAAAAATTAAAACCTCTGGAATCTCAAATTCTGATTCTTGTAGTCCTGCCTTAAAGATAAAATAAAATGCTGCCAGGCTTGGCAGTATACACCTTTAATCCTAGCACTCAAAAGGGCAGAAGCTGAAGACACTTAGTAATTCCATGGCCAATTTAGGCTACCTAGCCAGCCTGATCTACATAGGGAAACTGCCTGAGAGAGAGAGAGAGAGAGAGAGAGAGAGAGAGAGAGAGAGAGAGAGAGAGAGACCGTGTATGCTGGTGCATGCCTGTGATCCCAGCACTCAGGGAGGCAGAGGCAGACGGGTCCCTGTGAGTTTGAGGCCAGCCTGGTCTACAGAGTGAGTCTAGGACAGCCAAGGCTACACAGAGAATCCCTGTCTCAAATAAATGAATGAAGAAAGAAAGAGAGGGAGGGAGGGAGGCAAAGAAGGAGAGAGAGAGAGAGAGAGAGAGAGAGAGAGAGAGAGGGAAGAATAAAATCTACAACAGAAGAGCTAGGAATGCAGTGTAGCTAACTGGCGGAACACTGGCCTGTGTAAGTCTGGGTAAGGCCTGGGTTCTACCCCATATCACAAGCAAACACACCAAGATGTTGCCCTGGGGATAGCTGTATGGTAGAGCTCTTACCTAGAATGTTTCCAGCTCTGTTCAATCCTGGCACATGTGCACGTATGTATGTACACACACACACACACACACACACACACACACACCGAGGGAGGGGAAACATTTGGTCAAATTCCCCTTTAAACTCCTCACCTGTGCCTACAGTCCTTCTGAAGTTCGCCCTCTCCTCTTCTTCAACACTCACTGTGGCAAGTGGCTCAAAGTTCTCAAGCCAAACATCTTACCTGTCCCCTCCCATTCTTTAAGAAAATACAAACTACAACAGCTAGCTGACTTAAGCTCCTTGTATGTAGTAAACGTTAAGTATATATGAACGCCATTCATGGCTCTGTACCTCACCAAACCCCTGAAATTAGAGGGTCATCTGAAATTGAAAAAGCCAGAGAGGCATGTCAATAAAGTTAATTCCAAAGCTTATAGAAGTGTTTTACTCCCACTGCATGGATAAGATCATATAGGAACACATGATTGTAGCGTCTTAATATACATTTACAATGCAGGTAGTCTCCCAGGGGAATGCAGTGCTCGGCCTTTGTGTTCTTTCACTTGCAAACAGGTCTGAGTGATGCAACTACTTTAACTAAGGTAAAAGCTTTCATCCTCTTTTAACTAGTTCACACCCATTTGCTATTAGCCTTTCAAGTCCAGTTCCCTTCCCTCATTCACTCTGTTAAACTGTGTTTCTTTTAAAGCAGGAAAGACTTTTTAAAACGCGCAGTAATTGCTAATATCCTTGAGAGCACATACATCTGTTTTTTACACTTAGCAGGCCTCGTGTTCACTAAGAAAGCAATGTTCCAGGATGTATTACTTTTGGAATTCACAGAAGGGCTGGTGAGATGGCTCAGTGCGGGAGGCACTTGCTGCCAAGAAAAGAGTCTGGAGTTTGATCCCCAGGATGCACGAGGGGGAAGGAAGGGAGGGACCTCACAGTGTCCTCTGACTTCAACACACTGCCTGGTGTCTCATCATGCATTTTTTGCAATTCTGCAGCCTGTCACCCCTCCAAAAAAAAAGGGTTGTCCGGCATACTTGCCACTGAAGTGTAGATCTCCGTTCCTTTATAGCCACTCAACTGTTAACTCTGAGCTAGAGAAATGCCTGATGGGAAACAAATGCAACCCAAGGGATTCCTGGTTGCTCCATGCCTCAGAGAATCAGGAGGAAGGTGATGCGGCGGCCTGATGAGGGAGGGAGGGATAAGCATTTCCTGATGCCCTTATCTCAAGACTTCCCCATGCCACCCACCTGCCGCTGTAAGCTGGGAAACCTGAGCAAAGGGCACTTTGAACAACCACTTTAAACGGAAAGGCTTGTCTTGGCTCTTCCTGGTTCAGGGATCTGAGCACGTGGGTCGGGAGCCTGCAGTGGGTCGGGAGCCTGCAGTGGGTCGGGAGCCTGCAGTGGCCCGGCGCCGGGGCCGGGGCCGGGGGCCGGGGATCGATCCCAGCGCCTACCTTCAGGGCTAGACCGTGACCAGCGGCCTGCACCGGTCACGCCTTCGGCCGGCTCACCACCTCCCGCCGCTCTCTGCTCGCCCGCGCCGCCCTCTGTGGCACAAAGCAGAGCGGCACTGAGCCTTGCTCCGGGCGGGGCTTCCGGGACGACCTCGGGTCGCTCCCGCCAGCGGACTCCGACCCGCCAGCGGCCGGCCAGCCGGGCTCCCGGGCCCCAGAACTCGGAAAGCTCCCAAGGGCGGCCACAGAACACTGACAGACCCACTGTGGTCTGGTCTGGCTTTTGGTCGCGACACCCTGGCTTCCTGGAATCTGAAACCGCGGCCCACAAGGATGCTACCCATCCATGCTAAGGATGAGATCAGGGCAAGACGGTCCTATTTCAGAAAGGGGAACTCGGAAAAGTCTGGGGCAAATGAAAACGGAGCCACTGACACCAGCAGTTAACATGGCCGTGGTGATGTATAAACATTCAGTCTTTACAACTGTACTTCTACATGCAGTACCACGTCCATTTCACGGGTAGGGAAACTACATGCTGCCAAACGACTTGAGCAAGTTGGAGCAGCCGCTCAACACTGCGCAGGACTCGAATCCAGAGTCTACGCTTAACCGCGAGCCTGCACTGCCTCCTTCAGTTCGGGGAGGGCTGCGCTGCAGTCCCGGCTGCCCTGTTTAACAGCCTGTGTCAAGAAGGCCAAGCCACTTGGAAACCATGAACCCTACACATGCGTTGACAATTTCAGAGGCTTAGGACGTGGAAACACTGTAAATGCATATTCCTCACACTGCCATAGAACTCAAAAGGGGCATCTACACCCATGTTCTCTAGCAGCCTGCATGCCACCAGCAGACAGGGGCCAGGCCCAAATCTTCTGCTTTGTGACCGGGCTGTCCTCTGCACCCCGCCGAGACTTGACCGTAGCTCGTTCCACACAAGCCCCAACCCTTTCGGCTACTCCCCAGGCATCTCCAAATCACTACACCGAAGGGATGCTCCCAGCAGCCGTCCCCGGCAGCCCCGGCCCCCAGAGGTCAGCTCGACGCCGACACACAGCTTACATGAACAGAAGAAAACAGCAGCTTCTCTCGCCCCGCGGCGTCGGCGTCCCACACCTCCCGCCTGCACGCAAGGCCTGACGGAAGCAAACTGAGGATAAAGAGCTGCTGGCTCCTAGTGGCTCCAGGAAACCACGCCCTACTCTCAGTAGGCGGGCGAACTGCCAGTGTCAGAATGACAAAGCAGAAATCCAGTCCCCGTGCAGCCCTGGCGACCTGTGCCCGGCGGCTCGGCAAAGTGAGAGCTCCTAATTGGACGGACCCACATCCTGCTCCTCGGAACCGCCCCAGACCCAAAGGGCGCCACTGCTATTCAAAGAATGTTGGGAACCAGAGGGAGTAAGGAGAGTTAGTGTGACGTAAGCTAGCCTGAGCCCTAAGGCGCTGCTCTCTACACAATCTTGCACAGTCACATAAGGAACTTTGGAAATATTGACGCCTTACACACACAGACACACACACTGATGTTCTGATGCCCCTGTATTGGTTGTGACCCTGGCGACTAGGTTTTAAAAACTCCAAAAATTATTCTAATTGACAGCATAGTGACCCACTGCCCTAAGGCGATGGATTAGTCAAGTCTGGTGATTCCCTAATGGAAGTTCCCTGGCTTTTTAAAGCTGTGTACACTTCATCCTTACTAACCCTGAAAAGAAATGACTAATTCCCTTACAGTACTTCCTCCTCGTCCCAGGCAGGCTTGGGGTTCACTTTAAGGAAAACAGTGTATTTAGCACTTGGCACACCACCCCCAGCTTCTGCGAAGAAGGCCTTGTCCTCTGTGCCTCCCTGCCCCTAGGTTACTAAGAGTGCTTGCTGAGGGCATGAGGAAGTGTCGGACCCACGACTCTGGCTAACGGCAGGGTGAAAGAAAACTGGTGAGAAGGTTGCTGGCTCCTCACAGCCACACCCCCTGCTAGCCGTGGGCCTCCTGTTCCTTCTAGGATCTGCCAAGGGGAAAGTCAGACACTTGCCCAAGACACTGCCCTGGCTTACCAACACTTGTCCCGCGCTTCTCACTACTCTTCCCGAATGTGTGCTTGGACCAGAGCAGCCCGTGATTCTCAAGTGTTGGGGCTGGAACAAAGCACTGAGCTCTGCAGTTTTCTGGACCACAGAACGGAAAATGTGAGGAAAGGAAGCTGGGACTCGGGGATAGTGCCTGCCTTTACCCTGGAGCCTCCATGCCAAGCTCTAGATTAAGCCTTCCAGTTGCCTCCTCTCAGGTATCCATAAAGATCATGAGATCCTTATCCTTTTCTCTCTTTGGTGTTTCCAGATAGGGTTTCTCTGTGTAGCCTTGGCTGTAGACCATGCTGGCCTCTAACTCCCAGAGATCCATCTGCCTCTGCCTCCCTGAGAGCCCCTCACTCTTAAAAATATAGGCAGTGCAACTTATTTCATGAGCATGCCGGAGTAGGGAGAGGCTTTTAAGTTGCTGAAGTCACACGATATACCTAACGAAGGCCATGATTATAGGACCCTAATAGCTTGGCCCTGGAAACGCCTTCCATGGACTGAACAGAGGAATCACAGTGGGGATTTTTCTAACAGCATATTAGAAAAGACGACACGACATAAGCCATTTCAACTTCCCATTGCTCTTAAGATAGGCAAATTATAATGCAGGCAACTAGAGAGCTTCCCCTTTGTGGGGAGACACAGCTCTGGCCGGGCCTTCTTTAGTTACTGGCTGAAGGAGGCTCACCGCTGCCACGTCTCCTGTTATCACCAAACACCTCACATCGTTTTGACCGGGCTCATGCTCTGAACTTTCTTCCCTGAAAGCCTGTATAGTCCATAGGCCATCAACGGTGGAAGAGTCACCTCCTCATTCCCTCTGTAGCCCCAAGTACCTACTAATAATGACATATTTTCTAAATCTATCAAAACTTTTGAAAAGCAAGCCTTTGTTTGGTTTCTTGTTTCCTGAGAATGTGTTCCAGAGTAGATATTTGGAAAATCCCTTTCTGTGTCTGAACTGTCATCTCCGCTAAGACCGTGCCATAGGTCCCACTACATTAACAGTGCTCCGCTTGTAAAACGTCCACCTACAGAACACGCTGAGCTACAGTAATCACTGTTCAGCTTCTCTAGACCCCTGAGATCAAATCCAGGCTTCTCAATAGTACAGCCTATCCCACCACCCCCCACCGCCACGTTTTGGGTTTTTGTGTTTTTTTGTTTTGTTTCTTGGTTGTTTTTTGTCTTTTTTCTTTCTTTTTTTCTTTTTTTTTTTTTTTTTTTTTTTGGTTGGTTGGTTTTGTCAAGACAAGACAGCCCTGGCTGTCCTGAACTCAAGCAATCCCCCTGCCTCTGCCCTCTGCCTCCCCACACCACCACCTGAGACAAACTTTGTTATTGCTGGCTCTCCACATGCTCTGTACCCTGCTTAGGCAGCAAAACATTGTTGGAGAAACACATGGGGGTAAAGTGATTTCCACTTAAAGGTCAAGGCCACAAACCTCAAATCCATCCTCAGCCCTGCCCAACAATCCTTTCTCCCTGTCATATTTTCCCTGCCACAACGATGCTTCCATTTTCTTCTTTTCTCCAATTTCTAACAGCACTCCCTCTGCTCATAACCTACTTTCTCCTCCAAGAAAATAGGACTGACCAGACAGAACTTCCCGGTATTTCCTCACAGTCAGAAAGCTACTGAATTCTTTCCCATGGCTCCAGGTAGAATCAAAGCAAGGTCCTTCCTGCCCTGTGTGCAGCTCTCACCAATTCTTGCCTTTTCTATTCAACAACTTTTTTCATTTCTTTATTTATCATCAATCAATTTCTTGTTCTGTACCTGATCATTTCATCACACAAACATACTATACATTCCTTATTTCATAGAAGAAGCCCTCATCGCTTCCTTTCACGAGGAAATGGGGTGAGGTGAGTATTGAAAGAGCTCTCGCCATAGAAGGGAGTAGGAAGGCAGTAAACTATAAGAATATGCCTGTGGGGTGAGACTACAGAGAAATGAGGGCCCAGCCCACGGGAACAAGCTCTGGAAAACCTTTCTAAAGAGAGGAGACAAGAAACAAAGAAGCCAAGCTGGGAGCCGGCTGCACTTGTCCAGCCAGGGAGCCAGGAAGAAAGGACAGAAAGGAGGCACAAAACCCAGGAGGAAGCTGCTTTGGTGTTTGAAGGTGGAAGCCATAAAGGCTTGGACTAGTGGGCGTAAGCTGCATCTGAAGGTAAACAGGTTTGCAAACCAGTGGAATGAGAGCTGTCACAGGAAGGCTGGGCCTTGGCGGTTGGGTACATTGGGTAAGTGGTGGCACTCTAGGACAGGGACCGTCAAGGACAAAAACTGACAGTGTGCAGTTGGGCACGGTGGTGCATGCCTGTAATCCTAGCACTCTGAGAGGCAGAGGCAGATGCATGTGGATGTCTGTGAGTTTTAGGCCAGCCTGGTCTACAAAGTGAGCCCTGGATAGCCAAGGCTACACAGAGAAACCCTGTCTCAAAAAAAACCAAAACCAAAACAACAACAAAAAAAAAAAAAGAAAGAAAGAAGAAAAGTTATAGTTTGGTATAAATCTATAGTCTGACTTGAGAGTTCAATTTTTTTTTTCTAAATGGAGATTTCCAGTAGACAACTGAATATATAGATCTGGAGATCAGAGCTAAAAGTAAAACTTGTAGAGAAATTAGGAGAGTCCAGTACAAATTACATCACCTACTATATGTACTAACTGGACTTGGTGACATATGCCTTCAATCCCACCGCTAATGAAGTGGAAACAGATGTCTATGAGGCCCAGCCTGGTCTAAAAAGTGAGTTCCAAGCAAGCCCAGACTAGCCTGTCTCAAAAACAAGTAAACAATAATATTAAAAATACTACATATATTGGGATTTTCTAGAAAAAAAAAAAAACAATCAGTGTATAAGGGGGAAATGAAGTTAAAAAGAAAATCAGCCAACTGGGCACTTGCCTGTTGTCCTAATGTTTGGGAAGTGAAGTCCAGAGGGTCAGGAGATTGGGATTATCCTTATCTTGGGAGTTTGAGGCCAGCCAAGACTACAGGAGACCCTGTCTCAAAGTGCAATAAAGAACTGGCTCAGTGATTTAGAAGGCCAACAAATCTACAGCCCATAGGCTGGGGAGCCAGCTGGCACTCTGCAAGCAGGCTGCCTCCTCTTCGGTGGGCCTCTGGCTTTTCTCTTGAGAGCGTGAGTGGGACAGCGCCCAGACATGCTTTACAAGATAATCTACTTGACTCTGAGTCCACTGATTTCAACATTAATTATACTTTAAAACACCTTCATAGCAATATCTAGTATTTAGCTAAACAAGCGGGTGACCATCACTAGGCCAGGTTGACACATAAACTTAATTCTCATGCTGTGGTGCAAGATGAAATCTCCCAGGGAGTTCATATATCTAGGGAAATGATGATGGCCCAGAAACAGAGCCCTGAAGACCAAATCACAGAGAGAAAAAGGAACCGGCCAAAGGGAAGGAGCTTGAAGGATGGGAAGTGCCCTAGTTTAAGGAGGGTGATCTACTGGATCCAGTGCTGCTGAGGAATCCTGTGAGATTGAAAACGATAAGGAACAGAACAGGAGCTGCAGGTGGTCAGTAGAGCCATCTCTTTCATTCTAAAACAGGGAAAAGCAGGGAGTGGGGAATGGGGCCTGGAGACAGATGTGTGATGGGCCAACAGTGTTGGGCTCCTCTGTGGTTTTGTTCCTCCAAGAAGGAGGTGATTATAGCATGCTGTCATACTGACATACTGAGGGAATACTCCAGACCTGGTGATGTGGCTGGTCTGCAGGAGAAAAGGACAAGGTGACTGCAGAACCGACTTCTTTGAACATGTACATATTATTCAGTGGGACTCTGAAGTAAAACCCAGGCTCTGTCTAACCAGAGACAAACTCTTCCACTTCCCAGCTCCTTTATCTCCTTCCACAGGATCCTCTGTGGTCCTTCCACCTCCTCATCTCACACAGACCTCCCCTTCACCCCAGTCATCAGCCTTCCATCATCCCTTTAATTACAGTGCCTCCTCTCACCACAGGGCTTTGCTGACTCCCAGGTGCTCCACAAACCCAGTTCAAACCTGTCTCCCTTGAGGATGCCATCAAAGAAGCCCAGTCCTATGAAACGTGCTCCATCACTGGACAGTCATTCTGCCTGATACTCACATAGTTGCAATTCTACTTTATGATCAATGATCAATGGCAGCCTCCTCTGGTATAGTGCAACTCTCTCTGTGACAGAGATGTTTATCTGTACTCACTCTCCCACCTCAATGCATGTGTGACTACTGAGCTCTTAAAAGCCAGGGCATGAATGTGGATCTGTTTATTTGGTTTCAGCTTGACTGACTGAAGTGTAAATAGCTGCAAGTGATTAAGGGACTACAATTACTGCTCTCACCTCTCTACACCCAGCACTTTCAATGTCGTGTGCACACACAGTAATCAGTCAGTAAATATTTGTCTAGAAATTAAATCTATAGGTTGAGGATATTAGTAGTTAATTTATAAAGGTTGTATCTTTTCCAAAGAGGGAGAAGACATGACAAACGTCAGGGGTCTCCTGTGGTTCTAGAGGGGTGATTTCACTTTCAAGAACTTGATCTATCTCAGGGGGAAGCTGGGACAACAGTGAAAATATTGGGTCATCTGAATGAACCCCCCTCAGTAATCTGTTTGGGAAATATCTAGGCTGTGGTGAGTGCACAAACGTGGTGGTCCACAAGGTCCGATGAATGCGCAGAGGGGAAGGAGATACTCCTGTGGGATCGCTGTTGAGGACTCATCGGTCGAACGGCCTCAACCCATAGCCTGAGTTTGATGTTCTCCACTGGAAGAGGGGAAGAAGACGTCCTCATGAAATGATCAGAGTTACCTTTTCAGGTGGAGAGCTGGCTCCGTGGCTAAGAGCACTGGCTGCTCTTCCAGAGGACTCGGGTTACTTATTCAACTCCTCCAGTGACTTATTTAACTCCTGGAGCCTTTCCTTATCAGCAACAGCAACCTCTGCTCACAGAACTATGATTAGCTCAGTGCTTACAGAATTTACAGCAGGCTTGTGGCCATCACTGTTTGAGGCTTCCCTCTATTACTACTATTCTGTGAGTAACAAGAGGTAATGAAATACAACAGAACACCATTCCAGCCAGGTGTTATGACACGGGAAACACTGTTCTTCACCAAAACCCCAGAAGCACAGCTTTTCACTTCTCAAGTTGGTGCACAGTAACACTTAAAAGCCTATCTTTATTTCTTCCTGCTCACTAAGAACCAGGAGGCCATTAACCTTGTAGGGTTATTATGTACTGTTGGGCTCAATGGCTCCAAAACTTCAGAAACGCTCAGACTTAGATTTAGAAACTGATCCTAGTAGTCTGTTCCAAGAAAATAATCCTCGATGCAGCAAGAATCTACATAAAATAAAAATACTTCCTTCCTGTTATTGTCATGTGAAAAAGAAAAGGATGCGAAACGGCATGTCGGCTCACACCTGTAATCTCAGCACTTGGGAAGCTGAGGCAAGAGAATTGAGAGTTCCATGTGGGTCTGGGTTTGAACAGTGAGCACTTGTCTCAAAACCAAAATCCTGGGCTAGAGCCTTGCCTCAGTGGCCAAGAACACCTGTGGCTCCTCCAGAGGACCCAACTTTAGTCCTAAGCACCATGTCGGGTGGCTCGCACCTGCTTCACCGTAACTCCAGCTCTAGGAGACCTGACACCCTCTTCATACCCCATAGTGCGGCACGTGCGTGCCCTGCACATGGCATCCAGATAAGCAGGCACACGCATACATACACGTAAATAAAGTTTTCATTTAGAAAAGGGGCACGGGGTGCTGGAGAGATGCCTCTGTGGTTAAGAGCACAGGTTACTCTTCTGGGAGTCAGGGGTTTGAGTCCCAGAACTAACACGTTAGCTCACAACTGCTACTCCAGCTGAAGGCAACCTTTGACTGCCGTGGGCATGCAGGTGAGGCAGACATCCAGACAGGCAAAACACCCACACACATGCAAATGATAATAAAACAAAAATTACCAAAAAATAAAAGGGGCTGGCAAGATGGCTCACTGGTAAAGGCACTTGCTATATGAACCTGATGACCAAGTTCTATCTTAAGAACTGCTGTAAAGGCAAAAGGAGAAAACTGAACCCACAGAACTGTTCTCTGACAGGAGTGTATGTTCCAGAGACCCGAGGAGGGCATCCTCCACCTCACCCCTCTCAGTAAACCTGGAGATAGTCTGCTAGCCAGCAAACCCAGCAGCCCTTTGTCCTCCCCCACCTCCCCACAGCACTGGAATGACAGCTAGATGCCGGTCATGACCAACTTTTCATCCCTGACCTATTGAGCATCTCCCAAGCCCATCTCTACTTTAATAAATATTTGTACAAATAAAACCTCAATATTCAATGACTGTGTTGCAGGATATTTGACTATTATACACAGAAAACCTAATTGTTAGCAAAACATAAAAGCTTAAATAGATGTCAGATGCAGTTAGGTGTGACCTGAAGAGAAGCAGCTTGGGTGTGCCTCTGAAAGCCTCCATGTACAAGTCTGCTAGAGAATGGAACGTTCCTATTTTAGGGCACGTTGCTCGGGAGCAGTCCTGTGGTCTTCGCTCTATGACCCTGAGGCAAAGCCAGCTGCACGGCCTGGAGCTACCCCACTTTAAAGAACACTACTGACTTAGCTGGAGTCACCCACCAAGACAGTAACATGGTGCAGCTGCCAAGAGTACAAGGGGGAGCTAGAGACCTCTGTAGCAGTTAGAGCTGTGAGAGCTCTGCCTTGGCCTGCAAGAGCCCACAGGAGGACCGCTGAGGAAGAGACAGGGATGTTCTCTCTGGGCTGGCAGGACAGCACAGAAGAATTCTAGGAAGAGAAACGGAGACTTGCTCGGTAGAATCACACAGAGATTTCTAAAGAGCTTTCGGTGTAGTTACAGAATCAGTCTTGTAAACAGATATTTTGTGTTACAGTTCAAAAAATAAAGTTACCTCACTGAGCTCACCTTAGTTCACACCTCCCGTGTCTCTATTGGTATAAATATTAGATAATTTAAACGGATATTACAGACTATCTTAAGTTTCATTTTAAAAAAATAAATTACACCGAGAACTGAAGAGATGGCTTGGGTAAAACACTTGCTTCATCAGCCTGACCTGAATTTAACCCTTAAAGCCCACAAAAAAGCCAGTTGTGGTGCCACACAGCTGCTATCCCTCCACTCCTACAGAGGGGTGTGGCAGAGACAGGACAGGCTGCTGAAAGCTCACAGGCTGGTCTGGAGCAGGCTTCACAAGTGCAGAAACAAGAGAGACACCACTTCACCAGGGAAGGGGGACAGTTCTCGGAAAAGTTGTCCTCTGAGCACATGTACTATGGTGCACAAAAGAAGTAAAAATTCATAGCTAAACCCAACTTCCAGAAATCCTCACTTCTGCACGATAAAGCCCCCGGCTGCCTCCCTACCCCCTCCTCTTTGATTCACTCCCAGTGGAGAAGCCATGATACGTTGTTACAGACAGCAGACTACACAAAGACTACCAGGGAGACAGATACTGACAAGCTGGATGACTTTAAGAATGAGGTATGCCTCGTTCACCTCTCCTCTATTGCCAGCTCGGGCACTTGAGCAGATGCCCAAAACACATCTGCTGAAGGGACAAACAACTGCGTGGTGAGGTCAGAGCTCTGTTGGGGTGCCTGTGCCTGGGGGGAGCTTCATTTGCTTACGGAGAGCAATCCCTGCAGAGGCAGCCCTGAGAGCAGACAGGTCTGGGCCTGATGCCCGCAAGAGAGAACAGGTTCCTCAGCCACCCGCATCTGCTTCCCCCGCTGTAAAACAGAATTCAGTCCAACAACCACATAGTCTGTTGTGGGGATTAGGTGAGAATGAGAGGCCCTGAGATGAAAAGGGGAAAACATCAAAGCAGGAGCTAAGGGTGAGCTACACAGGAGCCCTCAAGCTAGTGACGGGTAGTGTCTGGGCAGATGCTTTGGGCAGTCTGTCACTCAAGTACTCTCAAAACATAAATCTGCTTTCCACACTTAACAGCCGTAAGAGGCAGCCAATGTGCAACAATATTAAGTTCACGTTCACTGATATTGACAGTCTGCCTGCTCTTCAGGCTAAAGACACTGGAATACTCCACCAGGCAGAGCCAACGCTTCCTGTATCAGCAAGCCATTTGAGGGGCATCTCATCCACAGGCATGGCTGAGATGTACCTGGCATGGAGGCCTACTGCCCAACCTCCAGTTTCAAACGCCACCATGACTTCCAGGAACACCTAACACAGCCCCAATAGCACGAGCATCATGCCTAAGGCAGGGGGGGTGCGCCAACGCTAAGGTAGGTGGGATACTATAGCAGTCAGAGGAAGCTACCAGCATGCTCCCGGGAGAGCTAGCCACCATGCACAGTAATGTTCTACATTTCATTTCCTCATCATAAGCAGGTGATACCACCACCCACGCCACTGATGGCATTTCCAGGACTTAGTCGGAGAACATGCACAAGCCTCTGGCACAGAGAGGATCGTGTCAATGATTGAGCGTGGGTGCTCAGAACGTAACCCGAGTCCTCTGGAAGAGCAGCCAGTGCTCTTAGCCACGGAGCCAGCTCTCCACCTGAAAAGGTAACTCTGATCATTTCATGAGGACGTCTTCTTCCCCTCTTCCAGTGGAGAACATCAAACTCACCATGCAGGCGGTATCCTCTCCTCGCTTTGCCACCGTTGCTTTTGCACAATCAAAGCCAAAGCAGTAAAAATGACAGGTAACATGTCCTGAGGGTGGGTCTGAGTCTGAGGGTCACCAGAGGCCACGGACACCCCCAGGGCTCTGAGAACCATACTCTACCGAGCCTTCTTTGTTCCCACAGCAGCCTGTGCTCACACCAGAGGGATAGGTGGAGGAAGACGAACACTGTTGCTTTACTCCCTCCACATGCCCAGGCCTCCACTTCCCTTTGAACTACTAGGCACAAAGGCTGGTACTTTCTGAGTACTGGGCATTTGGCTGAATTCCTACTTTTGGCTGGAGTCCTTGGACTATCCTGACCCATCAACAAAGCCATAGCACCATGGTTCTAGAGGCAACTTTCTATTTTCCTCCACCAACCGTTCTTGCTGTAAGAGTGTAGAATCACACAACAGTTTCTCATGGCTTCTTCTGTGGAGCTTGAGCTTGACTGATTTTCATAAGACCCTGACAGGACACCTGAATCCATCTTAGTTTGTGTTTGAGTCAAATATTTTTCAGAATTATTTCTAAGAGGGAAACAAGATTTGTAAAATCAGTTAAGTCACACCATGAAGGCAGCAAATACTGCAGCAGGAACTAGGTTCTGGATTATCAGGCAGAGTAACTTCAAGAACAGGAAAGACCAAGTTACACCATGGCTACACTAGGTAGAGGCTGGGGGTAATATGATTCTCCTGTGGGAGCACCTTAACAGTCACAAAGAGGAGTAAGTCATCAGCCAGGAAGGCCTCAGCCAACAGTAAAACCCTACCAAAACAAACAAACAAGCCCACAAGCCAGGCAGAACAGAGGACATAAAACACACAATTAGCATCACGGTTTATAAAAACAAACAGACCCTTACCTGTTTGGTCAAGTTGAAGCAAAAAACAAGGGACACACATAGATTTAAGTAACGTCTTTTCCTGGAAGAAGTTGAGAAACGGGGAGAATGAATGACAAGCAAGATCACAACCAACAGAAAAGAGTCTCACCCAGCTTTGTGCCTTCCTCTGCGCCAGCCTTCTCTAAGAACTCTCAAGTCCGGTAGAAAAGGCTCACCATACATCCTTATTCACAGTGTCAGGATGCATGTGTGTGGGTCAGAAGACAGCTCCGTGGACTGGCTTCTCTCCTTCCACCAGGTGGGTCCCATGGATGAACTCACATGGTCAGGATAAGTGGCAAGGGCCTTCACTTGTAGAGCCCTTCTGCCCACCCGCTCTCCAGCTCATTTTTATGTAACTCAAGAGATTCTCCCTATTGACAGTAATGATCTTTGATAGAGCATTTGAAGTATGTTGATTTTATTCTATTGTATTTAATTACCTATATGGCTTTGTAAATGACATTTTTACATGTTTGGGGACTCAGTGGACCCAACCATGAAATGGGTTTATAATGAGAATGTTTTTTTGTTGTTGTTGTTGGGTTTTTGCTTTGTTTTTTTCCAGACAGGGTTTCTCTGTACAGCCTTGGCTGTCCTGGACTTGCTTTGCAGATCAGGCTGGCCTCAAATTCACAGTGATCCACCTGCCCCTGCCTCCCAGAGTGACAGAATTACAGGCGTGCGCCACCATAGCCAGCTAATGACTGTGTTTTTAAAAGCACTAGGATACTTAGTGTTTCCCAAACACTATATGATATTCCAGGAGGGAAAAACACATCTTTAAAACATTCAAATATTCATTTTTAATATTTTGGCCAAAAATCTTCAACCAACACATCCATTAAAAAATCATATGCTTTTCTAACTATGGTGATGCATGCCTGTTAACCCAGGACTAGGAAGGGTGAACAAGAAGATTATTGTAAGTTCAAGGTCAGTTTGAACTTCATAGTGCCTTCCAGGCCAATATGGGCTACATAGAAACACAAAACAGCGTCTTCAGAAATGGCTCAATCAGTAATGTAATTGCTCTGCAAGCGTAAGAACCTGAGTTCCGGGGGCTGGAGAAATGGCTCAGAGGTTAAGAACACTTGCTGTTCTTCCAAAGATCCTCAATTCAATTCCCAGCAGCCATATGGTGGCTCACAACCATCTATAGTAAGATCGGGTGTGCAGGCAGAATGCTACATAAATAATAAATAAATAAATAAATAAAAGAACCCAAGTTCAGATCTCCACAGCCCACACAGTAAACTCAGCACGGCAGTGCAAGTCTCGATCCCAGTGCTGTCGAGGCAGAGACAGGCTCTCCTGGAGTTCACTGGCCAGACGTTAGAGCTGATCAGTACAGCCCAGGTTCAGTGAGACCTGTCTCAGGAAATGAGAGGGAAGCCAGGCGTGGTGGCATACACACCTTTAATCCCAGCACTCCGGAGGTAGAGGCAGGCTCTGAGTGAGGCCAGCCCGGTTTCTACGAAGGGAATCCAGGACAGCCAGGGCTACACAGAGAAACTCTGTCTCAAAAAAAAACCAACCAAACAAACAAACAAAAAAAAAAAACGAAAGAAAGAAAGAAAGAAAGAAGGAGGAAAACAATTGAGAAAGGCACTTGGCATCAGCCTCTGTCCTCCACACAAAAGCTCCTGTGCATATGCATATATGCACACACACATATACCACACACCAACACACACACCACAGAACAGAAACAAGCCAAAAACATGAATGCTCAAGACTGTGAAAATTATACTAGTAAAAAACAACATTTTACTAAATAAATAAAAGTTACTTTTACCAAATTTACACAACTGAATAGCATTTGAATTTGTGATAAAAAAAGAGACTGCTACAAAGCATTTACATACAACCCACAAAGAATCTATCAGTAATACTTTAGGAAACTGTAGAATCATATCCTTTATCACACAGTAAAAAACATTTAAAGGCCTAGAGTTCATGGAAATCATCAGTCAAGGGGAGCGGGAGGGTGGCTCAGCAGTGAGAACACTCGCTGCTTTTTCAGGGAGCAGAGCTCAGTTCTCAGCACCCACAGCAGGAAGCTCGAAACTGCCTGCAGCTCCAGCCTCAGGGGATCTGACCTTGCTTGCTTCCTTCACAGGCAGGAACATACAGCACACACGAGAGAAACCCTGTCTGGGGGGGGGGGGGCCAGGAAAGGGCCAACTGAGGTTATAGAGTGAAACTCTCGTCTTGAAGAAGAAAGGAGGCTGGGCAGCGGAAGAGGAAGAACAAGTAAAGAGCTGATATTTAGAGAAGCAAGTTGGGCAGGCAGCTTAAAGCGCTAGCCGTGCAGTCCTGGCAACCTGAGCTCTGATCTTTACAGCCTGCAGCAAGTCAGAAGGAGAGCACCGATTCTAAGTTGTCCTCTGACTTTATACCCACATGCACCCATACACATCACACACAGTGATAACACATTTTTAAGAGTTCATGTTTGCCAAGACAAAACCAGAATCTATTTGTCCAAAAGACTTGGGATTACTCAGATACGGTATTTAAAAAGGCTGTCAAGGAACCTGTACTTTCTAAGTACATACACGATGAACACTGCTTTACAGGAGAACGCCCTCGTAACAGACTTATTTACAACAGGGATGAGTAAAAGGGCAAGCCCCAACTAAGTGGAGAGCTAGGAAATAGTGACATCTCTAGAATTGACGGATAGGAGATACTAAGGATGAAAGTTATTACAGGTCAAAGGTCGGCAACAACTCCCTGAGAATCCACCTACCCATCACTACTAGATCATCCCTAGATCACGACATCCAGAGAAGTAGCACAGCTTTCACAAAGAACCAGAGCGGGACCGGAAGTGGTCAAAACCTGAAGCTGTCCCAGACAATAAACCATTCGAGGCAAGCGCCCAGGGTGGCTGCTGATCCCTTAGGGACAATTGTACTTGGGATTCACTATATTTGGAATTAATGCTGATTGGTTTTACTTGGATAAAACCCAATATTGAAGGGCCTGGGGAGGTGGCTCAGTCTGTACAGTGCTTGCTGTCCAAGCCTGAGGACACCCGACACCCACTGAAGAGCCTGGCTCAGAAGGTTTGGAACTCTAGCACTGGGAAGATAGAGAGGGACAAATCCCTGGAGCTCATCAGCCAGCCAGGCCGGCGATTAGCATCAGTGAGTGAGAGACCCAGTGTCAAGAAATAAGGTGGAGGCGAAGGAGGAAGACACCTGATCCCGCCTCTGGCCTCACACACACACACACACACACACACGTACGCATGATCAAACATAAGCACATACATGTACTTCACTCAATGGTCAGATATTGGAATTAAGTCCAAGACTTTCGTCCTGATAGGAAAGCAGAAAAAGTACGTAGTTGTTTTTTGGTTGTTTTTAACAAACACTTCCATGGCATTTTCTGTGTGCCAGGAGTATTTGTGGCTTCTATAAATATTAACTACTTTAAACTCACACTAAAATCATGACATAACTACTATTACTATACACATTTACTGATGAGGAAACTGAGGCATACGAGGCTTAGCCATGATCACAAGGGTAACAGCAAGCCACGAACCAAGAGCCAAACTCTAACTTTGAAGTCCAGGATCAAACCTATTATTTGGTAACAAATAAGATCAGAAATCTTAATAATTATAGAGCTAACAGAAACCAGTCATCTATTAGTCTAGGGCCATCACCTTTCAGGTTTTTTTTTTTTAAGGTGAAGGGTGGAATCTTCAGGCAAGGTAAAGCAGGGTCGCCAGAGAGAGATAGCTAGGTGAAGACTTCACAGCAGAGTTCCAGTTCTCAGCCCTTGTCTAACTCTCACAACTTGTACTGCCTGTATCCCTCATTCAGTATTCAGCATGCTATCCTCTCTATGCATTCTCTCTCTCTCTCTCTCTCTCTCTCTCTCTCTCTCGTGTGTGTGTGTGTGTGTGTGTGTGTGTGTGTGTGTGTATGCGTATGCACGCGTGCGTGCTAGAGTAGGTTTGGAGGCCTGGGGTCAGAATCAAGCATCTTCCTCAATCACTCTTGCTTCCTGCATCACCATCATCACCATTACTATTATTTGTTGTTGTTATTTTCAGACAGGGTCTTACAAAGTAGCTCTGATGGGTCTGATGGGTCTGGAACTCACCACAGACCAGGCTAGCCTTGGACTCACAGAAACCCTGCCTCCGCCTGCCCCTGCCTCCCAGTGCTGGAGCTAAAGGTGTGGTGGTTCTACCTTATTTTTTGAGGCAGGGGCTCTCATTGAACTAGAGCTCAGCAGTTAGATCCAAATGACGGGCCAGCGAGCCCAGATCAGTCCAGTCTGTCTCTGCTTTCCCAGCACATGAATTATACACAGCATGAGGCTTTTTACATGGGTGCTAAGCGTCTGAACTCAGGTCCTCAAGCTCATGTGACAAGCACTCTACCAACCCAGACGTCCACCCGGTCCCTACTTCCCTTTTTAAACCATACATTCTACCTTCTCAGTTTGCTGACAGCCCCTCACAATGGGATTTATGTCTTCTACCTGTTAACTTATTCTCAACACACTGCGCCCTGCTCCCTCCTCCTTCCCCCTCCTCCACCCCAGGATCACTGCAGCCTGAGGTGGCAATGACACAGGCTGTGCTCCCAAGAAACAGATAAAAAGATCCCCTGAGCACAGGTGTTCTCAGTCTGTACACCTTCCATTTTTGTACTTGGAAAGAGAACACACACATTCACACAAATACCCACACACATTCACACACACATGAGAATGAGAAAGAGAGAAAATGAAAGAGAGAGAATGAGATCATGCAAGTGCACATCAGTTCCTAAGACCGAACCTAGACAGATGGTTGGGCTCAAGAAACCACTGGCTTGCTAAGGGTTATGGCACACACTTTTAATTTCAGCTCTTGGGAGAGCCAGAGGGAGGTGGTTATCTGTGATTTTGAGGCCAGTCTAGTCTACTTAGAGTCCTAGGACAGCCAGGGCTACATAGAGACACTCTCTCAAAACAAAACAAAACAGAAGCCACTGGCTTGGGTGGTGTAGGTCAGAGGATCAGGAAGTGGAGGTCCTGCTTGGCTACATAAAACTTTCAAGGCCTGTCTCAATGTGACAGTGACAAACACAATTCCTTTGGGTCTGGGAAGGGAGAGGAGACTGTATGAAAGTGAAAAGTCTTGACACTTCAGCACCCTCTGACACAGCAGGCCAGCTTGTCCTGAAGCCTCACCTTCACCCTTCTCTCTGTGGTTACGGCTACTCCCAGCTGGATTAAACCAGCTGCCCAGGGATGTGATCACTGTCCCTTTCTCCCTGATAAAAATCTAAGCTTATAAACCAAGTAAAGGCACCGGTTTTTTCATAAAGTCACTTTCCCCACAATAAGCCAGAACAAGAGATAGTAGAAAAAAAGCTGAAAGCACCCAAAACCTTAGTACGTATTCCCCAGCGACAAGCTCAGAGAGTATGCAAAGCAACCCCACCACCTCCCTAGCCTTGGTGGCCTTTACCACACTGCGCTTCGAAAAGGCTCAGAAAACAACTGCTCACGCAAAAATTTATCCTCAAGTCAATATTCACGATTCCACTGAAGAGAGGTGCGCAGCTGCAAGCCCTTTCAAAGATGCAGCCCAGTTGTTCACACTCACAAGCCTGTCAACTCCCCAGCTGAGAACGACTTGGCTGACAGCCTTACCTCAGGACAGCGTTTGCTGGTGGCCACAGCACCAGTGCTCAGCCGCCAGGCTCTGGAGTCTGGAGGAGTGCTGGTGGAGCCTGCCAGGTTTTGAATGAAGTGATGATCCTTAGCTACAAGCATTGTGAACAAAGATGGTGATTATCAGGAAAGAAAGCAGGATGACACACTGGCTAATACCAGGGTCAACCTGAGAGCTGCACAATTTCAGCCCAAGGACAAAACACTGGATGCAAGGAAGGACTCCAGCGAGTATGGTCCATGGAGCTGTTCTTCCCTGGAGACCTCTCTTCGGGGTCAGCTTGCCACACTCTGTCACGAGAGCCTGACAGGCCGTGATATGAACCGCCCCTGGGAGCCTTAGGGAAGATCTGAAGACCTGGGCTGCACTGTCCCATCAAGCTTGGGGGTGAGTGCAAAGAGGGCAAAAGAAAGATGCAGAAAAACAAACAACTGAGTCATGATTTCCCCCAAATGACTTCTAGACAAACTGAAAGGATCTTCAAACTCCCGGGAGCAAGACTGAAAAGCAAGACAAAAAAATAAACAACAACAACAAAATGCCTTCCATTTTCCATTTCCTCCCCAGGATGCTGACAAGGCCCAATAAGGCATCAAAGTGAGCAAGAGGGACAGGGAGAAGGCATAAGGTGGTAGAGTGCCTACCACACAAACATCAGACCCCCAGCACCCACGTAGAGACGGCACAGCCTGGCACATGTCTATAGGCGTTGTACTGCAGTGAATCCCTGAAGCTCACTGGCAGGCCAGCCTGGCCAAACTGGTGAGGAAGGAAGAGGCCAGGAAGAGGCTGTCCCAAAAAGCAAGCTGGAAAACAATTGAGGAAGACAACTCTGTACTCTACACACATGTGCACACACATGTGCAAGTGCGTTCACATGAACACATGGACATACCTGCATCCACAGGCACACACGCGCGCGCACACACACAGGAAAAGTGAGCATGGGGCTAACAGGATTGGCTCAGCCAGTAAAAGCGCTCGCTGCCCAGCCTGACAGCTGGGTTCCATCCCTGGAACCCACATGGCAGAAGAAGAGGGCTGATCCCCCCAGTTGTCTCTGACCTTCATATGTATACTGTAACTCATGCATGACGGCCACACACACACATGCACACACATGCACACGAACACAGTCAATCAATCAATCCTTTTTCTAAAGTAGGCACAAATCCAGCTTGGTGACATGTCACTGCTTCACAACGACACTGTGGCCCAGCACCGTCAATGCCTCTGACAGCCACCTCTGGCTTGTAAAAACCTCTCTTCTTCTGCCCTATCTTTAGTCCTTGTCTGGGGTGATTATTTTTAGAACTGGAGCATTTTTCTTCAGTCTTCTCAGTATTTTCATAGTTGATACTTGTATTTGCTCAGACCTATGGCAGTAACACACACCAGTTGGGACTATAGCAATGACACAGCGAGTGCCTCGCTTATTTTCATGCCAAGTAATATTCCCTTGTGTGGTTGTATCCAATCTATCCGTCTGTTCAGTTAGTTCGTGGACAATGGGGCTGTTGCTGCTTTAGGGCTATTATGAATATAGCTGCTAGAAACATCACCTACATGAGCCTTTCTGAACAGTGTTTTAAATTCTTTTGTGAAAATGCCTGTAAGTAGAATTTCTTATATGATAACTGGTAAACTTCTCAAAGAACCCGAACTGTTTGTCAGAGCAGCTGCCCCGCCTGCTTCCATAGCAGTTTGTGAAGCAGTCTGCCCCACCCTTTCCAGAACGAATTGTGTTAGTTATTATGGCCAGCCTATCCACCCGAAGGCTGCGCTCCCGTCGGTGTTCTGAGACAGGGGCTTACAGGTCCAGCCTCAGACTCACTCTGTAGCTGAGGGCGGCCCTGAGCTCCTGACCCTCCTCCCTTCTCCTAGGTGCTGGAATTAGAGGCACGCGCCACGACGCTGACTCACTGTGGTGCTGGTTCACCTCCCTCAATGGCGAGTAATCTAAACACATTTTCATGCTTTTAAGATTTGCTGACTCTTTGGAGAAAGGTCTGTTTGTCTTTGTCTTATTTCTCTTGTGTCACTGGAGTTCCTCATGTAGTCTGGACCCAAGCTCTCCATTAGAGAGATAATTTACAAATGTTTCTCATACTCTATGTCTTTCCATTGCATTTGATGATGTCTTTATAAGGTTTTGGTTTTTTTTTAACTTTGTTTTGTTCTGTTTTGTTTTGTTTGATACAGGGTTTCTCTGTATAGCCTTGGCTCTCCTGGACTCACTCTGTAGACCAGGCTGGCCTTGCACTCACAGAGATCCACCTGCCTCTGCCTCCCAGAGTGCTGGGAGTACAGGCACATGCCACCTCTCCTGGCTTCCGCCATTACGCCTGGCTTTTTGTTTTGTCTTTGTTTTTTATTATTTTGATAACATCAAATTCACTTATTTTCTTTTCCTTTTTTGCTTGTTCTTGCTGTGTCATGTCTAAAAATGACTGGGAACCAGTCACAAAGGTCAAGAGTTCTTTACTGCTTTTCCTATGAATTTTACAGCTTTATTTTCATATTTAGGTTATGGTCCATTTGGGTTAGTTATTTTTATCTAGTGTGAGGGAAGGGATCTAGCTTCACTTTCAGTGTGTGGATTACTGGTTTCTTCAGTATGGCTTATGGAAAAAAGTTCTCTGTTGGCATTTTTGCCATCCTTGGTGAAAATTAATTAGCCATAAATGAAAGGCCTATGTTATTAATCATCAGGTACACCATAGCTTCACTTAGGCTGAATTTAAGCCAAATCAGGTCATTTTCTCCAAACAGGAAGCCAGACTTCCATCTTTCATTATGTACTCTCTAAAGTATGTGTTAGACTATGAATATGTGTTGTTTTTATAAAAGCAATTTTAAAGTTAACTAATTAAAAATAATCTCTATCACCCAAAGCCAAACATTAGGCAGAGCTTGGGGAACCCTACAGAAGAAAGAGGTAGGAGCCAGAAGGGTCAAGGACACCTGGGCTCACAGGAGCTCACAGAGACTGAACTGAGCTCACAGAGACACCCAGGGAGAGCTTGAATGGGTTTTTACACCAACCATTTAAAAGTACTAATACTCAAACTATAGAGAAAGGGGCTAAGGAAATAGCTCAACGGGAGACACCTCGTACCTAGCATAGACAAGAGTCTGAATTCAATTCTTGTTACTGTAAAAAGCAAATATGGATGGGGGGGTGGATGGACAGACAGACAGATTGATAAAAGTGCAAAGTGACATAGAAACTTTCTTGGACCTCAGATACTGGTGATGTAGTTTAAATGTTTATGGAAAAATGTCATATGTTGAAATGTTTACTGCTCAATTGAAGGTTATCAGGAGGCAGGTGTCAGTGAAGTGAGTAGGCCCCTTAGGATACATACTGGCATAAACCCCTACGTGCTCCTTGTCCCTTCCCACAGAAGGACACAGCAAGACTATGAGCCAGGAATCAGGAATTGGGACTTAATCAGCCATGGGATCTGCCGAGACACCGCTATTGGAATTCCTAGACTTCAGAATGTAGGGAAAGAATGGCACTGTTTATAATGGCACTTTACGGTAATTTGCTATAGATTAGGCCTGAAAAGCCAAGACAACAAAAAATGGATTCTCAAAGAAAAAGTAAAATCAATCCCATTTAATGACAGGCTCCCAAGGAGCAATGCGGCTTCTATTTGTCACGGAATACACCAGCTCAGACTCTAGTGTCGGTCTTGCACAGCTGGGACTGTAAGACAGGCCTTTCAACACTTGCATCAGTACAAGCATGGCTCCCTGGGTCTCATCACAACCTCCCGAGCCACAACTGCAAGGCAGGAGCCCACACGCATGTGCCCTTGTATGCACACACATGCTTGTGTGCAGGTATGCATTCATTGTATTTTCCCCAGATGTTCTAATCCACACTCTTAATCAAGAACTGTCAGGCTGTCCCACCGATGACACCCCAATTTTTAAATTAATCTTTGGTGTTCGTTTCCTCTTTTTCACTTTGATTATGCAGAAGACAACACAGAAACAAGGGCTTCTGGTGGTGGCAGCTATGGAAAGAAGGTCGTGGGATATCATCCCTGGAGAGACTTTTGGAGTCAGTAGGCCAACTGCTCCTACTGAGGTCAAGGCAGGTAATTAGCTGGTGTCAGAATTTGCTCAGCCACTCAAGCTCCTAATTCCATTATGCCTGACTGACTCCTCCACCTGATGACTGACTCTGCCAGAGGGTGATGATTCCTTACATAGCACCCTGCCAAGGACACTGCCCAGCTAACTATTAAGCTTGGATACCTGCCAATACTCAGATCCTAGCACAAAGGGACATCACAAGAGTCTATGATTAAGAAAAGCTGCAGTCTCGCTAAGGAGAGACTGTCTACCAAAATAAAAGGAAAACAAACAGATGATGGATACACTTACTTGTATGTCTACCATCTCTCTATAAATCATGTTATTCAACTAATTAAAATCACTAGAATTGTCCCTTAAAATTTGCCTGTAAAACAAATTTTATGAGTTTGCCACTTGTTTATCATTTTTGTGTCCAGATTTTTCATCAATCATTAAAAACAATTTCTATTTAATCTTTAGAAATTTCGCACATGTATATAATATATATTAATCATTTTTTTTCAATTTGAAATAAAATTCGAAGCAGCATTTAAGGAAATATATTAAGCAAATGTTGTAAGAACATCATAGAAGCAGATGGTCAGAAAAAACTGTAATTATGAACTTTTTCTCTACATTTTTACTCACAATCAACCTCTAATACATTACCCACTTCTAAACCCAAAGGTAATAACAAAATATGCTCCATAATCTTATTTATAAAAATCAGCATGGAGATCAACAGAAGAACTTGACTAGCTCAGAAATAGACAAATACAGAATAACTTATGTACAAAGCCATTAAGAGGAAATGTGTAAGGCTGTTTGTTTTTGAGACAGGGACTTGCTAGCTTCACACCTGTGACTAGTAGTCATAGGCTTCGGCCTCCTAAATTCAGGGATTCTAGGTATGTACAAGCACAGCCACATCTGGTGAGAAGCTGAATTCTTAAATAATATGGTAATAACATGATGATTTGCTAAAAAGGCTTTTTTTTTCTTCATTTCAGTGGCTTAGAGTTAGCTTTTTCATTTATTTATTCACTTTACATCCAGATTGAAGGCCCTCTCTCCTCTCCTCCCAATACCCCCACCTCTCCCTGCCCCCCCTTCTCCTCAGCAAAGGGGAGGCCCTTCATGGGTACCAACCTGCCCTGGCTCACAGCAGCAGGAGGGGGCACATCCTCTTCCTCCCCGCTGAGGCCAGACAAGGCAGCTGGGCCGGGGGAAAGGGATCTAAAGGCAGGTGACAGTCAGGCCCTGCTGCAGTTGTCAGGGGCCCACAGGCAGACCAAGCTGCATGTGTCTAGGTGCAGCCATGCATGCTCTTCTGTTGGTGGCCAGTATCTGGGAGCCCTCGTGGGGCCTTCTTTTTTTTTTTTTTTTTTTTTAACCTTAGTGAAAAACTATATAACTAGGAAACTTTCTCTGGGTTTCCAGTAACTAAACACGTGACTGGAAGCCTTTCCTAGGTAAGCTTCTAGACAATAACTTCGTAAATTTAAAGGAAAAGAACAGCTACATCAGTGAACTTCAGCTGAGCAGAGGTCTCTGGAGAGCCCGCAGAGGTCTCTGGAGAGCCCGCAGAGCTGAGCTGCTGTGGCCCTGGAAGCCCCAGGGTGGAGAATCTGAAACCTTCCCAGCCCTAGGGCAGCCTCAGAAAAGTGTCTTCCCATGTGCAAACTGTGCGAAGACTTAAAGGTTCTCTCCAGGACAGCGGAGAAGAACTGAGCAAAAAGGGCCCAAAGGTAAGCTGACCTGTCAAGGCCAATACCGCAGCCGTTTTGTGCTCTGATCTGCTCTTCTCAAGCGCGGTTAAAGTAACAGCGCACAGCTTTGGACAAGCTCCCGTTTAATCTGCTCCACAGCTGGATTCCATTTTAGGAATTCTTCTGTGTTTTGCCTCATTTTCAGTACACAATCATCAACACAATTGCCACAGCCCACGAGATGCCACCTTTTTTTTTTTTTTTTTTTTTTTAATTACATCAACTGGTTTTAAAAAAAGGGCCACAGGCCACAGTGCTTGTGGAGGTCAGAGGACAAGCCACAGAAATGAGATCTCTCTTTCCACCATGAGGACAGAACTCAGGGCTCAAGCCTTTAACCCAAGCATGTGAGAGGCAGAGGAAACAGAGCTCTGTGAGTTCAAGGACAGCTTGGTCTACATCATAGTGCGTTCTAAGCCAAGCAAGGCTACACAGTGAGACCTTTTGTCAAACAAAACAAACCAAAACCCAAACAACAACGACAAAATCTCCAGAGGACTATTACCTGCTGAGACATCTCCCAGACCTCTAGTTAATCTTTTAAACTTTTTGAACAATATAACTTCAAAAGATACCAGAACATTCATACACACACACACACACACACACACACACACACTCAAATGTGTCTTTCTTCACACACAGACATATGCCTACTTTTTTTTTTTTTTTTTCTGATACAGGGTTTCTCTGTGTAGCCTTGGCTGTCCTGCACTCACTTTGTAGAACAGGAACAGGCTGGTCTCAAACTCACAGCAATCCTCTTGCATCTGCCTCCCCAAGTGCTGGGATTACAGGCGTGTGCCACTGCACCAGGCACCAACCCTTAAAACTGCATTAAAAACTGCTTCTTGGGAGCTGAGGAAATGGCTCAGTTAAAGCACTGGCCATGCTGATGAAGAGCAGAGTTTGGACCCTAAACAGAGTTGCTGGGGATGCTGAGGACACAGGAGGATCCCAGGGCTTCCTGGCTAGTCTTGTTAAACCGACGAGTTCCAGATTCAGTGAAAGGACTTGTCTCAAAAGGTGAGGTGGAAAGTTAACAGGGGAAGCGTCAGGATCTGATCTCCACACACACACACACATTTACATGCATGCATGCACGCACGCACGCACACACACACACCAGCTTCTAAGAAGCTCCAACTTTGCCTCATAAAAAATATGCAACAGGGGCTGGGCATAGTGGCGCACACCTTTGATCCCAGCACTCAGGGAGGCAGAGGCAGGTGGATCTCTGTGAGTTCCAGGCCAGCATGGTCCACAAAGTGAGTCCAGGACAGTCAGGGCTATATGAAGAAACCCTGTCTTGGAAAAAAAGAATGTGCTGCAGATTATACTGCAAAACCCTAAGAACATTTGTAAGGTAAAATAAAAGAATAGGGAAAATATTTAGGATAAAAATAACTCAAGAAACAATAAACTGGCCACAATGAATATAAAATGAATAACAAATAAGGACAGTTAATTGATCGGAAAGAAAATAGTAAACTAGGACAAAAGAATCTATTCTATCTTATTCGAAGTGAAAATTAAAATTGACAGTAAAATGCAAACTGCAAACTGGCAGTGTTGGCACATGTGTGCTGAAGTGAGTCTCCAGACCCAAGAGGGTGGAGGCGACAGCCACTGCGCATGCCCATTGTCTTCCCGGATGCAGGGACAGAGTAACGCTGCCTCCAGCCGGCTCTCTCCTTCCCAAAGCTAAGTAACAAAGCTGCTGCCCCAGCTTTCCAGCTCTTTTCACCCTGTCCCCGGTCCAGCCCTCAAGCTGTTCTTCTTACATCATTGTGCTGACAATTTGGTTACAACATCACTTGTCATAAAAACAAAACAAAACAAAAAACTCTAGAAATGACACATGCCTGGCTTAAGGCGGATGGCTAATTACAGAAGTCTCTCGAGGCACAGTCGTTTCCAGTGCTGTAAACAGCTCAAGATTCAAAAAACGGTGGGGATGGTTTAACGCACTGTTAGACAGCACAGAATCCCAGGTGACAGACTCACGGCCCTGAGAAGGTCCTACCACAGAACAGTCAAGCCTGGGAGTTCCCAGCACAGTGCGCTTCTGAATAGCTGCCTGCTTCCTCTAACTTAAACACTGCAGGGTGTGAAACACCCTCTTCTGGACACTCTTAATGTCAAACTGTTCTCTCTGATTTAAGTACGCACAGAATTCATTCACATCTTTGTTCGGGAAGAGAGAAAACAAGGCGACCCAACTACACATGTACTAAAGGAAACTGACTCCAGATCGCTCCTACTCAAGGACGAGGCTTCCTTCTGTGTCTTTGTTGTTCTGTGTCTTTAACACCATCCCCCATGTGTCCCCGCGCCTGACCTGATCTAGGCAAATGCAATACAACTGAGCTAAATGCTCAGCCCTGAGGTTCAAATCTTTTTTTTTAAAGATTTATTTATTCATTATTTATGCAGTATTCTGCCTACAGGCCAGAACAGCACACCAGATCTCATTACAGATGGTCGTGAGCCACTGTGTAGTTTCTAGGAATTGAACTCATGATCTTTGGAAGAAAAGCCAGTACTCTTAACCGCTGAGCCATCTCTCCAGCCGGAGGTTCACATCTTAATGCTGCTTCCCCATACTAAAATGAGTGTTTAGCCCTCATGGCTGCCACCCATGAAAGCCTATTAAGAGCCAAACAGTGGACTAGGCCCCCTTGAGTGAGTCTTGGTCAGACTGAGCACATATACACAGGGTGGTGAAACTGCTAACATCTCTCGAGATACCTGGGTCACCCCTCGCTGGCCGTGAGGAGAGGCCCTAGCTCGGCAATGCAGGGCCTCCCCAGTCCATAGCCTATCCAAGACATTGAGGAACTAGAAAACAAAAAGGTGCTATTGGGGGAACGTTTACCTCCTGCTATGAACCATCCCTGAAGTGTGGAACGGAACCACACTAAACATGCACTCTGAACTTGTGCAAATTTTGAGTGCATCAGCATAGCTGAGTTTCCAAGGGTGAAGGGGTCAGTGACACAGGAGAGCAATCCAAATGTTGGAAGGGGTCTCCTTTGAACTAGTCATCTTCTATGTAATCCTGCAAAATATAATAACCTGACCTGGGCACGATGGTGCACACTGTAATCCCAGCACTCGAGGAGGTAGAGACAGTCTGTGAGTTTGAGGTCAGCCTGGTCTACAAAGCAAGTCCAAGCAAGGACAACCAAGGCTACACAGAGAAACCCTGTCTCAAAAAACCAAATGTATATACATACATGTGTATGTGTATAATACCAGCTACAAACTAAAATTTGTGAGGCTTAGTTAGATTGTGGATCAAAAAAATTGAGGGAGGACAACTGAGTGAATTTTGATATAGGTTATATTTGACGATGTGATTAAGGCAACATTAAATTCTTTGGGATTATGTAGAACATTACAGTTCTTTGGAGACCTGCAAGGATATTTAAGGAAGAGAGCTCTGATGTCTGAAATGCATTTCAGACGGCCCAGGAAGAAATGTCTGTGTACCTGTGTGTGAGCGCAGAAAAGAGAGAGAGAGAAAGACAGGGTGGGTACAAACAAGGAAAATAAACAAATGCAGTAAAACTGGGTCTGGGTGAGGACAATATGGTGCTGACGACATTTGCAGCCCTTCTGCTGACTGAATGAACTGCCAGAATTGCTGGCTGGGGCAATAAACCTCAAAAACTTTCCTAGCAAGCTCACAATGACACATTCTTATTCATATCTTTGGGAAAACCCTTCTTCCATCTCCCCAGCCACAGCCCTCCTGTCTGGGTTGAGTCTGGAGAGCTCTGAACTGAAAACCTGCAGGCGTCAACTGAAAACCTGAAAACTCTCTAGGAGTGATCCTGGTTTTCCACGGCAGGCATCCCGGTGAGTTCTCATAAACACCTGTGCCAGTATTGTCACCTGGACACCTAGGAGGCAGGTCTCCGTGAAGGGCTGTCTGGATTAAGGCTGGCCTGAGTCTGTCTGTGATGGGCTGTCTGGTTAGGTTAATTGATGTGGGTGGGCCATTACCTAAGCAGGGAATCACAGACCTTGCAGAACAGAGAGGGCAAGCCGAGCATCAGCAAAGCGCTTTCTCTGCTTCTTGGCTACAGAAGCAGTGTGACTGTTTCGAGCTCATGCTGATGTGGCCTCCCAACAAGGACAAGCTGCAAACCAGAACTGTGAGCCGAAAGAACCTTTCTCCCCTGAGTTGCTTTTGTCAGGGACTTTTATCACAGTAGCAGGAAAAGAAACTGAGACAGTACTAAGGATGAAAGTTTGAAAACCATTACCAAAAAAGCTGGACGGTGTCACACACCTTTAATCCCAGCAATGGGAGGCAGAGGCAGTGGGTCTCTATGAGTTCCAAACCAGCTTGATCTACAAAGGAAGTTCCAGGTCACGCAGGGCTACATAGCAAGGCCTTGGCTCTAGAAACAACAACAAAAAAAACCCTAAATAACCTGAAAAGCTCTTCTCTTGGATGTAAAATGAACACCAACTCACTTTTCTTCCAAAGTTCCAAAGACTAACTACAATGCAGTGCTCTAAAATACTCCCCCCACTCCCGTGATGGATTTTTCTACTGTTAAGATTTCTCACAGGATCACGTAAGACAAACGCAAGAGCAAAAGAGCAACATCACTTCACTCCTAAGGAAGAGATTCTTCAGCACCTCCTCTCTCTTGACCCCGGTCCATCTCTGAAGGATTCAAAGCAGGGGTACTTGGGAGGAGCACCAAAGGACCAGGGGGTCTGTTTTGTGATCTCGGGAACTAACAACAGAACAGAAATCCAGTTAGACATCATTAGAGTCACTTATTAAGACTTCTCGGAGGACGAGGTAAAGGCCAAAGGCTTGGGCCTCTCCAAGGGGAGAAAGAATTCCTAGATTCCCAGCTGGGAGATGAGGGAGGCAAAGGGGAGCCCAGCAAACTCACAGCGGCAAGGCTGCACTTGCTGGAACTTGTGTGATTACTCCAAGTGTGATAAAATTTTTAACAGCACCCTGCTCTGTTGTCACGGCTTTCCAGCTTGTAGGTTTGTCACGCATGTATTTTGACTCTGTTGCCTACGGTGGAAAGCATCCAGACAGCAAGAAGTCAGGAGAAATGAAGGATTTCTGGAGTCCCATTGCCCCTGAAGGGTAATGTCTCAGTTCAAGAGCAAACAATTCTGCCCGCACATGGCTGTTCTCAGAAGACTCCTCTTACCAAAGTGATAATGGTAATAGAATTTTATTCAGCCCACAGACACACTACATATTATTACTTTTGAGTCTAATGAGGCCCCATGAACTGAGAGGTCGTTCCATAAAAGACCTAAGAGTGGGGAAGCTTACACGGATAAGCATGGCCCAGTGTACAAAGTGAAGAGGGGGTAATTATACACGCACCTTAAAGCCTGCAAGGGATGAGACATACTAGGAAAAGAAAACAGAAATAGGCATGGCAACACAAGGAGGAGGGCCAAGGACTCTGTAATAGGCACGAGGTTGAATTCTGAACGCTGAAAATAATGAGTACATATTAATGTTTGCATTATTTGTCTATTAAGTTGGCAAAATGCCTTAGGACGAGTTTCTAGACTTACAACAGTTTTCATCCTTACAAAGAACTCATCAGATTAAGTGCTGACTCTGTCAGAAGCAAGCTCCATGAGGACTGCAGTGGCCTGGTTATAGCTCTTGAGAGATCTCACTGCAGGTTAAAACTAGGTTGTACTGGGATAGGCCTGGCGGGAACTTCCCACTTGATAAGCCTGTTCTCACAAGATTGCAGCCCAAAACCAGAACTCCATGGCTGCAGATCAAGAACATATCCAGAAAGGATAAGCACTCTTCCAAAGAACTGGTTTGTGAAACTGTTAGCAGTCTCTCTCTCTCTCTCTCTCTCTCTCTCTCTCTCTCTCTCTCTCTCCCCCCTCCTTCCTTCTCTGTCTGTCTGTCTCCCTCCCTGTCAATGTCTCTGTCTTTCTGTCTGCCTGTCTCTCCCTCCATCCCTCCCTCCTTCTCTCTTTATCCTTCTCTCTCGGGAGGTTGGAGGGTTAGAATTTGAAGGACCAAAAAGAAGGAAAAGAAAAACAAACTTCCATTTATCTGACTAAATTTTTTTTGGGGGGATGCGTGTTGAAACAGGGCTTCTCTATGTACCCTGGCTGTCCTGGCACTCTCTCTGTAGAGCAGGCTGGCGTCGACCTCACAGAGATCTGCCAGCATCTGCCTCCCGGGCTCTGGGATTGAAGGTGTGCACCACCACTGTCCTGCTAACCTGGCTATAAAATTAATGCCAAGAAGATGTAATCATTGTAAAGGTAACACTAAAGAACTCTGTAAATGTCAGAAACATGAAAAATTTAAATAAAATAAATAATTAAAAATTTAAAGTATATCACCTTTTAAAAGCATTTCAGAGAGCTGGACAGTGGTGGCAGGTGGATCTCTGTGAGTTCAAGGCCAGCCTGGTCTACAGAGTAAGTTCCAGGACAGCAAAGGCTACACAGAGAAGCCCTGTTTCAACCCCCTGCCCCTCCAAAAAAATTATTCAAGAGGCTGGAGAGATGGCTTAGCAGTTAAGAGGACTTACTGTTCTTGCAGAGAACCCAGGTTTGGTACCCAGCACCCACATGGTGGCTCACACCCATCCATAAAACTCCAGCTCCAGGGGATGTGAGCCTTTCTTCTGGCACGGCACACACACAGTGCACAGACAAGCCGGCAAGACACTCGTACACAGAAAATGCGAATCAAATGCAGAGAGATGGCTGAGCATGCAGGGGCTCACAGCACCAAAGGGAAGACTAGAGAAAATAAAGAGTTTATTCATAAATAAAGAACTTAAATTTTATTTCTTATTGTTTGTTTATTTTTGAGACAGGGCATCTCTGTGTAGCCCTGGCTGTGCTGGAGTTTGTAGTCCAGGGATTGTAGGCCTCTGCCACTGCCACAGTGCCTAACTAAGGGACTTAAATTTAAGGGACACTCCCTTCAGAAAATGACCCCAGATAGAGAATTTTAATTTTTACAAATCATTCCACCCAGATCCTTTTCAAATACATCTGACAATATTTGTGCTTCCATGTGTTTACCGCTGTAAAATATGTCCTTCCTTGTTATTCTGAGTTACCGACTTGCCCACATAAAATGAAGTGGGTGAGGTGAAACCTTAGTTGTTATTCAGACAGGCATCCTGGCAGCCAAGATGGGGGAGGGGCATGTCTTAAATAATTTAAGTGAAATTACTTTGAATATTATGTAACTTATAAAATACTTGGTATTTTTATTTGGAATTATCATATTCATTATACCTAAATTTAGGGGCATGGTTATTTGATTCTCTTTTTGTCGGATCTAGAGAACCTGAAAGGCTTCCCCATCTTCTTCACCTGGCTGGTGCAGAGACCATGCCCCAGGGGTGAGGAGACCACGACCTGGAGGTGCTCAGGAGCTCGGCTAAGGCCAAGAAGCTGCTTGACGGCTGTGTCAGGGCTGGAACTCCATCCTAGTAACCCTAATTTTCTTTCCACACCATCACATGGCTTGTACGTCATAATAGGGAGTGGTCATATACAAGTTTTCTGGAGAGGCGGATGATATCAGAGCAGCCTTAAGGGCGACCTGTTTTCTACGAGGCTCCTCTCGTTCAAGGTTATGTCCCAGGGCTACAGCTGAGGTGGTGGACATGAAGAGACTGAATTCCCTCTGCTTTCCAACCAAAGCTCAGCAATGCCAAGCAGCACTCAGGGCGCTCAGACCCTAAACCAGCGGTTCTCAGCCCGTGGGTTGCTACCCCTTTGAGGGTCATAGATCAGACATCCCGTATATCAGATATTTACATTATGATTCATAACACTAACAAAATTACAGCTAGGAAGTAGCAACAAAATAATTTTATGGTTGGGGTCACTAAAGAGTCGCAGCATTAGAAGTGCCTTCAACACTTCTAAGCCTAGTTCTTGGTCATCCTGTCACCAAACATCAGGTTAAAATGTCCTGATGTGTCCTCTTACTCTTTTCCAGGTTCTGGCCCATCTCCTCGTCTTTGGAGGGGCTGGAGGAGTCCAGGCTCTCGTCAGCTCGCACGCTTGCCGCCTGTATGCGTGTGATTAAGAACCGAGAGCCGCTGGACTTCTGAGCCTCATCTTCCTCCTCTGCTTGTTGCAGTGATTAAGTGACCTGACACACGGGCTGGGAGACGGCTCTGTGGTTAAGAGCTTGTTGCTCCTGCAGAGGGTCCAGGCTTGATTTCTCAGGACCCACATGGTGGTCCTCACCCATCCATAACTCCAGTTCCGGTGAGCCAATGCCACCTTCTGACCTCCATGGTACCCAAGAACACTCACACTACACAGACATAAAAGGCAGGCAAAACACTCACACAAAACATCAATATAAACAGAAAATAAATAAGGATTTAGAGGAGTTTGTATATGTAAAATGCTTAGTGTGGAGACTGTGTCATGGCACATTCTTGACAAATCTATTGCTTTTCACTGAGTCCCTAAAGCTACACATCACTCTAGGAAATGACTGTGCGAAGGCACACTCACTCATCGATACCCAGCACCTTCAATACTAACAGGTGGAAGATTCCTAAGTGCTGAAGGGAGCTAAGGCAACAAGACTAACAGGACTAGACTAGTACTGGGAAGTGTGATGTCACATATGTCAGAAACACTCCAACGTCTCCAGCCTTGGCTGGGATGGCGCTTAGGAGGCAGAGGTGGGCAGCTTTCTCTGAGTTCAAGGTTAGCATGGTCTCTACATTGTGAGTTCCAAGCACTGTCAGAGCATCAAAATAAATAAATAAATATGAAAAATAAAAAGCAGCCAGTGGTGCGCTCACCTAGTGCTCAGGAGGGTCTCTGAGTTCAAAGCCAGCCTGGTCTACAGAGCAAGTTCCAAGATAGCCAGGACTACATAGAGAAACCAACACAAACAAGACCAACAACAAAAACAAAACAAAAAAAATTTTAAAAAGAAAATTCCCATATTGGCCTGGGAAAATGGCTCAGTAGATGGAGCACCCATTATGCAAGTATGAGGACCTGAGTTCAAATCTCAAGAGCCCATGTAAAGCCCAGTATACCCACAGGAAATAGGAGGCGGAGGCAGGAGAATCCCTAAATGCTCTCAGGCCACCCAGCATCTCATATACAAGTGCAAAATAAGAAATTCTGTCTCAAAGAACGTAGAAGGACCTGCAACCAATGTTGTCCTCTGACTTCAGGTAAGCTTACTCTTGCCCACGCGTGCACACACACAAACTCCCCACTCTCTTACCTTCATTATAATGTCAATTTGATCTGTGTGAGCTGTCCCGTCCACAGGAACTCAGGAGATCCGAAGCAAGAAGGGTAGATAAAGAAGTTTCTAGAAAACAAAAACAGAGGTTCCTGGGTTGATCACAGGGGAAAGAAGAGCAGACAGAAGGAACAGCCCTGACTGTTCAAACATTCCCTCATCTGCTGTGCACCATGCAAGACCCAAAGAGGAAATTCCCCTTGCCCCAAGAGCTCAGCCAGTGGTATGTGCTACACTGTGTCCAAAAGTGCCACCCAGAAAGGGCAAGACTCCTGCTCTCTGGGGAATTACAAAACTGCCATTGAACTAGCCTTTATATGGAGGTCAGTTTGCCTGGCAAAGAGGAGAAAAAGAATAGCTTAAACAGAGGAACTGAACATTCAAAAACTTAAGTGAGCCAGAAGGTGGTGGCACATGTCTTTAATCCCAGCAGAGGCTGGCAGATCTGAGGGAGGCCAGCCTGGTCTACAGAGTGAGTTCCTCGACAGCCTGGGCTACACAGAGAAACCCTGTTTCAGAGAAACAAACAAACAAAAAACTCAAAACCATGAGTGACAGAGGCCGGAAATGTCAGAATTTGGGAAAGTGCAAGAAGGAACTGTTTAAATTCACAGGCATGTCCAATTTTTTGACATCCATCTACAAAGTCCAACCTTAACAATCATGCAACTGAGTTACAAAAAATTAACTAAATCACACACAAAAATCTCAGGTATTTTTTAATGTATATGGATGCTCTGCTTTCATGTATGTCTACATGCTACCTGTGCATGCTGCCTGCCTGTGGAGGCCAGAAGAGGCTACTGGGTCACATAACTGGACTTGCAGACTGCTGTGAGCTGACAAATGGGTGTTGGGGGCTGTGGAAGCGCAGTGCTCTTAACTGCTGAGCCATCTCTTTCAACCCCACACTCCAAGTCTTACAACATCGCCAGTAACAAAGTTCACTGGCAGTCACGTTTGTATTTAATCTACTGAGAAAGACTATTAGCTAGTGCTGCAAAAAAAAAAAAAAAAGAAAAGAAAAGAAAAGAAAGAAAGAAAACGAAAATGATCTCAAGCAATTCCCTCTCAACTGACCTCTACCTCCTCCCTCCCTCCTCTCCCCACACCGAGAGCCAGAGAAACCAGGTGCCGTTCCTACGTTCCTACCGATGCTTCACAGACACTGTGGCGCCAGGTGCAGTGTCGCATTCCAGCACCTGGAGCAGAGGAAAAGCAGGAGGTCTATGCAAGACTGGGGCCTGCTGGGTCAGATAGAGTTGCAAGCCTGCTAGGGCTAAGGCATGAGACCATAATTTTAAAAAAATTAAAGAGGAAAATCCCAGCAACAAGCCCAGGGACCAGCTTGTTCCTGTCTTGAGGACTGTCTGCGAACGAAGCTTGCCCTAGCAGGTGATCCAATATAAAGTTTCTGATAAATGATACTTGGGGGTTGGAAGTTCACTGCTAATTTCTTTTCTTCTCCCATTCTGTCTTGATCTCTCCATACAAAGGAGAATAAAATCTGGTCCTGGCCCCAGAAAGCTGATTCCTTCTGCACTCTTAAAGCAAAGCCATGCTTAGGAGCACTGTGGCTACTTCTGATGCTATCCTCAGTAACTGATCCTGACACTAGAGAAGACAGCATCTTCAACAAATGCTGCTGGTCAGCCGGGCATGGTGGTGCACGCCAGTAATCCCAGCACTCAGGGAAGCAGAGGCAGGCAGAGCTCTGTGAGTTCAAGGGCAGCCTGATCTACAAAGAGTCCAGGACAGCCAAGGCTACACAGAGAAACCCTGTCTCAAAAAACTGAAGCCAACCAACCAACAAACAAACAAACAAACAAACAAAAAATGCTGGTGGTCAAACTGCAGAGCTGCATGGAAAAGAGTACAATAGACCCATACCCATCATCCTGCATAAAACTCAACTCCAGATGGAGGACCTTAACCTAAGACCAGTTACCCTGACTCTGATAGAAGAAAAGGTGAGGAATAGCCTTGAACTCACTGGCACAGAAAAGAACTTTCTGAATGGATACCAAATAGCACAGTCACTAAAACCAACAATTAAAAAGTTGGGCCTCGTGAAGCTGAAAAGCTTCTGTATGGGAAAGGGCACCACGATCCAGACAAAGCAGCAGCCTACAGAACAGGAAACATTCTTTACCAATTATACATCTGACAGAACATTAGTATCTAGAATACATAAAGAACAACAACCACAAAAACAACAATACTGAACATCAAGGAGATAAATAAACCAATTTAAAAACGAGGCAGAGTTCTCAAAAGATGAAACACAAATGGCTGAGAAACACTTAAAGAAATGTTCCACATCCTTAGTCATCACGGAAATACGAATAAAAAAATACTCTGAGATTTTTATCTCACACCTGTCAGAATGACCAAGATCATTAAACAGATGACAGCTCATGCTGGTGAGAATCTGGGGTAGAGGAACACTCCTCCATTGCTGGTGAGTGCAAACTGGTATAGCCACTATGGAAATCAGTGTGGCGGATCCCCAGGAAGCCACGCATCAACCTACCTCAAGATGCAGCTACCCCACTCTTGGGCACATATCCAAACAACTCTCCATCCTGCTACAGAGACACTTGCTCACAGTGTTCACCAATGTTCTGTTCTTAATAGCCAGAAACCGGGAACAGCCTAGATGCCCATCAACTGAGAACGGATGATGAGATTGTACTGCATTTACACAATGGAATATTAGTCAGCTGCTAAGAAAAATGAAATCTACAGGAAAATTAATGGAGAAAATACCCTCCTGAGTGAGGTAGGCTGCCCATCCTTCTCCCAGGTCAGCGTACTGCTTCCTGCTGAGCCCGGCTCTTCCTGACACAGGGGCATCTGAGGTGAATGTCTGTGCACACGCCTTACGCAGCACTCACCCACGGCAGACGCCTCTTGCACCTTGCTCAGTGTTGGCGCATACTCAGGGTGGCGCTCCAAACACAGGTGAGAAGTGGAAGCTGAAAATCATCTCACCGTCGGTTAAGCAGACAGGCATAAAATATGCGCTTTAAACATCAAACATTCAGGCAGGTGAGGGGGAGCAGGAGGGATGAGTTAGAAGTAAAACAATGACACAAGGATGAAAACGCCATAATGAAACCTACCGCTTTGTATGCTGAGTAAAAAAAAGAACAAGAAAGGATGTGGTGGTGTATGCCACTGGTCCCAGCACTTGGCAGGCAGATCTCTCCGAATCTGAGACCAGCCTGATCTACTCAGAAAAGTTTCTGGTGCAATGACTCAGCAGATATGAATAGCAGAGGCTCCTCAGAAGTCCTGAGTTCCATTCCCAGCAACCACACGGCGGCTCACAACTGATGCCCTCTTCTGGCATGTGGAGCACATAAAGATACAGCACTGATACGTAAATAAATAAATCTAAAAAAGGAAGGAAGGAAGAAAGAGAAAGAAAGGGAGGGAAGGAGGGAGGGAGGGAGGGAGGAAGGAAGGAGAGAGAGAGGAAGGTAGGTAGGTCCCTGGTTGACTTGGGTGGTGGCGCACGCCTTTAATCCCAGCGCAGAGACAGGTGTGAGTTCCGGGCCAGCCTGGCCTACAGAGAGAGTTTCAGAGTTACACAGTGAGGCCCCAGGTTCTCTCCTCAGCACCCAGATGGCAGCTCAGAACCATCCACGTGTGATTCCAGTTCCACAGTATCTAATGCGGTCTTCTGGCTTTCATGGGCATTGGGCACCTGCATCGCCCACGTGCAGGCAAGAGAGCCACACACATAAGATAACAAAGTAACTTTCCAAAGAGATAAGAAAAATTATTTTTAGAGTAAACGCCCACTATCACTTCACATTAATGGTTAAAGATTAATTTCACCAGAAGCTCGGGGCTAGAAACCAAGCTAGAAGGAATTCTCACTCAATTGTTCCCTGAAAGAAAGGTACACAGAGCTCCAACTCCTCCTTTCAAGAATTTAATCTACTATAAATCTAAACTGAACCTTCAATATTAAGTAACTTAAAAGCTCTAAGTAGTCTGTGCACATACAAAGAATCAAGTGAAAGGGTCAAACAATGGGCAAAGACTTATTTAAGCTACAACATTAAAATAGGTGAAAAAGCACCTCTTTTCCCAACTGCCCAGCAGATCATGCAATATTAACCTCTGACTGGGGTTCCCAGTGAGTAGGTCAGGATGTGTAGTTCCATGCCAGCAGCCCATTTCCTCTCTCCACCTCTGCTTCAATGAGGCTCCCTCATCACCATCCCTATCCAAAGCACCCATACCCTGCCTTCCTGGCCCAGCACCTAAGACCCAGCTAACAGGCTCAGGAAAGGGAGTCTGTAACTTACACATCCCCACTCACATGTAATTGATTTCTGCGAGTGCTCCTGAGGTCATCTTTGAGAAACGCTGCCCCTGCCTTGCTGGAGAAGCTGGCCAGTGTTAACTGAGCCAGGTTTTGGACAGGTCCTCACTTGTAAGTACCCTTCTCCAAATGGAGCGCATGGATGCCCTGGGGCCCCCCAGTAAGGCAGTGGGCCAAGAAACCGTGGGAGTTAAAGTCAGTAAGCACTGAGATGCATTCCTGACCCCTGAAACTCCAGCAGGAAACATTTTTACAAGCTAATTAAGAAGGAATGGGACATGTTATAGCAAAAACGCCTGCAAAATACTAAGCAAAAAAATAAATTAATTAATTAAAAAAATCAACCCCCTCCATCCTTCTCCCCAAGCTGCTGGGGGGGCCCTCTCCCTTCCTGACACACCATGACATTGCATTTTCTCCAGACCGTATGTTCAAGGGCTGAGGTCACGCCTTGTTTATCTGACAGTGCCTGATAAATAATAGATGCCTCGGTGCAGAATCATCCAGTCACTGAGACACTGTGTCACCGGCAACCTGACCCACACGGCAAAACGCTCCACGGAAGATTCCGGGTGCTCACCTGGGTACCAGCTTCTTGGGGCTTCACACAGCTGAGAGCACATCCTGTGCGTCAGCATTTCATAACGTCCCTAAGCAGCTCGTCAGCGCATTCCAGGGAAATGGCATTTAGAACTGCTTATAAGTATACAAGAGGCACGTCTGATGCTCATATATATGTGAGGACCTGAGTTCAGGTCCCCAGAAAGAGGAAGAGGAGAAGCCAGAGAAGTGGCTGAGAGACGATGAGCACTCGGTGTTCTTACAGAAGATGTGGGTTCGGTTCCCAGTACCCATGTTAGGTACTCACAATCACCTGTAACTCCAGTTCCAGGGGATGGGATGCCTGCTCCTGCCTTCTTCCGGCTTCTGGAGGCACGTGGTGCACATACAGACAAGCAGGCACACACACATACGCGCGTGCACATACACACACACACACACACGTAACTGTGATTCTGGCAAGAGGGAGATAGAAATGGTCTGGGATAGTAGAAAGAGCCTATCTTAAAAGATGGAAGGTGCCTGAGGACCATCACCTGGGGTTGTCTTCTGATCTCGTGTGCTACACACACACACACACTCCTACTATATATACTGTTAGAAATCAGAGAAGGTGGAGGCTAGGGACTCACCTCTATGACAGAGTGCCTAGCAGGGAAGAGGAGGAGGAGAAACAACTACAAAAGGAGAGGTGGGTGCCCTGGCATGGAGGCTGTAAGGGGGGGGGGGAAGCACTGTTCCCTGAACACGGCGGCCGACTGTACTATAGCTACATAAATGAGCACACCTTCCTGTACGTGCAATACCTCAGTCAACAGCTACTTTATAAACTGAACACACCAGTCCTGTAGCTCAGGGCTCCCCTCAGCCTGGGCCAGAGCCTCTCTCTGCAGTGGTCCACAGTCAGGGCTCATAAAAGGTCAAAGTGCTGAGGTCTCAGCCCAGTCAGTCATTCATCAGCACACACTCACGCACGCACACACCACGGCTCAGGGAGCATCACTGAAGAGAGGTAAGAAAGAATGTTAAGAGCTGAAATATCCTCTGGACATGACCTGACAAGGAGCTGTGAAATACTGCCCCTTGGACATGACCTGGCCGCTGCCCTTAAGAACTCACTGAAGCAGTTACCTGCACAAGGTCAGGTCAACACGATCAGTCAACATTCCAGCAGAGAGCACTAATTGGACTCTGGGGGTTATACTCGGGGGCTTGGGAGAAGGGGGAGGAGTCGGCAGTGAATATGCTCTGAGATACATTATTTGCAGGTATAGTTATCAAAGAATTAACTGAAGATATTCAATTAAAATGTGAATTTGAGAGTGTACTTCACTGGGTGAGCACTTACGAAAGGCCCTGAGTAAAATCCCCAACGTTGCCAGAAAAAAAAAAAATCTGACTATATTGAAAGGATAAGCAAAATGTAATTTAGACTAAGAACGGACTATTATTTAGACTAAAAAGGGAAGGAAATCTTGTCACACAATATAGATTAAATGGAAAGACATTCTGTTGTTAAGTGAAATAAGCCAGTCACAAAAAGACTTTATCTTTTTCCTGGACAAGGAAGTGGTCAGGTTCATAGAAACAGGGAAGAATGCACTGAGTAGAAACTGACCAGAGGGACCAGGAAATAGGAAGCTTCCTCTCATCGGATTGCAGAGTTCCAGGTATGTTTGCCACAGTGCAAATTCACTTAACACTATTGAACTAACTACCTCCACATGGTTAAGAGAGTTTCTTTGTTTGTTTCTGTTTTGTTTTGTTTTTGAGACAAGAGTTTCTCTGTGAAGCCTTGGGTGCCTTGAACTCACTCTGTAGACCAGGCTGGCCTTGAACTCACAGCGATCCACCTGCCTCTGGCTCCCTGAGTGCTGGGATTAAAAGCATGTGCTACCATGCTTGGCCTCTTAGTTAGGATTTCTATGGCTGTGATAAAACACCATGACCAAAAGCAACTTGGGGAAGAAAAGGGTTTATTTCATCTTAACAACTCTCAGGTCACACTCCATCACTGAGAAAAATCAAGGCAAAAACTCAAGACAGAAAACCCTGGAAGCAGGGACTGCAGGGTGGCCGTGGAGAATTTCTGATTACTGGTTTTTTCACCACTGCATGCTCAGCCTGTTTTCTTATACACCCGGGACCACCTGCCCAGGCCATGGTGGCACCAACAAAATGCTATGGGCCCTCTCGCATCAATCATTGACTAAGAAAATGCCCCACAGGCCAATCTTAAGAAGGTATTTTCTCCACTGGGGTTCCCTCGTCCCAAATGACTACAGCTTGTATCAAGTTGCCATAAAAACCAGCAAATACAGTCAGTAACTGTGGTTTTGTTTCCAACTGTATATAACAATATTTAGGGCGCTGGAGAGATGGTTCAGCGGTTAAGAGCACTGGCTGTTCTTCCAGAGGTCCCGAGTTCACTTCCCAGCCACCACATGGTGCTCACAGCCTTCTATAGTGAGACCTGGTGCCCCCTTCTGGTGAGCAGGTGTACATGCAGCAGAACACTGTACACATAAAAAATAAATAAATCTTAAAAAACAACATTCACAGACAACTAGTCAAGTGACAGCTCATGGAAGTCAGGGGACAGGCATCGTGAGGTACCTCACAGAATGCGATGTGGAACTCCAACTCCCTCAGGGTAGGGGGGAAGAAACGGAAGTGGTGGCCACATTAGCTACCTGCCCTTCACGGGGGAACTCGCCCGAAGACCTCCCCCTCCCCATCCCAGACGCTCAAGTCTTCTCCGTCCAACATGCTCTTCCTCCTCAGTCACCCTGCCAACCTTCCCTCGCCGGCTCTGCACTCTCAGGGGCCGGGCACGGGGCTCAACTCCCCTTAGGGAACTTACAAAGACGGGGGAGGCGGGCGACCAATGGTCACAGCCAGAACCCCACAGCCCAGTGGCCTCGGTCGGACCCGGGCGCTGCCCCGCCGGCTGGGTCAAGCTCTGCGCACGTTTCCTAACTCCGCGCCTCGGTGCCTTCGCCTGTGCCCGGGTGACCGGACACCATGGCGGAAGGTGCTCGCACCGGCCGGGCGGCGGAGGCCGCGGCGGCCAGCCGGCCGAGCCACCAACGCCCTCGGGAACCCGTCGGCGGCCTGCGCCCCTCTCCGCGCCGCCCGGCCGCCGACCACCGACGCTCCGGGCCGCTCCCAGGCGTCTCCGGAGGGCGCGCTCCCCGGGGCGGCGTGCAGGGCGGCGGCTCGGCCGTACCTGACGCACCCTCGCCGCTCCGGCCCTCCGCCCACCGTCCCGCCTCCCCGCTCGCGCGCTGCCCCGCACGCGAGGGGGGGAGGGGGAAGGGGAAGGAGGGGGAGGGGAGGCAAAAGAAGAAGAAGGGGAAAGGAGAGGAGAAAGACAGGGGAAAGGAGGGGGGAGGGAGAGGGGGGAGTGAAGGGGGAAAGGGGGAGGAGGAGGAGGGGAGGAGGGGGAGGGGAAGAGAAAGAGGGGGAAGAGAAGGAGGAAGAGAGAGGGGGAGGAGGGGAAGGGAAGAGGAAGAGGGGGAGGAGAAAGAGGAAGAGAGGGAGGGGGAGGAAGAGAGGGAAGGGGTTCAAGGAAGGGAGGGGGAAAGGGGGGAGGAGAGGGGGGAAGGAGAAGAGAGAGGAGGGGAGGGGGAAGACGGAGAGGAGGAGAGGGAGGAGGAGGAGGAGAAGGAGGAGGGGTCTGAGCATGCCGGAGGATGGCCAGGTGGGGTGACGCGCGCCCCTGCCGGCCAGGGAGAGATAACGGCCAGGGAGAGATAACGCGGTGGACAGGCTAGCCCGGAGGGTGGAGGAGAGCGGAGAGGGGTTGGGGGAGGATGGGGTGGGGCCAGAGGAGAGTGGGAAGGGCGGCTGTGTTTAGGTGGCGTCACGTACCCTTGGTTTTGTTTGTTTGCTCTGGCTTCTTAAAAATTACGTGTCTTGGTGCATGTGTGGAGGTCAGAGGAAAACTCAGGCCAGGCAGTGGTAGCTCACGACTTTAAACCCAGCTCTCCCGAGGCGGGGCAGGAGGATCTCTGTGAGTTCCAGGTCTACAGAGTTCCAGACAGCCAGGGTTACAGAGAGAAACCCAGTCTTGGTAAAACAAAACAGGACAACTCAGGAATTAGTTTTCTCCTTCCATCATGTGGCTCCGGGGATCAAATTCGCTTTTATTACATACTGAGCATGGTCTAGCCCTGTTTTGTTTTTGTTTTTTTTACTTGTTTGTCTTTTTGAGGAAGGGTCTTGCGTCTAGCCTGGGCTGACCTTGTAAAGCCACTCAGCTACCTGCTTTCTTTTGTCACCACAGCCTCATCCAGTGTTTTTGAAAAATAAGCTGTATATTTTTATGTTTATTTATGGAGACAGAATCTATATAGCCCAGGCTGATCTCAAATTAAGAATCCTCTAATTTCTGCCTCCTGAGTGGCAGATATGGTTACAAACAGGCATGCACTATTATGCTTAGTCTTGATTTTATTTTTCTTTGCCCTATTGGGGAGAAGTGGATCACATGTGTGCACACAGCGTCCATGAATCCAAAGATTCATGAATCCAAAGGCAAGCATCTGAAACCTTGCCTTTCAGTAACCCACCTACCAGGGGCCCTCAGCAATGACGCACTGAATGTTTTGATTTATGACTATCTAATCATTAACCCGAGACTAGAAACGTTTGCATAGCAGATTCCACTCTGGAACATGTTACTCCAGGCTAGCTGTGTTCTCTGAGCAGTCAGTCACACTGTCTCGTTCCCTTTCAGGTAAAAGTTGGGTTTGCATTGACCACAGAGAACCTTGTAGTCGCCCCTTTGACCTCTGACTCCTATGGCCATTCCTTGATTCAGGAATATAAACCTCAGCAAAATATCATCTTTGTGCTTTCGTCTTTGATGAATTCCAAATGCCTAGAGAGAAGGCCTAGGAGAGTACAGGAATTTGGTATTGAAGGAAGGGAGAAGGAAATGCTATTTTCAGTAACAACGATAGACTGGTCCGCATTCTGTGCTGCATCTCAGCTGCCCATTTACGGTTTAAAATGTCGACGCTTCGTATCTGGTGTTGATTCTCCCTCTGGTGTGTGTGTGACGCGTTTATGTGTGCACGTTCCCACGTGCATGCAGGCACCTTCCTCACCAGCCACCATGTTTTGGTGTTTTGGGGCAGGGTCTCTCGTTCCTGCTGCCCGAGGCTGCCTGACAGCCTGCTCTGTTCCTGAGATTCTCCGGTTTCTGCCTCCCATCTTGCAGTGGGGCGTGCGGGGCTTGCGGACACTCACCCTGCCCTGCTCTGCTTGCCGGGCCGGTGCAGCACCTTTCCCGCAGCCGTCTCCGCAGCCTCTTGGTTTTCGGTGTTTTAAGATGGTTTCGCTGTGTAGCCAGGCTGGACCCAACCTTGCAAGCCTCCTGCTTCAGCCTCCCCAGCGCCCAGATATTAGGCATGTGCCATCTTCCCTGCCACACTGTCGCTCTTCTCAGAAGATTGCAGATCGAGCGCAGTGAGCGTGTCTGTGTCTGAGGCTGTCCTGACACAGTGCCGAGGGGGTGCCCCATCTGTGGCCCCACTAGTGAGGAACGGGAGCGAGTTCTTGACCTCAGCCCCTCATAAGAGCCCTCAGGCACAGAATCGCTGCCCTGGGCCCGTTGCGTTGTCTTGTTTTTCTGTCCTTCATTTAACTGAAGTACATTAAGCCTCAGCCCTCCCCACCCCACCCCACAGCCCTGCTCTATTCAGGGGCAGGAAAATGTCTAGCTCAGGCTCCCGGCTTTTAAGGAGCTTCCAACCCGCTGCGACCTCCTGAGCTCACGCAGCCACCAGGTCTGCGACAGGTATGGGTTTGTGCCTGGGCCAGTGTCCTGTTTTTTTTCCTGGACCATCCCAGGCTCACAGAATTCTTAAAAACACTGGGTGGTTGTTTGCTTAAATACAGAAAGCAAATACAAAGCTGGACCACAGCTTCTCAAAATAAAAACGTACTGTGCAAGGGAAAAGCAAACCTTAATGATGACCTCACGCAGGTGCCGGGCGGCTGTTAAAATGGTAGCTGACATTAGGAGCTAGGACCTTGCAGAGGCAGCACTCCCTGCCTAGGGCTACATCTCTTGTTCCGTGCTACATCAGGGCAGTGGCTTTAGATTTTTTTTTTTTCTTTTTAGAGATGGAACCTCAGAACCTCTATGTAGCCAAGGGCGACCTTGAACTTCACATTCTCTGAATGTTGGGAACTGAACCCAAGGCTTTGTGTGTGGGAGGCAAGCACTCTACAAATTGAGCTACTTCCTCAGACCCTATTTTTTCATTTTTAACATTTATTTATTTATGTATTTATATAATATAGATGTATATTATATATTAAGATTTATATAGTTATAATGTTCTGTCTGCATGTACACCTGCACGCCAGCAGAGGGCACCAGATCTCATTATAGATGGGTGTGAGCCACCGTGTGGTTGCTGGAATTGAACTCAGGACCTCTGGAAGAGCAGACAGTGGTCTTAACCTCTGGCCTTCTCTCCAGCCCTCATTTTCAGTTTTTTGAGACAAGATCTCATGAAGCCCAGGCTGGTCTTAAATTCCAGATCTCTTGATTGCAGGCATGCATCACTGTAAGCCAGCCAGAGATTTCTTTTTTTTAATGCAATTTATCCTAAGATTACAAATATCAAAATTCTGATTGTGACTTTTTTCTGTTTAAAAGATACATTTAACTAAAATGATGGCTTTTCTGTTTTTTAAGTACAGAGACAAAAGTAACAGAGAGTCATGTGATAACCTGTGTCATCCATCGTTTCTTGGTATGTGTAAGCCAACAATTCTTTGGATACTTAAAATGAGGCAGTACCTTACAAAGCCTTGTCCTGTGTCACCTCTGAGACCACTAGTACTATTCTTGTTTTGCCCAAGAATTCTGATGGTTTGTCCTTGGCCAGGATCCCAGGACTCCACACTTAAGTCCAGATCCATTGACCTCCATGAGACCTATCACAATGTCTGCCCTCTAACCCGGTGATTCTCAATCTGTGGGCTGCTACCCCTTTGGGGGTCAAGCGATCCTTTTACAGGGGCCACATATCAGAGGTTTGCATCGCTATTGTAGCAGTAGCAGAATTATAGTTATGAAGTAATTTTCTGGTTGGGGTCAGAACAATATAAGGAACTGTATTAAAGGGCCACAGCGTTACAGAGGCTGAGAACCGCTGCCCAAGCGCTAGCATGAGAAGCCCTCCTCCTGGAACATTTGTTTTGACTTTTAATTTAATTATAAATGATTTGTTTAAAGTGCATCAAAAGCCAGGACATTGCTGTTTCGCTGTTTCACGCCAACATAATTAATTCTCAGTTACAGACCTGGCCTTGCCCCTCCTTGGAATGACATGCTCCCAGGGGACCAGCTCTCAGCTTTCCCCCTGCCATGCCCAGGCTGCTTGTCAGCCTCCTTTGCCATTACAGGCCAGCTTCCTTGGCACTTGACATTGAAACTCCCTGAGGCACAGTCCTTGAGTCATCTGGCCTTCAAGCTTTAAATGTCATCTTTCCAGTAATGACTGCCAAATTTTTATCTCCTGCCATGACCTTGTCTGTGGTTCAGGCTCATGTGTCCAACTGTCAGCTTGCATTTCCACCTGAATGTCTAATAAATGCCTCAAACCCAAGGTGTCCCAAAACCTTGTCTCCTCCTCAGACCTGTTCTTTCCATTGTCTTCCCAAGGCAGGAAAAGGGCAGCTTGGGCCCAAATCCCAGCAGTCACCCTTGCCTTTCTCATGCCCCACACTCTGCTTGCCAGGGACTCCTCTTGGCTTTCAAGTCACATTTTATTTATTTTTTTAAATGTTTAGATTTATTGTATTTTATGTATGTCTTAGTTAGGGTTTCCGTTGCTGTGAAGAGACACTATGACCAAGGCAGCTCTCATAAAGGAAAATGTTTAGCTGGGTCTGGCTCACAGTTTCAGAGGTGCAGTCCGTTATCATGGTGGGAACATGGCGGCCTGCAGGCAGATATGGTGCTGGAGAAAGAGCTGAGAGGTCTACATTTTTTAAGACATTTTTATTTATTATTTATACAATGTTCTGTCTGCATGTATACCAGAAGGGGGCACCAGATCTCATTGTAGATGGTTGTGAGCCACCATGTGGTTGCTGGGAACTGAACTCAGGACCTTTGAAAGAACAGCCAGTGCTCTTAACCTCTGAGCCATCTCTCCAGCCCAGAGTTTTACATCTTGATTCACAAACAGCAGGACTCTGTGCGCAACACTGGGCCCTGAGCAAATGAGACCTCAGGGCCCACCCCACAAGTGACACACTTCCTGCAACAAGGCAACACCTACTCCAGCAAGGCCACACTTCCTAAGAGTACCACTCCCTGTGGGCCAAGCATTCATACGCATGAGTCTATGGAGGCCAGACCTATTCATACCACCACAATGTGTATGGCTGTTTCGCCTCCACATACTTGTGTACCACATATGTGCCCGGTGGCTGTGAAGGTCAGAAGAGGACACTGGATCGAATCACCTGTGTAGTGGTTTGAAGAAGAGATTGCCACATAGTCTTCAGCATTTGATTGCTGAGTTTCCAGGTGGTGGCACTGTTTGGGGGAGGGGGAGGGGAGTGGCCTTGCTGGAGTTGTGTCGTTGGGGATGGGTTTTGAAAGCTTAAAGATCTGGCATTTTGAGTTCACTCTGCCTCTTGTAATTTAAGATGCGAGCTCTCGGTTTGCTGCACCAATCGCATGCCTGCCTGCTGCCACACTGCCAACGTAATGGTGATGGACTCTGCATCTCTGGAACCGTGAGCCCAAGTAAACCCTTCCTTCTGTGGGTCACCGCTGTCATGGCACTTTATCACAGCAACAAAAAAGGAACTACTGTAGGAGTGTGTGTGTTACCGCAGTCCTGGGGCCCTGGTAAAGGATGAGCTTGTCCCCCAGCCCATCTCTTTCCTCTCCCTCCCTTCCTCCTCTTTTTGGTTTGGTTTGGTTTGGTTCTGTGGTCCTGGCCGTCCTGGAACTCGCTCTGTAGATCAGGCTACCCTCCAACTCAGACACCCACCTACCTCTGCCTTCTGAGAGCTGGGATTAAAGGTGTTGCTCGTGTGTGGTCTCTTCACCTTCTGCCCTGCGCTGAAGCAGTGAGAGGATGCTCATCAGATGCTGCTCTTTGACCTTAGACTTCCCAGACTTCAGAATGAAAAAAATAAAACAAAACTGTTCTTCTTAACTGCTGTGGTGTCAGGCTGTCTGTTATAGCAGCACACAGGACTGAGACAGCTACCAGTCTCTAGCACGAACCCGTGCTGGGAGCTTCTGGGTGCTGAGTGGCCAGGCAGCCTTCCTACAGTTCTTGCTCACTCCCTGCCAGCCATACTGTATGTCCTTCTTTTGCTTCTCTTTCAGCACTGGACTCGCTAGGGCAAGTGCATCTAGAATATTTTCTTCTCTTTCTATCGTGGCATTGGGCATGCTCACAGAGGGCAGAAGTTGGCTAGAAAAGGCTAGGAGCTGGGTGGCCTCAGGACTGCACAGAAGATTGCCAGACCTTGCCAAGAGCAGACCTGCATCTCCGTCACCTTCCCTCCCGCCGCCACCTCGCCCCCACTCCCCGGCGCGCCTGGCTCTGTGCCTGAGAGAACCAACGTCAGCAATGCTAGCGAGCATCAGTCATCAGTTATTCATTAACAAAACACTCCGACCCATTGAGCTTTGCTCTGGAATTCAAAATTATGAAACCGTATCCCCTGAATCTCGTTTGACTGATATTACAATTGTTGTTTCTGAAGTTGCTTACAGGTTCCGTGTTGCCTTTCAGAGGCCCTAAGGCAGGGCCACCTGTTGGCAGAATGACCTTCAGTGAACTAACTGTGCCATGCAAAAGTATGACAAAGCAAGCCCTGCTTGCCTTATGGTCACTGTTGATTCCCTGATCCTGAGAAAGGCACCCAAGGGTCCCTCCACTCCAATGACTCTGGTTGGGATGGGTCCACCCATGCCTTCCAGGCAGGCAAGCAAGGTGGGAACCAGGCTCTGTTATCGTGTAGACCTCATTCAAATACGGCTGTGACACTCACGGGCTGTGGTCCTCACGGGTTGTGTGACACTCACGGGTGTCTGAACCTCTCTGAGCCTCTACCGTCTTATAGAATGTCAACCGCAATACCTTCCTTGCAGTGGAGGGTGAGATGAGGTCAAATGCACTCAGCATGTAAACAGCACACAGCAAAGTTGAGGCCACAAAGGGGCTCTCCCTTTCAGGTTGGCGCTGTGCAAGGCCCCTCTGAGAAAGATGAAACCCACTCTCAGAGCACTGAGATTAACAGACAGACTTTGTTGCTGCATTTCACGGCTGAGGAAACTGAGACACGGTCTAAGATGGAGCAAAGCTACACACACAGCTTCTTTGTTACCTTCCCTGGGGGCAAAAAGGGCAAACACTCCACCCACTTCTATGCTGCTTTCATTGTCAACAAATCCCACAATGCTTTGCCCCATTTAGAGTAAAGATACAGTTTAAAACTCATGTGTATGTAGACACACACACAGAGACACGCACACACGCATACCATATTTGTAAACCAGTGGAGTCCAAGACCCTCTGCCTTGTATTTTAAGACAAGATCTTTCATTGAACCTGGAATTCATCGATTCTCTAAACTAGCCAATGTCTCTGCTCCCCTATTGAGAATACAGGTGTATGCTGCTGGAACTGAATTTGGGGTTTTCTTCTTGTTGTTTAGTTTTGTTTTTTAGATGTGTGCTGGGAATCGAACTCTGGTCCTCACACTTGCATACTGAGTACTTTACCTACTAAGCCATCTTTGCCAATAGGTACCTTGACGGATCTTCTTGGTTTTGTTGTTGTTTTGAAACAAGGTCTCATGTCGCCCAATCAGGGCTTGAACACACTATGTATCTACGGATGACCCTCAATTCCTGACCCTTCTGCTTTCACCTCCTGAATGTTTGGGGTTACCGGTGTGAGCCACCACACCCTGTATGGGGAAGGAACAACGCTTTCTTAGGGTTGGTTCTGCCTTCTAACACAAGAGCTTTTACCTCTGCCTTTTTAATCTCTTGTCCCTCAGTGATTCAAGATTTGTACTGACTACTGCTTTTTAAAAATAATGGAACAAGCTGGGCATGGTGGCACATGCCTGTCGTCTCAGCATTCTGGGAGGCAGAAGCAGACGGATCTCTGTGAGTTCGAGGCCAGCCTGGTCTACAAATAGAGTCCAGGACAGCCAAGGCTACACAGAGAAACCTTGCCTTGAAATACGAAAAAGAAGGAAGAGGAGAAGGGGACTTAGCTAGGCAGTGGTGTTACATGCCTTTAATCCCAGCACTTGGAAGTCAGATCTCTCACTTCTGAGCCCAACCTGATCTGCAGAGGGAGTTCCAGTAGAGCCAAGGCTACTTAGAGAAACCCTAACTCAAACAAATAAAAACTCAACAAATAAAAACTCAAACAAATAAAAAACATAGGAAAGAAAGAAAGAAAGAAAGAAAGAAAGAAAGAAAGAAAGAAAGAAAGAAAATAATAATGGGGGCCTTAAAAAACAACCAACACACATAAAACATGAAGTTTCTCCTGCTTAAACCCAAGCCCTATTCTCCCTTCCTTCTGGATGTTTCTCACAAGAATCTTTGACTTTACAGTCAGAGGACAGATGTGAGGTGAAAACTAAGACCCTCTCCTGTTCTAGGCAAAGCAGAAATTCTTGGAATGATAATGAATGTCAGTCACCTTCAGGAAGGAAAGAAAAAAAAATCACATTAGTCTTAAAGAACACTGAAGAAAATGCAGGTGTCCCAGTACCAGGGAGTAGAGGCAGGAGAATTAAGTGCTTAAAGACAACCTCAACTCACAGTGAATTCAAGACTGATAATCTTATCTACCTGATACTATTATCTCAAAAACAAACAGAGGAACACTGAAGACAGAGGATGATAGGGAAGATTAATGCCACTCTCTGTTGTACAACACTTTCTTCTGCTTGCAACATCCTTCCTGGAAGCTCCTTAAACACAAAGGTAAACAATCAAAATTGCTTCAGGAAGTCCCTGAAACTGACCAGATTCACTACCCCTTCTCTGACAGAGTAAACAATAAAAGCTGAGAGTCTATCTCAGAACAGAGCCAAGCTGTAAAGAAGACTCTCAGCCAAGCCAAGCTGAAAGACCAGCTATCTGAAAGAGTTAGACCAAACTAAGTCACTAGAACAGATATTTTTCAATATTTTGAGTGCACCGTAGACTTTGCAGTGTGCTCCAGGTTCCCAGCTTTTGTGAACTGTCACCCATGCTCAGGCGGCTTTTGGTGATTGTCTTAGTTTGGGTTTTATTGCTGTGAAGAGACACCGTGACCAAGGCAACTCTTTTTTTTTTTTTTTTTTTTTTTTTTTTGAGATAGGGTTTCTTTTGGCTGTCCTAGAACACATTTTGTAGACTAGCCTGGCCTTGAATTCACAGAGATTTGCCTGCCTCTGCCTCTGCTGGGAAAGAACATTTAATTAGGGGCTGGCTTACAGTTTCAGAGGTTTTGCCCATTGTCCTCATGGTGGGGAGCATGGCAACACGCAGACAGACATGGTGCTAGAGAAGGAGCTGAGAGCGCTACATCCTGACCCACAGGCAGCAGCAGGAGACTGTCCCAACACTGGGCATAGACTAGGAATACATATGAAACCTCAAAGCCCACCTCCATAGTGACATACTTCCACCAGCAAGGTCACACGGTTGATGATTATTAACATTTAATATGGATTTATCTTTTAGTTAAACAGCAGTTATTCCTAAACCAGTTGTATACCCAAATCACCTCACAGAGACTAGAATTTATTTAATTAACCTAGAGCACAATGCTGGGCAATAATTACCTTATCTTAAACCTCCAAACCTGCATAGCTTCCTCCCATTCAGATTTCCTACATTATACTTCCTTTTTAGTCATATCTTAAGTCCAGTTCATTTCTCCTGATGTTTCCTGGTCCTTTCCTCTCAGATCTCTCCTCCTACTTGCTTCTTTCTCCTCTCCTCTGGACCAAAATGTCCCATCTTAGTCTCTCCACTGCTCAGCATTGGCTGCTTGTTTTTATTGGCAATACAAAGAACAAATGGTGGCATGTTTACACAAACTTGAGACAGTTCATTCTAAGCACCACAATGCAATGTCCGGAATGAAACCAGATAGTGGGGTAGAAATCAGCATTTGAATGAACAAGGATAAGTGTATACATTCCACAAGAACATTATATCAATTATATCACAGCTACTCCAAAAAGGCCACACCTCCTATAGTGCCACTCCCTATGGGCCAGGCATTTCAATACAGGAGTCTATGGGGGTCAAACCTATCTAAACCACCACATTGACACAGCTGTCTTTGAGTCGTTTCTGCTCCTGTAATCAATCCCTCACCCATATTCCTGTAGGCAACTCCAATAAAACCCACAGTTCACCAAGTTGGACTTTGGCAGTATTCATAGTTTGGTCTGTTGTGGGCTCCCTATCTGAAGAGAGTGGACATGTGCGCAGTGTCTCCCCAAGAAAAGTTTAGTCACACAACACTATGTTGGAAAAACTGGAATTTTGTTTGTGCTTTAAAAAGGATATTAATTTTAATCACGTGTCTATGTTCTGGAGGACAGTCTTGTGCAGTGTTTTCAGATGCTGATTTCAGTGTCCTGAGAGCTGGTTACCACCCAGCTGTGGACATTGTTATGTATGTTGAGCCATCTCCTGTATCCATGTGATTATCCCTGATTGGTTAATAAAGTTGCTGACTGCCTGGGCTGGGCAAAAGAAAGGTAGGCGCAGCCAAGTTTCCTTGGTTTAGGGTTTCAGGAGGACCACAAAGAAAGGACGAGGAAGATGGAGCTAGAGAGGAGACAGGAGGTTGTCATGGGGTAACCAGGAGCACGTGGCCTGATGGAGCAGAAGAAGCCCAAAGGGAATATGTGCAAGTATTTGGATGGGAAACAGAAAGGTAGCATAAAGGGTTAGTATCTGTCCTCCTGTGGTGCTTTATGGCTTATTGTAAATCTAACACGTTTCTGTGCCTTTTATTTGGAAGATAGCAGGTTTTATGAGCAACAGCTGCTATAATAATTTCTGGTATTAATTAATTAATATATAATATATTAATATATATAGAATACATATATACCAGAATGATTTCTGGTATATATTACTTAATATATACAGAATAATTAATTCATTGTACATGGAAATGTGCCTGAGAAGGCCACATTGGATCCTCTGGAGCAGAAGTTACAGGTGGTTGTGAGCCACTGGACACGGATGCTGGGAATCAAACTCATGACCAAGCTTGCACTGTGCCATCTCTCCAGCCCCTTCTTCGTCTCAGCCCAGGCTGGCTTGGCATTCACTGTGTAGCTCAGGCTAGCTTCCTCATGCTAGAAGCTTGGGAGAGGACTCAGGTAACTTCCCAGCTGTCATTTCTGCTTCCCTCTGTCTTTGCCTTTCTAGACTTTGCACATTTATTACTTTATTTGAGTCTCCCAGAACCTTGTGTAGTTAGAGAGGTGAAGTGTGTTCTTCCCCAGCTTATAGATGATATACGGCAGAATGGGGCTCTCAAACTATATCTCCCGCTAACATGGCTGCACCTCTTTAAAACCCAGAATCTGAAATCTACAATAAAGGCTGCCATGTCTCGAAATAAACTACTGATACAATACAGCAACTCCTTTCTACCAAGTCCATAGCAGTTTTATTTGCAATCGTCAAAAACCAGACAAAACCTGTTGTTCTACTGACAAAGCATGAATAAGCAAACGTGATGTATCCATTAAAGAGAATATACACTTGACTTTACTTCCATTTCTCAGCATCTCAGGTACCCACATCCTGAAGCCCTCAAGAAGGAGAGTTTGAGGCTTGTGTCTCCCGTCTACATTCTTAGAAATCACCTGCTTTATAGAACTTTTGTTTGGCGACTGGCACACTCGGTATCAGGACAAGCGGATCTTGTTTAGCATCAGGCACACCTGGCAGCCATCTAAACAAACACTCACTATCTAGGAACTTCTACATGCACCAAGGAGAGACCCTCAGAGAGGCATATTCTGTTGGCCTGGATGACAGCAAACATGTATGTTGGGGACCACCCACGGGGCCAGATGGGAAGGAGAGGTGGGTGGCAACGGGAACCGAGAACAGCATAGTCAGACAGGAAATGGGGTCTCCATCCTGGGACTGGGGGACCTGGATTCTGTTAGCTCTAAGAATGAGCCTGGGAGCAGATTTTCCAGAGGCGCCAGGAGGAAACTCAGCCCAGGCGTCAGGGGAATGCAGCCCTGGGAGGCATTAAGTAGTCACTGTAAATTGCTAAGACTGGGATAATCTAACAATAGAAAACAACGGGCAGTTTTTCCCTAGTTTTCCAGGAGTCAGGCACATCCCATTTTGTTCACTTACCCAATTTGCCTTACAGACATTCATTTCCCACAATTCCTCACTGACATGTTTGCTGACTAACACACACCTGGACACACATCACTTCATTCATGCTTGTGACAATTTCTTTCTCATCCTTTCTCCTCAAGTGAAAATTCACACATGAACACGGTGGCCCCATTCAGCAGGTATATGACATCATGTTTGGGTGAGGATATTTTCACTTACAAATAACAAATCTATTTGAAGTGCCTTAAGGGAATAAAAGAGGAAAGGGGAGTTATTACAGAGATCATCTCAGGAAATTTCTAGTTTAAAAAGTACAGCTAGGACCCTTAGAGAACACACCATGAACAGCTGGTCTTCATGTCACCTTTGACCTCCACGTCATTCAGTTTGAATGAATGAATAAATTTTGCCAGAAAGCAATTCAGTCGGGCCATTAATTTGTCAAATCGTTCCATGAAAAATCCCTGGGAATCATAGATAAAAGGCAGTATTCTGTCCTGCAGAACCAGTGGCTGGAGTTGGCCTTACGGGGGCAGCAGACCACTTCCCAGAAGGATTGCCAGACTTGTGCCTAGATGAGCCAGTTGGGGTACCAAAGAAAAGCACCAGAGGCCAAGTGGCTGGCCAGGCTCTTAGGAGCCGTCACTGAATGCTTCAGCATCCTAGCAACAGACACGGAGAGGGCTAGCCCATCAAGGTGTGTCCACAGTCACGAGTATAGGTGTGGTGTTCCCAACCGAGTGTGGCTCGGGACTGGGGCTAAAGAGTTCATTTGTGCCTGGGAGTACCCCAGCGTGCGGAAGGAAGCACACAGCCCCATGACAGACTCATTCCCTCCACCTCTCTCAGCCAGGACACACGAAGAGATTGAGAAGAGCTGAGGGCCTGGGGGACCCAAGCAAGTCTTTAATCTGGTGGAGACAAGGACAGAGGGATGGAAACAATGATGGTCATGTGATCAGGCAAAGGATGGAAAGTGCCGGAAGCATGGCTAGACTAGAGAGAAAGGACTGTTTTGAGGAAATTGAGTTTTGAAAGAGAGAGGGGAGCAGATCTCGAAAGGCTGCGGCGCCCGTGAAGGCAGATTTCATTTAGAGGGAACCGGAAGCCGCTGAGGGTTACTAGGCAGGAAGGTGTTGCCTAAGGAGCAAACTGGAAGATCTCCGGGGTGAACCCTGGAAGGCGAGTGCCTGAGGCAAGTGGTGTGCCCGGCGGGCACTGTGGACACAGAAACAAAGCATTTTAATAGCTTTGTTTTGTAGCAATGGACACAAGGTAAGATGAGAGACTTTGGGGGTCGGGGGACTCTGCCATTGGAGCGGTTACATAGCAAGAGTGTGCCATGTGGCCAGGAGAGTATAAGCTCCAGCCAATGAAAGGTGTGTTAGATTGGTGTCCTAGAATCTTTGGTTTCACGGAGATGGCTGTGGGTGTTGTGTCCTCAAAGGCAGCTCGGTACACACGTCTCAAATGAGTAATCCTTGAAAGAGGCGGGACTTGGCAACTTGAAGAACTACAGAGCAAAGGAAAATGTGTTAGTCAGCTTTCTGTTACTCTAACAAAATACCTGAGATAATTAACCTAGAGATGAAGGTTAACTTGGCTTATAGACCTTTGGGTGTCACTGCCTTGGGGTCTGGGGTGCAGAAACATTCTGATGGGAAGTACAGGATGGAGCAAAGTGCTCTCCTCATGGTGCCTGAGGAGCAAAAAGAAAGGAAGGAACAGGGTCCTAGAGTCCTTTCCAGAGCATGGACCCAGTCACCTAACTTCTTCCCACTAGGCCTACTTCTCAAAGCTTCCACACCAGACTGGGACCATCAGTCTCTGAGAGGTGATCAACACCTAAACGATAGCAGAGAGTCATCGAGCCTCCGGGACATCCTGTCTCTCGGACCCTTCCTGATCAGTTGTTCATAACTAGGCATCTAAATGATTTGACTTCCATCACTATTTCCCCTGTGTGCTTTCTCTGCGCTAAGCTGGTGCTTCATCCTCCCTTGCGGCAATGCCCTGTGAGCTAAAGCAGATACCTCAGCACTAGCTTATTTCTGTCACTCCTGTTTCTTCTATAGTTTTTCTTTCCCAAAATGGCTCCTTCATTGGCTTTGTCCCCAAATCCTCTACAAAGAGGAGTTCTCTCCTTTCAGAAAGGCCTTTGGAAGCCCAGATGGACTCTACACTGATATCTCCTTTAGGATTGCTCTGTTTTTCTTAAGAACCAGAAGGTAAGCTGGGTGGTGGTTACACAGGCCTTTAATCCCAGGACTCAGGAGGCAGATGCAGATGGATCAATGTGAGTTTGAGGAAAGCCTGGTCTACAGAGTGAGTTCTAGGACAGCCAGGACTATACACACATTGAAACCCTTTCTCGAAAAGCCAAAGCGTGCAGGGGGAGGCAGTACCAGATGGTGGGCTGTCAAGATGTCAAGATGGCTCAGGTAACAATATTTTCTGTATAAGTGATGGTCTGAGTTTGGTCCTTAGAGCCCATTCCAAGCTGGAAGCAAAGTGAAACCCCCCAAAGCTATCATCTTACTTCCACACTCATGCATGTACATATACACATATACATGTATACACATGCTACACGTACACACATGCACAAACTGACATCCAAAGCTTCAGGCTTCTTTCCAGTTCTACTTCATCTCTGTGCAGCACCACAAAGTACTTCTGAAGCAGAAATTTCTGGTTTCTTTGAAGACTGAATTTTGTTGTGTGATGTTTTGCTGTGACCCCTCCCATGGAAAGGGGCATGACTTTGGCCACTGAGAACACCGTGGGTGGACGTTGGGGAGAGGACATATAGAGAGGCCATGGCAGAGTAAGATGCCCTTTTTTGGATGGACATCGCTGCACTGATCTCCATGCTTCTACACTTGACTTCACAGAGAAAAACATTCCAGAGAGCTTCTCCGGGCAATCCAACTTGGTCTTGCGGCTTTCTCTGACTTCTTGTTGCTACTCCATGTTGGCGTTTGGACTGGACTGCTGGTATCCTGATGACTGTATCTAATAATCCATCGGCCCTGATCAGCAGGAAGTAGATAAAAGAGAATTACAGTCCTTTTCCCTATTAATCTCCTACCTAAGGTTGCGGGGTGTTGGAAGGGAGGTAAAGGTGCTCAAGAACCCTAAAGTAGGTTTGGTGAAAAGTCTAAACCCACAACCTTTCATGCTTACAGACTTGCACAGAAGGTAGGAGGAAGAATAGAGCTGCTCTTGAGAACCTACGAGAAGGCTATTGGAACACCACCAAAGACCCATCTCATGTGTGTTCTCTATCTTGTGTTTTGAGGGTGGGTTTTATTTCTGATGCCTAGTGAGTTGCCTTCTGCAAGAGAAACAGATACATGTAGATACATACATATACACATACACACATATACATATATACATATACACATGTATATAAATATATGCACACATACATGTGTGTATAGTTATATATAACTATACTGCATGGAGACTCAGGTGCAATGGGTGTAAATGGACCAGATTAATTGAAAACATAATTTACTGGCTCAAGTACAGGAAAGCACTTGACTCCAAGCACAGCTTGACTGAGGTGCTCAGATGACATGAACTCAGGCTTCCTTTTTCCATAAGTGAGCCATCTCTCCCAGCAACAGGGTACTCCTTAGCAACCCAAATGTACACCTGCTTGGCTAACATCCTCGTGGGAAGGAAACCACATTTCCAAATTGGCAGAAAAGTCTTGGGTGTTTTGTTTGCATTCTGGAACAGGCTCTGTTATTTCTCTGTTGCTGTGATTAAACGTCCTGACCAGAGCAACTTAAAGGAGAAGGGATTTGTCTTGGCTCACAGTTCAGGGGTACAGTCCGTCACTGTCGAGGCAGCAGGATGCTTGTGTAGTCATATCACTGCAGAGGATGACCATGCTTGTGTTCAGCCCACTCTCTCCTTTTGATATAGTCCAGGATAACACACTAGGGACCAGTGCCACCCACCGTGAGCGGAGCTCCCTTCAAATAACAGTTTCCAGATAACCCACCACAGGCATGCCCAGAAGCTTCCAGATGCTTCTAGGTCTCCATAAATTGAAATTTTAGATTAACCCTCATGATTTCCCAACAGCCTCAAACTCAAGATCCACCTGCCTCAGACTGCTGTGTGCTGGGATTATGTGTGGCTCCACTGTGCCTGGCTTTAGAGGCATCTTTTCATGGTTTTGTTTCGGCTGTGTGTCTGATCCTGAATCTGAGACAGGGTTTCCCTGTGTAGCCTTGGCTGTCTGAGACTTTGAAGACCAGGCTGGCCTTGAACTCACAAAGATCTGCCTGCCTCAGCCTCCTGGAATGTGCTGGGATTAAGGACCTGTGCCGTCACCCCTGGCTATTCCTTTTACTCTCCAGGGCACAGGGCTGGGTCTACAGAGATGGCTCACTGTTTAAGAGCACCAGCTGCTCTTTCAGGGAACTCGGGTTCGATTCCTACCCCCCACACGGTGGCTCATAGTGATCTGTAACTACAAGTTCCAGGGGATTTTATCATTTTCTGCTTACTGTGGAACTAGGCGTGCACATGGGTGAACATACATACGTGCCAGGAAAAACACATAAAATTAAAAAGTGTGTGTAGTGGGGGTGGGGTAATGAAGAGATTACAGTTTCTTGCTGTGGGGAGGCTGGTGTGGAGAAATAGTTAAACCCACTCTGACTCCATGAGGCAAGTCTGCAGATGAAGGAAGGAATGTTGGGCATCCAAACACAACAGGCGTTTCCTCGGGGAAAGTTAGAGTAAGCTGTGGAGTAGAAAGCACAGAAAGGGTCAGAAGTCAGGCCTGGAGAATCAACTGCGAGACAGGCTTTTCCTGTTTTCTCTTTCCTTCATTTCTTCCTTGTGTAACCGTTTGGGGAACAGCTCAAACTGACCCCAGAAGGGAAACAGGGGACCAGAAGAACGTTAGCATGGGGTAGACGACGCTCAGCCTCTGAACAGGGGTTCTTACAGCCCTCACAGGGGTTTGTTTCAGCACTCTTCCAACCGTCCCGTCATTGGTGGCGCTTAACGAGGAATAAACACTAGAAATTCCTTCGTTGCAGTCCGGCATGTTTACCGAAGCAGATAAAGAGCACAGAAGTCGGCATTTTTGCCTTTTTTTGTGAAAGAGGATAATTGCAGGCAGCTGTTTGACCAGATACTGTTAAGTAACCATTTTCCTCCAGGTGTTTGCTGTAGCTCTGCTTCCTCTGTTCCTATTCCGACTTTTATTTCCTCCTTCAGAATCAGGGCATTCCATCAAGGAGTTTATTTCATTAAAAAAACAAAAAACAAACTTTGTTTTCACAGGTGTGCTTGCTTTGCCTGCAGGTGTGTCTGTGTGTCCCATGCACGGTGCCCACCGAGACCAGATAAGGGTGTCTGGTCTTCTGGAACTGGAGTCATAGGTGCTTGTAAACTGCCGTGAGGGTGCAGAATGGGCTCCCCACCCCTCCCTCTCTTCTTCTTTCTCCCCCCTTCTTTTCCTTTCCTTCCTTCTTCCTCCTTTTTGTGTAAAGGTTTCACATAGCCAAGCTCGCCTCAGCTCTTTACGTAACCGAGCATGACCTTGAATTATTGATCCGGCTGCCTCCACCTCTCAAGTACTGGGGTTACACACTTGTGCCACCACTCCAGGTTTTGCATTGCCAGGAACTGAACCCCAGCCCAGTGCAAGCATCCACTCCTTGAGCTACACCCCAGCCCCTGAGCACAATTTCTAGTCAGGTCTGAAAATGAGAAGAAGGGAAATAGCCATGCAAATGAGAAAGTTGGCCAGTTTACAGCATCTTGGCAGGGTCCATTCAACACCGGAACCATGCCTGGGCCGGTGTTGAGAACAGATCCAGCAGAGACCTCGGGGCATATTATGAAACACCTTGAACCTTATGCCAAACTGTTTGAGTTTGATTTTATCTCTAGGTTTAGGGAGCAAGGGAGCATTTAATCTTTCAAATTGAAATTCTCAAATATTTTAATGATAATATCTCTGGCAGCTGGCAGGAAGGTAGGATGGGATGGGGCAGGAATCCTGGCAAGGAGCCCAGTCCATGGCCAGGTGGGAGTTTGGACAGGAGACAGTGGTAGAAGGGGGTGGCGTTCCGGAGCTCAGGTAGAATCTATGGGATTTGGCTTGGCAAACAGTCCCTGTGGGGGACAAGAATCTGAAGCAAGGAGCTACTGCCCTCCCCTGGCAGGTTCTGGCCAGACTGAGTCGTGTTGAACAGCACGAATGCTCACCGCTTCCCAGAACAGAGCCTGCTGCTGGGAAGCGACATCAGGAGACAGGCGTTTCCTGCAGCTCCAGCACAGCTTTTCATCCGTCCCCTTCCCAACCAATCTGTCTTTGGCTCCTGTGAAGTGCTGTGCCCGGTGCAAACTGGAAAGGGGAATGGCATCCCTTCTCTCTTGACAGCACTTCCATGACAGCAAAACAACATATGCGGGACTGAGACATACAAGCAAGCTGGGAGTGGAGCTCAGTGGCCTAGCCTGTAGGGAGCCCTGGACTGGGGCCCCCAGTGCCACACAGACTGGACACGGTGGCGAGGCTTGTGATCCGGGCACTTGAGAGGCAGAGGTTGGCATTCTGGGCTCGATGACAACAAATGATGGGCAGTAAGCAGAGAGCGTCGGGGAACGGAGTGTGGGAGGAGGAGCAAGAGTTCTGAATGAGACTTTCCGGTCACTGTATGTGGGGAAGACACCGTCCAGCCTCACCAGACCCTGAGGAGCACTTCCACCCCGCACCTACCCGCACCTCTTAGTCGAGCTTTTGAAGTGATAAGAATATTTTCTAATGCTTATATGGGTAAGAATAGAGACGACAGCTGGATGTGGTGCGTTGTCTCAAGAAGGGCTGAATGAGGGTTCAGCGGCGCTCTTGCAGAGGATCTGGGTTCAGTCCCGGCACCCACAGGGCGACTTTGTAACTGTTGCTAACTCCAATTGCAGGTGCAGGCAATCCAGTGCCCTCTTCTGGCCTCGGTAATACATATGGTTATACATACACGAAGGCAAAAACACTCCAACACATAAAATAAACAAACCTTTGGAAAAAAAAAAAAGATTAGAACCAGGCACAAAGGTGCACGCCTGTAATCCCAGCACTCTGGGAAGCAAAAGTAGGAAGATCTCTGTGAGTCTACAAAGTGAGTCAAGAACAGCCAAGGCTGAACGAGAAACCCTATCTCAAAATAAATAAATATTAGATATTTTAGGACATGGATAAAATTAAACTGATAATTTCCAAATGTGTCACGTTGTCTCATAATCAAATTCTGTATCTTTTTACCTAACAAAGTAGTTGAGGACAGCTAAAGCAGCAGTTCAGCTCTGGCTAAAACAAATGAATCGTCATGTCCTCCTGTACTGATGGAAAGTAACAGAACGCCTTATCCCAGCACTCGGGGCGGGGGCGGGCAGAGGCAGGTGGATCTCTGTGAGTCTGGGCCAGCCTGGTCTATATAGTCTGTATAGTCAGTCCCAGCAGAGCCAGGGAGACATAGAGAGACCTTGCCTCACTCACTCACTCAATCTATAAACAAATGAATACATGTGCTATCCAGCTCCTTAGAACTCAGAAACTAGTCCCCAGCCTTTCAGAATCTTTACAGCTGGAAGGGAATCTGTTCCCCAAGAACACTGGAAGCCCACATCTCTTTAACTTCTTCTTCTTCTTTTAACTTGAGAATCACGTTCCACTTTTTAATAAAGACTTGCGGTGGTGAGTTTACTTGCCTTTGGGTACAGATTATAAATGATAGAGTGGAATATCACACTGTTGTTTGTTTTTTTTTAATGCCAAGCTCTACCCTCTTCCGAGCTGAAAGAATAAGTATCATTATACCAATAGCATACATTCTTGGTAGCCTAAACTATATAGGAATATGCAGATTACAAGCCTCCTCCATCCTTACTGGATCAGGCTTCTTTGGCTACTTAACCGACAGTCATTCTTTCCAACAGAACTCAAACCTTTTTCAGCATTCCATTCTGCCACACTCCAGCCACATGCTTCTGGCAGAGTGGGAATTACCCTAAGGTCCTGATTGGATTATCTTTAAGGCAATCAAAGTGATCTCATTTCCTCTTGCTAGTTGTTGGCATGCGTGAGCTCATGTGACACACACATATAAAGTCAGGAGACACCTTGCCTTTGAATGAATGTGTGAGGATGGCCCCTCAGACCTCAGCTGTAGGGAGCATGCCTGACTGATGGCTGTGGGGCTTAACGTCATGCACCCCAGGAACCAGGTTCAGCCACTGGTTGGCAGGTTTATGTCACTTGAAATGCCCTTTTTACATGTCAGATTACTCTGCTCTTACTTTTTCCAACCAGAGCTACTCTTTAGTAGAAGAGTTTTTCAATATAATATTTTATTAATTATTTTGGAATTTTATATAATGTATTTCGATTATTCATTCCCCACTTCTCCCCCAACTCCTTCTAAACCCACTTTTATCTCCCTACCATCGGTCCCCAACTTCATAGCCTTAAAAAAAAAATCACCCTTTGAGTCTAGAGCCTGGGGCCACTTAGCAAGGGCTGCACTTGTAAAGGACTGACTTCCTCAGCCAGGGGTGAGGGCTCAGGAACCTCTTCCCCACCACAGGTTCAGGAGTGCAGGGTTCAGGAGGTCCTGCCATGTGCAGGAGACAGTTTCCACTCAGGTTAAACCTGACCTCTGGCTCTTACAATCCTAGTATCCCCTCTTCCGAAATGGTCCCTGAATCCTAGAAGAGTGGGTGGGAAACCAACTTTTAATGAACACCAAAGGCAATCAAATCACGTACTTTTAATTTATTTTGGTACCAAAAACAAACAAACAAAAAAAAACCTCTACTGTTATTCTTCAAGATCCATCTTTCTTCTGCACAGACAAAAAAGGAAGGCTGATGGGAACACAATAAGATTCACCATTAAAAAAAAAAAAAAAACTCTCCCATAAAAGGTCACCATTCCTCTACCTTTCAAGTCTTTCTCTTTTTCCTTCATTTTTTCTTTTTATTTTTTATATTTTTTATGTGTATGGGTGGTTTTCCTGAATGTATGTTTGTGCACCACATGTGTGCAGTGCCCCAAGAAACCAGAAGAGGGCAGAAGATCCCCTAAAACTGGAATTACCAACAGTTACAAGCAGATGCTGAGGACTAAAGGCTGAGTCCTCCGCACTCAGCAGCAGCTGGCACTCTTAACCACTGAGCCATCTCTTAATCCCCTATTCTTTCTATTTTTTCAGACAGGCTCTCACTCTGTCATGCAGTCCGATCTGAAACTCATTCTGTACCCCAGAGTGGCCTTGAACTTACAAAAGTCCTTTTGCTTCATCCTCCTGAGATCTAGTCCAGTGCTATCTGTCTAGATGATTGTTTCCGTTTCCTGCTCACCAGTTTGAGGCAGTTCTTGTGACTTCCACCCAGCCTTTCCCACCATAACAGACCTCAATCCACACACAGGTCAAGGAAGAGTGGGGGCCTCCGCTGTAAAATATATCACCCCAACTATGTGTACCAGAACTAACAAAAATCACTAAATGGTAGTTTTGAGGACACACTGGGCCAACGTAAGCCAACATCAGCTCTTTTCTAACTGGTTCTGAGTGATGCCCTGGGTCTCCTGGAATCAATGCCAGCTCACACCCAGCGCCTCAGAGTCCCTGAAGGAAAATATCCCTTTCTTCAACAACAGTATGATAGTCCACTTCCCTTCACTTTAGCAAAATAGCCAAGAGCATCAGTTCATATGGAGGAAGGGCTGTAGATTTGGAGGTGTCAGTCAATGACCTATTGGGCCATGGCAAACGGCATAGTAGTCTAGGATCCTGTGGCAAGGGAAACCTGTTGACCTCAAGGCCACTGGAAATGAGGAAAGAAAGCATCTGGAGTCCCAGGGTCCCCTTCAAGAGTGTGCCTCAATGACCCCATTCCCTTTACCTCTTTAGGATTCTACTGCCTCCATAACCACAGAGCAACAACCAAGCCTTGATACACTGGTTTCTGGGAAGCATACCCATGCATATCATATTGGTACCCCAGTGAAAGGCTACATATGGTACCTTTGAGGAAAGCTGGGTGAAAGATTGACATCAACTTTCTCTAATGTACCACAGTCCCTTTTCCAGGAGACTTGGCCTCCCTTTCATTTAAGGAATATAAAGTGGTTTTGAGAACTGATTGATGACTCTGATTCCTGTTTCTTGGCTTCTATTCACTTGACCAAGGTTATTTGTATTTGTACCAATCAAGTACACCTGTTTTAGGCTTCCTGTCTATTTCACTTCTAGGAATGAGCACTTAGCCAGTGCCACAGGCCTGGGCCAGACTTTTCCAACCATTGCTTTCACTCATGATGTCATCCACCCTGCCTTTGGCAATTGAGTGCTACCAGTTGGCCCCTGTGCCCTGGGATCCAATTATTCTCTGTGAATTTAGTTTTGTCAGATGAGCCCAGTTCCCAACTGAAGCACCTAAGCCAATTCGGAACAAGGGAGTGCATTCATTCTGTAGTGATGTATTCCTCCAACTACGATCCCCCCTGCCCCTCACACACACTTTCTACCTGTACTTCTTACCAGCAAGACTATAGTACCATGAATCCATCAAGGGATAACCCATTCATCAGGTCATTGTTATGATCTAATGTTTCTAGAAATATCACACACACACACACACACACACACACACACACAGATGTTCTTCACAACCAGTAGGCTTTTGCTAATCTAATGAAGCTGACAATTGCCCGGCCCTCGGGGCTTCAACGTGGGTTCCTAAGGGAGGAGAGTGGAAGGAATGGGGGGAAGGGACGAGAAAGGCAAGGAAGGAAGCCAAGTTTGTTTGTCTGATCAAAGCTTCATTTATTAGAAATTTTTACCCAACTTATATAGGGAGAAGGCAGGAAAAGGGGGGGAGGTAATCAGCTGCTGCAGGAGACAGGAAGAGTGCTTTCATGTGTTAAATAGGGTACCTGCAAGATACCATAGGGATGTTTTCTCACGGATGCTCTAACAAACACAGTCTATCACCCATGAGTTAGGGTCCTAGATAACTTTTACTAAATAGCTTTAGGTCTCCACTAAATGACCTTTGCTCACTATTTGGCTTTGGCCTAGCAAACACCTTTTGTCTCCACTAGATAGCTTTGACTCACTAATTGACTTAGGCTTCAGTAGATAGCTTTGGCTCCCTGCAGACAATCAAGATACCCAACTATTCTTTTTCTTTTCTTTTCTTTTCTTTTCTTTCCTTTCCTTTCCTTTCCTTTCCTTTCCTTTCCTTTCCTTTCCTTTCCTTTCCTTTCCTTTCCTTTCCTTTCCTTTTCTTTTCATTTTTTTGAGACAGAGTTTTTGGTGTAGCCTCGGCTGTCCTGGACTTGCTCTGTAGACCAGGGTGCCTCAAACTCACAGAGATCCACCTGCCTCTGCCTCCCGAGTGCTGGGACTACAGGCATGTGCCACCATGCCAGGCTACAACTATTCTTTTTACAACTGTATTTACTTGAAAACATCATTGATTAAGAATGTTCTGGAAAATTCTCTAGAAAGCATTTTTAAAATGTTGCTTTTGGAGTTAGTTAGGTGTAATTTGTTTAATTTGGCTATTAGTTTAATTTGGCTATGCTTTCTTAGGTCTCAGTAAATGTTTTGGAATTCTTTCTAAATGAAAAAATAATAATTAGAAATATCTAGTGCCAAATACTGTTCTAAATGTTATGTTCATTTAATTCTTTCTGTGAGGTTAGGGCATTTGGCATATGTTTAGTGTGTGGATTACCAAAGATGAGAAAAACAAAGCTCAGGCCACTCTGCCAACAGTGAAGCTAGGATTTGGACACAGGTAGGCTTTGCTTCATAATTTTTGTTTTTCCCCTATTGTACTAATCTGTAAGTTATATTAAGTTATATGAAGGTATTTTTATGACTCCTATCTTAGAACAATTATTAATAGAATGCTTTCTACTTATTTGATAGTGTAAGTAAACTTTTTCTTAACCAATCTTTTTTTTTTTTAATAATTTGTTTAATTTTATGTGCATTAGTGTGAAGGTGTCAGATCCCTTGGGATTGGAGTTACAGACAGTTGTGAGCTGCCATGTGGGAAACTTTTTCTTGGTGAGCATTGTGTGTGTGTACGTGTCACAGTGTGCATTCGGAAGTCAGAGGACAACAACGTAGAGTTTGTTCTCTCCTTCCACCTCCGTGTGGTTTCTGGAATTTGAACTCAGATCCCCAGGCTTGTGTGCCTTTATCTGCTGAGCCATCTAGTTGTCCCTTCTTTAGAGCAATACTTATTTTAGAGCAATACTCTTTTTCTTTTTTTTGCAATACTCTTTTTCAAGGGTCCAATCATTTTCACAGTTAACCAACTTTGTACATTCAGCCATGCCTGCTGAGACTTAGAGTAGAAATCAAAGTAATCTTTTTGTGTGTGGGTTTTTTTTTTTTTTTTTTTTTTTTTTTTTGAGACAGGGTTTCTCTGTGTGGCCTTGGCTATCCCAGACTCGCTTTGCAGACAAGGCTGGCCTCCAGCTTGCAGAGATCTGCGTGCTTCTGCTTCCCGGAGATCTGGGACTACAGTGCGCATCACTACCCCTGGTTCACTGTTAACTCTTCATCCTGACCCTCTCTGTCTCTATCCTATTCTGTCAGACTTCCTGGATTTTTATCATCCTGGAGGTCTGCAGTGTGCCAGCTTTCGGCAGAGCTTTCAGATGCTGGCACGAGTGCGCCAATGTGACTGACTAAGATGTACACGTAGCTGGTCAAACATTACTTCTGAGACTGCATGCTTCTGGATACGGGGATGCTTCTGGAAGCTCTTGAAGACTGTAGAAGTGTCCTGCCTTCTCCCCTGTGGAAGAGCTACCCAGGCCACTGAGGGTCCTTCTGGGACAGGGAGGGGAAGGAGAAATCCTTGTTCTTTGTCCTTGAGCCAGAACTTTACCCTTCTTCTGTACTCAGACACTGGGGCTCCTGCTTCTTAGGCATTTGTACCCAGATTGACTTACAGTATTGAATTTCCTGCTTCCTCACCTTGGTGATAGTGTCCTGTGGGCCTCCTTGGCCTCTATAATCCTGGTGAGCCAGTTTCCTATAAACATTCATAGTACTCTCCTCTCTGTTTCCCTCTGCTTTCCCCCTTTCTCCTTCCTTCCCCTCTTCTCCCCCTCTTCCTTCCTCATTGTTTCTGTTTTGTTTTTCTGAAGAATCTCTCTCTCTCGGTTTTTTGAGACAGGGTTTCTATGTGTAGCCTTGGCTGTCCTAGACTCGATTTGTAGACCAGGTTAGCCTTGAATTCACAGAGATCCGCCTGCCTCTGCCTTCCACGTGCTGGGATTGCAGGCATGCCACAGTACACTCAGCTTTTCTGGAGAATCTTAACTAATATGATTTCTCAGTGCTTCTTGAATGTACCTAAGTTATTTTGGTCCTTGATTGTCTCTTGAGGGGCTGGTATTTATTCTATCACTAGCTAATATGTCTTGGCTTTCCCTCCCCTAGCTCTCTAGATTGGCAGGCCACCTTTGGTCAGGACTGATGGATCTGGGGTAGGGAAATCCTGCTGGGCAGGGCTGTCCTGACCTCAGAGTTTCTTCCTAAACCTCACTTTCTCAATTCAGTCTATACCCTGAGAAGGTTAGAAGGTTCTACCTAAGGGGATTCTTAGATCTTGTTTCTCTCTGGCAACCAACAAGGTGTGTCAATAGCTTAGCTAACGAGTAATAGGTAAAGAGATGAGCACATAGCCAATCCATAAATCCCTTCAACACTGGTACCATTGGATATATATGATATAAAACCATGTAACACAGGTTATGTTGTCCTGGCTCCTTAGTGCTTTTCAGCTATTTCATCACCTACTTGAGGAATTCTCTACACTATTTTCTTTTTTCATCCTGAGTGTGTGTGTGTGTGTGTGTGTGTGTGTGTGTGTGTGTGTGTGCAAAGCACAGGTACCAAGCCAGGTGTGTGGAGGTCAGAGAAAAACTTGTGGGAATTGGATCTCTCCTTCCACCCTGTGGGTCTCAGTGATGAATTCAGACCACCGCACTCTGACAGGTGCCTTTGCCAAGACAGCCCAGCCCAGCAGGATTTCCCTACTCCAGATCCATCAATCCTGTCCAAAGGGTGACCAGCCAAACCAGAGAGCTAGGGGGAGGGAAAGCAAAGACATATTAGCTAGTGATAGAAGACATAGTAGCTAGTGGTAGAATAAATATCAGCCCCTCAAGAGACAATCAAGAACCAAATTATGTAGGTTTGGATGCAAACATACAGCAAATATATGTGAAGGGGGCATGGAGAAATAATGTTTGTCCACACTTTTTAGTTTTTAGGAAGATTTGTTTATTGATTTCATGTGTATGAATGTTCTGTCTGCATGAATGCTTCCGTGTCCGAAGAGCCCAGTATAGATGGTTGTGAGCCACCATGTGGTTGCTAGGAACTGAACTCAAAACCTCTGGAAGAGAGGACAGTGCTCTTAACCACTGAGCCATCTCTCCAGCCCCACCCTGAAGTTTCTGATTTCTTTGGAAACTCAGTTGTGTCACGTGAATATGTTTTCTCTTTTGGTTCCAAGTGTGTGTGGAAATGTCTTCAGCTGCCCCCAACACACACACACACACACACACACACACACACACACACAGAAAACCGCCCCTGTGAAGACACCTGCCCCCAACACACACACACACACACACACACACACACACACACACACACAGAAAACCGCCCCTGTGAAGACACCTGCCCCCAACACACACACACACACACACACACACACACACACAGAAAACCGCCCCTGTGAAGACACCTGCCCCCAACACACACACACACAGAAAACCGCCCCTGTGAAGACACCTGCCCCCAACACACACACACACACACACACACACACACACACACACAGAAAACCGCCCCTGTGAAGACACCTGCCCCCAACACACACACACACAGAAAACCGCCCCTGTGAAGACACCCGACGTTTGTCAGCTGGAAACAACCCCCTGCAAGGGGCATGATTTTGGTAATCTGGAAAGCATCCTCATGTGGACTCTGAGAAGGGAGAAATAGAAGCCCACAGACAGTGAGGCAAGGCTGTTTGCATCTCTACATTTGGACATGATTCGATTCTGTTTGCTGGTTTTCACAGAGAGAAACACTCTGGAGAACGTTTCGTGTTGCTTTGGTGCTTCACAGGACTTGTGCCATTTGGGCAGTCTGTCCGCCTTTGCTGGGTGGGACCACCTCCGTTGTTGCTGTTTGCTGCTGCTGTGGTTTGCTGCTTTGCTGTATGGCTGGATGGCTGGTACCCTGATGACTGAGATTGGTGTATCCCCAAATAACCCAGCGACCCTAGTCAGCAGGAAGGAGCTGAGAGAGGTCTATATCCCTTTCCTACTAATCTTCTACCTAAGGTCCAGGCATGGGAGGGGAGGCAGAGGCTTTTAAGAACCTTAAGTAAAGTAGGTATTTGAAAAATCTAAGTCTACACCAGCCTTTTTAATTTAAAAAATTATATATATGTATATGTGTAATTATATGTATGCATGTATATGTAATTTTGGCATGGTTATGGCAGTCAGAGGACACTTACAGGGATCTAATGTCTCTGTCTGCTTTGTGGACCCAGAGTGTTAGCTGGATTGCTAGGCTGCATTGCCCTTACCGGTAGACCCATCTCATCAGCCCTCCCTGTACTAGTTGTAATGCCAGGTAACCTGTCCTAAACATTTTTAGTTGGGAGGAAGGGAAGGACAATTCGCTTTGGTTTCTGAACCTAGTACTAGTTATGCAGGACTGTCCCTTAAGATCACTCAAGATAAGCAAACCTTCAAAGCTTGGTTTAATGAAAAATCTATACTGTACCAAGAAATCAAATGATAAGCATGGAGTGACTCAAAGATCAAAAGAGCAGGACTTTGAACTTTGAAATCTATTTTTCCTCTAAAATATATGTTGAAGAAACCTGCCTGAATGATTATGGTTTTGTGGTCACATTTGCTACCCTAATACAGGAGCTTAGAGCCTCGGGACCCAACTAAAGCCCAGTGTCATAGCGAGAGCATCTGTAACCTCAGTGCTGTAGTGTTGAGACGGGAGACAGAGATGGGGCATCAGAGGAAGCAGGTTGGCCGGCCTGCTGTATACAATGGCAAGGAGATCCTGCTCAAACGAGGTGGGAGGTGCAGACAACACTCACACATACAAACACACACACATACATACACACAGACATATACACACACACATACACACATATACACATACAAACACACACACATACACACACAAACACACACACACATACACACACATATATACACACAAACACACACACATACATACACACATACTGCCCAAAGGCAAGTAATATACCAACCTCTCTAATCCGGAAACGCAACATAATATCACTGATTAGGACAAGATGAAAATGAAGTTAGACAGTATTTAGCTCATGAAAATATATTAAGATTTCTACTTGCATCATTTTAATTATGGGGAAATGGCTCAGTCAGTACAGTGCTTGCCTTGTAAGCATGACGGGCCAGAGTTTGATTCCCAGAACTCATTTTAAAAACAAGCAAACAAAATGCATGCATGGTATCCTGTGCTTGTAATACCTGCATGGGGAGGCAGAGACAGGAGGATCCCTGGGGCTGACGGGCCAGCCAGCCTAGCCTACAGCCACATGCATCCTTTACATTATCAAGGTCACTTCTCCGATCAGGCTGTAAATGACACTGGAGTGTCCTTTCATGTCTTGAGCAGCCCAATGGTTAGCTCATGTGGCCGGGGACTGTGGCCCCCCTCTTGTTGGCAGCGGTGTGAGAGGACTCGTGTATTCAGCTTTGTTGTTTTGTTTTCTGTTTTATTCGAGACAGGGTTCCTCTGTGTAGCCCTGGCTGACCTGGACTCAGTTGTAGACCAGGCTGGCCTCAAGCCCACAGTGATCTGCCTGCCTCTGCCTCCCCTGGTGCTGGGATCACAGCTTATGTATTCATTCGGCTTTTTGTCTGGATAGTAAATACCTGAAATGGTCAACTTAAGAGAAAAGCTTTTCTCTGGTCTAGGCCACAGGCCCTCGTCCAGAAGATGAACGGCTTTGAGGCCTCTGGTTGGTGCCACACTGTGGTGAAGGAACTGACAAAAAATGAACTGCTCATCTCGTGGCCTCCAGGAAAGAGGAAGAGATGGAAGAGCCAGACCAATGCTCTCCTTCAGGGATGGCTCAGCAGCTAAGAGTGCTCTTGCTCTACCGGCCAGGGATCCGATCCCAGCACCCACGCTGGTTGGCTTCCAGATCTGCTGATTCCAGCACAAGGGCTTTCACACCCCCTTCTGGTCTCCATGATTACTCATGGGTGCACATGGAAAGAGAGAGAGAGAGAAAAAAGAGCACATAATACTCAACTCTCCTAAAATCCACTGGGCCCCACCTCCTAAACTACTTCCCTGTAATGCTACTCTGGAGAACAGCTTTCAACAACCAAGCCTTTAAAAATGTTTATTGGGCTGGAGAGATGGCGTGGTGGTTAAGAGCACTGGCTGCTCTTCCAGGGGACCCAGGTGCAGTTCCCAGCACCCACATGGCAGCCCACAGCTGTCTGTAACTCCAATTCCAGGGCATCTGGCACCTTCCGACATGCAGGCAGGCAAAACGCCAACGCACATAAAATAAAAATAAATCTTTCAAAAACATTTTGTTTGTGTATTGTGTGTGTGTGCATATGCCAGTGTCAACAGGCCACTTCCAGGAGATTTCTCTGCCCCTCCTCCCACACTGAGCCAGGGTTTCTCCTGTTCTCTCTGCCTCTCTGCAGCCTCCCACTTAGCGGGCTCCAAGTTCCCACCCGGCTCCCCACCTCCCCTGCCAGTCTTGCCCTAGGATCACAGATGTGCTCTGCCACCTTCCCTTTCCCGGGTCCTAAACTGAGGTCACCAGACTTGTGCACAGCAAGGGCTTTTACCCACTGAGCCATCTGCATAGCTGGACAATGAACCCTCTGAGAGCATTCTAGATCTGAATTTTATCACCTTGGCTGTCAATCACCAAGTCCCATTCAAGCCTCCAAATACCAGTAGCCAACAACTTGACCATAGTCATGAGCCTCCCTCCAAAGCCATTACCAGATCCCCACGCTCAGAAACTATGAATGTTTACTTTCTGTTGTGTTTTTGACCAGATCTCGTATAGCTCAGGCTGGCCTTTGAACTCTCTTGGTAGCTGAGGATAACCTTGAACTTCTGATCGCTCTGCTTCTACCTCCCACTTGCTGAATTAGAGGTTGTGAGTGACTATGCCTGGTTTAGCATGTGCTGACAGACAGCTGCACCTCCAGACTCATAAATGTTTCACTTTTGTTGTTGTTGCTTTTTATCCCAAGACAGAGTTCCTCTGTGTAGCCTTGGCTGTCCTGGACTCTCTCTGTAGACCAGGCTGGCCTCGAAATCACAGAGATCTGCCTGCCTCTGTCTCCCCGTGTGCTGGGATTGCAGGTGTGTGCCACTGTACCCAGCTTCTGACTCTTACTTTTTAAGGTTCTACATTTAGGGTAATTCTTTGCATAACAATTTACAGTCAATACAGTGGCAAACAGAGTAGTCAAATTCTAGAGACCATTAGCCAGCCTCTGAGGTCGGAAAGAGCCCGGGAGAACAGCTGCAGAATCCGTGGCCTGGCTGCAGCCTTTGGTAGAGGAGGTGGCACGCCAGGAGGACAGGAGCAGGCAAACAAACACCCCCATCTTCGTCCTTCTCGTCGCCATCAAGTCCTGCCTCTGCTGGCCGAACACATGCTGGACGTTGGTAGAAGCAGGGTTGGCAGGGTGAGTGTGCGCTGTAGGGAGGCAGGGTGGGGGAGGAGGAAACAGGTGATGTCAACGCTCTGGGCTGTGCACCGGGAAAACCAAAAACGAGAGAAAAAGGCAGGAGAGCATCGGGGCAGGGTCGGGGACAGCGGGGTGGGAAATGAGCTGTCCTGCTGATAGGACTTGGGATAAGGTCGACTGCAGAGTGCCAGAATTGCCAGAATGTTCTGACAGGCGTGGAAGGGCTTTCAGCCAGCCTAGAAACTGCTGTGTGACTCCCAAGTTTTGAGCACTGTCCTTGGCCAGAGGTCATATACTTCCATAAAGAGACAGCCAGGGAGCGGTTGTCACTTTGCACTCCCCTGTTGCCACCACAACAGGCAGACATAAACGTACACAGCCCATGATGGCTGTGTGCAAGCACCGCTTACACACAAAAACGGCAGTTTGCCGAGGCCTTGTCCAGGTTGCCAAGACTTTGTTTGATCTTTTTGTGTTCAGAGAGTCATTTTCTTTTCTCGACTGCAGGGGATTGACGAAAGGTGCCTATGAGGCAAGTAGTGTACCGTGGAGTTACATCCCCGCCATCGATGAAGTTTTTAATACGTTATGTGCATGGATGTCTCTGTAAGAATGTTGGATTCCGTGGAACTGGGGTTGCAGAGAGTTGTGAGCTGCCTCTAGGGACCTGGGGATTGAACATAGGTCCTTTGAAAGAGCAGCCAGTGCTCCTAACCACTGAGCCATCCCTCCAGCCATCAGATAAATTTTGTTGTATCTCTCCTGGGATGGGTCTGTCCCAAGGCCTGGCTTCTGGCAGTTAAGCAGTCTGACCCTCTCTTGAAGTTCCAGGAAAGAACAAGTCAGTAACAAGGGATACGGAGCCAGGACTTTGAATTCCAATCATTTTGATTTCAAGTATTTTCCGGAAAATATATTAAAGGACTGTTTTCCTTTCAAGGCAGGAATATATTCTTGCTCTAGTAAATGAAGATTAATCTTGGACAGCAGGCAGACCTGAGCTGAAAAATCTGTCATTAACTAGATTTTGGCTTTGCCAGTTCCCTCTCCTTATTTCACAGGAAATGACAGCTATTCTCATTACAAAAGATAACAGAACCCACTCACACTTAAAGCTTCTTTTCCTTTGCCCTGTTCTCCTGTCCTCTATGGGGTCTTAAAGTTTGCTTGTTTTTGTTTTTTGTTTTTTTTTCTAAGTTATATATTTTCCAATCTCAATATGGGTTTTTTAAATATTTTCAGGCACACATCCCAGAACAGAACCTAGAAAAACCAGGACATGATTGCTCCAAGGTATGGTTGAGAAGGTTTTTACTGTAGGCATGAGGGAGTGCACAGCCAGAGGCCTCTGGGAGAGCCCAGAGCAGGGAAAGAAAGCAGTACACTGAACATGACCTGTAGTGGAAGTTTTGGTTTCTTTAAAAACACATTTATATTATATTTTTGTTTTAATCCCAAGTGGGATATGGGGCTGGTTTTAGTTTTTCCACAGCCAATAGTTGCCTCATGTGGCTTGGAGAGGGCTGTAGTCTTTGCCAGCTGCTGGTAGTTTAATTCTGAGGACTCTCAGAGGGTAAAAATACCAGAACAAGAGAGGAGAAGAGCACTTCGAGGAGATGGTCTGAGGAGGAAGAAGGCTGCTTGTTGGTCCTGCTACTGTATTTTCTGTTTGCTGTTGCTGTTTGCTGGACTGCTAGATATCCTGATGACTGAGATTGGGATTGCCCCAAGAACCCAAAGACCCTAACCAGCTGGAAGTAGCCAAAGAGAACTCCGCCCCTCTCCCCACTAACTTTCTTTCTTTCCTACCTAGTGTTGGGGTATTGGATGGTATTAAGAGAGATAAGGGGTGGAGAAGGGAGGTAGAGGCATAGAAAATCCCAACAAAATAAATAAAAATGACCTGCAATGACCAGTGGACTGAACCAAGCCAGGAGAGTGGAAGTGGGGGGAGAGCAAGGGAGGAAGAGAAGAGAGAGCAAAGACAAGAGTGGAGGACCAAGAGAGCAAAAGAGCTAAGAAAACACATGACTGAAATGGCAGGTTCGTGTAGTAATGAGGAGCGGGGGGAGGGAATCCATGAGCTGGAGAGGTTTAGGGTAGTGGTGGGGTGAGAAGAAGCAGGAGGAGCCATAGGCTCTGAGTGAGCCTGGAAAGTAGAATGCACTTTGGTACCCTAGGCGGTTTCTGTATTCACTGGGACTCTAGATCAGTCTCACCAACTACAGGAGAAAAATGATGCCTGGCTGCTGGAGTAGACCAGAAGGCTGAGTAATTCAACCTCAAGAACCCTCTCTTTCTCATTCTCTCTTTCTTTTCTTCTTCTGTCCCTCTTCTTCCTATGTGGGCAAGTAGTTTCAACAGACAAGTTGAGAATTCTTGATTCTATCTTGGCTTCCCATTCAAAAAGAAAGAAAATCCTTTGTTTTCCCTTAGATATAGATTTTGTAGTGTTTTATGGTTTTCTCCTTGTTTTATGCTGTGTCTGTACATGTGCACACACACACGTGTATATGCTAGGGATGAAACCCAGGACTTTGCATGGCCAAGGCAGGAGCTCTACCAGTGAGCTTCATCCAGCACTAGATCTAGATTTACGAACCGAGAGAGGGCTGGAGGTGCAGCTCTTCTGATAGAGTGCTCCCTGAGCTCCTCTGATAGAGTGCTCCCTGACGTTTGTGAAGCCCTGAGTCGATCCTCACACCCCATAGACTGTAATTCCCACACCCCAGAGACATAGGTGAGACGATCTCAAGTTCAATATCATCCTAGCTACAGAGTGAGTTTGAGGCTAGCCTGGGCTATCTATCTCAAACAAAACACAAAAGGATGGAAGAACAGTGTTTGCCCAAACCCACTCTTTGAGCTTGGCTGAGGGAAGTCAGGTACTGGCAAGGTTGTGTTAAGTTCATATGCACTTACTGGGGCTGTGTGGTTAGATTGGAGGAAACAAACTAACACCGGGGATTCTTAAAAGCTTAAGTTTATTTTAGAGGCATCATTGCAATGAGAGTACCTGCCCCACGATGAACTGTGGATTCAAACCAATTGAGTAAAGAGAGATTTCTTTTTTTCCAATTAAAAAAAATTTATTTAAGTCGGGCATAGTGGAGCACCCCTACAATCCCAGCACTGGGGGAGGCAGAGGCAGGAGCAGGCAGATCACTGTGAGTTTGAGGCCAGCCTGGTCTACAGAGCTAATCCAGGACAGCAAGGGCTACACAGAGAAACCCTGTCTTGAAAAAAAAAATTAGTTAAAGACAGACTAAGGAGGATTACTTAAAAACAATAAGCCTTGGCCACCAGCTGATAACCTGGTGACCTACCTCATCCTGAGGCTGAGCAAACAGTTGTTCCTGCACAGGTATTTTTGGTGTGTGAGTCTGGTCTTGGCAGTCTTTTGGATAGTTAGTAATATCTGCTTTGTCAGTTTCCTTTATTCAGTTTTTCTTCTTCAGGAATGACATAAGTGACTCCATTTTGGTTCTGACAACTTTCCTACTACTAAAGAAGGAGAGCAGGGTCCTTTGAGCAAGGACACAGTGCAGCTGGGCAGACAGTTGTGTGCTACAGAGATGTCTCGTTCTTACCAAGTTTGATAACCCAGCTTTATATGTGGCTGGATGATTATAATTAAGATCCTTCAAACACCATCTTCCACCCATGAATAGATGGCAGAGCCAATAGCTAGAAAAAGGGTACAACCAGGGTATCTGGTCTCAGCTTAATGTGAGGTCTCATGGAATGCAGTGACTCTGTTTGATGGTTTTCCAAACGATAGATCAGATCTGTAAAAGCTCTTGTCCATGGCCATAAAATGTGGGCAAATATTTCTTCAGCTGGGATTTAAGAAGAGGTCGGAGCTGGAGGCATGGCTCAGTGGTTAGGAGAACTGCCTGTTCTTCCAGCTCTGGGTTCCGTCCCAGCACCTGCATGGAGGCTTTGTCTGTATGTCTGTCACTCCAGTTCCAGGGGATCCAACACTCTCTTCTGGCCTCCACGGGCCCTGCACACACATGGTATACAGACATACATGCAGGCAAAACACTCACACAGATCAAATAAAAACGAATAAATCTTTGAAACAAAGTCCAGTTTATTTTTTTATTTATCTGAGCTTCTTTCACTGTGTCTCACGTGCTGTGTTCTTCCACTCAGTCTCTCTTCTCGCTGCTTATGCATGTGTCTGTCTGTCTGTTCTGAGGCCTGGTATCCCTCTATGGACCTAGCTGTCCTAGAACTCATTCAGGTAGAGGAGGCTGTCCTTAGACTCCAGGGATCTGCCTGCTGCAACGAAAGACCTGCACCACCCTGCCAGGCTAACTACAGCTTTCTAATGGCTTCTTTTGCAGTTGTTATGTCTGGAACACTATTCAACATGATATATAAAAAGCCCCTGTTACTCAGGACTTAACTTCAAGTGACACAATCTAGCAATAGCTTAGATGACACAGAAGAAGACACTCCACAGAGACCGTTTTCCCTCTCTGCTTCTGCCCTCATGTGTTCACTTTCTCCACAGGACGGGTGGCAAGCTCCCAGCCCCTCCCCACAGGGTTTTGACATCAGTGACCGACACGTGCTCTTTCTGGTGGGCTTTACTGGTTCTGCTGACTCCTGGCTCAGTTGAGTTTTGAGAGGAAACTGTTGCAGGCTCCTTTAAGGCTTACTGTACAAACTGGTGACACTGAGATGAACAGTAAGACATTGGCAAAGCTTCACAAGAAAGAGGATGTGGCTCGGGAACTGTGCTAGCCAGCGTTTTGTCTCCGTGACAGACACCCGAGATAAACAGCTTGCGGGATGAAGTCTTCATTGCACCTCCCCATTTTGAAGGCCTTCCTTCAAGGTTGACTCTGTCCCCTGTCACCCGTGTGGTGAGGCAGGGCCTCTCGGCTACAGCGGGCTGTGCTGGAGTTCTGTCGCTGACTTCATGGTGACCAGAGAGAGAGAAAGAGGCTGTGGAGCAATGCTTGTCCTTCAAAGGCATATCCTCAGCGACCCACTTCCTCCACCAGTCCTGTGTGTCATCCGCAATTCCTTGACAGTTTCACACAAGTGTGTGATGTACATGGTCACTTTTCACACACCTTCATCACCTCCTGGCCTCGCCTTTCCATTCCCACCGAATCCCTTCTTCCCAAGTTTCCCTTTTCTTCTCAGGTATATTTTGTTTCAGAACCCACTGAGTTTAATTGGGGTGACTTGCATGGGTGGGGAGTTATTCGCTGGAGTGAAAGTTTGCTCCTCCCTCAGCAGCCATGAACTGCCAATAGCTCCTCAGAGTGGGCCACCCACGATGGAATGTTGATGAGCTGCCCAAGCGTTAATAATCCGTTCAGCTATGAACTTGTCAATAGCTTACTCCATTGATGAAGCTGGAGTTTCCTGTGACCCACTCATCTCTCTCTCTCAGTAGTGCCACTGTGGTGGTTTGAATGAAAATGGCCCTCATAAGGAGCTGAACTATTAGAAGGTGTGCCCTTGCTGGAAGAAGTGTGTCACTGGGGATGGGGGGTTGAGGTTTCAGGAGCTCAGGCTATGCCCAGTGTCATTTCTCTCTTCCTACTGCCTGCAGATTCAAATGTAGAGCTCTCAGCTACTTCTCCAACCTGCGTCACCACACTCTCCGCCATGACAGTGGACTAACGCTCTGAACATGTGAGCCACCCGGTCAGTGTTCCTATAGGAGGGTTGTCGTGCTCATGTGTCTCTTCACAGCAATAAAACCCTAACTAAGACAGCCACCATTTGGGATCCTGGTCTTCAAAACATGAGCCTCTTGGATGCTTCTGGGGTGGCTCGTTGGCTAACGACAGGTACTGTTCATGTAGAGGAGCTGAGTTCAGTTCCTGCCACCCACGCCAGGCAGTTCATAACCGCTTGTAACTCAAACTCCAGGGTATGTGAGACCCATTTCTGTTCTCTGAGGGCACTGGTACTCATGTGCTCATACTGTTTCCCTCTACCGCACACACACACATTTATATATGAGTGTTATATATATTTATAACTAAAAATGATGAACACCTACCTATTGGGGAGATCCTTCACACTTAAACCATACAAGAGTAAAAATGGATTTCCTAGAGTAGGCCCAGATTTGAGCTGCTTTTGGAAGGTAGGGATTTCTTGACATGAGTCTCTGATGAGAGACTGAGGCTCAGGGCGACTCTTGGGATGGGTCTAAGGCTGGGACAGCATCGGTGGCCAGGACTTTGATTTGTTTTCAGAGGTCAGGTCAAACAGGTGCCAAAAATGTGAGCAGCAGCCTGATAGAAGCCAGAATGTGTGTCCTCAAATGTTGAGGAGAGCCTTCCCAGCCAAGCTAGCGCTATTTCCGGCAGATGATTAATGCGCCGAGCAGGGGTGGGGTGTAGAGCTCCCTCACTGCAAACACAGACCCAGGGCCTCCTCACAGACCAGGGCTCCGGTGCCATCCTCTGGGCTCAAGAGTCAGTCCTGGGATTTCATTGTGATTATCATTTTTTACCCTTTGATTTTTAAATTAAATTAAATTTATTTATTTCGATTTTTTTTGAGACAGGGTTTCTCTGTGTAGCTTTGGCTGTCCTAGAACTCACTTTGTAGACCAGACTGGCCTCTAACTCACACACATCCCCCTGCCTCTGCCTCCTGAGTGCTGGAACTAAAGGTATGGGCCACCAATGTCAGTAGTTTTTTGTTTGTCTGTTCTTGTTTTTGTTTGTTTTTGGTTTTTTTCGAGACAGGGTTTCTCAGTGTAGCCTTGGCTGACCTGGACTGGATATGGAGACCAGGTTGGCCTCGAACTGAAAAAGATCTGCCTGCCTCTGTCTCTGTGAGTGCGGCATTAAAGGTGTGGGGCACCATGCCTGGCTGATTTTTTTTTTTTTAATGAATTCAATCAGTGTCACGCCACTGGCATGATGGTAGGAGGTCCTCTGACCTGAGGCAGTGTGGGAGTCCTAGAGATGGGTGGGAATAACAGAACAAAGGGGCCACCTCTCTGTAGGCGCTTGCTGGAAGAGGAGAAGAGGAGGAACAGGGTTATTTATTCAATACCCATTTATTTAGTACATTTTCATTCAGCTCTGAGGGAAGGAACACGTAGAGATTAAAAAATCGAAAGATAGACACTATCTGGCTCAACAAAATGCACAGTCATATAGTCCCAGCCAGGCATGGGGCGGCATGCCTGTAACCCTGGCTTTGGGAGATGGAGGAAGCCCGGTGTTATCCTGGGCTTCTGAGACCTGCCCTGTCTCAAAAACCAACAAAGAAAGCCAGGCATGGTGGTGAATGTCTGTAATCCCAGCACTGGGAAGGCAGGGGCAGGTATATCTTTGTGACTTGAGGCCAGCCTGGTCTACATGGGGAGTCCAGGACAGCCAGGACTACACAGAGACCCTGTCTCAAAAAGCCAAAACCAAACACAACTGAACAAATTATAGAATGAATGAAAATTTAAAATTACAAAGAGGGTGAACAGTGCTTTAAAAGAAGGATATTGCTTCCTGGGTTGGGGTCAAGAAAGCTTTCTGGAGGAGGTGTGCCTCAGCACTGCCATCACTGTGACAGAATGCCTGAGGCAGCTTCAGGGAGGAGATGCTTACCTTGGCCCCTGGTTTCCCAGGCTCCAGTCAATCCTTTCAGGCTCCAGGGAGGGCAGGAGCACAAGGAAGTTCACTGTGGAGGAAAGCTACTCGAGTTGTTGGGTCCAGGAATGGCTGGAAAGAAGACCTCTGACTCCCGTAGTATGCAAAAGCAAGCAGTGTTTATTCTGCAGAAATTGCCAGCATGCTGGGGCCACCATTCCATAGAACAGCAACCCTGAAGTGAGCAAGCAGGCTTAATTTAAAGACAGGTAGGGGATTTCTCTAGTGTGATTAGGCGATCTTTTCATTAATTGGTTGGTGCTGATCTAGGGAATAAGGGGATGGGGGGGTGGGGACTTAATGGGGTGCCCAGGTAACAAAGTATCATTTTGAATAGTTAGACAAAGAGTTTTAAACTGATCCTTAATTTGGTTGGTCAAGTGCTTGGGGACTTACCTAAATTATTGTCTCTGGTTTTCAGGGAGGTTATTGAGTTATTTATCTGGTTTCCACAGATGATAGTTTTGTGTTCTGAGAAATAGAATCTCAGGCCTGTTCAGTCTGAGACCACTTCTGAAGCCTGTCATGGAGTCAGACGGGCTTATTATAGATCATTCCCCTCAACGTCACAGCAGCCAGGGCGCAAAGAAGAGGAACAGAAAGGGATCAGAACCCAAACTACCCTTCAGATCATATCTTCGGGGACTCACTTTCTCACCTGGGCCTCACCTTTCAAAGTCCCACCGCTCCCCAAGTTTTTTCAAAGCTTAAATCCAACCCTGTGCCATTAATCCCAGCACTGGTGGAGCACAGGCAGGTGGATCTCTGTGAGTTCAAGGCCATCCTGGCCTCCATATGGAGTTCCAGGACAGCCAGAACTACATAGTGAGCTGCTGCCTATAAATAAATAAGTAGTTTGAAATTATCAGTGTGTTAAACAATTGTAGGTCAAAGCCCTCATGACTGATCTGATCCTTTCTGGGAATCACAGACATGCCCAGACATACTCAGAGGGATGCCCTGCTAATCTTCTAGGGTGTCTCTCAATCCAATCCAGATTAATCATCGAAGCAAGGTGTTATCTAACCTAAATTTGGAAAAATACCTAGGAGTCAGCCAAGCAAGTGGCAAAGGGTGAGGGAGTGAGTGGATAAAACTCCCCGGGTGGGATTACTGTTAGGCAAACCAAGAATGAGTTTAGAGAGCAGCAGAGAGAGATACCAGAAAAGCAGAGAAGAGCTGGGCATTTGGCTCAGCACTTACCTAGCATGTGCGTGGGCCCTAGGTTTAATCCCTAGCACCGTAACAAGGAAAAAGAAAATGAAGGGAGAGTGTTTACAAAGAAAAAAAAGAAAAGAGAATTTGATAATACAAAGCTTAGAGATATGCCAATCCTGGAGTAGGCTGAGTTTTGTAGGACTCTCACACACACACTTTCCAGGGAAGTTCCCCTTTCATTTTGGAGTGTCCATACTTATGAGAGAGGCTCCAAATAGTGAATGGCAAGCCATTAAATGTCCCCGTGCTGTCATGCTGCCTGAAGTAGGAGGCAGGGGAATGGCCTCCAGTTCCTACCATAGTGCTCTCAGTAGCTCCTTTCCCCTGGGTTCAGCTTGCCTCAGCAGCTTTCCCTCCTGGAGCCATTCTCTGGAGTCCTTATGAAAATGTACTGCTCTGATTCCTGCCCTCGGGCACCTCCAACTCACAAGTTCACTATCACGGAGCACATAAATTACTCTCCTAACTGGTTAAGCTAGGTAAACCTTCCTGGCTGGCATGATTCTGCCGCAGCAGAGTAGCGTTAGTAAAGCCTACACCTCCTTAGTACTCCGCTACTCTTGGTTTTAATAACCTCTTCAGCCATAACCGTCTCAACCGCTTAACAAATGACTCTTGGTTTTGGCTGTCTCTCAGAGGCAGCACCACTCTAAACCCTGCATGTGACCTCATGTCCCAACACTTCTGTGAGAAATTGGGTATAGAAGTCAGCTGGCAGAAAAAGAAATGAAGGCACAAGGGGCATGTCTTAGTTAAGCTTTGATTGCTGTGAAGAGACACTATGACCACGGCAACTCTCAAACAGGAAAACATTTAATTGGGGCTGGCTCACAGTTTCAGAGGTTCAGTCCAGTATTGTCATGGTGGGAATCACGGCGGCACACAGGCAGACATGGTGCCGGAGAAGGAGCTGAGAGTTCTACATCCTGACCCACAGGCAGCAGAAGGAGACTGTACCACACAGGGCAGAGCTTGATTGAGCACAGGAAACCTCAAAGCCCGCCCCACAGTGACACTTCCTCTAACAAGCCACACCTACTTCAACAAGGCCACACCTTCTAATAGTGCTACTCCCAAAGGGTCAATCATTCAAACAGGTGAGTCTATGGGGGCCATACCTATTCAAACCACCACATTCCACTCTCTGACCCTCAAAGGCTTGTAGCCATAGCATAATGCAAAACGCATTTAGTCCAACTTCAAAAGTCTCCATAGTCTGTAACAGTCTCAACCTTGATTAAAAGTCCAAAATTTAAAGTCTCTTCTGAGATTCATGCAATCTCTTAACTGTAATCCCCCTATAAAAATCAAAATTAAAAAGCATATCACATACTTTCAACATATAATGACACAGGATATACATTATTGTTCTAAAAAGGAGGAAAAGGAAGATAGTGAGAAAATATTGGACTAAGGCAAGACCGAAAACCAGCAGGGGGGCCTGGCAGTGGTGCTGCCCTTTAATCCCCACATTTGGAGGCAGAGGCAGAGTGGAGCTTTAGGAGTTTGAGACCAGCCTGGTCTACAGAGTGAGTTCCAGGACAGCCAAGACTACACAGAGAAACCCCGTCTCAAAAAACAAAAACAAAACAAACAAACAACAACAACAAACCCAGCAGGGGAGACTCCAAACTCTGCATCTCCATGTCTGATGACTCCTTTCAGCTTTGTTGACTGCAGCACACTTCTCTCTCTTGGGCTGTTTCCACTCCCTGTTAGCAGCTCTGACCTCTTGGGTTCTCCACCGCAATCCAGGCTTCACAGCTTCACACAACAGTCTTTTTAGACCTCCGTCCCAACACTCCGCCACACACCAGGCCTCAGCACTTTCTTTTGTCCTTGACTCTAAAGCAAGAACCAAGTGGCTGAAGCTGTCGAGTTCTGCAAGTACGGCTGGAACATGGGACCCTTGTCATCACATCTTCGCTAGCTTTGTTTTTGATGGTTTCCTTTATTGCCTAAGCTTGGCTGTCCTGGAACGTGCTCTGAAGATCAGGCTGAGCTCAGAGATCCGCATGCCTCTGTCTCCAAGAACAGGAATTAAAAGTTTTGTACACCGCCACACCTTTTCACAAGTTGGAAGGTTAGCTGGGTGCAGTCTTGCCCTGAGGTTACGGCTCCTTTTACTCCATTTAACACCAGGCTTTTCTTTAATTTGTTTATCTCCTTGAATTAGCTCCATTCCACTTCCTGGTGCCTTTTTCTCCTCAGATTGCACATTTTGTAACTTTCGTTATTCAACTTGCTCCTTTCAGCTATAGATCTTAATAAGCATGGGCACTAGTAACCACAGGACACAGTCCACACTAGGCTGTTTTCAGATTTCCCCACCAACTCAGTTAATCCAAAACTCTTCCCTTTAGCCTCAGGCAGACATTCTTTGTCAAAATATCACAAGAACAGTCTCTTAGGCCCTTCACAGTTCAAATCACCCTCAGCACTACTCTTTTCCACGTTTCTAATAGGATGGCCCATTAAGCCCTGCTTAAAGCAGTCCACTGCTTTTCCAGTCCAAAGTCCCAAAATCTACTTCCTCCAAACAAAAGCATGGTTAGGTCTATCATATTAATACCCCATTCCTGTTACCAACTTCTGCCTTAGGTAAGTTTTTTTTGCTATGAAGAGACATGATGACAAAGACAACTCTTAAAAAGGGAAACATTTAATTGGGGCTGGATTACAGTTTCAGAGGTTTAGTCCATTATCATCATGGCAGGAAGCATGGCAGCATGCAGGCAGACATGGTGCTGGAGAAGGAGCTGAGAGTTCTACATCTTGATCCATAGGCAGCAGAGAAGACTGTGCCACAGGGGGCATAGCTTGAGCACAGGAGACCTCAAAGCTTGCCCCACAGTGACACACTTCCTCCGACAAGGCCACACCTACTCCAAGAAGACCACACACACACTTTCTAATAGTGCCACTCCCTATGGGCCAAGCATTCAAGCACAGGAGTCTGTGCGGGCCAAACCTACTCAAACCAACATAGGGCATATGTAGTCTGTGGACCCCAGAGTACTCAGCGGCAAAGGCTGGCATAAGGGTTCTACTCTAGACTCTACTTCAGATCCCACACACCATCCACTCTCCACCAAGCCAGCAACAGGAGAACTGCCACTGTTTTTTCACAGTTCCCTTTTTGAGGGTTAGAATGGTCTATCACTAAAATGTAATGCCAGCCCCTGTTCTTTTCTCTCTCTCTCTTTCTCTTTCACTTTGGTTTAAACGTGGTCCCTGAAGTTCAGGTATCAGAGCTTAATTCCCAACACAGCAGTGTTGAGAGCCTTTAAGATGGGAGATTTGCTCCCACAAATGCTAATGTGATAGACTCCAGAATAGGCTTGTTAGAAAACAAGAACTCTTTGAGATTCTGCTTTTTGTTTTTGTTTTTGTTTTTTTCTTTTTTTGACAAAGGGGATTCTTTTCTCTCTCATTCTTCCACCAATCTTGTCTACATAGAATAAAGAAAGTGTTTACCAGGTGTCTCAGGTACACTGTATGTCCTTTGACTTTGGACTTCTTAGCCTACAGAGCAATGAGCCAGTAATTCTGTTCACTATAAATTTCTGCCTAGGAATTCTGTTACAACAGACTGGACTAAGACACCCTCTACAAAGCAACCATTAAGAAATGGTTTGTGGATTTTCCATATGGGACTTAGGGAGCCACATAGTTCTGAATGGAAGAGGAGGAAGCAGGCTAGTGCCTCATGGGTTTCATTGAAAAGCCAGACCTGCTCAGCTCTGATGCAGAACCTAGAGCCCAGGAAGGTAGAGAGAAATTAGACAGTACCAAATATACCAGAAATTCCTCCATGCTGTTGAAATGAATTGTTCAAAATTCTTTCCCAATAGAGCTGTCATTGTAGAGGTCCTGGAATGTGGATGCTGATGCAACAGAGGGGCTTCGTGCATAGTAAGCTTTATGTTTTTGACACCTTGATGTGAAATTTCAACAAGAATTCCTGTGTTTGTTCCTGAGACAGGAACTCAGAGAAGAGCAACAAGAAAAATGAATGTTTCTCTGGTAAATGCTCCCAGAGGCTTGCGAACATTCAGGGTTGTGGCTGGCTGTGGACCTCTCCCAGGAGGAATGAGAATGTCTAGACTGTACTCAGAGGGCACGATACATGGACATGATGGTGGACAGTTACAGCAATCTGCTCTTTGTAGCATTTGATGACAGTTTTGTGGCTGCTCATGTCTCTCAGAAGAAGGAGCAAAACAGAGACTCTCTGTACAGAGATTGAATGTTGCAGAATTGCAGCAGTTGGGTTTCTGTGTCTCACTCTTTATGGCTCTGGACTCAATAGGAATGGTGAGTAAGCACACCTGTAAGCCCAGCACTCAGAGAGCCCGAGGCAGGTGACTTACTGTGAGTTCCAGGCCAGCCAAGACAGCCAAGTCTAGTCAGAGAAACCCTGTCTCTGGAAAAACAAGTGATGAATAGCGTGTGGGCATACCGTTACAATGAGCGAGTATGTGGTGTCGAGATGGGAGAGAAAGAGCAACGGAATGGTTTGTTCACCAGGAAAAGAAGCAGAACTGGTGAGGTCCTGGCCTAAACTGCCATTGAAAACCATGTGTGGATCTGTGGCCCTGCTGCAGCAGGGTCTGTGTTGATGACCGTGGCCCTTGTTACCACCAAAGATCATAAGGAAGTCCCTGCTCTGAGCTGGCCCCACCCCTCAACCCCTGCAGCCCAGAAGCGTTGGCAGGCTGTGGCTACAGAAGAGCTGGTCATGCCCCTTCCTGATTGCTGCAGGCAAGAGAATTGGTCCCACCCCTTGCCTGGGCAAAGCTGGAGAGTGGCCCTGGTGGCATGGTGGGGGAGCCGGCGGGCTGACCAACTCAGCTCTGAACCAGGGCTTTGACTTGGTTCATTCCAACATCTACCCCATCTATGAACTGCAGGAGTGTGGAAAGGTGCCGCTGGTCCTTCAGAACCACTCCTGCAGGATCTCAAAGACACAGGGCAGCACCAGGATGTCCAAGAGGAGAGCGGTGGGGATTTAGTATTGATGGTGTAGCAGAAGCCAAGAGACCTCAAACCAGGCCGATGACTCACTGCAATGAATGTGTGCCAAGTAAAGTTGTAGGCACTACTTATTCACTCCACTTTATTTCCTTAAGCTCTATCTCCCTTCCAACCCCCAACCCTAGATAGGAGAGAAAGCAAGTTGGAAGGAAAAGGGGACTTAGGTCTCCTTAGACTTAGTTCTGGCTGGTTAGGGTCATCGCATTATTTGGGGCAAGACAGACTCAGTTGTCAGGATATCCAGCAGCAGCCTTCTTCCTTCTCTTCCTCTTTGAAGCTTCTTCCCCACCCCTCCTGACCCTCCTCCCACACCTGCCCCAGCAGCCCTTGAAACTTCCTCCTCCTTTCGGTAGGCTCTGGTGTTTATCTCTGTTCTGAGTCCTTAGATTTAAACTATCTGCAGCTGGCAAAGACCACACCCCTCTCTGAGCAGCTGGAGGTGTTTATCAGCCGTGGATAAACTAGGGCAGTCCCAGATCCCACGCTTGGGATTAACACAAAAACATATTTACACAACATAGCTGAGTTTTTAAAGAAACCAAAACTTCCGCTACGTAAAGCTGTTTGGGCAGAAGGTACACTGTGTGACACACAGAAGCCTCCATGACAAGTTCTCATTTAGTTAGTTATTCATTCATTCATTGTTTTTTGAGGGGGGAGGTTGTAAGGGCAGAGGTCAGGTATGGAGGGACTGGAGATGAGTGGGATTGCGGTGCATGATGCATGATGTGAAATTCACAAAGAATCAATAAAATGTTTTGTTTTAAAGAAAGAATGGGGCTAGAGAGACAGCTCAGTGGTTAAGAACACTCATTGCTCTTCCAGAGGACCTGGGTTCAATTCCCAGCATACACATGGGAGCTCACAACTGTTTGTAACTCCACTATGTCACACCCTCACACAGACATGCATGCAGACAAAACACCAATGCACATACAAGAAAATAAAATAAAAAAAGAAAGAATGAAAAGAAATGGTTCATGGCCAACAAAGTGGTTCATCTGGTAAAGGCAGTTTGGTACCTCGGAATCCATATGGTGGAGAAGTAGGGAAACAACTCCTGAAAGTCGACCTCTGACCTCCACGAAGGTGCCAAGGCAGTGGAACATACACATATACAAATAAGTAAATGTAAAAACAAATGGTTCAGTTTGGTGTTGTGCACACCTGTAAATCTAGCATTTAGGAAGACATGGCTGGGGATCCCCAGCTTGAGACCCACCTAAGTTACAAAGTGAGGCCTCAAAAAGAAGAAAGAAAGAAGGAAGACAGACAGAACCCACTTACCACTTTTAGTTGGTAGCATATTTTGGTGTGTGCCATACTATTCGGCCATTTCAAATTGTTATGTGATTAGATCATGTTGATTCCTTATTGCTGTGCAATGGGTCAACTCCCAAACAGGGTCCTACCAAGCAAACACTGTTATCAGTCTCTTTGGGGAAATAGTCTGCAAGTGGCTGTTGCTCTGGGAACATTATCAAGGCCATAACCTAAGCTATCAGCTGGGTGGGGCTTGCCTCAGGCTCAGCAGGTGGGGGAGCAGAAGACAGCAAAGGCTGGCCTCAAACTTGCAAAAATCCTCCTGCCTTAGGAGTTTCCTGAGTGTTGAAATTACTGGCATGTGCTACCATGCTTCAGAACTGGGGGCTACTAAGTTAAGAGCACTGCCTGCTCTTCCAAAGGTCCTGAGTTCAATTCCCAGCAACCACATAATGGCTCACAGCCATTTATAATGGGGTCTGGTGCCCTCTTCTGGCCTGCAGGCAGAACATTGTATACATAATAAATAAATCTGAAGGAGGAGGAGGAGGAGGAGGAGGAGAAGGAGGAGGAGGAGGAGGAGGAGGAGGAGGAGGAGGAGGAGGAGGAGGAGGAGGAGGAGGAGGAGGAGGAGGAGGAGGAAGAATAGGAAAATTCTCTCTTTGAAAAAAGAGGACTCAGAAGTGAAAAGGAGCCACGTAGGATCTTGAGATGTATGTGTGTGTGTGTGTGTGTGTGTGCGCGCGCGCGCGCGCGCGCGCGCGCGCGCGCATGCGTGTGTGTTTTGTTTTGGTGTGTGTGTATGTGAAGACAGGGGCTCCAGAGGTGGTAGTTGGGGCTAAGGGAATGGTATAGCCAAAATGGGAGAGAGAAGCAGAAGCCATATCCTTCTGGGTTTCAGCACACAGAAAGGACTGAGAAGAGAGAGGCAAGGGTAGAACTGGGGTTACACATGGAGAGCATGCTATGATAGACACTGTGATGGCTATTCTTGGTTGTCAACTTGACACATCTGGATTTAACTAAAATCCAAGTGTCTGGGTACACCTTGGACGGATTTTGCTTGATCGAATAATTTGAACTGGGAAGACCCATCCTGAGTCTGGATCTTTGGAGGGGAAGCTCCACTTCAAAACTGGGCCACACCTTCTGGTGGCATGGAAGAAGGAAGTTCCCGCTCTTTGCTTGTGTGCCCTGACTCTTACCAGCAAGTCCATTCCTTCACTGGCATTAGAGCCTACTTCTCTGGGATCCCAGCATAGACTGAAGACCAGCTGAGACGTTCAGCCTTGTGCACTGAACAACTACTGGATTCTTGGGCTTTCCATTGGTAGACAACAATTGTTGGACTAGATGGACCATAGCCTGCAAGCCACTCTAATAAATCCCATAAATATATATGGAATTTATTTGATCGATAAATGTCGAATTAAAGTTTTGTTTTTCCTACTCCTGCTTTAGCTCCCAAATAATGAGACCTGTTATATTTATTAATAAGCTTTAAAGCACTGTAGCTGGGCAGATTTTCATCCATTTTAACCCCTACATTAGCCTGGTCTACTTTCCAGCCTAATGTCCTGTTACCTGTCCTCTAGTCTTGTCCTGGCTGACTCTACTCCATCCTTGTTCCCATGGCAACTATTTCTTCATGGCCCTGACACGACCCTCCCGTCTCTTTCTGAGAGGGGGTTTCTCTGTGTAGCCTTGGCTGTCCTGAACTCACTCTGTAGATCAGGCTGGCCTCAAACTCACAGAGATCTGCCTGCCTCTGCCTCCCTCAATGTTGGGATCAAAGGCATGTGCCACCACCACCTGGCCTCATTTGCTCTTGGTTCCATATTTGCCCAAAAATTAGTTGTATATTCTAGACACAGTAGAAACTCAATGAATAACATCTTTTCTCAATCTTTATATGTATTCACACATGCTTTTTAAAATTTATTTTACTTTAGATACAGTTCCATTATGTAGCCCTGGCTGGATGTGAACACACTAGGGACCCCAGCATGGCCTGGAATTTCCAGTGTTCCTGTTTGTGTCTTCCCAGTACTGGGATTAAAGGCATAAACTACAACACCAGGACTTTCTATATTTATTATTACTATTGTTTTTGGCTTGTTTGTTTTTTCCAGGCAGGGTTTCTCGGTATAACAGCCCTGGCTGTCCTGGAACTCACTGTGTAGAGAGGCTAGCCTCAAAGTCACACAGATCAACCTGTCTCTGCCTCAGGAGTACTGGGATTAGCGGGATGTGGTGGCACAGGCCTTTGATCCCAGCGCTTGGAAGGCAGAGGCAGGTGGATCTCTACGAGGAGTTCCAGGACAGTCAAGGCTACCAAAAGAAACCCTTATCTCGGTGTGGGGTGGGGTGGCCCCAGGAAGACTGCTGGGATTAAAGGTGTGAGCCACCAGCCTAGCTTTTGGTGGGAGGTGAGCAGAGAGGGTGTTTCAAGACAGGGTTTCTCTGTAGCCCTGGCTGTCCTGGACTCGCTCTGTAGACCAGGCTGGCCTTGAACCCACAGTGTTGGGGTTAAAGGTGTACACCCCTATGGCCCGGCTCTATTGGGTCTCAATGTAGCTCAGGCTGGTGGAACGCTCCATCTTCTTGCTTACTTATCCCTGTAAACCCTAGGACACAAATTTCCCACATATTTTTAAATAAATAAAGCTAAAAGTTAATGTGGTGGCAGGAATTGTTGGCAGAAGTAAAGGAAACAGATTCCCAGCTCCGGGTGCGTACATCCCGTAGTGCCTGGCCACTCAGGGAGTTTGGATCTCCACCATAAGGGAGAACAGTAGCCAAGGGACATTCGATCCAGATGTCAGTGAGGCTGACAGGGCAGGCTTTGGCTATACAGAGGCAGTGGGTTTTGCAACCCAGTTGCGGAAAAAAGCACCTCAGGTAGTAAGCCAATTTGGTGGGGCAGGCTTATCAGGAGAAAGCAGCGCCTTTAGCCCGGAGTGCGGGGTGGTGCGCGGCTGCACTGGCCGACTGGTCAGGTCTGCACAAAGGAGTGCTGTGCTAAAACGAAACCTGGAAAACTAACAGCCGTATTCACTGACTGACAGGGAACACTGTGTGCCCGAGGACGCCTGGAGAGACACTAGGAAAACACGAGGTGCTCCAGGCATTCGGGAAGACAGCTCCAGGGTCGTCCCCTCCGGGCTGAAGTCAGGCAGGCGAGACGCTGGCAAGAGGTGGGGAAGAAGGAGTTGGAAGGAAAAAGGGGCAGGAGCAAGCCCACTCGGCGCCGGTCCGGGGACGAGGACGCCGGGGCAGACGCCGACCTCTCCGGAGCCCACCAGCCAGAAAACCACTGAGCGCCCGGAGCCCGCCCGCGCGCTTTTCCGGAACGCGCGGCTCGGCCGGCTCGCGGGCTCCGGGGCGTGGCGTGGCCGGGTGGGCGTGTCGGGGGCGTGGCCTCGGGCGCGGGCGTCGCGGAGGGAGGGTGTCACGCAGAGGGAAGCGGCCCGCGGCGGAGGGAGGGGAGGCCGAGTCCTGGAAGTGGAGCTCCGCGCTGGGACTGGTTCCTTCGCAGCCATTTTCTGTCCAACCAAACAGCCGATTGGAGACGGGAGCCAACCAGGGCTGCATTGGAGGTTTGTGTCTCGCTTCGGCCAATGATCGCTCCTAAACCGACTCCACTTTAGCTCGAATGAAATGTCCGTCTCCTCCCGGCGCCGTCCCCGCCGCCAACGCCGCGGCGGCCGGGGGCCACTCGCCGTCCGCAGCCTCCGGGCGAGCTGGGCCTCCGGGCGAGGCCGCCCTGCTTCGGGCCGGGCCGGGCGCGGGGCGGCGGGCGCTTTTGTGCGCGGGGCCGCGAGCCGGGCCGGGCGGGCGCCGGGCCGTGGCGGGCGGCCGCAGGGCTCTCGCGGCGGCAGCCCCGGGTCGGCTCCATCTTGTTCGGCCCGGCGTGCGCGGCGCCCCGGCGCGGCCGCTTTGTCTCCCGCTGCCCGGCGGCGGCGGGCGTTGGGCGCGGGCGGCGGGGAATGCGCTCGGCGGGGCCGCCCGGGCACCTGGGAGCCGAGGCGGCGGGTCCCCGCGAGGAGCGAGCGGCCTGGCGGCCCCCGGCCCGCCCGGCGCCCGCAGCATGCAGCCATCTGGCGGCTGGCGCGCCCCGGACTTGCCCCGAAGGTGGGAAGGGAGTCTTGGAGGTTGCACGGGGGTTCCAGTCGCCCGTGCTTGGGGGGCGGAGGGGGGCGGCGGGAGGCTCTGCGAGAACAAAGAATTAGCGAGCACCCACAGATCCTCCTCGTGCCCCAAGTGCTACAGCAGGACTGTTTGATTTAGGCAAGGTTGGGTAGCGGGCGACCTTTAGAAAAAAATGGCATCCCGCTAACCCTCACGGACCCTCGTTTTGTGGATAGTGCCACAAACCACCGAGGTGTCTTCAGCTCTCAGTAGGGAAACTAAACGGCAACAGAAAGTAAGGGCTCAACCGGTCAGTAGTAGTGGCATTGATAAATAGGCGCGTTATGGGTGAAGTATTGAGAGTTTAACCAGGATTCCTTTCAAAGGCAAATCATTCCTCCCTCTTCTGCACTGCTCGTAGCTTAATTTAAGGATTCTATGGATGCAAAGCCGTGGTTGTCCATGCCAAAGAATGGAGGTTGGAGGAAGGGAGCGCTGCTTTTCTTGGATACAAATTTGCATTTCTTCAAACATTAAGCAGATGTATGCATTCCCTTGAGCTATTTTACAGATTATAACCTGCCCTTAGGAAAATGCTTTCCATATGAAGTGATAGAATGATTTTATTTTTAATGGACTAAATCTAAATATATACTTAGCCAACTATAAGGGTTGGTAAGGCTCTCACCCTGTACCCGCCTATTCTAAGCAAGATACATAAGCATGCCCAACTCTTGTGTTTTAAGTGTTCAGACACACTTTTTAAAGCTACAAGAGCAGTTTTGGATCTATAAAAGGGATATGTATGGGCAGATAATACAGATTACTTTTAATATTAGAGCAATGCCAGGCAGTCTTTGCTTGTCTGGGTCCTTGAATGCCATTTTTAAAATTTAACTCAGTAGCCGCAGTTTTTCCCTGCTGTGTACAACATTTCATACTACAATGCCGATCCTTCCTTTGAAGTTAATACTAGATTTTTGTTTTGTACCCCTCCATTTAAGTATTTCCTTTGAAAAATGCAGAAACTGCAACTAGGAAGGTGCCAGTATTGCCACTGCTTTTGATTTACTCAGCTATTTATGCCTTCCAGTAAGATCGGAGTGCTTGCTGGCGTGCTGTGATTTTAGTTCACGGTGATGGCGCTTTAGCACGATAGCTAAGGGTCCTGTGGATGTCTGTGTTTTGGTGTGCCCTCGGGGCAGTGTGGCCATGCCCTCCCCATGTGCAGTGGGGGCAGCACAGCATATAGTCTGATAGACATTTTTCCTTCCTTTTCAGTTTAAAAATGTGTACATCTCTGAAACGTTTAAGAAAGCCACCCTCAAAATTTCAAGTTAATAAGTAGGCTATTTCTGTCCTTGGTGTCAATATTTGATGTAAATTAGATGTGAGTTTTCAGTCTTTTGCATAATATATATTTTGGTCCCTTATTTCCAGGGTTGTGATGAATATTGATTATTAAAACAAATCCAGGGCTATGTTAGAAAGCCATTTCCACCTTCCCTGTAGAATTAACTTTTCCCCTCCATTGATTAAGTATAGGACATAAGGTGACCTGTGTTCTCTTTGATTTTAGGAAAGCCTATAGACCATACATGTTACTATTAATTGATGTTTGTCTTTTAGGTTAAAATTGGACAAGGATCCAACACCTTTGTGACAGGTGTTTGAGAGCACCACTGACGTACAATTCTGACAGTATTTCATGACAGTGAGTATGTTTTAATCATCTTGGTTAGTTCTGTATGAATCTTTGCAGTTGAGGCAGACGGTCCCTGTGCTTAGCCCCTTTGCTTCTTGTCAGCCACTGGCACATGCTCACTGATTGCTATGGGCTGCCTGCTCAGCTGGCAGGTTATTAATGAACGTGAACATGGTTATGTGCGGAATGGAAAAGGCTGAATCTCCCTGCACTTGCTGAGAGGGGCGTGGTTAACCTGGGACTGTCAGGAGGAATCCTCCTGGCCTGAAGAGGGTCTAACACTTGATGGGATTTGGTTAGGTAAAAGGTGTCACTCAGAGTCACCGGTTTGGAGATGGAGACAGACATTTTTTTCTAGGTGGGGATTTCACAGGATGGTGTGTGACAGACCTCCCACCTGGCGGGATCTGGCTCTGCTGCAGCATCTGTGACTCCAGGCGGGGCACAGCTCCTATGAGTCATGGTTGCTTCACTCTTAAATGAGAGCCGTGCATTTGGTGGTCCCTCAGGCATATTTTAGTACTAAGGTTTTGTTAGGTGACAAAAGGAACCTTCTTGTAAAGCTCTGAAGAGGTTTGGATTTGACACAAGAGGTCTTGTGGAAGCATTTTCGTTAAGTTAGTCTTGACAGGATGCTGAGCTGGGCTGGATGGTGATCCAGTGAGGTAGGAAAGGAGGGGCAGTTCGCGGTGGAGAGCGGCAGACGATGCTGGCATAGTTAGCTTAGATGAGTAGTTGCCAGGAGAGGGGAGATGGCTTATACCCCAGTGTCCTAGTGTTCCTTGATGGCTGCTTGTATGGTAGGCAAACGGTGATTGTAAATTTAGCATTTATGAGAGTAGAGGTAACATTTAATGAATTCACTAGAAGAGTAGAGGAAGAAAGAGAAAACAAAAACCGTGGATTGAAACTAACAGTTAGGGACAGAGTCAGATTATTGCTTTGTAAGTCTGGGGAGAACGAAGTGAGCAGGCGGCGTCAGTGCTCCGGTCCGTCAGGCTGCAAGATCTCTGGCAGCTTTCAGAGTGCCGGCATTGGCACACCGGAGTTTAAAAGCATTCATTAGGGAGTCTACATGGGAATGAAAGGGTGTGTAAGGACCATGTGTTGCAGTGAGAGTGAAGCTAGACCAAAGAGTGGGAAAAGTGAAGGTTTTCACAAGCCATAACAGCGCAGCTGTGGCATAGAGATGGGAATCTTGATACTATTTCTTACTCTCCAAGGAAGATAAAGAGCAGATAAGAAGTGAGGTTGGGTCTGGAAGGAAACGTCTTTGTGCCTGGAAGAACCAAAACTGTTAGAAAAAAACAGAAATTACAGACACTTGATGCTGTGTGCTTGTAAGCTGTAGCACACCTTTGCTGGGGCATTTGCACAGGACCCTGTTACAGCGGCTCTGTAATCCTCAGCAGAGAGGGTGGAAAGTGACCCATTGACAACACTTCTTGTTTGTGGGAGCTGTGTGTCAAACTCAGAGGAGCCCAGGAACTTTGCACCAGAACATTCTGGCTTTCCAAGCAGCTTAAACACTCTAAATATATAGTCAGTGGATATGCAGAGGGAACATGAAAAGCCAGGCCTAAGCACTTCATTGGATTTAAAGAATATCAGCAGCAGCTGGGCGTGATGGTGTATGCCTGTAATCCCAACACTTAGGGAGGCAGGGGCAGGCGGATCTCCACAAGTTGGAGGCCAGCCTGGTCTACAAAGCTGGCTGGGACAGTGAAGGCTACACAGAGAAACTCTGTCTCAAAGACAAAAAGCAAAAAAGACAACAAAAAAGCCATCATCGTCAACTCAGATAGCATAGGTGCTGACCCTAATGTAATAAGGTGGCTTCTCCGCCTCAGTTCACCAGGCCTAGGAACTGCCTCAGCTGCACAGGACATTGTAAATTCGTGGTGATGTGCGGGCTCTGGCCCTGGACAGGTGCTGAGGACCCTCTTAGCCTGCTTCCCGCCATGATGGCAATGCTACACACTCTTCTGTCTCCTGGCTGTGGTGTTGCCTCCTCCATTTTCTATACTGGGCGGTACTCTACTCTTACTAAAAATCCCCCTTTGGTGGCTCTTAGCTTGTCTCCCAATACTGTGTTTCTCTATTTCTTCTGTCTGAAACATCACTGTGCCCCCAACCCCTTTTTTCTATTTCTTTCAGTCTCAGTTTAAATGCCATCTCCTTTTGTCTGTTTTGTTTTTTAATACAGGGTTTTTCTGTGTAGTCCTTGCTGGCCTTGAATTCAAGAATCCGCTTGCCTCTGCCTCCTGAGTGCTAGAACTAAAGGCATGTGTTGTCATTGCTAGCTAAGTTTCATCTCCTAATGGAGCTGTTCTTGGCCCTCTCAGACTAGTCTATTGAAGCCCCTTTGAAATAAGGTCACTAGCAAAACATCTGCGTTAGCAATTGGTTTGTTGGTTGTCATTTATATGCTAAATATGTTTATTTATATTATGTCTGCATACACACACATGCTAAGTATATAACAGCAAGGAGTATCCCCGGTATACCATGCTCAGTGTTTCTAGCTATGTCTCCTGATCCACGCGGAAGTCCTCCACCCATCCACCATGCTCAAATTCTCATGACCAGAAGGTAGCAGGGATTTTCAAACTGGGCGTTTCCAGACCCAGTGGCCTGGAAGAGCCCAGACTGCTCTGTACTCCTCACCCTCTCCCCTAGATTATGTAATATTTGTTCTCTGTGGATGAGGACAGTGCCCCAGAGTGTGGACCAATAAGCAGTGAGTGCTCAGTCTGTGAACTGATTGCTGGCTGACTTTATCTCCATTTCTTTTTCATAAACATTTCATAGAAAAACAAACCTTAGATAACATAACAAGTTCTCCCCTCTACTCCTTACATACAGAAGAGTAGCCAGCACGGTGTAAGACCCAGAGGTTAGGCTGCTGTGTTAAGGAAGGCTGCTGCTGCTGTTGTCTTCAGACAAGTGGACGTCGGAGATTTCAGAACAGGATAAGTCAAGAAATTCCAGCAGGGAAAGGAATGTTGGAATAAAGGGGGGGAGGGCGGATTTTAATGGTAGAAAGAGGCAAGGAACAGAAGGCTTGAAGTGACAGGCTAAAACTTGTAGACCCAAAGACATGCACCATGTGCAGTTAAGTAGAGGACACAGCTTCAGAAGACGAAGAGGCGAGCCAGCGCCTGCAGTAACTGTGAGCCAAGCACTGTCTTCTCAGCTCTGCCCTTCATTCCGACAGCTGTGAAACAGTATTATCTGCCCACTTGGAAGGCTGGTGCAGGCAGTCCACACGGTCGTGTACAGCAAGATGCCAGGAGTCAGCTCTCTGCTCCAGTATCTTGGGTTGTATTTATGAGTCAGCTCATCTCTAGATCCACCTAGCTCCTTGAACAGACTCTTGCTTGGGGAACGCTAAGACACTACCCTGTGAACATTCACCTAGCCAAGAATCTCACACCTTACTAGTCAAGACTTGTCTTCAATTTGGGGTTCTGAGACAAACTTTTTGATCCTATTTCTTCCAAAATAGTGACCCCTTAGCTATCCTTGTAGACCATCCTTCCATGGCCAATAGGTCTATTTTCATGTCCATGAAAGGCATTTATGATAAGAAGTAGCACTGTCTGTTGGGGTGATGGGTGATATGTGTATTAGTTAATGTAAGATGGCAGGGCAGTACTGTTCCCTATATATAGAAATAGGTGGGAAGGTAAGTGAATAGGACCTCTACATCTCCATAGACTGTTAAACGCTCCTTAAAACAGCTCTAATTACAGAAATGTATCTCTTTGTACAGCTGAATTAGCTACCAAAGCCAGTAGCTGCACAGGAGACATGCCATGTTGAAAACTTGGAGACTAGCTGGTATGTTCGTGTTAGAGAAACTCCAGCCGTGGAGAATGCAGACTACAGTTAGTGTGTCTCCTAGGCCTTGGTTCAGTGTGCAGTGAGCGTGCACCTGCTGCCCTGCGCATGCAGCTCTCCATACACGCAGGCCAGGGCTTCCTTGTCTAGTATTCGCAAAGCAGAAAGCTGCTGCATCCGCTGCTGCCGAAATGAACTAGTCTGTTCAGGACTGATACTTTCCTTTCCTCCCAAATTTTTCCTCTTAAAATTATTGTTTCTCATAGTCCTAAACAGGCTGAAAAGAAAAAAGGTAGAGGCTGAGGAGTAAGTGTGGTTGACTTAGTACTTGCCACATGAGGACCTGAGTTCAATCTCCAGAACACACGTGAAAAAGCCAGCCGTGATGATGTGCATAGCCTGGGCTGGGGGATCCAAGCAGATCCTGAGGTTCAAACAGCCAAACCTAATTGGCTAGTTCCAGGTCAGTGAGAGACTGTCTTAGAAAACAAGGTGTGAGTTGGGCATAGTGGCACACGACTGTAGTCCCAACACTCTTGGAGGCAGAGGAAGCGGATCTCTGTGGTTATACTTTTCCTAACTCTATATTCCGGTCTCTTAGATATTTTCTTTTCTTTAAAGAATCAAAAAGTTTGAGGAGCCAGGTGCATGCCTTTAATCCCAGCACTTGGGAGGCAGAGGCAAGTGGATCTCTGTGAGTTCGAGGCCAGGGTGGTGTACAAAGGGAGTCTAGGACAGCCAAGGCTACACAGAGAAACCCTGTCTTGAAAAAACAAAAAAAAAAAAAAAAAGAAGGAAAGAAAAGAGAGGAAAAAAAAAAAAGTCTGAGGAGCCAGGGGAAGAGAAGATGCTTGTATTAGGCTCAGATGATGTTCTTTTAAGACCTGGCATGACGGTGCATACCTTATGTAGGAAGGCTAAGGCAGGAGGACTGCGAGTTCAGTCTGGGCTCTGTAACAAGACCGTGCTGGAAAAAAAAGGTAGCTATACTTTTGGCTGACATAGAGGCAGCAAAGGAAGTGTGCAGTTAGGCCTCAAGGGAGGGTGGGCTGGGCTGCTTCCTGGGAATGCTTTGCTCACTTTGATTTGTACTCTAAGGAAAAGGTGTATGGTAAGTTAAGTAAGGTCAGCTGTAGATTCCTTTTGCTGTTTTGTTTCTCTCTTGATTTTATACTTTACTACATATGGAAAATGGACAGGAATATTGAGTAGTTAGCAAATTATTGAAAATTTTCCAAGTCAAGAAATATATTTTCTTTCAATAAGTTAAACTGAGAAATAGAATTAATCCACCTGGTGAGAGTTTAAGCGCCGAGTCATGTTTTCTGAAGAGACTAAAAGACTTTGTCTCCTTAGATGGATGGCGACAGCTCCACAACAGATGCTTCTCAACTAGGGATTTCTGCAGACTACATTGGAGGAAGCCATTATGTTATCCAACCCCATGATGGTAAGATCCACAGCCAGAGCCAGGCTACACTAGGTCACCAGTGTCTTTACAGCAGAGAGAGCGATCGCATGCCCTAGTTCACTGAAGTCTCAATGAGCCTGGTCTAGTGGCGCAGAGCTATAATCCCAGCTATATGGCAGGCTAAGGCAGGAGGGTTACAAGTTCAGGACTGGCTTAATCAGCTTTGTGACACCCTGTCTCAAAATAAGAAGTTAAGACCAGATGTAGCACACAGCTTTAATCTCAGCACTCGGGAGGCAGAGGCAGGCAGATTTCTGTAAGTTCGAGGCCAGCCTGGTCTACAAAGCAAGTTTCAGGCTAGGCAGAGCTACATAGAGAAATCTTGTCTCAAAAGAAAGAGAGGTGGGAAAGAAAGGAAGGGCAAGGAAAAAAGAGACAGGCATAGCAGCTGGGGCTAGTCGCTCAGTGCTCTACAGTTAGTGCATCTCCTAGGTTCTGTCCACACACTCCAAAGCAAGCCCCTTCCTGGAGTACCCTACTGTTTTACTAGAAATGTCTTCAGAAGCGTGCTGAGTCCTAGAAAAACTCCGCTAGTGCTTTCAGAAATTCGCAAAACTTATCACTGCCTCCCTGTAAACAGTAAGTAAGAGGAATTCTTATTTAGTTAATCCACCAGAAATAGTTTGCTTTAGTGCCATTTGAATTTGTGCATTTAAACATGTAGCTTTAGGAGCTGTGAAGGGATTGGTGCTCCTGTATACTATGTTGTCGCTACCTAGTGGAGTCAGTAATTTGTCAGGTCTGTAGAATTTAATTTAATCTTTATATGAACAAGTTTATATACATGCTAGGAGTTTTACACTGTATAAACCTTTGTATACAGGATGATATAAACTTGGCTTTGATAAACACAAACCTTAGTCTAGCAGTTTGTAAGGAGCATAGGTTGCAGACTGAGTTTTATAGCTAAGTTAGACAGGAGTTATGGCCCTGCGACTTCTGGGGATTGAGCCCAAGACCTCCTACATGGAAGGCAAGCAGTCCACACTGAGTTCTGTTCCCCCCAGTGCTGGGCACCCCCCATCTGCCCATAGAACCAAGACCCAGGCGCACAAACCTGATACCTGGCATCAGGAAAAAAACCTTGATGAGGGGAATGAGAAGCGAAAAGAATTATAAAACCTTTCAGAGAAACAGCACAGAACTAGCAAAGGACAGGAATATTGAGTAGTTAGCAAATTATTGAAAATTTTCCAAGTCAAGAAATATATTCTTTCAATAAGTTAAACTGAGAAATAGAGTTAATCCACCTGGTAAGAGGTTTTGCATGAAAGGGGCATCTTGCAAGGTGCTATAGGGATATGAGGGAACTTTTGAAGACTGGGTGGTGGGATTTTACATGACAGTGAAGACAAGAATGCTGGGCACTGGGTTTGAGATCAGTTCTGACCCTAAGGAAAATGTGGAAAACAGTTGATACATAATGCAAATCGGATGTTGAGCCACGTGGCTCTTGCTTCAGAACATCACAGATAGTCTTCTCAAGGTTGAAGTAAAATTTATGAAAAGCTTTATGTGTATGTGCTCGGGTGAGCTTATGTGCACTGTGTGTGCAGTTGCCTGTGGACGCAGAGGGCATCAGATCCCGTGGAACTGGAGTAACAGGCGGTTGTGAGCTGCCTGATGTGGGTGCTGGGAACCGAACCCGGGTCCTCTGCAAGAGCAGTAACTGCTCTTAACCGTTGAGCAATCTCTCCAGCCCCTAAACCTAATTCTTAAAAAACTTTCTTTAGATACTGAGGACAGCATGAATGATCATGAAGATACAAATGGTTCAAAAGAAAGTTTCAGAGAACAAGATATTTATCTTCCAATTGCAAATGTGGCTAGGATAATGAAAAATGCCATACCTCAAACAGGAAAGGTAACGTAGAGGAGACTTTATCTGGCTTTTCTTTTGCAGGGGGAGGGCGAGGGAATGGAAACTGTAAGACACATGTATACACAGTTAAATCAGTAGCTAGCTATTGACTTCAGTCCCCAGCCTTTCAGCACATCAAATATTTGTTTCTGACTACTTGGCTACCGAACAGTGTTCTCTCTTCAGTCCTCTCACCTACCCCTGTGCACTGACACCAGAATGTCAGTGACGTTAGGTGGCATTGGACAGGTATGATCAGATTTTACAACACCCTGGCCTTTGGAAACAGTTGTGTTCATTTTTATGCACATGAAGGTGATGTGCACTTCATCTGACACACAGTAGCTTTGTCTTCTTAGAATGCCTTTTGCAAAACATTCCTCAGCCAGGTGTGGTGGCACTTTTAATTCCAGCATTTGGGGAACTGAGGCAGAAGGATTGCCAAGAGTTCAAAGGCTACATATGGTCCACACCAACCTTGGCCACATAGTGAGACCTTGTGTCATAAAACAGACAAACCTCAAAATTTAGCTTATCACTTGGTCTAAGGTAAATTTCATAACTTAATATAAGGTAAATTTTATAACATAATAACTTTTGCCATCTATTTATAACTGTTCTTTTGAAAGTAAAGCTTACAATAAATGTACTATAGATATGCCACTCACACTGTAAGTCCTGATCTAAGAAATGTCCTCCGTGTGTTTAGGGCAGAGGAATTGTTGCAGACTTGCTCATGCCTGCCCTGTCTTCTCCCAGAACTCCAGCTCTCTGTGGCCACCACGCCGCTAAAATGTGGCTGGTCTAAAAAGACATGCTATAACTAAGCCACCAGGTATTAGAGGCCTGGTGTTAGGAGGACAGTGGAAATGTCTCTTGTTAAATTGATTGCATGTTTCAGCCGTAACAACTTTAATATAAAGTTGTGTGAGTGTGTATAAATATGTATATACGCATGCTAGACACACTGCTAATCTAACGTGGCTCTAGGAAGCAGAGAGTCACCGCTTGGCCGGCGTTCCGTTGTTTCCGTTCCGTGTGTTCACTCTGGCTTACTTTCTCTACCACATAAAATTGAACAGAGCAGCACAGAGCATGTGTAAAGGTTACAGGACAACTTATGGTATTTAATTTAGTTCTTTCCATCCTTTTGGCCCTGGTGTCAAACTCAGGTGATCAGGTTTGACAGCAAGTACCTTTACCTAATGAACCTTCTTGCCAGGGCCCAATAATAGCAATTTTTTAAGGAAGAATTTTGAGTGTCACTGCCATTTTAAGTGGCTGTAGAATTGATTGTTTGATTGATCTATTTGGTTTTCATTATTAGATCCCAGAACTTTATCTCTTTATGTATATATGTATATATTATGATAGGGTGTCCTGGAACTTGCCATGTAGCCCAGGGTGCCCTCTGCCTGCTTCTGCCTCCCAAGAATTAAGGCATTCACTGCAATGCCTAGCAGATTCCAGAACAAAGAGAAGTTTTATTCATAATGATGTTTTATTCATTATGCTGTTTCTGGCAATACTCAGAAACCATAACTTGACATTTCCTAGCCTCAATAGTAAAAAGTAAATAAATTCAATATTTTACTCTTTTCTAAGTATCCTGCGAATTCAGGGTTTTTTTTGAACATTTTTTTTTTTTTTTTAGTCATTTTTTTTTTATGTGTATGAATGTTTTGTTTGCATGTATGTCTGCACCACATGTATGCCTGGTGCCTGAGGCCAGAAGAGGGAGTTGGATCCCCGGAACTGGAGTTACAGATGGTTGTGGGCCATCATGTGCTTGCTGAGTGTGAACCCATTGTGCTCAGTGCAGGCACTGGGGCCGACTCCCTGGGCACGTGGGACGGTAGGGCCACTCAGTGGCAGCTCTCACCATCTCAGCTCTGTTTGCTGTGGATAGTTGAAGTTCTTACTGTCATGCACATGTTTGTTCTGTTCATTCTGACTCCGAGCCGCTGTCACCAACAGACATCAGTGTTTAAGGGGCTAAAGTCTCGCCATCAGCAGCAATAGGACCCTGGCTCAGGTGGTGGAGTGCTTGCCCAGCACGCACAAAGCTCCGGGCTTTTAAAACTCCATTTGTAGTGCCAGCGCTTGAGAGGTGGAGGCAGGGAGATCTAAAGTTCACAGAGAGAGCCCAGCTTGGGAGACACGAGACTCTGTGTCAAAAGGTTGTCGGTCAGCACAGTGACATATAGTCTCTGTAGCTTTTTCTTTCGCAGCTGTTAAGGTTACTTATGTTTCCTACAAATTTACTCATGGCTTTTTTCCCTTCAGATTGCAAAAGATGCCAAAGAATGTGTTCAGGAATGTGTGAGTGAATTCATAAGCTTTATAACGTCCGAAGCAAGCGAACGGTGTCATCAAGAGAAACGGAAGACAATCAATGGGGAGGATATCCTGTTTGCCATGTCCACACTAGGCTTTGACAGCTATGTGGAGCCCCTGAAACTGTACCTTCAAAAGTTCAGAGAGGTAAGTGACACGCACTGTCACCTTAGTGTTTACAATACATTGCTTAAATACTCTGCAGCATTACATTTCCAGTAGTATTTAACATGTTATAGTATTTAAATTCCAAGCCTTTTATTGTTTCCTTCGTTTATTACAAACTTCAGCAGGTGGGTAGTGATTAAGAGAATTCTGGGTTTGGGTTGCCTGAGGTCTGAACTGTTTTATCGTGACCAGAAGGTTTAAATGCTTTAGACTTTGGTGCCTTGTCTATAAAGAGAGACTTCGGCAATTTAATTATAGATTATTGAAAAGACTACTTAAGTGCCAAGCTGTGTTGATGCATGCCTTTGATCCTAACTCTTGAGAGGAAAAGGTAGGTGGGTTTCTGTGAGACTGGTCTACAGAGCTAGTTTCAGGACAGCCATGGCTACACAGAGAAACGTTCTGGGGAGAGAAAATTAAAAAAGGAAGGAAAGAAAATACTTCATAAGCAGCGGTCTGTGCTGCTGTGGTAACCTAGCCGGTGTGAGGCTTCTCGGGCACCAAGAGGACGGTGTGTGTGCACGCACTTGTGCTGCCTGTCACTTGGTGCTGTATGTTCTCAGACAAGTCTCATTGAGACCAGAGCTCACCACGTGGCTAGGCTGGCTGGCCACTAAGCCCCAGAGCCCTTTAGTCTGTGTCCTCAGCACTGGTTACAGGTGTGTACGCCACACCCAGCTTTTAAGTGGGTTGCTAGGAATCTGAACTCAGGTCCTCAGGCTGCTGTGATGGCATGGGTGTTTTTATGATTAAAGTGTGAAAACTAAAGCACAGTACTCTCCCAAATAATTTCCACAACACTGTCTGTGGTACCCAGAGAACAGGTGGAACTTTGGAGGTCTCTGGTTCAAACTAACTTTTATTTGGGATTTTTAAACACTAAAGCTTAGAGTATCCACTATTTTCCACCCATGTGCATGTGTACGCAATGAGTGTGTGTGGTGTGATCCCGGAAAGGGTTGATAAACTAGCTATCATAATAAAGGCTGGTAACTGCGTGCTTGTGTATATGTGATCCCAGAAAGTGTTCATAAAATACTCAGAGTAAAGTTTCTAACAGAAGCTTCCGATTCGGGACATTACATGAACATTCTCATTTAACAACTTTGGGTTCTTTCTTCCCTAGGCCATGAAAGGAGAGAAGGGCATTGGTGGAGCAGTCTCAGCCACAGATGGACTAAGCGAGGAGCTCACAGAAGAGGCGTTCAGTAAGCACATCCCACAGCTGTGCTGGGCAGCGGCTCACCCACCATATGGGCAGTGTGTAGGCATTGCTGGCGAGTCTCAGGACTGGGCGATCTTTCAGACCTGTTCTCAGTGACCACTACAAGTTTATGCCTTTATTTGTGTTTGAAGTTTGTGAGTGACGCGTGTAGATTTTAAGTGGGAGATTTTCTTTGATAGTTATGAGTCATTTCCATAACTTCTAGTTTCAAGTGAAGCTTCCTGAGTTAGGAATATTGACTACTTACTGTAGCTTGTACCAGAAAATTTTAGGCTTACATGTTACTTACGGGACACGTGGTGCTCAGTCCTGTGTTGCCAGCCAAGCCCTGTGGTGAGGCTATGTCTGAGCATGTCTCAAACCCTATTGCTAAGGGCAGTTTAGAGTTGTGAGTCATGATTTTACATGGGCTTGTATTCTGCATGTGTGGGAGAACGCTAATGGGACATAATGGCATTAAACGAAGTTTGAGGCCAAAAAAGTAAGATCATTTGCTCTTTTTTCCCCTCCCCTTCCTTTCAGCTAACCAGTTACCAGCTGGGTTAATAACTGCGGATGGTCAGCAACAAAACGTTATGGTTTACACGACGTCCTACCAACAGGTACGGTGCTGTCTGCGTTTCAGAAAGCTTCAAACACATGGTACAGTCACTCATTTTTTTCTGTTTTGTTTTGCTTTTTGTTTTTTCGAGACAGAGCTTCTCTATGTAACAGCCCTGGCTCTCCTAGAATTCTTTGTAAACCAGGCTGGCCTTGAACTCACAGAGGTCTGTCGGCCTCTGCCTCCCAATTAAAGGTGTGCACCACCACACCCAGCTACTCACTGATTTTGTTTGTAATCACCCATCATTTCCAATTCATTAATGTAATTCCAGTTACATTAAGGATACAATAAGGTTTTCTCAGAATAGTATTACTATTAAAGTTCTTTAACGATTAAGACATTTTACAGGTGTTCACATCTACATAGAAGACAACTGATAGAACTCTGAGCCGGGCAGCCTGCCTAGCTGGGGTGGGAGCAGCCCTCTGTCTTGCCTGTTTGGTGTCTGAAATAGACATGTTACTTTAAGCTTTTAATTTACATTTTCAAATCTTAGATTTCCGGTGTCCAGCAGATTCAGTTTTCGTGATCTGAAAACAGGATGGAACCAAGCTTGTGGAGAGTGAGAGTCTGAGCAAGTCTGGAACAGAGGCATTGGGAGGACGTAAGGGTGAAGCCGCCTCTTTGTACAATAAGTAGCTGTAATGTAGCTTCCTGATGCTTGACTAATTGAGGTGTTAATTCTGACTTGAGAATCTTTTTCATGAATGATTTTAAAGAAAAAAAAATTGGATTTTAAAGGTATTAAAATATTTTTGTTTTGTACGAGAGTTTGTTGCTCTGTATGACGCCTGTATGCATTGTATATTGCAATTTATTACTGTCAGAGATTTGTAGACAGTTTCTTATTTTCATATTGAATCATGTTATTTTGTAATTCAAGTAAGCAGCTGGGTTAATTCATAATGTTTGCCCTTTTAATAAAATATAAGGGTAGAGTTCATTTTGAATGAAAGTTGCCTTTATTACAAATTTGAGTTTGTCTTGGCTATATACTATCTTGCATGAGAACTTAGCTAGATTTTTAGCACTTTATTTATTGAAAAACATTTTTTTGGTAAAACACTCATAGCTTAAGCAACGTCTTTTTTAAGTGTAATTGAATAATTAGGTTGGATGCAGAAGCAAGTACTGTCTGGCCTGTTAACCTTGGTGTCCGTCACTGTCTGTGCCTGTTCAGCTAGCTTTAGTTACTATCCTGGGTGTTAGAATTCATTTCTATTTGATACAGTCCTAGCATTCCTGAAATGGGCCTATCTTGAAGTATTAACAGTATCCTCTTCAAGAGGAGGGATTTTTGGTAGTCATTTTAGCTTTACTGAAAGGTCAGCTTTCCTGTTAGGCTGTGGGAACAGTGGACATGATTCTGTGTAGACAGTTGTGGGAATAAGTAGTGAACAGGAGAGCTGTGAGTCTGATTTCTGTGACACAAGAGCCTTCTAGTTTGCTGTTGTGCTGTCTGCAATACACTAACATTAGATGATGCTGTTTTGTACAGTTTACTAGTGTGTACTTGGGTTCCTTTTTAAAAGATTTCTATTTTCTCATCTAGTTCTTTTATTAGTAATAATTATTTTGAATTTTTGTGTATGTGGTGGTGGTAGTTTTAGCCCTATCTATCAAAAATGGCTTAGTGTAAAGTTTGTCCAGAAGCAAATTTGTGGGACTCCAATGGAAAAAGAAGAGCAGGTTTTTTTAGGCACAGGCTTACATAATGGCCACTTTGCCAGGAGTCTTCGGGAACATAGCTGGCTATTCTGAGATTAAACAACTCCCTCTTCTCCTACCTCCCTTTTCAATAATCTTTCTTGTAAAAAATGCACATAGAAAGAATGGGAAAGGATGGATAAGCAAAATCAACAGTCATCCTACTGTGTTGAAATAACCAATGTTAAAATTTTGATAAATTCATTTGTCCTTTTACTTTGCTAAATATGTATATTTTTATAAAAACGGGCTCATGTTGTGCACACTGTTTTGTAACTGGCTTTTTCACTTAACAATATATTGTGAACTCTTCCCCAGGCCATGCATGGTCTTCTGCATCATTTTTACTGGGTTTTTATTCTGCTGTATGACTAAATCATGATTAATTTATTTAATCGCCTATTGCAAAATTTGACTTTTTTCATCTCTTCATAGTTATAAACAGCCCTTCACTGAATCCTGTGTACATCGTAACTTTTCTTGAAATAAATTCTTAGAAGTAGACCTGCTGGGTTACCAGATAACACAAACGGTAAGGTTTTTGCTCATGTGTGGGTTCACTTTGGAATGTGTCCTACCCAGATGGTGCTGCTACTTCACTGATGGAATGAGGCCTTGGATCAGATCATTCTCTACTTAAAGACTGAATTGAGGGAAGAATTAAGAGAGAAAAACTGCCGATTCCTTTAAATTTAAATCATCATTAAAACAGGATTTTGAACCTGATTGCAACTAATACTTTTTAGGGCAAAGGCAAATGTACTCTGGGTACTCCACAACATGCAGGGCAGGGTGCGGGCATTCTGCATGTGCCAGATATGTGTCAGTTAGTGTTGGCTTTCTGGTTGCCCTGGGTTACATCTCCTCACCATCCTTAATAAGCTTATTAGCTTAAAATTATCTTACAATTTTGTAAATACACTTTTTTTTTAAAAAAAGAGTGACATGGGGTTTTAGTGATTTATGTAAGTCACAAGCAGCACAAGGGACTGAAATTATCCTGACTTTGGTGTTTGGTATAGCGGTGTGAAAGCTCTTTGTATTTATCTCTCTCCTCCCATGTAATATGTTTGCAATACCTTCCTGTCTTGAAAACATGCCCATTGCCTTGGTGAGCTAAAGAAATCCAGTTACCTTCAGTATTCTACCTAAAATTCTTTTGAGGGTCAACCTCAGGTTACCATAGTGGAGCACTGAGAAGGAATAGAAAGCTGCTGAGATGGTTCATGGGGAAGGACTTGCTGCCAAGGCTGACCCGAGTTCAGGGTGTCTTCTGACCTTAATACGGGTGTTAAGGCACACATGTGCTTGCTCATTCTCTTGCCCCACCCACACATAATTCTGTCATTTGCCAGATATAAATATATACACATACATGTAGTTCTCTTAAAGAAAGCTGCGTAGACAGAACGTGCCTTCAGTCACTCCTGTGGAAATTGCTCAACAGTAGGGCTGCTGAGACCCCTCAGTTCTTCCAGTGTGTTTGTTTCTGGATGGTACGGTGGCACATGAATGTCATCCTAGGACTTTGGGAAGTGGAAGTAAGAGCAACAGAGAGTTCAAGGCCAAGCCCCACTTGCAAGGCATTTCACATTTTGGGGTTTCTGACAGGCTTCAGAATCACAATCGCAGATGACAGTGGGATGTCTTCTCTCTGGCTCTCTTCCCTATTGAGACTGCTGCCCTCAGCGCTGCGCCCTGGGAGAACTGCGGAGAAACAGGTGTGCACATCGTGCATTAGCGTGCATTCCTCACCCTACACCAGTGGCACCATCTTTCGTCCCTTTAGGGGGGGATTCCTGACTGCCAGTAGTGAGTCTGTTTGACTTCTGCCCTTGCTTTCTACACTGAATCCAAGAGTGTATATGATGAAAGGTAGTTCTGAATCTGGAATACCTGAGTAGTCAGTAGAAACAGGCTTCTTGGGGCCAGTTAAGGTGACTCAGCACAGGGCTGGAGAGATGGCTCAGTGGTTAAGAGTACTGACAGCTCTTCCTGAAGACCCAAGTTCAATTCCCAGCATCCACATAGCAGCTCAGTATTGTCTGTAACTCCAAGATCTAACATCTTCACACAGACAGCCAGAGAAAACACCAGTGCACGTAACATAAAAATAAATATCTTTTTTAAACGAATGACTCAACAGGTGGGTGCTTTTGCCACCAAGGCTAGGGACTGAGTTCAATCTCTGACCTTCAGGATGAGGGAAGAGGACAGTTTCTGTTAGTTTGACCTTCTGACCCTACTCATACCCACACAAATAAATGTAATAAAACAAGTTTCTAGATAAAGCCAAGGCATAAGCAGGATCTTTCTGCCAAGGAGGCTTGTCAACATGTGAATAGCAGCATGGTGGCATGCTGCCAAAGGGCCCAACACTTGTGAAGCTGACGCAGGAAGACTGGGTCCAGGAGTTGGAGGACAGCTTGGCAACAAAATAAGATGCTTGCTCAAAACAAAAATACCAGGGCCTGAGCGAGGGCTCAGTGGTTACAGAGCTTGGGTCCCAGCATGCACTGTAGGTGGCTCCCAACCACCTGTACCTCTGGATCCAGGGGATTTGACAAGTCTGTCCTGCACTCACATGCACAACTCCTCTCTCCCAATTTACAAAATCAAAAACTGGAGAACAAAGCAATCAACAAAGGTTGTCATTGCAAGGGAAAATTTGGGCCATTTAATGAAATGCCAGTGCCCTATATTACTCTGGTGAAAATAACTTGGAGAGGGTTACCACGGGGGCTGGGGAGATTGGTTCAGTGGTTAAGTGCTTGTTATTCATGCTTGAGGGCTGGAGTTCAAGTCCCAGGGGTACTATAAACTGCACAGCAGCACGTGGCCATAATTCCAGTGCTGGGGAGGTGGAGACAGGATCCCTAGCGAATGAGACAAGGAGGATTCCCCACGGTGCAGGTGCTACCTTACAGGTCAGTGCTTCCCATACTTCTGTAGGGACTACAAACATCCTAGAATGCTGGATATCACCTCATGGGCCTGTAATCCCTGCACGTGGGAGGTAGAGGTAGAAAGATCAGGAATTCAGGGCCATCTCTAGCTGAGACCAGCTTGGGCTACATGAGAGAGACCTTGTCTCAAACAAGGCTGCATTGTATTTCCTACTCACATCTACAGTACATTACATCTTCAGACTTCATTTGGGAAGCAGCCTAGACAATAGAGATTCTCTTTAAAAACCTAAACACTGAGTAAATGAAGAAAGTAGAATAATAAAGTGATATAGAAATATTTTAGATATTTTTTAAAGAGGCAAATTGAGTCCAAATATATTAAAACATACATACCACAACTAAGTTGTGTTTCTACTAAGAATTCAAGTACAGTTTAATATTTAGAAGAGTTGTATACAGATGAAGAAAGCAGCAGTCAGTAAAACTGCTATTCGTAATAAAGTACCAGCATCTAGGGTGGATTTCCTCACCAGTACAGGTGAGTTACGCAAACATCCTAACCCAACACTGAGGGCAGGGCAGGGCCCCTGGTTCAGTGAGAGTTCTGTCCAAAGGCAGAGGGTAGCAGAGGAGGACTCCTGCAGTCCACTCTGGCTGCCTCATGCACATGAGTACGTACCTGCATGCTCACGTGCACAGCACAAAGCAGTTGATGCACTGTCTTTGAGGAAGCACACGTTCACCATTGTGCTTTCCAGCATTGTGCTGCAGGTCCTGCCTAGTGCTGTAGTTAAGGGTCAGAAACAAAACAGCCATAATGGGCAGATGAAAAAGAAAGCACCAGCTGTAGTGGCACACACTTAATCCCAGCATTCAGGAGGCAGAGGCAGGAGGATCTGGGTTTGAGGCCAGCGTGTTCTACAGAGTGAGTTTCAGGCCATCAAAGCTACATAATAAGCAACCTTACCTCAACCCCTTCTCCCCCCAAGAAAAAAAGCTCAAAGGCAGCTAGATAGCACTAGGAAGAACTTGGGATGCTTGGTAGATCTAAAAGACTGTTTTCATAGTCTCCAGTGACAAGACTGGGAAGTTCAAAATAAATTCCCCATAGTGTTAAAAATATGACACGAGCCAGTCAGGGTGTCACACGCCTTTATCCCCAGCACTTAGGAGGCAGAGGCAGGTGGCTTTCTGTGAGCACGAGGCCAGCCTGGCCTACAAAGTGAGTTCCAGAACAGCCAAAACTACACACAGAAACCCTGTCAAGAAGCATGTATGTACACACACAAACACACACACACTCACACACTTTCTACAGAGAAATCTAATGTCAGGCTTTCAGACAGAAAACTGTTGTTTATTGGAAGACATTAAGGATGGCTTAATGGAGAGACATACAATGCTTCTGACTAGGAAGACACATGGAAAAGATGTAAGTCTTCTCCAAGTTGATTGGGACGTTTAACACAAAGTACAGAAGACAATGCACAAATTTGTAGGAAATGCATGTACCATACGCAAAGGACTGACATCCAGAACATATATAGAAATATGTATCAATGAAAAACAATTTATCAAACATGGGCAAAAGACTAATCCGGATTTTACAGAAGAGGACCCATATATTCCATTAGTAACTAGGGAAATGCAAATGAAACCCACCATGAACTACTTGTATACTGTGCATACAACTGGCAAATACTAGAGAGCCAAGAACAAGTGTTGCCAAGGTGTTCCAGGAACTGCAGCCACAAGCCAGGGAAGGCACTAAAGAGCCCAGCTCAGCATTACAGCCTCCTCCTGCAAGCTGCAGTGTGTAAAAGTATGGTCCTAGAGATTACTGAGGCCCTCAGAGAGTACAGCACACGCAGTGTGCACTTATTAGTACTTATCACATGAGAAACTACAATGGAGACTTTTTAAAGACACAAACATACATGTGTATGCTTCATTAAATCCCAGCTGGGACAATGTTTAAACTTGGGGGAAACACACAAATGTCTCAGTTGTCCTGAAAGACCCTCTTTTAAGGTATGGTAATTGAACCACAGTGCAGTAGTTGAAAACAACTGACCTAGAACAACTCTTGTCCATACATGGAACTGAATACAAGAAGCTACACATTCCTTAAACATTTACTGATTATCTGTGTTGTGTCTATCATAGTTCTCAATACTGAATACAGCAAAGAACACAGAGTTGACATTATAATTGGGCAGAATGTCCACAGCAGCATTGTCTTCAATAGCAAAAATCTGAAAATGATAATCCAAATCCTAGTAAACAAAAGACCAAAAGTAATTGCAGCATAGTAATACAATGGAATATTCTATAGCAGTGAAGACATGAAAGATAGTTATGTGCATAAACAGGGATACAAATCTTTTTTAAAAAGCAGAAAATATGTCACAGAATACATAAATCATGATTCCTTTTACACACAAGTTCAAAACCAGGTAACTAAATATTTTATTAAGAACATACACATGTATGATAGAGCTACAAATAAAAACATGGGCATGATTGCTAAAAACAAATCCAGAACATTTACACTGTGTATGAAGGGAAGAGAGAAGGACAGAAGGTGTTTCTGGGCAGTTAAGAGTGTTCTGCTTAGGCAAAAGTTTGATAAAAGTATCATCTTATTAAAAAAAAAAAAAGAACATCTAGTTTATGGTTGGCACACACTGTTTCACAGCAAATACCTTTAAACAAAAAAGATGTGAGGTTGTGCCGTACTCCACCAGTAGCTGCTGTGCAGCCAACAATGGGGAAGTCCATGACACACAAACCACTGGGGATGCGGGTGTGAGGAGAGGAGTCCTCAGAAACAGCCTGTGAGCTCACAGTACTAAGAGCGCTGCCCTGCCACATCAGCCCCCAGCCACCTCTACTTTGCTGTCTAGAATTATTTCTATAAAGCAGACAGTGATCTGGGCATGGTGGAACTGCAAGTTCAAGGCCAGCCTTCACGCTCAAGGTCTGGACTAAACTGGGGGGTGGATGAGGAACTAATTGGCAATGTAAAGCATACTACACCTCCTTACTGAAAGGTGCTGTCTAGTACATTTCCCTAATTGTGCATTTGTGTGCTTTTATTTCTAATATCTGGGCAACATAGAGCTGCTCTCAATTGCCTCTATCGTCATTCAGGGACAGCTCCCTTCTGGGTATATAAAAAATGCCAACTGTTTCCAGAGACCCTCTGCCAACATCATCCCCATCTGTACCATTTTGTGGACATGCAGAGGTTAAGGTACAGCTTATAGTTCAGGAAATTCAGTACAAATTCTGATCCTCAATTCATGAATTCTGAAAAACTGAAGAGCTCTTGAAACTTTTAACCCATCAGCCACTGAAGTTTTTTTTTTTTCTTGGTTTATGGAGTGGGACAGTACAGACTAGGTGAGGCAGCAAATGAGCCCGAGGGCTTTTGAGCTCTACTCATCAAAACAGCAACTCATCACCAAGTTGCAGGCACTGCTTTGGCTATCTAGAAACAACAGACACGCAGGCACACGCATACCTAGCCAGCTATAAGACCCAAAGTCTCATCCACATTTTAACTGGAATGAACAAGGAAGTGCCAAACTGCAGCTGGAGGCTTTGGGTCAAACACCAGGAGCTTCCACACACCACCAAGCACCTGCGATGCTTCGTCATGCTTGGTTTCTGATTAGACCTGCTGGGGTCAGCAGACCCCCGGGCAGACACTTACTTTCCTTTTCAAAAACTTTATTCGGCAAAGGACAGCAGCACCACATTGACAGGAAGATGGAGAGCCATTTGGGACAAGGAGACTGACTGTCCTGAGATTTTTAGCTTTCATTCAGCTTATTTCTCCCAGAACATTATAGTTTGTTTTTTCATGCATAGTCAGAAATTGTAGTTACAGAAATATACAAGTACGGGGACTTTGAACTATCACTAGACTCAAAGGGAGGAAGGCCAAGGCCACCTTGCTTCTCTGACAGTAAGAATCTTTAAGTGTGACTCAGGCTGGAATGTCAGCACTTGAGAAGCTGAGGCAAAGGATTACCATGAGTTCAAAGTCAGCCTAGGTTACAGAATGAAACATTGTCTCAACCAAACAAAACAGTGTTTTGCCCAATAAGCTTAGAAGAACCAACAGTAGTGTGCCCCAGGGAGCAGCAGAGAACAGTTCTATGTCTGCTGTCTCCAGCAGTTCTCTATGCTTAAATTGATGCAGCTTAACATCTGCCCTGTGTGGTGGTGCATGCCTTAAATCTCAACACCTGGGAGGCAGAGGCAGGCCAATGGATGAGTTTGAGGCCAGCATGATCTACATGGCAAGTTCCAGGACACCCAGGGCTACATAGTGAGACCCTGTCTCAACACACACACACACACACACACACAAATGAAAGAGACTAACTTTAATGTCTTTATGTCCACCAATGTCATTAAATGCTAAAATAACTTCAGCTCAGGTCTTCCTAAACCTGTTATATAACTGGCAATTTCCTTAGTTAGCAACCAGTGTAGGGTGAGGCGAGACAAAGCTAGAGTCTATTTCCCCCAGGGTACTAAATACACTAAAGCCACCCCATTTTAATCCTGATTTGAGGCTGGGGAATTGAAAAATACAAAGTTGGTGAATTTCTTTATTTACCTGCTAAGATCTTTAGGCACCATTAACTGCCCAGTGTGAAAAAGATTAAAGACCTAGTCTCTACACAAATACCCATCAGAGAGGGGAAAGGGACAGTGGGGACATCATCTTTGAAACTGAAGAAAGAAGACTTAATGTAGCAGTTAGATCTTCCAGAAGGTAGAAGAGGTCAAGCAAGGTGTGGCCAGACTGGTCCAGTTAGTAAAAATGGTAGGAGTGGAAATGTGGATTACAGACAGGAGGAAGTGTGTGAAGAAAGACAGATGTGAGGAACGGTGCAGAGTCCAAGGGGGTGCGCATGTGACAAGATGAAGTGTGAGTAGAAAGCCCCCTAGACCTGGAAATGCAACATTATACCTGATTTTTGCTAGAGCCATCTCAACGAAGTAGCAGGGCACAACCTGGCTGCTCTGAACGAAAAAGCGTAGGGGAGGGGAGGGGAAGAAAATTTCCAAAACGTAAACAAAACAAGTCTAGACTGCTTCTTGGAGCCATCTGTGTTTTGCTTGCATGCAGATCACCACAACTGTAATACAGTAAGGGGTAAATGGTCATCACATCTTAGAGAAAATGACTCCTGACCACAACCTAACTTGAGTTTCTAAACAGTCCACCCTAGGTTCGAGACTACCTGTTGTCTTCAAATGAATGACACACACATCAGCCCCCACAGACTGGCTCTGCCACCACCACTCTTTGTATCATTCATAGTGAATAATAACACCTCTAACTGTTTAGAGCCAAAAAGGTGGTTTTATTTCACAGATCATTGATAGACAATACATAGAACTGCCTAAAGTCAGTCTTGGGAAATACAAGAGTTACACTTCACATGGCCAAAGACCACACATACTTGCAGTCTCTCCATTTAGGAGCAGAGGAGCACAGGAGCTCCAAATACTGCTCATTCCAGACAGGATGCTAACAAATGCTCCTTATGTCAATATGCTACCATTTTAAAATAAAGCCCTTCAGTTATAGCAGACACTCTCTAAGCAGAACCAATTTTTGCTACCCTACAAGTCTTGGAAATAATGAACCAACAGTTTCACTTCTCTACTGATGATTACACATGTAGTTGGCTTATGGGGCAAAGGTGCCTCATACATGCAATAGGATTTAAAAAATTTTTAAATACAGATTGAGTGTATATATAACTTATTTCTAGTTAACTGCCAAAATAATTTGCTAAACTAAGGCCAATACAGTATTTTAGAAACATAATTCTAAGAACATGCAATATCAACAATATTCTTACTGTTATGCTAACCAAAGACCAGAACACATGAAAGAGACTTATGACACAAAGACTGTTATACAGCTCAGAGTGGAAAGAAATAAATTTAGTGTAAGGTAAACCCTCTTTTAAGAGATACCTGCCTGGGCTGTGGGGTAGCTCAGTGTTAGAGTACTGGCCTGGTTGCCCAAAACCCAAGTTCAATCCCCAGGGAGAAAAAAAATAAAAAAAGGAGGAGGAAGAGATGGAGGAAAAAGAAAACAATGTCTGCATGATACAGACGGAAGCCTCACGATGTGCGGGTCCTCAGAAGCTACAGGTGCTCACATCAGCATGACAGGCCGTCCTACTCATGGACATGCAGTTCTAACACACAGGAACTGCTAACAGCAAAGCCACATCTGCTAAGGGTGTCTTTCAGTCAACAGTCCCACGACAGAAACAGAAACATGACTTATGCCTAAGGAAGTAATGCCAATGAAAAAATACAATTTGGGCAATTCTTGAGGTAAAAAGATTTATTAACAAATTGGTTGGTATAGAAAGGCTATCCTTTCATCAAAGAATCAAATTGTATGTTAGAACCATAAGCTCATATCTGCCTGCTGGCCTAGAAGATGCCTTCAAGTCACATACTAAATAGGTAAAAACGTGCAGTCACAAAACCAACCGTCTGGTCTGCTTTAAATTAACTTATTCCTCAACAATAAATGTTTTGAGATGCAAACTGTTGCTTAATGCCGAGAATAGGATTAGAAGCCAGAAGTTTTCTAATAAAGTAAAGTAACTGGGATTGAGACATACACTTCCTGCAACTGGCTGAGCACACACACAACAAAGCCCTACTATTTGATATGTGCAAATCTGCATTCCATGTAACTTTGGTTAAGATATGTTAGCGCCTATCAGACACATCATGGAAGCTACACAAATGATTACAAACATAATAATGAGGTAAGTTCAAAGTCTACTTGTGCAAAAAGCAAGCACTGCCAAAAGCAAAGCACATAAATTAAATGAAGGCAGAGTGAAGCTCTCCCCATGGGAGCTGCTGGAATAACCAACCAGAGGTGCTCCTTGTAAACACTGCTTGGAAAGTACCCATTTAATGATTAAGGATTCACGTACCCCAAAAAGGTATTCTAACAACACCTTAGTAGTGCATTTATTTTATTTTTAGAGTTCAGAAATGACTCATGTGTCTAATGGTTTGCATATTTTCTTCAAGAGAAATTTAATTAGTGAGACATTAATTACAAATACTGTAGTATAAAAATCCCAGTTTTTTACAAAAATTATATATTAAAATATTCTATACACTTTAAGTTAGCAACTGGCATATATATATATCAATTCTTCACAATTAGATTCATCTTCACTGGGCATATCACACATAAAATTGGAGGGCACATCTACCCAGACACCCCAAACTGGCATGAGATTGTGTATCCTAAGAAGCTAGACCTGTGCTTATACACTTATGGCAGCTCTCAAACAGAAAAGTCTTCTCTGCAGTTACTGCTCTGTACATACTTCTGAACTGACTAAGCGGTCAAACCATGAGATTTCAAAAGGTGTAAAGTAAGTTACCTGTAGCCAAGTGGTCACGGAACTATCTGCATCTCTAAGGTGGCAAGGAGCCTGAATTGGCCGTCTAATGCTTTTATTTCTGGTATAAAAAAGCGTATACAATTTTGAGGTAAAAATAATGAAAAAATAAAACATCTAGAGCATTTACAAAAATCTTTACAAATGTTTAAAACACTTTTTAAAAACTTGTGTCCTGTTAAGGTGCTTATTTCTTTCTTCAAGAGGACATAATCTTTGATTTTTTTTTTTAAATGAAGTAATGGGAAAACACAGAGTCATTAAGACTGCTGACACATGACAGTGTTCAGAGATACACCCAACTCCTCAGGAAAAAAAAGTTAAGTGTTGAAAGGGACTTCAAAGGAAAACACTTCTAACTCCCTTACCTGCTAGTGTAGAAATTAAGAGCCTAATAGATTAGGTGATTTAGCTAAAGATATATTCAGACATCTTGGTCAGATACAAATCAAGACTATCCACTATCTTTTTAATATTTTGCTATGATTTCAGAAAATAGTTTTTAAAACACTGAAACAGAGTTCCTGACCTTGCCTTTCTCTTTTAATTTCTTAAGCTTCTGATAACTGTAAATAAAGGAATAAAGTGACTACTAAAATTGGTATCATAAATCCGCTGCCCTGGGAGCCAGCCGATAGAAGAGCAGTGCTCATGGACTAAAGTCGGAGGGTACACAGACAGGGCATTTACAGCGTGGAAAGCGCTCAGCACGGAGGGTGCGCGACAGCCAGGTACTAGACTCATCTCAGTAGATACAGGACAGCTGAGTTACATCGCCCTCATAAAAGGGTAGGGGAATATTGCCTCCCGGCTTTCATCTTCATTCTATCTTTTTACTTTATAAGTAGTTATATGGGTAAGGAAGAATCCATATACTAATTTTCAGTCTTTACTTCTTTCTATCTTTATTTGGATCTAGAAGTGAGCAAATACATTTTAAGAACAACTTACAAACTCAAGTTCATAACTGCTAGAAATACAGTGAGAATACTCTCAAAGAACATATCTTCATAACCAGCTACTAATAAATAACCATCACAACAGCTTTAATAAAAACAACTCAACTCAAAGGTGCTTTCTTATTGTTACCTTGAAGCCATCGGACTTGTGTAGCTGGTCCATAGCCCTTTTCATTCTTTGCAGATATTCTGAACACAATGGCGGGTCTGGATGTGTAATCGATATGCGCATTTGCAAGCTGCCCAGTAGTCACTATACACGAGGTTTTAAGACCACAGTAGATCCTCATGAACACCAGCTGGCTTGGATTATCTTGCACCTGTGCTGTGCGGATAGCCAAATAGGCTGAGTATTCCAAAATATTTCCAGATGGGGAAGTTGGAGGCTCCCAAGAAAGATGTATACCTTCAACATTCTAGAGGAGAGGAAGAAACAGGTGAAGGTTCCCCAGTTTTCTCTAGTATCACTTGACCTGCCTTTAGAACATAGAACCCTCCCTTCTGTCACTATACTAGAATTAGAGCTCTTCCTGCTGAGTAAGAGTCTACCTCAGCTGGCTCTACAGTTGACACACTTTTCACAAACAAAATGAGGCTTAAATATCTAGTAGCCTATCACATCCTCCAAAGGGGATTTTCCTCCTTAACAAAGAGCAAGACTTACTATAATATATAATCCAATTTCATATGTCCGAGAATTTAAAACTCTCCAAAATGGACTCTGGGTTTTGTAACAAAGACAATGCAAAGTGACTTCCCAGTCCTTCTGTGATTTGAATATTATAATTCATTTTGCAATCTGGTACTGAAAAATACCATACATGGCTAACAAAACATATTTTTAAACATTTAACCCTCCTCTCTTAGGCATCTTTCACAAGTTTATTAGTAAGAATGTCTAAATCATTTGCATCACAGATAAGGCTGGCTGGACCTGATAGAGTACCTTGGAAATTCGGACTGTAGAAGGAGCTCCAGGAAAACCAGGGATACATGTTTTAAATTCACTGATTTTGCTGAAAGGGCCTATTCCACAACCATTGATTGCAGCAACCCTGAATTTATACACTGTTCCTGGAACAAGATCCTGTTTCTTAAGCAAACTATAGTCAGGTACATCTGCATTTCCTACCTAAAATTCAAAATATACAAAAGTCAGAAAGAAGGTACATTTATTATTTCAAAGTTATACTTCAATTTTTATTAACAACACAACCTTTTAAGAATAAGCTATATTTTAAGGATCCAGCTTCATCATGTGTTTCCCATTCCCACACAAACCCATTAAAGCCCTTTCTGAATCAGAGATCCTCATCCAGAGGAAAGTGATCTGAGTCGTCAAGACACTTTGCACTTTTCTTCCCAACCAGCAGAGCTGTGCAAGGTGGCAGTGGGCCAGCACCCTGTCTGGAAGCCTGCTCATCTCTGTTTTACAGTGAGGACACAGGGCTCACAGAGGTTAGATAACGCACTTGCCCGAGCCTACACTGAAGACTGCTGGAACTAGACATTCAAACTCAAGCCAGGCGGTGGGGCACACGCCTTTAATCCCAGCTCTCAGGAGGCAGAGGCAGGGGATCTCTGTGAGTTCCAGGACAGGTAGGACAACACAGAGAATCCCTGTCTCAAAAAAAAAAAAAAAAAAAAAAAAAAAAAGAAGAAAAAATTCAAACTCAAGTTTCTAGCTGCAGATGTTCTGCTCTTTTGTTCCTTAAGAAAAATTAGGTGAGCTGGAGAAATGGCTCAGGAGTTAAGAGCACTGGCTGTTCTTCCAGAGGTCCTGAGTTCAATTCCCAGCAACCACATGACAGCTCACAACTGTCTAATTCCAGTTACAGGACACCTTCACACAGGCCAAACACAAATGCACACAATAAATAAATAAACAGAAAAATTAGGTAGCTAACATGCCTTTACATGTGAATATATCTTTATATGGACACAGCTTCAGCTCCAGTTAAGAATCTCATTAACCTTAAAAGGAATGAGTGTTTACTAGAATGTTAGTTATCAAGAATTGGAAATGTGCAGTGTGAAAAGAGGGAGGGGTCCCAAAAGTTTTGCTAGAGAAACTAAACTGATAAGTAATATATAGGGTGGGTTACAGATTCCTTACCTGAAATAATTAGATACCGTAGTGTTTTTACTTTTTTGGACACAGGTTCCTACTATAGAGCCCTCACTGTCCTAGAACTCGCTTTGTAGACCAGGCTGGCCTCAGACTCACAGAGATCTGCCTGCCTCTGCCTCCTGAGTGCTGGGAATAAAGTATGTGTCACCACTGCCCAACCCAAAGAGGTTCTTGTTGTTTGTTGGGTTTTTGAGACAGTGTTTCTATGTGTAGCCTTGGCTGTCCTAGAACTCATTTTTCAGACCAGGCTGGCCTTGAGCCTCAAACTCAAAGATTTGAGTGCTGTAATTAAAGGTGGGGCCACCACCATCCAGCAGAGATATTTTTAAAGACCTTACTTTATCTCACCAGACCAGATCTTTATGCTTTGGAACCCTGATCAAGTATACCTGTAATCTTAGTAACTAGGAGGTGGAAGCAGGAAAATCAGGAATTTAAGTCTAACCTTGGCTACACAGGAAGTCTGAGGCTAGCCTGGCTACATGAGACTCTGTCTCAATAAACATACCTTAGTCAAAATAGAACATTTTTTAAATGATATATTTGCACCATATTTACAAAGCAGTATTAATGAATGCAAGATGAGCCAGGCAGTGGTGGCACTTGCCTTTAATGGAGGCAGAGGCAGGCAGATCTCTGTGAATTAGAGGCCAGCCTGGTCTACAGAGCTAGATTCAGGACAGCCAGGGTGGTTACACAGGAAAACCCGTCTCTAAAACCAAACCAAACCAACCAACCAACAAACAAAAAAAGATAATTATATATACAGCACTCTTAATAATACTCGGTGGAAACACCCCAGTTTCATTCCTTCAAATGACCTCAATCAGATTAATCAAAATAATCTCACTCTCAAGGATCATAATTCACTTTTTGTATATTTAGCTTATTTTGAAGTGCTAGGAATTGTAGCCAAATCCACAAACATGCTAGACGTGCATTCTGCCACAGTTATATTCTCAGCTCTCAAAGTGTAGAAAATTTATCAACAGTTACCTTTGACATACTTTGTTTTCCTTTTGGTAGCAAATAAAACTGGTTCACTAAAGCTGTATTGTTTTTAAAAATTCCGACATCACACCATTGTTGTTCTGCTTTCAAAACGGTCACTGGAGTTGAAGGTGTCTCTTTCTAATTTCAGAGAAAGAAAAATTTATAAGACTGCATTGAGCACAGAAATATCACGACTTATGCAATCCCATGCAGTGATCTACACGTGCGTCCATGGACCTACATAGACGGATAGCACTCACGGTTAGCTTGTAGCATACAAGTCTCAACAGCTGACAATGGAAAGGGAGGCCATTAGCAGAGGCTGTAACAGGCCCTCTCCACCAGGGGCTTGCTACAGTCATGCTTCCCAATCAGTGACAGGTTCCAATGCCAGCTTGTTTTACAGAATGCTATCAGTGACGCCTTTAGAAAAATGCTACTGTCTGCTCCAAAAGGAACAGGTAGAAAACTCCATTCCAAGCTGGCTTTTTCCCTAGACTCAGAAGCAGAGATCCAGAGATTTTTGCATTTGAAATACCTCTCCAAACATAAAGGGAGACAAAATGTTCAAACTAAAATGTAATTGTAAATGTAATATTGAATATGCATCAATATATACTAAAAATAGAGATTAAGCTGTTTTACATTTCTTTGCTCTGAGGCGGGCTTGGTGGCACACACCTTTGATCCCAGCACACAGGAGGCAGAGGCAGGTGGATCTCTGAGGGTTCGAGCCTGGTCTACAAAGTGAGTCCAGGAGTCAGGACTACACAGAGAACCCCTGTCTCAAAACAAACAAACAAACAAACAAACCAACCACATTTCTTTGCTCCGCTTTAAAAACAGACCCCATCTAAGTTAAACTACTTTCATGGTATACTATCCCTGGAACTAACCTTTTAAAGCCATCTTCTTATAAATGACAGTTTCCAGCTCAAAACAAATGTTCACTTCATTTATTTCTTTGTCTCAAGTATACAACAGTACAGGCACCTGTTTAGCATTCCCACTTTGTTATTCATGCTAGCACACACAGCAAAGTGAACTAACTACAAGAGTCTTTAAAGGTTAGGAGCAGCTTTAAACTAGTCTTCATTTGCTAAAGCGGTAAAAACTCTTCAATAACTTTTAGAAAGTACTTGGCTCCAACTGAAGAAACAAACTGTGGCTGCTACATTACAAAACAGAGTCAGAAGGAAAATCTTTCCATTTACTAACCCTTCCCTGAGAAGAGTCTACAAAACAGACTAACATTCTGATGGAGCAAGATATATGATTAAAATTCCTAAAAGGAAAAGGAGAAAAACACAGACAAGTCTGAAAGACTCTAAATGGTAAACAATCAAATAAGATAATCACAGAAATAAAGTGAAATGACTATGTTTTAAACCCTAAAAACAGTATGTATGAATAGATGACCCTCTTATTTATCTGGTTAAGGTAATCCTGGTGTATCTGTGAGGCACTCTGCAAGCACTTAAGTTTGGTGATCTGCTGATCTATTATGGCCATCCATGAAACAACTCAATGTCAGATTTCTGAGCTAGCCTGCATGCACACCAATCTGTTATTGCAAAGTTTTGTTGTGCTGCTATGAAGGAGCTACCCAAGCACTTCTGTTCCATAACAAATTCCATCTTTTAACTGTTAGTGTAATTTACACTAATACAGATGTATATGTTTATTTAAACATACATATAAAATAATGAGAACATAGAGAAGAATGTCAAAATTATCTGTGGCCTCACATCCCAGAGATAGTTACTTAGCAACCTAGGTACTATCACAATACAGCAACCTTGTGAGCTGATACACCAAGAACCTGAAAATTTGTATTAAGTGCATTTTTACATCAAAATTGGGACCACAAAATATACATTATTATTGTATCAATCTTGTTTCACTAAACATGTTATGAACATTTCCTACTAACCTACCTGCTTATAAATTTATATCAACTCCTTAGTACATGAGACCTGAGAAGCATTTTATTTAAACACACAGATTTGTCTATAACACACATCACCACCAAGTCATACACTTACAGAAAATGGCGTTGCTGCAGCATGCATCTCTACACGGCTGATCTTAGTTGCAGGCAGAGCACATATTTCATCGGCTGAAAAGTAAACCATCAGTTAAATATTAAATAATCACTCAGATATATTAAAATACAGTTCATAAACATTCAGGGTATTTAATGACACCAAACACTTAAATTAACAAAGTCCATATTATGTGCACTTTACCATAATTAAAGGAATCGAAAAACTGGGGAGATAGAGAAATATCACAATCAGTTCAATCTAGAACCCGTGTGAAAAACCTGGGTGTGGTCCTATTAACCCATGCTGGGGAGGCAGAGGACGGCAGACCTCTGTGGCTTCTTGGTTAGCAAGCTTAGCTAAATTGGCAGGCTCCATGTAAAAATTAGAGACCCTATCTTGAAAAAGACTGAAGACACACAGTGTGTCTGTGGCCTTCACATGCACATACACTGACATTGTGGGTACATGTGTGCACACACACAAAACAAAACACTGGGAAAACAGCCAGAGGAATCCGCAATCAGTAACCCTTCAAACTAATCTGGATGTCACCCTCGTGTTTGGTGACTAGCTACAGTAAAGAGGATGCTTACCAAAGATGAAGCACAGTTCTAGTACAAGAGAACACAAAGTGACACTGTTAGAACTCAACTAAGAGGACTGTTAATAAGAGCTCTAGTTGGGTACAGAGATCTATACCTATAATCTCAGCACTCAGGAGGACGAAGCAGGAGGATCTCAAGTTAGGAGATCAGCCTGGGCTACAAAGTAAGATTTAACTCACAAAAACCAAAAAGTTAAAGAAAAAAAGGATAGACTGTTTTATATATTTATATTTAACTGCTTCCTGATTTAGTTCATGCTGAAATGCAGTCCCCATCCACACTGCTATCCCTGCTGATTCATAAGCATAAATGTGTTCCAAGACTTTAGATTTGGTACTGAATGTTGCTATGAGGGCTCAGCTCTAACAACTGGCTGGTTCAGCTTTGATGGTCTGTGTGCTGGACACAGGACTAGAGAGCAAAGTCTCAGGAATTGCTCTCCGTAGGTCCAGGCACTACTTAGCACACCTGCGTGCCTGGAGCACAAGCACCCAGTGTAAGGGCGGAGTGTAGTGCAGAGCCTGGAGCCTGCTGAGTCTTACTACTTTGGCTGGCTGCTTCTTGGCGCTTTCAATTCTAAGTCATAAACATGAGCCCCACACACAGCACTACTGTGTGTGTGGATTAACCACTGGGTGTAAAATGTTTCAAAAAGATGCACGGGACCTATCATGGAAGTTTCCTACTAAACTTTAGATCAAATGGCCTTGCTACCCATTTTAGGGTGTGTATGTGTGTGTGGACGGGTGGGTATCAGTTATGAATTTCTTCAATGTTCTGCTTTCTCCTGCCCTCAACTAGGAATGTATTTATGATCTTGTCCATTTTTTGTCTTCTTTCCCATTGTGGAAGATAAGAAGTGATGGCACAGATTTCTTTTTAAAGCCTGTCTCTTTCTGTGATTATATTCATTCATCTCACAACAATAAAGACTATCAGGCATCATGTTTATTTCTATGATGGTGAATGAAAACAGGCAGGGTTCATGCTTCATGAACTTCTTCATCTGGTAAAAATATACATACAAAGAGTCACAAACTGTGATGCCCACTATAAAGGAAAAGACAAAAACAAAACAAACAAACCCACTCACACCCCCAACATTTATCCTTTTCTATCTGGTGTTCTGTTTTCTTCCCCCACCCCCAACACATAATTTCTCTGTGTAGCTGTGGCTGTGCTAAACTCACTTTGTAGACTAGGCTGGCCTTGAAGTCACAGAGATTCATCTGTTTCTGCCCCCAGAGGGTCAGGGTGTGAGCCACCATGCCAGCCTATCTGGTGTTCTTAAGTGGATCTTCCCTCTCCCTGCATGCACCCTATGCTGTAAATACGAACCACTCACCAGACAAGCATGTATGACCTGGGCACAGCACTGGCTGTTGGGAATCTAGCAACATGTCAACAAGGCCTCTGCTCCTGTGGAACTTACGTTTTAGATATTTCTACATTTATATTTACAGCTGATAACTGCTCCCTAGATTCCAGACCTATATATTAAACTGCCTGGTGTTCCTCAAGTTAAGTTCAGAGTTGAATACTCTCCCTAATGGTTCTCAGCCCTCTGTTTCCATTTTGATGAAGGTCAGTGTCCATCCGATGTTCAGCTAATTAATATACTTTTAATATAAAATAAAGGTATATTATGAGCATTCAAGGGTTTTTTTTTTCCTACTCTATCTTACCCACTGGTTTGTCTTTATGCACATCTGTCTGAGAATCCTAAAAGAACTCCTAACTAGTCTTCAATTATTTCCTAAACCATCTCTTCCTCTGGTAAAGCCAGAGGGTGCTTTCAAGGAGAACACAAATCTAATCATATCGCTCCTCCCTCCTGAACACATCAGCAGCTCTTCCAACATGTAAAGAGTGTCACATTCCTTGTAATCTAAGGCTGGCCAGTCTCTGACAGAGTGTTCATGGCGTGTTCTACAACCTCTGTCTTTACCATTTGCTCAGTACCAATTTTTACTGAAGATTTGGAAATTTCAAGCTCAAGTCTTGTTTTCAACATATAAAGTTCTTTGAAAGACAGAAAATTACAAATAAGAAATTTTAAAATGGAAGTTTAGAACCAAGCTTATCTATACCAAATAATTCCTTTCTATCAAGAAAGATGGGAACCAGGTGTATTGAACCATGCCTATAATCCCAACACTTGGAAGGGTAAACATGAGAGTCACTCAGAGCTCAAAGCCAGCTAGTCTGGGAAACAAGTGAGTTCTAGGCCTGCCTGGAATACAGAGTGAGCCTGTCACAAAAAAAGAAAAGTGAAAACCAACAAACTGTTCCTCTTATGTAAAGAATTCAATGAGAATAGCATAGGAAATCATCTTTCTACAGTATTTTTAATCTATTGTGGGTTCAAAATGGAAATAAAAAAGTTTACCCTGTTATATTTGAATCCTTGAGATAATTAAGACTTAGAAGAGCTTTCACAATGTCTTAAAATAAAAAAGCTGAATTTCTATTCCAAAGATATACAAGAATTTAAAAAATAATTTAGATACTGAAATCACAAGCAATACTTGATATGTATCTCAATGGCATCTGAATATTAAAATATAGCCAGACATGGTGGATCTCAACACTTTACAGACTATTGCAGGAGGATTGCAACAAATTTACATCAGCCTAAGCTACAATAATGAGTTCTAGGCTAGAAAGGGATTCAAAGTAAGATCCTATTTTAAAAAAATATAACAGAATATTCAAATAGAAAAAAAATCACCAAATTGTGAGCTGTCTTATGAATGTAAGTGATTTAACAGTTCCAACAACTGAATTACCTTAATTCAGATACCTGCTACACAATTATTTACTAAGTGGCAACTATATATCAAGCACAGATCTCAACACTTTGGAAAAAGAAATAAGATAAATAAAAAATAAGATAAACTCATAGAGCTAAAGAGTGAACAGAAAATAAGCACAGGGACAGTCACCTCAATGTCACCAAGATTTTCACTATGAGGAAAATTATCAAAACCATGTAACATAAGTACTTGCCTTTAATTCTAGCACTCACAAGGAAGAGGCAGATGGATTTCTGTTAGTTCCAGTCCAGCCAATGCTACACAGTAAGACCTTGCCTCAACACACATACAAGCACACAGGCACACAGGCACACATGCACACACACATATATGCTGGGTGATAATGTCTTTAATCACAGAGGCAGGCAGAAGAGGCAGGCAGATCTCTGAGTTCAAGGTCAGAGTTCGACTACACAGAAACATGCAAACACACACACACAGTGTTTAATGTCTACTTTTTAGTAACTCTAAAGTTCCCTACCAATGTTAAAAAGGTTTAATTTTATTCAAAATGTAACCTTATACCTTCATTCTTCCATAGCATATCCGTCATACAACTGTTATTATTAGAAGCATTAGGCGCCAAAGGTGAATGTAAACCAGCATTAGAATCTGTTGCTCTGAAATCTGGTTTGTGTTTCACTGAAGTTCCCTTCATAGCTGTGTGTTCAGTTTTTGCACTGTTTACTGTATCACTAACCTACAAGAAATAAAATAGTTCATCATAGCAAGAAATGTTCAGTGAAATAAAATTACATGTAAAAAAAAAAAAACCAAGCAAAATAATCTACAAGTCCATTTGGAAGTAAGTTTACCAACAGGGAGTGGTGGTGCACACCTTTGTAATCCCAGTATTTTGAGAAATAGGGCAGGAAGTTCTAGTACTCTAGGCTAGCCCAGGCTATGAAATAAGATTCTCAAAACAACAAAAACCGTACCAAAACATAAAACAGTTAAAATTATATCCCTAATTTTTATAGAATTATTCTTTAAACTAGCATTTTAAGATATATTTTTTTCACTTAATCTCCATGTTCCAAAGACTGTATTTTTAGTTTAGCTTTTTCACATGGTGGCTAACATTACAAGTAAATACTCATGTAACACAGGCTAGGCCATGAAAACTGCTCAGTTTAACATTTTATGAACAATTTATAACTGACTGTGTGTATAATGTGTGTGGGTGCACACATGCCATGATTGCAGAAGATATCTTTATGCAATCAGTTCTCTCCTGCTGCTGCTATGTGGGTACTAGGATTGAACTCTGGTGGTCTGGCTTGCATTGAAAGTTCTTGACTTACTGAACCGTTTTGTTACCGCCTATTCAATTTTTAAAAAACAAATCATACACGCAGACGAAAGATCTGATGACTCCTAAAAGAAAAATTTCAGCAAATGAATTATTCTCTATGAATGAATTTTCTATATAAATATTCAATATATTAACATCAATATTATTTGCTATTAAATAAAGTTTGGTCAAAAACTTTCCTAATGGTAAGCCTGGTTGTATAGACATGTAATTACAGTTACTTAGAAGATTGAGGCAGAAGAGATGGGGAGGGGGAAAAGAAAGATTATGTAAATCTTTTCATATAAAAATCTTTTTATGAAAAACAGCACACACCATCTAATCAGCAGCAAATTTGCTTTTATCTCTAATGATGGTAAAACTGTATATATACCAAATAATTATTTTTAAAAGCAATTTGTCAGGCTAGGGAGATTACCCAGTTGATAAAATACTTTCAGTACAAATATGAGGACCTGAGTTCAGTTGTCCAGGATCCAAATAAAAATTCATGTGAGCAAGCTGCATAAGGTGGAACATCCCTGTAACCCCTGTGCTAAAGGGGTGGAGACAGGAGGATGGATCCGGGGGGCTTGCTGGCCAGCCAGTATGGCTGAATTTACAAGACTCAGGTTCAGAGAGAGACCCTATCTTAACACACACGGTAGAGAATGGCTGCAGAGGACCCCGATGTTAAGGTGCTGTCTTCCATGTGTTCTTCCACACACACACAATACATTTACAATTTATTATTAGCAGATAATTGTCATTTGTATATTTTATATTGGATTGTGCAAAATTTTCTTAAGACAAAAAAAGAAGGTGGGTATCGTGTGTTGAAAAAGCTTAGGAGAGCCTGAACTGGAGCATGAAGAAGGGCTCCAGGAGACCAAAAAGAAAAAGAAGAAAAGAAAATGCTGGAATTTGAATATAAATTAATTAAAATAAAGAAAAAAATGAAATGAAAAAGGGAGGCAGCTAATGGCGGGAGCAGCAAAGTTGTATATGAAGGAACAACATTAATAACACACACATGCCTCATCTGGAAAGAAGTCGTCATTGTAACACAAACATCAAGTACAACTCAACTAAAAATATTTCCAGGATGGAGAAGAGGGGAGAGTCGAGGAGGGATATGTCGTCAAATCTTCCATTATTTTTTCTGTATGTGTGAGTGTGTTCATGCATGTGAACATCTCTGCACATGTGTGTGGACACCAGAAGAAACCTTGGCTGTAGTTCCTAAGGAATGCTGTCACCTTGTGTTTTCAGTTTCCCACTGGCCTAGAATTTGCCAAAGAGGCTTGTCTAGCTGGCCAGCGAGCTCTAAAAGTTCCCCTGCCCCTGCTCCTGCCTCCCCTAGTACTGGGATCACAAGCGCTCGCCACCGCTCCAGTTTCCTCATCTGCTCATTGAATGGGAGTGATGAAAAGCTAGAAGGTCAAGGCATGGTGGAGTAAGAGTTTTACCTATTCTGCTTTGTTTGTGTTTTGAGACAGTGTCTTATTATGTAGTCCTGGCTGTTCTGGAACTTACTTTGTAGACCAGGCTGTCCTCAAACTCATAGAGATCCTCCTGCCTCTGCCTCCTGAATGCTGAGATTAAAGGTGGGCTACAACACCCAGCTAGAACTTCATTTAGGAAGACATAATTAGATATTAAAAGAAAGCTGGAATGGTTTAAAGGAGTTGTTTTAAGCAAGATCCAAAAACAGGAAGGGGCAACTCTATTATCTAACATGGTATACACAGACACACATAACATGCAATATTCATGACACATGTATAAATATAAATGTAGTCTATTAAAATAGGCTGCTCACAAACTGAATGAGCAAAACTTGTAGTCTCTCCTTCCTGAGCAACTACAGTATTTCTTATACTATCGACTCTCAGTCATGCTCAGAACAGAACTATCCCTCATCCCTTCCTGTGGAAAGGATCACTGCTATCAGGAGCTGTTTCCCAGATGAAAATAATGAATTTTCAGTAAGCTCAGCCATTAGCTTATACAAATACTTACCACAGTCACTTCATACAGAACAAGTAAACTCACAGAAATTGTTCGGTTTGGCTATTGTTATTCTTTGGTAAATGAAATACACATTAAAATATGAAAATGTACTTAAATCCTATTATATAGATTCAGAACAAACACATGTGTGACATCTAGGAATGTCACAATATAAACATATAAAAGAGTTTTTTGGTTGAGAGCGGGTTTTGTGTAGCTCAGGTTGGCTCTGAACTCAACAATATAGCGTAGGCTGGTCCTGACCTTCTGAACCTTCTGGCCCACCTCTCAAGTGCTGGGATTACAGGCATGCACCAGGCCTGACTATCTTCAATGCAACTAGACTTTTGAATTTAGGCTCTGTCATCATAAGGCTGTGGAACCTAATTTTCTCCTTTTATTTACGTGGTGCTAGAAATTCAGGGTTTCTGTATGCTGCAAGCACCCTAACACTGGCCTCCATCCCCAGCCCTGTGGACAGGGCTGCCTGGACATCTCAGAGATGAGTCTCACATGAAGTGAGGAATAATGACCCTTATTCAGAGTTATATGCAAAAAAAATTCAATAAAAACTGGGACTAAAGCCATAAATATGCATTTTTATCACAGATGCTTCCACTTACACTGTTATGAAGAATGCTATTACTGCCTTGTCTGTGAGGGTCCATCCTGCCTCCTGTAGGGATGAGAAAGTTCACACTGATATGCTCTTAATTAGCATCCATAAAATACATTGTAAATATTTTAAATGTACATGTTAAAGATTAAAATACCATCTTTATCCAAGTGTATCTGCTTTCTTAATAGTTTACTTAATAGTTACTAAAATCCTTCCTGAAGACTGTAATAAGTTTAGTTACTTTCCAAGGGCCTGTTCAGTTCAAAACACTTTTGGAAAAAAGACACAAACAGTGAAATATTTCTGAAAACTAATTAAAAACATGCCTGGAACTCAAGTACTATCAGTTTTAATAGTGCACCAGAATGAACTCTATGTCCTATGTTCTGCCATATCAGATAGTGAGATGAGCCGGGGTTCAGAACTGAAACTCAAGAGAGATGGCTTACAGCTATGTACCAGGACGTCTTAACATTCATGCACTTTCCTGAGCCAAGCATAGTCACAGGATTTTCTGCAGTGTTTACAAAGCACATGAGAATTCCTAAGCATGCATTCCTAAGCATGACACATATTTTACCTAGCATATCTGGTGCTGCTGAAGAGTCAGACGATGCAGCTTGATATGGCAAGTCAGTATTCAACTGCAAAAGATAGCCCTCAACTGTAGGCACTTCATCCCACTTGACATGGAAAGAGTTGGTAGTAGCTTTGATCAGCTGGACTTGTGATGGTGCTGGAGGTTTCTCTAAAGAAAAATATTCACATAATGCCTTTAGTTTCAAATGCACCAATAATTTGCCAACAGTTTTGGTGTGTAGGAGCTTTGAAAGAACACCAGCAATGAACATTGCACCTGTTTACTGAATATACTTAAACAAAGCTTAGATCCAGTCAAATCAAAGTAGTTTTCAGCTCTGATGTATTTAGTTTCTTATATAAATAAACAATCTAATACCAAACTACTTGAGTAATTAGATTCAGAATGAAAAAAGAATGTTTAAAAATAAAAGGCTGAAGGTCTATCCTGAACATGACTAATCTCATCTAAAACCCTAAGGAGATGTGAAAAAGTACTATGTGAATTACTGCTTTGTTATTTTACCTTTAGAAATTTTATTTTTTTAACTTAAAGAACTGATCTTCAACCAACAGCACACATGGTAGAAATACTGCTGTTAGCAAAAATAACTTGGATATTTTTTGAAATTTTAATAGTCCTTTAACAAATCAGTATTACCAAAAGCATATCACCTTGGTATAAAATATTGCTACATATTTCCACAACAAGTAACAGGCTGTTAAGATCTGAGATCATGAATATAGTAGCTTTGGTCCTGCCTTCTCTGGAGCTCCACAACTGAGAGGAAGGATGCCCAAGCTCTGCACAGCTAAGAAAATCCATCTCTGGGATTTGCAGTCTACAAGCCTGTGGCTCAGCCGTCCAGAGCAAGTCCATTATCTACTTTATTTAAAATATTTTAATCATTATCTTACATATATAGGTGTTGGCCTTCATGTGTATCTGCATTGCAAGCATGTCTGGTGCACAGAGGCCAGCAGAAGGTGTTAGACCTCTGGAACTGAGTTACAGACGTTAGTGAGGCACCATGTGGGTGTTGGGAATTCACTCTGGTCCTCTGCAAGAGCAGCCTGTGCTCTTAATGGCTGAGTCATCTCCAGCCTCAAATATATCTTTTTACTAACGATCAGTAACATATGGCCAAGAGGCCATAGCCAGTGCAAGCTTGTTTCCTAAACAAGTTTGCTGAAACACAGCAGGACTCATTTGTTAATGCATTTTGCCTAGGGTTACTTTCATGCTTCAAGGTGAGTTTGGAGACCCATATGGCCTTGAATACTTAGTTCATTCAATTCCGTATGAAGTCCTCCATTATCCCACTGATAATCCAAACTATTTATATTTCTCAAAGTAAAGAAAAGTAAACATTTGGAAAGTTCAGGGAATAAAACACATATTAAGATAGAAGTTATAGAGAGAATTTTTTAAAATGTAAATTGTGAAATAAATTTCTGAGAAACTAAACAATCTGAGTTTCCAGCATCAAAGAGCCCACTGAGTACTCAGCACAACAGATTAAAAATAGATCTCCAGCGGTGGGTGGTGGCATACTCCTTTAATCCCAGCACTCAAAAGGCAGAGGCAGGCAGGTCTCTGGGAGTTCGAGGCCAGCCTGGTCTACAGAGTGATTTCCAGGATGGCCAGGGCTACACAGGAAAACTCTGTCTTGAAAAACCAAACCAAACCAAACCAAACAGCCAGATCTCAAGAGCTGAAGAGATGGCTAGAAACACCTGCTGTTCTTCCAGAGAACCTGAGTTTGCTCCCCAGCACACTTCTCAGGTGGGTCACAATCACTGCAGCTCCCACTCTGGGGGATCAGATGCCTCTGGCTTCCAAGGCACCTGCACTCACTTGCAAACACTAAAATTCAGACATACCTACAAATAATTCAAAATAATAAAAATAAACCTTTGAAAAACAAACCAATCTCTCTGGAAATCAACCTGGTGCTTTCTCAGAAAACTGGGAATAGTTCTACCTCAAGAGCCAGCTATTACCACTCCTGGGCATATACCCAAAAGATGCTCCACCATACAACAAGGACATTTGCTCAACCATGTGGCTTTATTCGTAATAGTCAGAAACTGGAAACAACCCAGATGTCCCCAACTGAAGAATGGATACAGAAACTGTGGTACATTTACATAATGGAATACTACTCTGCCATTAAAAACAAAGAAATCATGAAATTTGCAGGCAAATGGATAGAACTAGAAAAGATCATCCTGAGCGAGGTAACTCAGACCCAGAAAAACACATATGGCACTTATAAACAAACATTAGCCATATAGTACAATATAAACATACTTCAATCCACAGACCCAAAGAAGCTAAATAACAAGGAGGGCCCAAGGGAGGGTGCTAGAATGTCACTAAGAAGAGGAAATAGAATAGACAGCAGAAGTGGATGAAGAGAGGGAACTGGGCAGGAGATGGAATGGAGAGGGAAACAAAGATACGGATCAGATATGGGGAGAGTGGGGGGTGAGGTGCAGGTGAGAGGACTGGGAACAAGAAGAGAAACTGAGGGGGAGGCATCTCTTTGTCAAGCTGGAGGCCTGCAACAGGGGAGGCTCCTGGGAGGACATGGATGCAACTCTAGCTGAGACCCCTAAGTGGGGGGTGGAGGGAATGGTGACTGAAGTGACCACCTCCTAGCCAGGCAAGACTAGTGAAGGGAGGGAAACAACAACTCATCAAAAAAAAAAAAAAATCTTTGATCCAAAAATTACTCTGCCTATAAGAAGTGCAGGAATAAAGAGGGAACAAAGACTGAGAGAATGTCCACCTAATAACCACCCCAACCTGAGACTAACCCTGCAGTGGAGAGCCAGCCTCTGACACTATTAATGATGCTCTGCTGTGCTTGCAGACAGGACTAGCATCTGGGAGGCTCCAGCCAAGGCAGATCATCAAGACTGATGCTGGGACTAATAGCTAAAGGATGGGGCAGAGTTCTGGAGGTCCTGTGGAAGTGTTAGGGGAAAGATGGAAGGACTTCTAGGGGACAGGAACCTCACAAGAAGACCAATAGAGACAACCCAGACCCATGGGGGCTTACAGAGACTGAGATATCAACTAAGAAGCATGCATGGTCTGGACCTAGGCACCCTGCACATATGTGGCCGATGGGCAGCTTGGATCTTCATGTGGGCTATCTGGGAGTGTATGTGAGAGAAAGTGTGTGTGTGTGTGTGTGTGTGTGTGTGTGTGTGTGTGTGTGTGTGTATTGGGAGAGGGGGCTGTTTCTAACATGGATTCTATTGCCTGCTTTTGGATTACTTCCCCCAGGCAGGGCTGCCTTGCCTGGCTTCAGGGGGTGAGAATATGCTCAGTCCTAATGTGACTTGATGTATTGGCGAGGGGTAATAGAAAGGGAGAGCACTTCCTTTTCTTGGGGGAAAGGGAGAGGAGAAAAGAGAAGGAGAAGGGGGTTACTGAGAAGCATCACAAAATTTAAAAACTACAAGAATAAAAATAAGAAATTCTAAATGCTTCTAGAGGCAGGAGGAGTAGGAAAGTCACGCTAAAAAGAACCAAAAGTTGAGCTACAAAAATGGTTCAGCAGTTAGGAGCATTGGCTGCTCTTCCAGATGGGTCAATGCACAGGTCCCACATGGCAGCTCACAACTGTCTGTAACTCCAGTTCTAGGAGATATGACACCCTCACATAGACAAAACACCAATACACATAAAATAAATAAATCTTAAAAAAAAAAAAAAACCTAATCTGAAACCTGGAAAAATGTAGGGAAGATACCTCAAGTCACAGACATAGGTAAAGATTTTTAAAATACGACTCCACTCACACAGAAAATAAAGCAGTTATCAGGAAATCAACTGCTTGTGTTGAATAAGGAGGTTACCTACAGAGTGGGAAAGTCTTAGTCATCTGTAAAGGACTGCTATCTAGAAAATACTAGAACTCAAAAAACTAATAACAAGAAAGCAACTAAATTTAAAAAATGGGCTGAGCAGAGAGAATTTTCAAGAGAGGAAATAAAATGACTAATAAATATTTTAAAATATGTTCAACATCCTTAGCCATCAGGGAAATGCTGAGATTCCCTGAGATTCTGTCTTACCCCAGTCAGAATGGTTTTCACCAAGAAAACAACAAACACTGAAGATGATGTGGGAAGAAGAAACAATTACTCACTACTAGTGAGAATGTAAACTGATACTACCATTATGGACATAAATGGGGGGGGTCTCAAAAGGCTACAGATAGACTTCCCACCTCGTCTAGCTCTATCACTCCTGGGCATCTACCAAAAGGACTTCACATTCTGTTACAGCCATTCTCCTCAGTTATGTCTACGGCTGCTCTATTCATCATGTCAAGGAAATGAATCAGACTAAATGTCCATCAATAAATGAATAAATAGTGAAAAAATGGTACACACACACAAAGAAAAATAGAATTATAGTTTGAAAAAAAAATAGAGGCGGGCTGTAGTTGTGCAAGCCTTTAATCCTAGCACTCAGAGGCAGGGGCAGGCAGATCTTTGAGTTCGAGGCCAGTCTACTCTATAGAGCGAGTTCCAGGAGAGGCAAGGCTACACAGAGAAACCCTGTCTTAAAAAAACCAACCCCTCCCCCAAAGTCCTCCAAAACAGATGAAAATGCAAACTATGAATGAGTAGGCAAGGCTCAGGAAGACAAGCACATGCCTCTCCTGCAGGACTCGGTCTCTAGCCTCCATATCACCATATGGAAATCTGTGTAGGATGAAGAAAGAGAGAAGTATCTTGTGAATTGTGTTACATGCACATAGTCATATGTATATATGTGTATATTCCTAACCATAACCTGCTTGGTCTGTAAAAAGGTACTTGTATATATATTTTCAGGGCTGACCATTCTGTGTGTTGGATAAAAAAATCAACAATAACAACAAAAACACAAAAAACTGGTGTGCTCTATCCCCTGGGTGAGGACTATTTCTCACATTCTCATCAGTCTTTTAGACAACTCCTGCACCCAAGGCTCAGGGAACACTGCAGATGAGGAGACAGGAAGATCATAAAAGCCAGGGGGTCGGGGAGTTTGCTTTGGAACTATGTCTCCCAGCAATGTCAGGAGCTACACCCATGAGGCGTCACTATCCTAACTGTATAAATATGAGCTGAACTCGCGCAACAACAATCAACACGCCAAAGTCAAAGCAAACACTATGAGGCCTCAATCCTACTCAAAAAACTACAGGCAATATAGTTACTTTTAAATGAATAGTGGGGTCCAAAGCCTTTAATAAAAAAAAAAATTACAGATCCAGTGGACTTTTTTTTAATAAAAAAAGAATTACAGATCCAGTGGTTTCTTTTAACCCTTTAAAGGTACATATCTTTTAAGTAGAAAACAAAAATTGATATATTCCATAGAGAAACAGTTATACATACTTATTTTTTCTCATAATTTTTTATGTTTAAGCTTATCTTTGTATTATCCATGCACTGGCTAGTTTTATGTCAACTTGACACAAGCTAGAGTCATCTAAAAGGAGCAAACCTCAACTTAGAAAATGCCCTCATAAAATCCAGCTGTAAGAGCAATTTCTTACTTAGTGATTAACAGGGGAGGGCCCAGCCCATTTTGGGTAGTGCCATCCATGGATTGGTGGTACAAGGCTCCATAAAAAAGCAGGCTGAATAGAAACACAATGGTGGATCAATGGAATCGAATAGAAGACCCAGAAATAAACCCACATGCCTACGGATACTTGATTTTTGACAAAGAAGCCAAAACCATACAATGGAAAAAAAACAGCATCTTCAACAAATGGTGCTGGTCTAACTGGATGTCCACATGTAGAAAAATGCAAATAGATCCATATTTATCACCCTGCACAAAACTAAAGTCCAAGTGGATCAAAGACCTCAACATAAAACCAGACACACTAAACCCGTTAGAAAAAAAGTGGGGAAGAGTCATGAACTCATTGGCATAGGAGACAACTTCCTGAACAGAACACCAACAGCACAGGCTCTAAGAGCAACAATCAATAAATGGGACCTCATGAAGCTGAAAAGCTTCTGTAAAGCAAAGGACACTGTTGTCAGAACAGAACAACAGCCTACAGACTGGGAAAGTATCTTCACCAACCCTCTATCTGACAGAGGGCTAATATCCTGAATATAGAAAGAACTCAAGAAGTTAAAAAGCAACAAATCAAGTAATCCAATTTAAAAATGGGATACAGAGCTAAACAGAGAATTCTCAATAGGGGAATACTGAATGACAGAGAAACACTTAAAGAGATGCTCAACATCCTTAGTCATCAGGGAGATACAAATCAAAATGACCCTGAGATTTTACCTTACACCCATCAGAATGGCTAAGATAAAAAACTCAAGTGACAACACATGCTAGAGAGGATGTGGAGAAAGGGGAACCCTCCTCAATTGGGAGGATGTGGGAATGTGAACTTGTATAACCATTTTGGAAATCAATCTGGTGCTTTCTCAGACAATTAGGAATAGCGCTTCCTCAAGATCTAGCTATACCACTCCTAGGCATATATCCAAAAGGTGCTCAAGTATACAACAAGGACATTTGCTCAACCATGTTCATAGCAGCTTTATTTGTAATAGCCAGAATCTGGAAACAACCCAGATGTCCCTCAACTGAGGAATGGATACAGAAATTGTGGTACATTTATAGAATGGAATACTACTCAGCAATTAAAAACAAGAAAATCATGAAATTTGCAGGCAAATGGTGGGAACTAGAAAAGATCATCCTAAGTAAGGTATCCCAGAAGCAGAAAGACACACATAATATATACTCACTTATAAGTGGATATTAGCAATTAATATAAGATAAATATACTAAAATCTGTACACCCCAAGAATCTAATCAAGAAGGAGGACCCTGGGTAAGATGTTCAATCCTCATTCAGAAAAGCAAATGGGATGGACATCGGAAGACGGAGAAAACAGGGAACAGGATAGGAGCCTACTACAGAGGGCCTCTGAAGGACTTTACCCAGCAGGGTTATCAAAGCAGATGCTGAGACTCTTAAGCAAACTTTGGTCAGAGTTCAGGGAATCTTATGAAAGAAGGGGGAGCTATAAATACCTGAAGGGGACAGGAGCTCCACCAGGAGAACAACAGATCTGAAATATTTGGGCATTGGGGTCTTTTCTGAGACTGATACTCCAACCAAGGACTGCATGGAGATAAACTAGAACTCCTTGCTCAGATGTAGCCAGTCCAGTGTCCAAGTGGATTCCCTAGTAAGGGGAACAGGCACTGTCTCTGACATGAACTCAGTGGCTGGCTCTTTGATCACCTCCCCCTGGGAGGTGGGGGAGCAGCCTTACCAGGCCATAGAGAAAGACAATGCAGGCAATCCTGATGAGATCTGATAGGCTAGGGTCATATGGAAGGACCTCGCCTATCAGTGGTATGGGGGAGGGGCATGGGAAAAGAAGAGGGAGGGAGGGCTGGATTGGCAGGGCACAAGGGAGGGGGCTACAGCTGGGATAGAAATTGAATAAATTGTAATTAATAAAAAATAAATTAATTAAAAAGAAAACATTTACAGACAGTAAATCATAAAGGATTTTTAAAATATAAATAAAGCAGGCTGAGCAAGCCATCGAGGAGCCAGCCAGCAAGCATCACTCCTTCAGGCCTCTGCTCAGCTCTTGCCCTTTAGGTTCTCGCCCTTTTTGAGTTTCTCCCCTGACTTTCTTCAATGATGAACAATGATTTAGAAGCATAAGCCAAATAAATCCTTTCCTCCCCAAGTTGCTTTAGTCATGGTGTTTTATCACAGTGAAAGAAACCCTAACTAAGATAATTGGTTAGTAAATCTCAATTTAAAGGCAAAGGCTGGCAGATCTCCCCAAGTTCAAGGCCAACCTGGTCTACAAAGTGAGTGTGGGACAGGCAGGGCTACACAGAGAAACACTGTCTCGAAAAACAAAAACAAACAAACAAAAATCTAAAATTCAAAAATGTATAGGGGCTGGAGAGATGGCTGAGAGGTTAGGAGCACTTGGCTGCTTTTTCAAAGGTCCTAAGTTCAATTCCCAGCAACCACATGGTGGCTCACAGCTACCTATAATGAGGTCTGGTGTCCTCTACTGGTACGCAGGCCACATGCAGAACATTGTGTACATAATAAATAAATAAGTAAATAAATGTATAAAAATCTCAGTGAACTGTTTAAATAGATTCTTCTTTTCAATTGTATGTGTATTTCTGTGTGCATGCGTGTGTGTGCACACGAGTGCTCACAATGAGTACAGGTGCCTTTGGAGGTGAAAGGTGTCAGATCCCCTACATCTGGAGCCCCAGATAACAGTAAGTTGTCTGATTCGGGACCTGGGAACTAAACTCAGGTCCTCTAGAAGAACAGCAGGTGCTCTTAAGAACCCAGCCAGCTCTCCGGCCCACAAAAAGCATTTTAAACACTTTGTATGTGATCTGCCTCTTTTCTTTTATTTGCTTAACTTGGTTCAAATTTTAAAAAAAATTATTCCCAAATATGCAGTGGCCTCCTGAGTGTTTTAATACAAGGGGCTCCTTTCACCACCCCATACATCTTTTCATCAAAAGGCCACCCTTCCTGAAGCACACACTTCCTTCTTTTCTCACACACACATCGAAAGTAAACTTTGCTCACTTGTTTGATTCCTGTTTTTCATCACCTGCCCTTACACCCTCTCAGAACGTAAGTTCTTTGAGAGCAGGGATGCCTTGAATCTTGTTCACTGCTGTGTTACAAGCATTTCATATTACAGAGCTGTCAATGATTATTTATTGAAAATAAGTAGATATAGCTAGCTTAGTGGTAGGCTGAATGGCATGTGTAAGGCCCCCTGTTCAACCATCTCTGAGGAAAACAACGTAGCAAGCCCTGGGTTGAGGCATCACTGCAATACTTTTGATTGGCAAGATGGAAAGACTCTAACCTCCCATCCTCATAGTCTGAACTGACTTGCTCAAGTTGTTCTCTGACCTCCCCTCAATAACTAAATTTAAATTCTTTAAAAGAAAATGGACCTAAGTTCCATAACAAAGTATTAGTGTTCTAATATATCTTTTTAAAAAACAAACTTCATTTTGTAGTGACTTTAATTATTTATTTGTTTGATGAAAGTCTGACTAGATAACTTAGGCTGGTCTAAAACTTGCAATCTTCTTTTCAGCTGGGTAAACTACCAGGATTAGAAATATATGTCATTACTCCTGGCTTTTGTGATAATGTCACGTTTATTTATTTATTCATTCTGAGTGTGTCTGTGAGAGTCAGAGAAAGAATGTGAAGAATGTGTGTGTGAGAGAGTATGTATGTGTGTGAGAGAGGGAGCAAAGTGGAAGAGAGAGAGACACAGAGAGAGAATGAGTGTGTGTGTAGGTATGTACAAGTGTACTGGAGCATGTGTATTTGTGAGCACAGGAGCTCTCTTGACTATGCTGCTGTGCAGGTGTGGAGGTCAGAGGACAACTTACAGGACTCAGTTCTTTCCTTCTGTCACATGGGCTCTAGGTATCCAACTCAAGCTGTGAGGGTTTAGCAGCAAATGCCTTTATCCACTGAAGCCATCTTGCTGGCCCTGGTAATTTTGGATGTATAGAAAACTTGCAAAGATAAGCCAGAGTTGCTGGATGCCTTTTCCTCATCTTCCCCTAATGTTAACACATTTGTTTATTAGTTTCAATTGGGACTGCATCTCAGTGCTAAAATGCATTGCCCAAAATAAGTAAACAAATAAATGTAACACTATTAACTAAGCTTCAAGGTCCCAGATTTAATCAGTTTTTCAATTACTATCTTTTTTTATCTCAAGACCCAATGTAGCATAACACATTAGATTGGGTAATCTTATCTCCTTAATCTCTTCCAATTTGTGACAATTTCTCTTTAAAATTATTTCATGTGCATTGGCGTTCTGCCCACATGTATGCCTGAGTGAAGGAACTGGAGTTACAGACAGTTTTGAGCTGCCACACAGGACCTCTGGAAGACCAGTCAGTGCTCTTAACCACTGAGCCATCTCTCCAGCCCCTTGTGACAATTTCTAAATTTTCCTAGATTTTTTTAATTCACTTTAAAATTAAAAAAATTAAATCCTATGTAGTGTGTATGAGTGTGCGCATGTGTGCTCAAGTACATGGGCATGTTGGAGGGCAACTTAAGGGGGTCAGGGCTCTCTTCCCATCTATCCCCGGGGAGAGAGTCCAGGCTGCCGAGCCTGACAGAGAGTAGCATCACCTGATAAGACATCTGCTTGCCCCCACCTTAAAACTTTTGATGAAACTATTTATAAATGCTCTAGAATGTCCTTCAATCTGAGGTTATCTGGTATTTTTCTACCATGTACTTAGGATACCGGAAAGTACCAAAAGGGGCGGCTTATTTCTTGCTACATGTTTTTATCAGGGTATAAGTGATAGGAATACAATTTGTCACTAGTTGTTATTAATCTTAATCTCTTTAGGTGCTTGTAAGGTCTGCTCAGTAGAGTGAGAACAGTTTTCTCCTTCCATGCTCTGGGAAGGCATCTTTAAATCCACCCTACATTCAAGGAGAGAGGAATTAATATACTCTTCAGAGTGGTGAGTAGTTATATATTTCTTCCACTCATTTCTAATTGTAAGAGAAAGAGGAAGTTATATTCACTTTGTCTTTGAAAACAGATACTGAGTTCCTACGGGTAGAACTTAATTAAGTACTCTTACCTACCAGTATCAAGATACCAAAGATCCTTGCAGCAGACTTGGCTATTAAGTGCTTTTTTGTAGCCATCTCTTCCACTCCAAAAATACAAACGAGTGCCAATTGCAACAGCACAGTGTCCAGCTCTTGGTCTTGGCCTTGAGTTTTTCTTATCCTCCTGAGAATCTGACACTAGAGTAGTCCACTCTGCTGTATCTAAAATGAAAGGCTTTCCATGACTCTGTTATTGCTTATAAGCAGCAAAGTAACAAAAATTAGTTTTTCAGACATCGTGTTAATGAGTAAGTTTCAAAAGACTCACCTAGATTTAGGTAAGAAAATGAGCTGGTACATCTCCATTCACAATCATGAGGTGAATTCTCAGTACTTTCACCCTTGTGTGGAATCCATCCACCAAAAATGTACATCCTAGACAACAAAAGAAAACCAAAAACTTACAGTAAGTGGTTTAAGTTTACTTTTTGACAGAAATACTAAGAATGAACTTAAATTTATTGGTTGACTTAAAACTTTAGAACTACTCACTCGCCACAGTGTAAAGGTAGTATTATATACCTAAGAAAATTATTTTAAAAGGGTGGTAGACATCTGAAGTAACAGGTACTTAGGAAGCTAGGCAAAGAGGGGGTTTATTTGAGCCCGAGTTTAATTAAGGCCACACAACAACAACAAAAAAGTTGACGATTTTATAAAGCACTACTAAATCAAAATTATACTGTCAAGTAAGTTGAAGTGAAGAATGTCTGAACTACAATATTGAAAACCAGTGCTCTAGGTAATACAGTAAGACAAGCATCCATCTACCTGTGCTTCCTGACTGCAAGCAGTGACTTCCCCAAAATGGTGGACTATCATTTCAAACTATGAGCAGAATTAACCCCTCTTTCTTAAATTGCTTTTGTCAGGGTATTTTAATCATATCAACAGAAAAGTAACTAAGACAGTGGCCCAAAAAGATGAAATTTCAGGTAACTTTGGTCACTGCTATTACTTAAACATAGCAACTTTAAGCCTGGTGTGGCTATGCCTATAGTCCCAACTGCATGGGAGGCTGTGGTAAAATCATGCCTGAACAAGCCCGATGGTGCAGGCTTACAAGGAGGCTGAAGCAAGAAGATCACAAGTTTGAGGGCTGCCTAGGCAAGTAAGTGACACTTGGTCTTCAAATAAAAAAAAAGTTTGGTGGTGTAGCTCTGTAGTAGGACACTTACAAGATATGTGTAAGATGCTCAGTTCAAACTCTAGCACTGTTAAAACGGATACATAAATAACTTTAAACTTTTCCCCAGCACCCAAAGGTTCTTGTGTGAGAATTCTGAGTGCTTGTGAGAAAACTCCAAGAAAGCAAGAGTCTTGTGACCTCGTTTCTTCAAAACACAGAACTGTTCTTGGAATGTGTTTTCATGCTCCTCCCAGGTGTAGCAGATAGGAGTTTACTTCGGCTGTTGTTATTCATATGCCTGTATGGAAAAACATGTTCTTGCCACATGTGGCTTGTCCTTGTGGTTGAACACCTTGCTCATGTGATTCTTCTTAACCTCATAGTACAAGCTGTCTGTGCTCTGAACAGAGTGGCTACTGCATGAGATTTTAGTCGCCCTTCCACTTAGGCCCCGCTCTCCCACGTTCATGCTGCCAATGAGAAAAACAATTCTTTTAAAAATGTTTTAAGATATATTTTATTTTGTGTGTGGGGGTGCTTTGCCTGCAAGTGTGCATATGCATTGCAGGTGTGCCTAAGGAAGCTAGGAACTGGAGTCACTGGTGGATGTGAGCCACCATGCAGATGCTGGGAATCTAACCAGACAAACGACAAGGCAGCTCGGCAGTACCTGCTGACACTTAGGTCCTCTCCATGGTCAGGAAAGGCATGTGAAGCTAAATAAGTATCAGAGATAGTACTAAAAGAAAACGGTGTCGAGGCGTTCAGCTCCCACAGACTTCAGCTGTGATCAGCGCAGGGAGTCACTGTTAAGTCAGGTAATCTGAGAAAGCAGCATCTTGACTTTTCTTTGTCTGAATCTTTCAAAGTTCAAGTTGGTAAACATAACAATAAAAAAGCAAACAAAAGAAAGCCGTACTTGTTTCCTATAACACTGGCTGTGTGAAGGCTTCGTGGAAGTGGTACTGTCCCTTTAGTTTCTGGTTTGGACCATAACATAGTTTCTAGAAATAAAAATAAGCAAATCAGGACCTTGATCTAATAATAGTGAATCATCTCATCTCACTTTATACTCTTAAAAACAGAACAAAAGAAGTACTTATCAAAATAAAGCTAAAATACTGCAAATCAGTTACCTGAATTTCATCTTAAACATTTCCACACCACAAAAACTGCCAATCAGAAATCTATTTTCATTTGAACTTAACATTTATACAGAAGAGGTGTGTTTTCAGCATCATTAACTTTGAGTTACAAATATTATTTCTGAGTTTTACATTTTAAATAAGACAGACAAAGATGGGAAGCATATTTCCAGTGACTTCTGGAATCCCTTCAGACAAAGCTACCCTGAAGTTTCCCGCTGGTTAGCAATGTTGTGAAAGCCACACTTCCCAAAGGCAGGAGGACAACCATACAAATAAGCAAGCCAACCAGATACTTCTCAGAGTAAGAACGGGTACTACCGACAATTACACAGGACAATAAGCATAAAGCTGGACTGTTCTAGACAAACCAGGACCTATGGTAATGTCAAAGGAAACACAGGAAAGTTAATTCCATAAATTGAGCATTCACTTGTTCAAAATGATTGATCATGTCCCATCTGTTCCTAAGACTATAAATGATGACTATATTCTTAGTGCAACTTGACAAATATTTAAAACAAAAATATTTTAAATACATTTAAATTTTTCTTTACCAATCATAAGAAATTCCTGAATCAAATTAAGATTACCTAAATCAAGCTGCCATAGGTCATCCAGCCGAGCACCGCACATTCCACCAAAAACATACATCTTAGGACTCCCAGAGTCTTTTTTACAATATATAATAGCGGTATGGGATTCTCTTGGAGAAGGTACAATGCCTTTGGTGGCTGGAATGCTCCAGCCCACAACCCCAGAACCATGCTGTAGTTCCAACTCATAGAAATCATTTAAATACCTAGGGTATCACAAAAGAAATGAAGATGTTCAAATTGTATAGATGTTGTATTTTCTCTTTATTTTGGTTCATAATTATAACATATGTTAGCCACACAAAGTGCATAGAGTTTGCAGCAGGAGGACCATAAGTTCCAGGTCAGTATGAACCACACAGAAACACAATATCTCAAAAAAGGAGGAAAGAAAAAGAAAAGGGGGCTTAAGAGATGGCTTAGCAGCTAAGAGCATTGACCACTCTGGCAGAGAACTCAGTTGGGTTCTTAGTGCTGACATCTGGCGGCTACAACCACCTGAACTCCAGTTAGAGGATCTGATGCCCTTTTCTGTTCTCTATAGACACCTACATGCACATGGTGCAATAAACTCATGAATATAAACACACACACAAACATGCACGCTTTTATTTAAAAATGTCTACCAGATGCTTATTGTAAAAAACACTTCACATAGTACAGAAAAGTACTAAGCAAGCATAACTTTGATACTCATTCATTACATACACATTTATCAAACTCTACTATGTCCCAGGTACCTGTTACGATTTAACATTGAAGATATTAAACATCTGGCCAAAATTCTCATCAATGACAACAGTGATGGCTTTAAAACACAGTCCCAACTATCTGACATTCTTTCCCTCAGGAAATAAGGTTCCTCTCCTCTTTATTTTAGGATAGTCTGTGACTGAACAAGGTGTGTAAAGGCTGGGCTGTAAAAGGCCAAAATATTCTTACTATAACACTGCTTGTAGAATTCTCAACCACCTTCTGAGAAGGCCACCTAAGGATCTGGGTATATAGCTCAGTTGGTGGAGTGCTTGCAAGTATGAGTCCCTGAGTTCAATCTTCAGCAATGTATATCGCAAGCACAGTGGCATATACCTATAATCTCAGCAGTCAGAAGGTATAGCAGAATGATTAAGGTTATTCTTGGTTACAGAGTCCAAGGCCAGCCAGGGCTATATGAGATCTTGTCTCAAAACAATAGACATATGTAGGTATGTTAGGTGATAGCCCAATTGAATCCGTCCTTCAGCTACCTTAGCTAACTATGAGATGTGGGGATAACCACCCAGCTTTTCCACTATAGGGTTAGCCATCCCTTCTGCACTCCGATTTCCTTATTTATAGAATTTATGAGCACAATAAGTCATTATTTTGCACCATTAGTTTGTTACACAGCACTAGATAACAAGAACACTTATTTTTAAGATTTATTTATTATTTGCACAGTATTCTATACTGCATGCGGGCCTACACATCAGAAGAGGGCACCAGATCTCTCTATAGGTGGTCATGAGCCTCCATGCAGTTGCTGCGAACTGAACTCAGGACCTCTGGAAGAGCAGCCAATGCTCTTAACCGCTGAGCCATCTCTCCAGCCCAACAAAAACAATTATTATGGACAAGTATTTTGGCAAATATTTGAAGACATTGCTATATAGAATAAATACTGCTTTGCAATCTTTTTAGCACGCTATAAATGTCATAGCAATGTCCTAAAGAGAGTCTTTAATTTAGAAACTGGCATTAAACTTGCCTTAACCAGCTTCTCTTCTTGAAAAACTGTCATTAATCTGTGACATTTTTTTTTTTTAACACAGTGACTTTTGGGTTTTTTTTTTTTTTTTTTTTGTTTTTTTTGTTTTTTTTGAGAAAGCATGTACATGTGGTATCATGCACTTGGGCTTATATGTGTGTACATGTGTGAGCAAGAGGATGGTGTCCCTCTCAATCAGTCTTTGCCTTTTATAGTTGAGGCAGTTGTCCCTGAACCTGGAACTTGGTTTGTCTTGGCTAGTCTTGCCCAGAGTTTTCCTGTCTCTGCCTCCTTTTAGCTGGGATTACATGACGGTCTCTATACACACTCAGCTCTTTATTTGGGCTCTGAGCATCCACACGCAAGGTCCTCAAACTTGCATGACAAAAGCTTACCCTGCTGAACTATCTCCCAATTCCAAAAATGTCATTTTTAACAACCAATTCAACTTCCTAATAATTTACTCAAGTATGAGAGGAAAAACCAAAACATTGAGAACATAAAATTCAAAGTCTAGGGACTGGAGAGATGGCTCAGTAATTATGAACACATACTACTGTTCCAAAGGACGTGAGTTCAGTTCCCATCACCCACTTCAGATGGCCTACAAACATGTGTAACTCCAGCTCCAGGGAGCGCCAACACCTCTGGCCTCATTGGGCATCAACACCCATATGCACATACCCACACAAAAACTCCCAAGCACACATAATTAAAAAGAAGCACTTACAGCCTGTGTGGCAGCGCACACCTGTAATCCTACTACTCCAGAGCAGAGGCAGGCAGATCTCTGAGTTTAAGACCAGCCTTGTCTACAAAGCAAGTTCCAGGACAGCCAGGGCTGTTACACTGAGAAATTCTTTCTTGGGTGGGATGGGAGGACTTCTAAAAGAGGCATGCTGAGATATTTAAGGGTGATGCTGCACAATGCCTACAACTTTGAAGTGTGTGTGTGTGTGTCCATGGGTAGTTTACTCTTTTAACCTTTGTAAATGTGAATTGTTTTGGGTGAATCAAAGAAAAGAAAAAAATGAAAGAAAAAAAATGAAAGAAAAAGAGAGGCTGCTGAAACTTCATATATGTTTCAGTGACTTTATATAATGATCAAATAATACGAAAGTCCATATGGCATTTATACCAACGATAACAGCAAAATTCCAACTTGTTCCCAAAATGACAAGACAATTTCAGTTTAAGTGTGATAATTTCTGAACAGCTAGTGAAACAGAATTAGCAGATATAACAAAGGGAAACAGAGAAAAACAATAAACCAAAATAAAATGTAAAAAGGGGGAAATAAGGAAAGTACCACACACATAAAGTATTTAGTAAAACAGTTCTTTAAAAAGACCCACCCTAGCACTGCAAAGATAGCTTAGTAGATAAAAGCACCGGATGCTCTTCCAGAGGACCCACACAGAGTCCACAACCAACTGTTCCAGGGAATCCAATACCCGATTCTGGCTTCTATTTGCACCAGACATACATGTACAGACGCACATGCAGGCAAAACATCCAAACACATAAAACAATAAACATTTCTAAAGATCCACCCTAAGCAATGTCAAACAAAGCAAAAAGAAGCAAAAAGAAAAATAAGAAATGTATGTCACAAAGATCAAGTTTTGTTTGTTTGCTTGTTTAAAGACAGGGTCTCACTATGTAGACCAGGCTGACCTCAAACTCACCAAGTGTGTCTGCCTCTGCTTCTCAAGGGCTGGAATTAAAAGCATAGCCACCATACCCAAATAAGATCAAATTTTAGCATAAAAGAATTTCACAGGCATGATGGATCACACCAGCAATCCTAGTATTTAGGAGACTGAGATAGGTGAATTACTGTGAATTTAAGGCTAGCCTGAGGTACAGATTGAGTCCCTGTCCATAAAAAGAAATGACAAAATTCCTAAAATCAAGATAATGACCAACCGAGCCTGGTGCAGTGGTACACACCTGTAGTCCCAGCACTCAGGGAGGCAGAGACAAGCAGATTGCTATGAGTTTGAGGCCAGTCTGGTCTACAAAGCAAGTCCAGGACAGCCAGGGCTACACGCAGAAACCCTGTCTCGGAAAAAAAAAAAAAAAAAAAAAAAAAAGATAATGTTCAACCACACAAGAAACATAAACAGCTAATCAAGGCATAGACAAAATCACAAAGTGTGTATAATTTATGTGTATATGTACACACACATATATATAGACACACATAAAATACGCCAACAATGTTAATTCAGAAGGCTATGAAATAATTTGGTAACAATAAAGTGATTTCTAGGAATTGGGAATAAATATAGCTCAGATTTCAATGATTAGTAAAAAAATTCTAATTTTTATTTATCTATTTTTTTAAACAGGGTTTCTCTGTGTAGCCCTAGCTGTCCTGGATTCGCTTAATGGAACAGGCTGGCCTCAAATTCAAAGTACTCTACCTGCCTCTGCCTCCCCAGTGCGGGGGGGAAGGTGTGCACCACCACCCCTGCCAAAGATCTATTAAAGAGCATAAAAACAGCCCCCATCTAAACAGCCCCCATCTAAACAGCCCATCTAAACAGCCCCCCATCTAAACAGCCCATCTAAACAGCCCCCATCTAAACAGCCCATCTAAACAGCCCCCCATCTAAACAGTCCCCCATCTAAACAGCCCCCATCTAAACAGCCCCCATCTAAACAGCCCCCCATCTAAACAGCCCCCCATCTAAACAGCCCCCCATCTAAACAGCCCCCATCTAAACAGCCCATCTAAACAGCCCCCATCTAAACAGCCCCCATCTAAACAGCCCATCTAAACAGCCCCCCATCTAAACAGCCCCCCATCTAAACAGCCCCCCATCTAAACAGCCCCCCATCTAAACAGCCCCCATCTAAACAGCCCCCCATCTAAACAGCCCCCATCTAAACAGCCCCCCATCTAAACAGCCCCCATCTAAACAGCCCCCCATCTAAACAGCCCATCTAAACAGCCCCCCATCTAAACATCCCCCCATCTAAACAGCCCCCATCTAAACAGCCCCCCATCTAAACAGCCCCCCATCTAAACAGCCCCCCATCTAAACAGCCCATCTAAACAACCCATCTAAACAGCCCCCCATCTAAACAGCCCCCCATCTAAACAGCCCCCATCTAAACAGCCCCCCATCTAAACAGCCCCCATCTAAACAGCCCCCATCTAAACAGCCCCCATCTAAACAGCCCCCCATCTAAACAGCCCCCATCTAAACAGCCCCCCATCTAAATAGCCCATCTAAACAGCCCCCCATCTGAACAGCCCCCCATCTAAACAGCCCCCATCTAAACAGCCCATCTAAACAGCCCCCCATCTAAACAGCCCCCCATCTAAACAGCCCCCATCTAAACAGCCCCCCATCTAAACAGCCCCCCATCTAAACAGCCCCCCATCTAAACAGCCCCCATCTAAACAGCCCCCCATCTAAACAGCCCCCATCTAAACAGCCCCCCATCTAAACAGCCCCCCATCTAAACAGCCCCCCATCTAAACAGCCCCCCCAATCTTATTTTTTTGTATGGTGTTGGTATAATGTTCTTGTGGAATGTATACAGTTTCCCCTTGTTCATTCACATGCTGATTTTTCTACCCCACTCTCTGGTTTCAATCCTGACACTGCATCGTGATGTTTATTCTAAGCATCACCTGTCTCAAGTTTGTGTAAACATGCCACCATTTGTTCTCTGAATTTTCAATAAAACAACCAGCCAGTGCTGTGCAATGGAGAGAACAGAGTGGGACATCCTGGTCCGGAGGAGAGAAGGAAGCAAATAGGAGTAGGAGAGAGAGATCAGCAGGACAGGACTTGGAACCATGAGGAGAGATGAACTGGACCTAAAATATGACTAAAAGCAAGTATAATGGGTGAAATCTTAATGGTAGGAAGCTATGCAGGCTTGGAGGTTTAGGATGGAGTAACTATTGCCCAGCATTGTGCTCTAGGTTAATTAAATAAATCTTAGTCTCTGTGTGGTGATTTGGGTATACAGCTGGTTTAGGAATATCCACTGTTTAACTAAAAGATAAAACAATACTAAATATTAATAACCCACAACAGTATTTGTGTATAACTCACTGAATATAAATTATAGTTCAAGACATACTAATACACTGGCATAATCAATTATACAAGAATCAATTTAACAAGATGATTTATGATTAGAAATGACAGTTTGAAAATACTTTCTAAGGACTGAAAAACACAAATACATAAAAATGTGTTTAGCCTTATAATAACTAAAGATAAAATACTTTAACCTAAACCCTAAATAAGCATTTGTTCAAGCATACCTGGGAACATTATTATTTGAATCTTCACTTTCATTTGCCAGGCCACCAAACAAATAGCATTTGTTACCATATAAAGAGAAGCTATGTCCAAGCCGAGGACAAGGAGGTAAGCCAGAAGGAGGAGGTTGGGGTTTCACTTTTTTCCATAACCAACGACTTGCCTAAAAAACAAAACAAAACAAAACATTCCTATAAAAGCAGGAAGCATTTTTATTTCTATACTGTCAACAGTGAAACACAATACCAATAGACCCAACGATCCAATAAGCTCCTCTGGAGACCACTGACAAGCAAGTGGCTAACTTCTGGTTTGTTTATTGAGACAGGGTCTCACGTATATAGCCTTGGTTATCCTGGAACTCACTGTGTAGATGAGGCTAGCAAATAACTCAGAGATATGACTGCTTCTGCCTCCCAAGTTGTGGGGTTAAAGGTGTACGTCATTATGTCCAAAGAAGTGGCTACTTTCTGAAATTAAAATGTAGGTCTTAGTAAGGCTTGCTATGGTAATCCCAGAATTCGTGAGCCAAGAGGATCCTTGTCTACTGACTAAGTGAAATTTGTCTCACAAAGTAATAGGTATATGTGTGCATATGTATTTGTCAGTAGACATTCAGGTGAATCCTCTATATACACAAATTTCCATAATGATACACTAAGCTTATAATAATAATATCACTTCTAATTTTTCCAAGTGAAATAAGTATTTATAAGTACAATTTTAAGATTATATATAATTCATGAAATCTTTCCTTTAGATATTAGGTAATTTATTTAATATTTATTGTTAATTATAATAATTATGTTATATTGTTATAATAATCCATGATTATTTAATATTTAACCTTTAAATAAAAAAACTCAATTAACAAATCAAACTCCAAAATGTATTTTTTGGCCATGAGAATCTTCTCTATTTGAGATGGTTGCTTACTTGGAAATAAGTACAACCCATTTGCATATGCCAAGTGGTAGATACCCTCATGATCATGGATGGCCCTTGAACAAAGCAAGAACAGTCAACAAGGACTGACTCTGGTTTAATAAGCCAGTCAAATTTAGAAAGGGTAGATGAAACTATAGCCTCTCTTTGCATGACTATGGGAAATAATTATGACTGTTAAAGGAAATCATTCTTTCATAATGAGACACAAGTTTTCAAAACATGGTCTAGATAGCAGAAATGTAAATGTTCAGGCCACAAACAGTACTGACTCAAAAAACCCAGGGGCAGGACCCACAATCTGTTTTTAACAGTTAAGGGGGTGCTTGTGCTGTAGGCTGAGGGACCAGTGCACCAACATGTAACAGCTAAACATGTAACTGTCCCTAAATATGTAACTGTAAAAGTACTGCTAAAGGCCAGATACATTTAGGCTATAAATACCATGCCAGTTATAAGGCAAGACATTAGATATTTTGACTTGTCAGTGAAGTGGAAACACTTTCTTTGAAGCTATAAAATGTAGAACATCTGTTACTGTACCTGTGCTAATAAATTATTTTTCAATCTCTTAAAAACTATGACAATTTCATTAGCACCTCAGCCTGAAATAATAAATGTGAGATACACTTACCTGTAACTCATAAAGCTCATTGCTGTATCTTCCATATTCAACCATGCCCCCAAATACTAGTATTCTAGTGCCATCACAGACAAATCCATGGGCTGCGCAACCTGGAGGGATGTCTCCTCTAACAGCTGGCAGGAACCACTGATTTGTAACTAGTTGTAAAGAATAAAATTAAATTAAAACCAATTATAACAAGTCACCACACTCCATGAGTTTGACAGATATGTCAAAGAATATATACATATAATCAAAGTATATGTGTATATATACATACATAGCTTATATTTCAACAGTTCTCAAATGGGGATTCTTTTGCTCCCCCAAGGATATTGATTTTGCAATGTCCAGATAATTTTTAGTTGTCACCACTGGGATGGAGGTGCTACTACCAAGTCATGGGTTGAGCCTGAGATGCCAGCATCTTACTACATGCAAGTTAGCGTCTACAGCCAAAAATCACCTGTTCCAAAATGTCAAGAAAGCTGCTGTTGAAAATCCAGATCTGAGATGAAAGGAGAGGAGGTCCTTCCCAATCAGTGGACTTGGAAAGGGGCAGGGAGGAGATGAGGGAAGGAGGGAGGGTTTGGGAGGGAATGAGGGGATACAGAGTTAATAAAATGTAACTAAAAAAAAAAAAAAAAATCCAGATCTGGGGCAGGCAATGGTGGCACATGCCTTTAATCTCAGCACATCAGACAGTTGGATATCTGTAAGTTCGAGGCTAGCCTAGATTGCAGAACTAGTTCTAGGACAGCCAGGGCCACACAAAGAAACCCAGTCTTGAAAAAGAAAAGAACACCTGATCTGCAACACTTAGCTCCTGGAAAAATCTTGGTGAGTGTCATCCCAATTACAGAGGTGAGATTTAGAAAGGCTTGGTAACTTTAATGCTGAGTTTGAACAACTGGCAAAGCAAAATTCAAAACAAATCTAATTTCTTCTAAGCCCAGGGTATTTAAACTTTACCAAATCAAATACTTGTTAAACTTTTTCTGTTGGAGTATTGGGGAGGGTAGCAAAGAAGGTAAAAATTTCCAAAATTTCTCCTACTATTTTTAGCACTTAAAACAGAGAGGACTGTGAAAAGTTGTTACTTGTGAACGATATCGACTCCAAATTCGGTAACTAGTAACTAGTTTCCTATGATTGCTAGACTACTTACAAGTGGAGAAATTAAAATTCCAACCGGCACGAGGTCAAAGCCTGGCCCCCTCCCGCTTGACCAGCGACACTTGGCGCACCGCAGCAGTGCCTAAGCTCTGACAGCCCTCTTTGCCAGGACCAGTCCAGAAGAGCGGAGCAGATTTCATACATCAACCACGTAGGGACCGGTCCGGTTTCACCCACAAACCCCTTCCCCGCTAGTTTAGAGAAAAGTCTCGCCGGCTTCCGCCTGAAGCTAAAGGGCCAGAAGGCCTCCCCGCCCCTCGGAAGGCAAAGACCACCGAGGCCCGGCTTGACACTGTTTTTGACGCTGGCGGGATCTCGGGCCCTGAAGTGACCGGCGCTGGCGGAGAGGCCCAGACCGTGGAAGCCGCGGTCTCGCTCAGGTCCGCGGGGAGGATGGGCCGGGGTGCCTCGATGTGTAACCGCGGAGTCCCGTCCAGCCCGCGGGCCCGGGAGAAGCGAACCGCCCAGCAGCCCCCCGCGAGCCCGGCCGCCCAGCCGCACTCTGCGAGCTCCCCGGCCGCCGGCCGGGCCGAGGAAGCCGCGACCCCGCGGTGACAGCTGTCAGGCCCGCTCCGTCGCGCCTCCCCTCCCCCTCCGAGGTGCCGAGGCGGGGTCGCCGAGCCGCCGCCTACCGGTGTTGTAGACGTGCAGCTCGTCCGCGATGCCCTCGTTGCCCCCGCCGAAGATGATCATCAGCTCCCGGATGGCCACGGCTCGGTGTCCGTGCCGGGCGCGGGGCACCGGCCCAGTGAAGGAGGAAACCCGCCTCCAGTTAAGGAGGCTGGGAGCCGCCATCTTCCCAACCCCCGCCCCTCGGCCCACAATGCCCCGCGCGCCACAGGCCCCACGGCTCGTGGGGAGGCAGGCACCGCCCGCAGCAGCGCGCAGGAGGCCCTGCACGTGACCCACGGCCCCGCCCCAGGCCTCGGCGACGTGGCTCTCGGGGCGCCGCCAAGATGGATCCCCTCCCGCCAACCCTGCCTACCCTCCTCTCCCGTGGCTTTCCGCGGGGTTTTCCGGGAGGACTTACAGCCTCGTCCTTTAAGTCCACTTTGAGCATCTTCCGTTTGGACGCGTCACACCCTCGAAACTGTCACCACAGGCCCTGGAGAAAAGCTGCCTTAGAGGTTCCAAGTGCTGGGAGCCCAGGGAGGGCCTAGGGCAAATCTGTCATCCCACAGGGAGGTCCCCCAGACTGCAGGCTCGCCCACCTGGACGGTGGCACCGATCAGATTTGGAGGACAGTCCTCAGCAGCAGAAGTTAGAGCCCCCGAAGATGATTTTGGTTCGTTTGCTTTAAGCAGGGGCTTTACTTGTCTTATTGCCGTGACAAAATACCCTGACCAAAAACAAAAACAAAAAGGAAATCTTCGAAGGACAGAGGGTTTGACCGGACTCACTGAGAAGCCAATGAGGAGGCTTGGCTGGAAGGGACTGGTTGCATTTCAACCGCGGAGAGCCACAATGCTGGAACCCAGCTGCCTTTCTCATTATTCAGTCCAGGATGGCAGCCCAGGGAATGGTGCCACGCACATTTATTCCCACCTTAATTAAGCTAATCTAGATAATCCCTTATCGGCCTGCCCACAGGCTTGTCTCCTAGGGTAAATTAGATAGTATCAAGTCCACAATATTGACCATTGCAGCAAGTCATAGTGAGCTAACACAGACAGGTTTCTATACCCAGACGTTAGAATCCTTCTAACTGTTCAGTAAGGTTGGTACTATTATCTCCCCTTTGTGCTTGGGGAAATGAGGCATATGCTACAGAACCTTGCTCATGTATACACAGAAAAAGACTCCAGGCAGGATTCGAACACGGCTTCTAATTTCATGGCTTCCAACCTTAAGCACTTATTGTCCCTGACAGTAGCCATTTACAGCCCTTAATCCCACCCCAAATGCCGTGCAGTTTGATTCCATACTGGATCATAAAGTAAGAGTGAAATTGTTCTGTTTGTGGGACTCACACTAAATGAGATTTAAACTGTAACTGACAGGCACACACATGAATGCTCAACCGCGGATTGATGAACATACTAGTTTCACCATAGTAATCTTTTATTATCCAAATGTCTACTATAGCATCATGCTGTCTGCCTTAAATATACACATTTAAATTTATTTAAAAAAAAAAGGAAGAAAAAGGTACAAGTTCAGTCAGAAAAACAAATACTTAAAGCAATTTAAATCTCTGTCTCCTATTACCAAGATGAGACTGTAGGGAACATACACTGTACAACCAATTTTCTGAAATTCCTTTTCTTTTCTCTCGCCAGTTTAATTTCTCTCATTCACCTACCTCCACTCCCCTTACAAGTAAGCTAAACACACCTCTCTTAGCTTTCATTCACCTAAGCTTTCTTGAAAGAATTCCCTACATTTAAACATGTACATTAAAACCTCTTGCTGTTCTTTTGGTTCCTGCATATTATAGACATGCCTTGGTGTGTCCTTCTCTCTCTCCCTCTCTCATGCTATGGATTGAACCCAGGACCTCCATGCTTAGCACATATTTCACTGAGACCACCTGCCTGGTCCCTGAATTATCCTTTAACTTAATTTCATCAAATGGCCCTAAGGAGTATAGGAACTAGAGCAGAAAGATGACTGGGAGCATACGAGAGATACAATGAGTACTTATGTTTCCATTTGTTGCATAACTCTTAAATGTGAAGAGTCCAAACAAAAGTGGAAAGGTTGTTACAGAAATAAGTTTTCCATAAACAAAGAGTTTAAGGTGTTGTACTTTTTTTCTGAGAATTCAGTGTTTACATGATAGTTTTATGTTGTTATTAATATTCTTAGATAAAAAGATTAAGTGGAAACCATTAGAAGTTGCGAACCTAGTGGCTTAAAATAGTTGAACATTACACAGGAGTCAGAGACAAACCTATCTATGAGTTCCAGGACAACCTGGTCTACATAGCAAGGTCCAAGACAGCCTTGACTATGTAGACAGATCCCATTAAAAAAAGAAAAATGCAACCTGGATTTGATTTCCAGCACACAAAACACTGCTTACAAGCATCTGGAAATCCTGTTTCAGGGGATCTACACCCTCTTCTAACCACCATAGTACCAGGCATGCCTATGGTTCATAGACATACATGTAGGCAAAACACCAATACTCATAAAATGTTCAAAAAGACTACAATTTTCTCAGAGCTTTAGAGACTAGAAGTCTGAAACCAAGCTGTTAGCAGGACAAAGCAACAACATAGATGATATGTAGGAGGAAAGATTGGAGAGGACAGAGGTGAAGGTGGATGAGTAGAGACACCTCTAACAAACCTGCTTTTAAAGGTTGTCAGAAGACAAAAGGGAAAACTGGAATTGTTCTATGGGTTTGGCTTTGAAAACCACTTCCACCTTTATAAACCTCCCTTTGCCTGTGGCTTCTTCTAAATCAGTCCTCGCCAAGTTCCCTTTTGACCTTTATTGCTATTCATGTTCTATTTCCTTCAGAAGCCATGCAGAGTTCATGTAGGAGGAGGGAGTGTAGAACTTGCAAATTAGGAGGTAGTAAAACACGTTCAGTGGAGGAGGAGGAGGAGGAGAAGCCAGAGAGAATAGAAGAATGAGTGAGGAAGTGCAGAGAGCATAGGTAGTGTATTGTTCTTTTGAACATACACAGTCTATTGCCATGAAAGCAAGAAAATGTGCTGTACTCAGACAAGATCTTGCACATAGTTGTCATTCAGCAAGATTATAATTTTTATCATCTTTATTCCTATCCTATTCCTGAGCTACAGACCATTGAAGAGTCAGTTGTAAAGCAAGAGACTGTATCCCCAGGGTAGCAGACAGCTGTTTGTAATCTTCAAGGTCTTGGTTGAGGACTCTGAGGAATACTAGCAGATGGGCTCAAGGACAGAGAGTCTAAGCAGGCACTGTTCTCAAGATTAGGGAAGCAGATGGTAGATGAGAAGTCTATTTACAGATCCTAGAGCTCCAGCCATGGGTCTTAGGTGGAGCTGTAGCTAAGGCATGGAGAAGACCAAGGTAAGAGCAAGGCATGACTCTAGGCCATATGGGATCTAACCATGTTACCAGAGCAGAGACTTAGACTCAAGAGCCAAGGGAGAAAACCAGTTACAGCATGTGGGTGACAGGGAACCTAGTGCCAAGACTTGGGTGCAGAAGCCAGCAGGTGGGGCAAAGAGCCTAGAACACTGAGACTCAAGCTTCCAAGACAACCCACAGCTTCAGTCCATCAAGCAAGAGCGATTGAACTTCTCATTTCCCACCCCTTGTGTGTGATCTCGGAGGCCAGCTTTGAAAGACAAAGGCAAAAACAAAACTAACAAATAAAAAACCTTATCAGCTTGACCCAGTCTAGTGACTCATCAGGTACTACAAAATCCTTCCTTCTTCGGTCTTAATAGGTATTATCTGAGGAAAATGTCTCTCCTCTAAATGTTGTTTTTATTTCCTCAGATGAGAGGATGAGATAAGAGCCATTCCCAAGCCTTTCTAGTTCTTTCTGAACTCTATCTTGATGGTTCAACTTAGCTGTTCTGACCTAAACTCCTTTTCAAGCTGACTGATTCAAACTGGCTTCTCTTGCTTCTGACTGAATTGTTCTGGCCTCAAACTACTTCTGGCAATATGTTCTAATCTTTTGGTTCACTCTCATTCCCTCACTCGTTCTGTCTTTACTTGTGTCTAACTTGTTCTCTTTGAAGCCTGTCTCTGTAAAACTGTCCCCATAAGAAATTCTCGGTTAAAAAAAAAAAATCTCTCTCCCTCTCCCTGTGCTGCTCTTAAGTAGCCTCTCTTTCCTGTTCTTGTGAGAGTTGGGCATATCCTGTCTCTGACTCATTCTGTCAAATCTTTTTCAGATTCGATACTTTGTCTGCCTCTCAATTAGACATCACTTTCCAATATGGCTGCTTTTTTCTATAAACCAACTTTATCTTTATTGTTTGGAATTAAAGATGTGTACTAAGGGTGTGTCTGTATTCCAGCTAGATCATACTGTAATCCAGAGCAGGATCACATATACCTAGATAGAAGGTCTTTGGATGTAATCTTTTGCCAGAACAGAACAGCAATGTTAAGATTAAGATTTCTTTACACCCACTTTCACCCATTAACTATGAGCAGCTCCTTAGGGAGACGTGATCTTCACAATCCTCTACCCCCATCATACATGGGGGCACACCAGTAGGTCCACTCTTTTTTAATTAATTTATTTTGTGTATATGAGTGCTCTATCTTGCGTGTACACCTGCGTGCCAGAAGAGAACATCAGATCTCAGAAGATAGTTTGTAAGCCACCATGCTGTTGCTGGGAATTGAACTCAGAACCTCTGAAAGAGCAGTCAGTGCTTTTAACCTCTGAGCCATCTCTCCAGTTCCCATAGAGCCACTCTTACACAGGTGTAACTGCAGTGTTTTTGAGCTCAGAAAATCCTCCTACTCATATTCATGAAACAACCCTAGCTTAATTCAGTGGGACACACACACAAGATATAAAAATAGAACAGAGACTGATTGGCAAGAAGGAAAGATTCAGCAGAATTGAGGAGAGAGACAAGAAGATAATGGGGGCCTGGCCATCATCAAAACATACAGAGGTACGAAACTGTCAAAAATAATGGGTAAAGAAAAATATAGAGATCACCTAAAACATTTTGAACAGACTAAGCAAAGGCCGATCCGGTTGGCTCGAGGGTATAATAGTTGACCTTCAACTAAAAGAAAAATGACTCAGACACATAGTTTAATGATAAATGGCACCACAGATTAAAGTACACATGAATGGCAGATGTTATCACGTTTAGCCATAAGCCCATGTCCTAAGATAAATGCATCATTAAGTAAATGGTGTGAAGTGATATCATGGTATGATATCATAGAGAAGCCTTAAGCATATCTAAATATTTATATATAACTACATAATATAATATAAATTTAATATACCTGGGCTATATAGCATAGCTTATTTGTTACAATAATGATTATGTTGTTTTTTTAAAGACTTTTTTGATTAATTTTAAGTGTGTGGAGGAGTATGTGCATGTTTGTGTGCAAGTACCCTCAGATAAACTGCCAGAAAAGAGCATCCGATCCCCTGGAGCTGGAGTTCTAGGTGATTGTGAGCTGCTAATCAGAGTACCATCAATCAAACTCTGGTCCTCTGCAAGAGCAAGAAGTACTTTAATCACTAAGAAATCTCTTCAGCTCATTGATTTTGTTTTTAAACTTTAGTTAAAAAACAAACTAAGACACAGGAGTTGGAGCCTCTGGGCTGGAGGCGGTATTGGCCCCCGCAGCCCAGGGTGCTGTGCTATGTCCCTATTCCTAACAATACTTTTTAACTAATTGATTCACTTATATTTATTCACTTACTTATTTTGAGATGGGGTCTCTCTGTGTAGCCCTGCTGTCCTGGACTTGCTCTGTAGACTTGCTCTGTTTGAGGCTGTCCTCAAACTCACAGAGATCACTTGCCTTTGCCTCCCGAGTGCAGGGATTAAAGATGCACCAGCACACAGAGCATACAGAGCCTTGTAAAAATCTCCACCTAGACTGCAGTGAGCCATCTGGGTCCTCCAGGACTTTGGCCTACTCAACCGTAATCTCTGCTCACAGCTTGTGCGGCCATCTACAGCTGCACGGAGTGGGCCTTTGATCCTCAGAAAGGCGAGGTTACTCCACTTCCAGCAGCAACGTTTCAGATAGGAAGAAAGGGCAAGTCTCCAAATGGTCCTTTGCCCAAAAAAATGGGAGCTTTCTAGGAAATTCCAGACTGTAGATTTCCACTTGTATGCCTCCCTTAGCTGCAGAGGCATTTTTAACTACAGAATGCTATCCAGGTAAGATATCTGTGGCATTTATATTAGAATGAATAAAGAGAAGAATTAAATCATGAGGCCACAAGCAAAGCACCAGTCATCACATTTGTACAAAGTTACAAATAACTTATTGTTATAATTATTTTTCTATTTCATACCCTAGGTTTCTTTATTCAATAGCAGTAATAAAATTTGTACAAGCACTAAGGAAAATAGTATGGATAGTCCTCAAAAAAATGAAAAAACAGAGCTTGACAAGATAGCTCAATGGGTAAAGGAGCCTGCTGGGCTGAGGCTAAGGACAGGAGTTTGAGCCCTGCAGCCCACGTGGTGGGAGGAGAGGACTGGCGCCCATAGTTATCTGTTGATGTCTGTGTGCGGAATAGGATACATGCGTGCGCATGCACACTAAATAAACCACTGCAAAATTAAAACAAAATTACAGCGTGAGCCAGAAACGCCACTTGGGTATACCTCCAAGACAAATGAAATCAACATGGTTCTGGTTATGAACTGAATGTCTCATGTCTATCTCCCGGCCCATAAGAAATAGCTGTGTCCCTATATTCACTGAATGCTGCTCACCACAGCCCAGCTATGGAAATGATCTAACTGTCCAGTAATGGATGACTGCACTAGAAATCATGGTATACATGTACTCAACCAGAAAAAGAAGATCCTGACATGTGGAGCAACATGGATGAACCTTAACAATTACTACAAAAGCTTTTATAAACAATCTAAAATGTTGAGCTTAAAGAATCTGAGAGTAGAATAATGGCCGCCAGGGATGGGAACCAGGAGAGAGGAGAAAATGGGTAGATGTTTGTCAAAGGGTACAGACGTACAACTGTAAGACAATCACATTCTGGGAAACTAACGTACAGTATAGATGGTGATGTGTTCATCTGACTTAATAATCATTGTGTGTGTGATAAACAGTGTGTGTGTGTGTGTGTCCTACCAGAGCTGCTAATAGATGGAGAAACTGAAAACCTGTAATAGTAAGTAAATATAGCAACCAAGCTCCAGAGTCCACTGGGTACCATTGCATCCTTAACATGTCACTGACAGCCTGTATCTCTCTCTCTTCTCATTTATTGATACAGAGGAATCATGCATACAACATGGAAATGTTGGCCATAGACAAGAAATCTCTGTGTCCTCAAAGCATGGCAGGAATAGAAGAGAAAAGGGCTGGAGTCAGAGACATTAGGGAGCAGGGGAAAGGACCCAAAAATAAATGACCAGAGAGATTTTAGTTACTGTGAGAGGTAGCTTCCATGAAGACAGCTACTGTTCCAGTTTTGAAGCTCACTTCTGAGTGCTTATCACCCACTTACTCAAGAGCAGACTTATAGTGAGAATTTTGGAATTCGGGTTTCTTTAAAAACACAAAAATATTATAAGAATATGTTTCCATTTTAATTCCAGCTATGGGACTATGGAGCTGCTTCACAGCAGCTGACTATGATTTACCCACGCGCTCGTGGGGGTGTGGTTTTGTCAGCTGCAGATATTTTGTGTGATTGTGTGACAATTGGAATTCTGGGGACTTTTCAGAAGGTACATAAATGCTAGGGCCCGAGAGCCAGGGTGGGTTGTTGGTAGGTTGTTAGTTGGTTGTTGGTTGCAGTTTGTCAAGTAGTCATGTACAAAAAAAGAAACAACAAGAAGAAATTAGATATCCTGACGTCGAAGATCAAGCTTGTCCAAGGAGCTCAAGGTCCCTAATCAGCAGGAAGTAGTTTACCGATATTGTCCACCCCTTTCAGACCTGACTTTATTCAGGTATCTCTTTCCTTTCCTCTCTATCCTTTTTTCTCTCATCTAGTGTTAGTGGGATGAAAGGAAAGAAGGTGGAGATGGGTGGAAGAAAGAAGAACCTGCAAAATAGCAAATGCTGGTTACACAGGGTGACCTGGCATTCTCCTAGTAGATGAGAGAAAGGAAGATAAAGATGATCCTGGGAATGAACTGACTGGACGGGCATCGGCACATATCTGAGGCCCACTACCACATCTGATACGCTCCCAGAAGGTTATCAAATGAAAATTCAGGCATGAGAGCCCTGCTATGAGCTGTTGGCTGGGGGTGTCCAGAGTCCCCCCAGTGTAGATGCTGACAGCTGCTCCTGGGTGCTCAGTGCTAAGCAGGGTGTCTATGTTGCTCTTCATCTCACCACAAGGCTCAAGACACAGTTCAGAAGAGAAGGTGGAAAGAATTTTAAGCTCAGAGAATTGGGGCTGTGATTAAGTGCACTTCCTGCTCTTTCAGAGAACCCAAATTTGGCTTCTCGGGTCCATGTAGGAAGCCTCACAACCACCTGGAACTCTGGCTCCAGGATATCCAACACCTTCTTCCTGCTTGCTCAGGCACCGCACTCACATGTACAAATCCACACTCAGACATATCTACACATATATACACATTAAAATTTTTAAAATGAAAGAAAAGGAAGAAAGAACAAGCAAGAGGAGTAGGAGTGCTGTAAAAAATTGTCTTCTTGACAGGAAATGACATTGTACTGGTGAACTCACAGACCTGTCCAAAATCTCTCCAGTCAGCGTTCCTCCTGCATGGGGGAGGGACACTGAGGTCCTATCTGGAGCAGCTATTGGCAGTTAATGGTCGGTGAGGAGAGGGAATGACTTTTCTTCAGCGGTGCAGCACACGATCCACTACATTGTTGCAGGAATCCTGCTGTTTGAGGTTGTAGTTCTCCTAGTCTGGATAGTCATTCTGAGCTTGGCATTAGAGTGAGGACCCCCTCTTTCCCAGCAGTGCCTCCTACTCTCTGCCTGACTTCATCTCAAGAGTGTCTTTGGACACAGAGGACCCTAACCACATTTGATATATGGCCTCTGACACAGCTCCCTGCTAGCTCTCCCCTCCCAGAGCCTGTATGATAGTTAGGTACTGAGTTTCCATTCATGTGATAGGAGCCTGGTGTTTAATGCAAATCAAGCGTCCTTGAAGTGTTTAGTTCCAACCAATTATGTACATGTACACTTGGAGCCTCCACCCACTCCCCAAGGGGTATAAAACCTTTGTTCTCTACCTAGCTCCCTGAAGTGGTTGGGGAGGATCGCTGTACAGAGCTCCATGGCCATTCCAGGCTCGCTCCTCGGTCTCATGCCCCTCCTGGCTTCGTGGGCTGGTGGGAGACAGCCCCCAGGCAGGAGGAGAACCAATAGTAAATACTGTCACCACCTCTGTCTCTCTGTCTCTCTCTCACACACACACTTTTTTTTTTTCTAAACAAAAAGGACCTGGTTCAATTCCCAACAGCACGTGGTGGCTTGCCACCGTCTGTAACTCCAGTTCCGGAGACCCCAGGCCCCTGCTGGCCCTCAGTCAGCAGGCACGCACAGAACGCACATACATGTGAATCTGTGTGTCAGTGCGCTCAGAGTCCCACTCCACTGAGAGATATTCGGAATATTCCCCTTCTCCAGCTCCAACTTGAGAAAACACTATCTTCAGAGGTGTTAACATCCAATCCCACAGCTGCCAGCCACATGGGCTAGCGTTACTTAGACATGCTTGGCGCAGCTGGAGAACTGAGTCTTACATTTTAATAAATTTTTATTAATTGGAATTGGAAAACGAGGGGCTTAGAGAGATATGACTCAGAGGTTCAGAGCACTGATCACTCTTCCAGAGGTCCTGAGTTCAATTTCCAGCACCCACATGGCGGCTTGCAACCATCTGCTGCTCTCTGGCATGCAGACAGAACACTGTTTACATAATAAATACATTTTTAAATTGAAAAATGAATACTATATTTAGTTGTTAGAACTACTTTAATTATATGTAAAACAACCTGGGATATGTGACCGCAGCTGGGGATTAAACTATGGCCCTGTCTATACTGGACAAGCCCTCTTTCCATTTTTTGTTTTGAGTCACTAATTATCCAGGCTGGCCTCAAACTCACACTGCATCCGGAATATCCTTGAGTAAAATAAAATACATCATTATTTATACTTTTATTAATGTTGATGATTTTTTTTTTACATTTGTTTGTTTGATGGAAGGTCTCACGTAGCCAGTACTGGCCTTGAACTCCTGATCTCTACTGCCTCTTGTCTCCCAAGTAAGTGCTAGGATTACACCTCCGGGCTCTTATTGAGGGATCTTGGAAACTTAAAGCTACAGTGTGATTTGCATTATATTTATGAAGGAGGGGACTGCTTGCGATGGAGGCAGCAAGCAGCGCCTTGAGAAAGCTAGCGAGGGGCCATTGAATATGTTCCATGATCCTCTTTCCAAGCATTTGCTCTTCCATGGGTTTGAATCTTTTACTTCAGAACAGCCCTGTTTTGGAGAGTTTCACACGCAGACACACGCAGACAGAGAAAACTGAGCCAGGAAGTCTGCCCCAGCCAGCCAACCTGTCCTGCCTTCTCGAGGAGCACACATCTGGAAGTGGTTTCAGGGATCCTGCACAAGGCCTGTATTCCCAGCGGCTGAAGGAGGGGAGGAAACCCGAGCCACTGAAAGCCAACGCAAGCGGAGGTGGGTGTGGACGGCCGAGGCACACGGTCTTGGAAGCAGCATATTGGCCCTGGGGCTCTCTAGCCCTTCGGAGTTTCCAATGGGACCTGGGAAGCAGCAGAAACAACAGGAATCTTAGCCGCCCCCGCGAGACCAGCCGCAGTTTGAACGCTCCACCCTGCGGCGGTTCTGGAGCTAGGAGCCCAAAGCCCACCCTCACATCCATCAGGTAAACAGAGTGATTTACAGCCAAGGTTTCTTTCCATTTCACCTCCTCTGTCTATAGCGCTTGTTTGTTTTGCTGTGGACTCAAAGAAGTAAATCAGAGGTGACAGACTGCCCCCTCCACAAACTTAATCCCCTAGTGTAAGGTAGCATCCTAAAGAACCTTCTCTATTTCAGTAAGTCCAAGATGCTCGGTGTGCAAGCTTTTTCACATCTTGGGCTGTTTTTGCAGAACGCAGTTTAGCCTGGACCTTCCTCCCCTGCCCTGACAGTGTGCTTTGTTTGCACTAGATTTGAAGCTTGAAGATCAGAACAGCGATCAGCGTTAGCATTTAATGTGAGTCTGTTTCTGAGCCAAAATGACTTAACTGAGTTATGATTCATGTTTTTGGAATCTGTCCTGAGAAACTCTTCTGGGGCCTCCATACCCAGTAAGAGAGCTGGCAACTGCCGGATTCTGTGGGTTTGTTGCCGCAGAGAGTCACAGTGTTTGCTTTAACATCCCAAGGCTGTCCTACGCTCCCTTTAGCAGTGCATGCAGTAACGGGTAAGTCCGATAGACGCTCACAGATAATTTGTGATAGAAGTTAAGAAGGGATAGGAAACACAGAGCTTGAAAAGAGAACATAAATTCTATTCAAATGTTTGACTATCCTGTGAAGCCTCTGGCCCCTGCAGCCTGCTAGTCAGTGTGACCCCGAGGGTTGGGGGTGGGGATGGGGAAGGAGGTTGGCTTTGCCTTTTCCTTTTTCTCCAAATGTTTTGGCATTGCACTTCTGTGCAATATCCTTTTCGCATTACATAACGGGATTCTAGTCCTCCCTCTGATACAGCCAGCAACAGAGCTGCGTCCTACATGAGTGAAAGTGCGGGTTGTGTGCCGCCTGGGAGGACCTTTTAAAGCTCACTTCTGGTCACACCACAGAGCATGTGCATGTTTCCTCATCTGCAAACTGGAAATAAAGTGATATGGTGTCATGTGTGGCAAGCAGGGTCCTGCTTCCCTGGCAATGCTGATAATGACAGTGAAGTCCACAGAATTGATCACACAACCTGCACTGGGCAGGGCCCTGCCCCCCAGTAAATTCTTGCTCTGACTTTCTGATGCTTCAAATGTTGCTTGTTTTTCAATGTCTTTTCCCCAAGACTCTGCCTTTCTCGTCCCTCCACTCAGATACCTACCCCAGTTCTATATTCTCTCTCTTTTGTCTTTGCTCTTCATCTCTGAGGGAAAGCCATGGTTGTTAAGCCATGGTCGTTAATTCACATCCCCAAAGAATAGCATTCTCTTATTGCTTCCTTGGTGTCAGAGTTATTAAAAGAATGTTCAGAAGGATGTAGTCCCATGGGGAAAGAAGCTCCCCAAACCTTCGGACAGACCAGAAAGTAGAAAGGCCCTTTAAAGGCCCCGAGAAGTATCACGATGAAGAATTCTACTCGAGGACGTGAAGCTCAGTGGTTCCCAAAGTTGAAGCCTTCAGTCACATCAGTGAACGTCGCTTGGAGCATGCTCTTCAGTCCCCTGCTCTGACCACACTTGTTTTCACTTTGGCTTCCTTATGAAATCCATTTCATAGCTCTCCTGGTGAGCCTCCAAGCCTTGCTCTTCCTCCCGTGTTGCTTTGGTTTGGATGTGGGTGTGGTCCGGATCAAGTGTTTAAGACTTGGTCTTTATGTCAGGGTTGGGAGATGGCATAGAAACTTTGGGAGTGATGATGCCTCTTGGGAGGTGTTTACATCACTCAAGGCATCTCTTGTTCAGTTACAGAGCTCATGCTATTTCCACTACTGTCTTAAACATAGCCTCTCATATTTAAATCATTCAACAACAACAACTGTTTGGAATTGACTTGTAAAATAAATCTTTGGCGCTCTGAATTTTGAAGTATTTTACTTCCCATGTTTATCTAAGTCAGAGCTAATGCCCTTGGCCACTGCCTGGTCTGGAAGAACTCTCCTCCTGTCTGGGCACAGGCAGCTGCTAAGGCAGTCCATGCACCCTCCTCAGGGCTGGCTTTAAACATATGCCATCTTTTCACAGGTCTAGCCCAGCTCTCTGTGCAATGCTTTTTTCCTAGTCAAAGCCTGAGGCCCTCTGTCTTTTTCCTTGCCCTCTTTGAAGCTGTCAGTGTCCAGTACCTTGTCTTGGGAATTGCTTGTCCCATCATTGACATTTAGTAAATCCCAGCTCTACCTCTGGCTGAAGACAGGCTGACAAGCTTTTCTACACAGGAAGGTTGACTCTCACAGGGAAATCATTCAGTCTCACTGGGTGGTGGTGGCACAGGCTTTTAATTCCAGCACTCAGGAAGCAGAGGCAGGTGGATCTTTGTGAGTTCGAGACCAACCTGGTCTACACAGAGAGTTCCAGGACAGCCAAGGCTGTCAAGAAACTCAACTCGGAAAAACCAGAAATAAATAAAGAAGGAAAGGAAAGGAAAGGAAAGGAAAGGAAAGGAAAGGAAAGGAAAGGAAAGGAAAAAGAGAGAGAAATTGTTCAGCCTAGAGAAGCAATAGGACTTCCTGTCCAGAACCTTTCGTCCCTGGAGTAGACCACTGGCTCGTCTTTGCTAAGTTGACTTCTTTCTCAGGAGTGACAAGCAAAGTGCCAAGAGCTGCTTTCCCTTGCTTTCTCGCTCCTTCTGTTCATTCAAACTGTCTTTGGGACAGGACAGACAGACCTATCAGGGAGACACAGTCTGCCCTCAGTCATCATGCTGAAGACACAGGCACAGTACGATTTTTAGAAAACAGTATGGAAGTTGCTGTTGGTGGTGCACACATTTAATCCCAGTACTCAGGTGGCAGAGGCAGGTAGATTGCTGTGAGTTCGAGGCCAGCTTGGTCTACAGAGGGAGTCCAGGACAGCCAAGGCTACAGAGAAACCCTTCTCTGGAAAAAGGAAACAAAACAAAAAAGTAAGGGGTGGGGAGAGAAGAAAAGAGTGTGGAGAGTTCACAGATAGATTGTGAGGCCACCCAGGAAGGGTGCTCACTTCCTGAAGGAGGTGGAAAGGGTCACCCAGGCAGGGATGCCACCTGAATTGACTCTGACAGGCAGACTGCAGAGCTTGGTGTGGAGGGGCTGGTGGGAGCTAAAGAGCTGTCCAGCGTGGCTGGAGGAGTGGCATTGAGGTTGACTCCCCTTAACCTTCAGTGTGTACAGTGAAGGCTTTGGAGCAAGAATGGGTACTCTAGTTCGGGGAGACAGGCTCATTTTTAAAACTGGAAGAGAATTGTGTATGTTTAGAAGGCACAGCGTAATGCTCCCAGTCATGTGTATAGTGCTTAGGTGGGTACATTGGTATTCAGTCACTTCAAACATTTGTCATTTCTTTGTGTTGGGGACATTTAAGATGGCTAGCTATTTAGAGTGTGCATCTCCGTGCTGTCGCCTGTAGCTACCGTGTGTTAGGGGATATCACGTGTTATTCCTCCCATGCTGCTGTGCCTGCACACCATTTCGTCATACTCTCTCCATCCTCTGGCACCAAAGATCATTCAGAACAGTTCTAAAGCACACTGTCTTGTGTTCTCCAAAGCTGTCAGAGCTATGACAAATGAAAAGCAGCGGAAGTGACACCAGTTAACAGGAGAAACAACTGAAGATAGAAAGCCAAGCTATAGGACACCGACTGGGCTGGAGGGAGCTGGATAGGGATCACTTATTGGAATTAATATTATTTTTCTTAGGTCTGAGCATGGCATTTGGTTATGTAGGAGGTTATCTTTGGTTTGTTTGTGCTTTAATATACCCTTGTTTGTGTGTGTGTGTGTGTGTATGTGAGCATGTGTGCACAAGTATGTGGGGCCATATTTGGGCATGTAGAAAAGGACAATGTCAAGTGTCCTGCCCTACTATTCTCTTCTTTATTCCCTGAGACGGTACCTCTCGCCCTAGCAATCTTTCTGTCTCCGCTCCCTCACAATACTGGATGATCTGTGACACCGGAGAGATGGAGAGAGTACCGTTAAATGGTACAGAGGTGCAGCTGTGCAGGAGAAATGACATGTGATGGCTGATAACATAGGACAACGACGCAGGTGTACATTTTAAATAGCTAACCATCTTGAATATTGTGCCTGGCATTTTACATATGTGCTAGGGATTTGAACTCAGAGCCCCATGGTTGCATGGCCAGCACTCTTAACCACTAAGCCACTTCCTCAACCCTTACCCTCATTGTAAAAAGAGGCATGCTGACCTGGGCATGGTGGTGCATACCTGTAATCCTTGGGCTTGGGAGGCCGAGGCAAGGAGGCAAGTTCCAGAACAGCCAGGGAAACTGTGTCCTGAAAGACCAAAAATCTAAGAGAGGCATGCTGATATTTATGGGCGATGTTGCAAACGCCCACAACTTCGAACGAAGTGTGTGCGTGCCTGTGTGTGCGTGCACAGGTAGGGCAGTGACGCGCATGTGACAGCACACTTGCAAACTTCTGTAGAGCTCGTGGTTGTTTTATTCTCTTTTGTAAGCTTTAACTGTTTTGAGTGACTCAAAGAAAAGAAAGGAAAAGATGAAAGAAAAGAATGAGGCTGCTGGAGCACCATCGTATGTGTTTCATGTGACTTTATATCAGACAACAAAAACGTCCATGTGGCAGTTGTGTCAGAGACTGATGGGGGAGGGGAGAAGGCAGCAAGGCTGGACTGACTGCAGAGTCAGTACGGGGCATGTTAGGTGCTGTGAAGAGACACCAGGACCATGGCAACTCTTAAAAAGGCAAACATTTAATTGGGCTGGCTTACAGTTTCAGAGGTTCAGTCCATTATCATCATGGCGGGAAGCATGGCAGCATGCAGGCAGATATGGTGCTGGAGCTGAGAGTTCTACATCTTGATCCACAGGCAGCCAGGAGGAGGCTGTCTCCACACGGGGCATAGCTTGAGCATATGTATGACCTCAAAGCCTGCCCCACAGTGACATACTTCCTCCAACAAGGCCACACCTACATCAACGAGGCCACACCTCCTAATAGTGCCACTCTGAATGGGCCAAGCATTCAGACACATAAGTCTATGGGGGCCAGAGCTATTTAAACCGCCACAGGGGGTGAGGTTATGGGAGGGAGGACCTAAGTACCAGATAGGAGGTATTACTCAGCAGAGCCAGTGATGGCCCAAACAAGACACAAGAAGTAAAAGAAGGGAGCGCGTGGTGGCACACACACCGGTGATCTCCTCGCTCAGGGAGGCAGAGGCAGGCGGATCGCTGTGAGGCCAGCCTGGTCTACAAAGCAAGTCCAGGGCAGCCAAGGCTACACAGAGAAACCCTGTCTTCAAAAACAAAACAACACAAAACAAAACAAACAAACAAACAAACTGTGACTGTTTAAAACATGTTAAGATTTCTTTTGGAGAAAGGTAAGAGAGAGAAGAAAGGAAACCAAAGACTGGGATGTTCCACCACGTTCCTGCTGAAGTTCAGGCAGTAAGAGCTAAGGATGCGGGGACAGTGGATGGCTGACCAAAGGGAGATTCTCTGCAGGCTGTGTGCAGGCGTGTGTGAAGGGGAGGGGTGAGCACGCCACTGGGGAATGGTCTCATGGTACATTTGCCATCATTCAGGAACCTTGATCACACAGACAATGCCTTTTGTTGACATTGAGACCAAACACCAAACAAAAACAAAAGAGGAAGAGTTGGTTTTGGTTTCTGGGATACAGGCCGTCGTGAGAGGTAAGGCTGTGGGATGGGAACGGCTGGCTAGGCAGCAGAGAGTCGACTCTGGGCTCTGCCTTTCTCCTTTTATCCCATCTGGGGCCCTGGCCCATGAGATGTGCCACCTCCAGCCTGAGTCTTGCTACCTCAGTTAGACCTCTCTGGGAACACCCTCACAGACCAGGGGCATGTCTCCCCGGTGACTCCTAAATCCTGCTAGGCTGACTGGCACAGCTGACTCCCACAGGGGCTGCAGGATGGCTCAGAGCACATATCGCTCTTGCAGAGTGTATTAGTTCCTGCTCTGTTGCTGTGGTAAAACACCACAGCCAAGGCAACTTGCAGAAAAAAAAAAGTTTACTTCTGGGCTTATGGTCCAGAGGGCTTCATACCCACAATGGCGACAGGTGGCAAGTAGACAGCAGGAACACAAGTGGAGACCTCACATCTTGAGGCACAGGCGCAAAGCAAAGACAGCACATTGGGAAGGCCATAAGCCTTCGAAACTTGAAAGCCGGTCCCCAGTAACATACTTCTCCCAGCAAGACCATACCTGTTAAACCATAACTGGGGACCAAGTGTTCAAATGCTGAAGAATATGGAGCGCACCTTGTTCAAAGCACCACACAGAAGACATGTTCCCAGCACCACAGCAGGTGGCTCACAAAAGTCTGACCTCAGTGGGCATGTCTGTACACAGGTACACACATGCACATAATAAAAAGAATAAATAAAATGTTTTCAAAGATTCGTTTCCTTGGATTTTCTGCTAGATTCAGGTCTCTGCCTCCTACTCTACATGTTTTTTTTTTTTAATCTATCTATTACCTATCTATGTATTTATCTATATCTATGTATCTATCACCTATCTATGTATCTATCTATCCATCCATGTAGCTATTCATGTATCTATCTATGTATTTATGTATTTATGTATCTATGTATCTATCTATCTACCTACCTACCTATTTTGAGACTTTTTGAGAGAGAGATTCTCTGTATAGCCCTGGCTGTCCTGGGCTGCTTAAATTGGCCTGCTTCTGCCTGCAGAGGGCCGGGACTAAAGGCATGTGTCACCATGCTTTGCCTACATTTATGGAAGCATAGCATGTAAATGCAGTGCCAGTGGGGGCCAGAAGAGGGCGCTGGATCACGCGGACCTGCCATGTGGGTACTGGCACCTGAGCTCTAGGTCCTCTGCAAGAGCACTAAGCGTCCCTAACCACTGAGCGTGCCCTAGCCTGCCTGTGGAGGTTAGAGGATAACTCTGCGGAGTTCTGTCCTTCCGCCTTTCTGTCTGTTATCTTTATCTCAAGCAGGTGAACAGGGAGACTTTTTGACTGAGGCTGACTGAACCGTGGCTACTCCCCCCAAGCGTATTGTTTGTACACTTGTGGAAAATTGACTTTGTGTGTGTAGTTTATTCTTGCGTCCTCTGTCATAGGCCGCCTGTCTGTGCCTGTTTCAGTGCAGTGTCCCGCTGTTTTGGTAGGTGTGCTTTTGGAATAAAATTTGACATTAGGAAGCGTGACACTGAGCGTGTTCCGGAATGGTGTGGCTACATGGAGCACCTGGACTTCTGTGTGAATTTTAGGATAAATTTTTCTTTTCATTTGGAAACTGGGGTTTTGTTCGTGTGTACGCTGAGTCTGCAGATCCCTTTGGCTTGACACAATTGAGTCTTTTGAGCTCAAACGATTTACTTGAAGATTCATATAAAGTTCTAAAATGTTAAAACTAATAGAGGTGTCTATTTTACTTGTCACGGTGGGGCTCAAGACAGGCCAAGTGATTTTCCTAGAAACACACAGTCGGTGCCTCATATGTGCCGTTGTTGCCACTAGAGAGTGTTCTGTGGTTGTTGTATTCAATCCTCACAAAGCTTGTTAGCGTGATGTGCTTGCTTAGGTACAAGTGTCATTTGTGAAGGTCTTGTGGAAGAGTATAGGGCACACTTACTGACTCAACTAGTCATTAGTGCCATGTCACAATTGCTTGTCTTTATCTCTTCCTTTCTCTTAGCATCCTATCCCTCCACCCATAGATACATGGTTCATAGTTATATTCCGATGTAACCACATACTTCATCCACTGTTGCAAGTGGTGATTAATATTTTCTATTAATATATCTTCTGGTTATACTGCTGTTAGTCCTAAACAGCTGTATAACCAAATCACCACACAGATACTAGGATTTCTTTAGTTAACCTAGAACACAATGCTGGGCAATAGTTACTCCTTCCTAAACCTCCAAGCCCTCATAGTTTCCTAACATTTAGATTTCCCACATTATACTTGCTTTTTGTGAAATCTTAGGTCTGGTTCATGCTCCATGTAGTTCCAAAATCTGTCCTCCCACTCTGCTCTCCTAGCTGTCTTCTCGCTTTCTCCTCCCACTCATTTCCTGCCCTCTGGCTCATCCCATTGCACAACATTGTAGCTAGTTGCTTTATTTTGGCCTGTTTACACACAGTTGAGACAGGATGCTTAGAATAAGTATCACAATGCAATGTCCGGATTGAAACCAGAGAGTGGGGGGGGGGGAGAAATCAGCATTTGAATGAACAAGGGTAAAGTGTATACATTCCAAAAGAACATTGTACCAACAGTCCACTAAGGAAATGTAACATTGATGCAATGGTATTTCCTTACCTTTTCCAATAATACATTTTATTGCTGGTTTTAAATATGCAATCAAGAGCCATTCATTTAGTCTCATTGTCAAGCCTCTAGAGATGTTCCAGTATTTTTATTTAATTATATGTTTGTGGGTTGGATGGGGGTTGGGAGGATAAGCCTGTGAGTGCAGGAGGCCAGAGGCTTCGGATTTCCTGGGCCAGAGCTACAGGCAGTTGTGCTGCCCAACATGGGTATTAGGGACCGAACTTGGATTTGGTCTAATCTTAATCACTGAGTGCTCTCTACACCCTCAAGATTTTTTTTTTTTTAACCTTTTCTTGCTCCCTCTCCATCTACTCCTTGTCTATAAACCCTAAGGGAGTGGTAAGACTTTCTGATCCCCTCTCCTGTCTAGGCCAGAATGTTGATGGAACCAGTCTTGTGCAGGTCTTATACAGCTAGTCACAGTTGCTGTGAGTTCAAGAGGGTAAAGGTCACATGCTGCCTGGAAGACAGAGCTCCGAAATTCTCCGTTCCTTCCTTCGGCTCTAGGTTCTTCCCACCCCACTCCCATGAAGTTTCTTGAGCTTGGAGCAGGTTATATAAGTGTCCCATTGATGACTGAGTTCTCAGCAGTTGCTGAGTGCTTTGACGTATTGTGAGTCCGGCTGTTCCTCGCTGCAAGAAGCTTCTCCGACCAAAGACGACAACAGGCCAGTCATCAGACTGAAACCTAAGTATTTAGGAAACAATTTGTCGAGCATATTGTGCTCACTGGACAGCAGTCAGCCTTTAGTTTTCTTTAAAGACAGCCACGTATTCAAAGACACCCAGGTGGTTCAGAGGGTCGCACAATTTGGACTTGGCTGTGCCCTGTTCTTGACAGAACAGATGAAATGGTGTACCTTGGAGAAAATATCCTGGTGTTCCTCACATCCTGAGACACAGAGTTCCGTTGTTTGGTTGTTGGGCTTTTGTTTTTGTTTTTTTGTTTTTGCTTTTTCTGCTGTTAATGATGCTGTTTGTTCACTTTGTTGAGATGGGATTTTCCATTCCAATTCTTGGGAAATCCCTTTTGCAATCAATAACTAACCTTAGAATGATACTTTAAGACTATGAATTTCTTGTTCCCCAACAATCTCTCACTAAATTGTTGAGGTTTATTTTTTCTTAAATTAGTTATCAAGCATGGCAGTTGCAAAGTTATGCCGTAGGCACTGCGTAGGTGAGGTATTTTAGCTCTCCTGGGGCAGAGGTCTTGTGTGTGGTGTATTTGAACCTTGTTTCATCTGAATGCAAAACTCCCTTCTAACTTAGCAGCATGCTGGCCATATTGGAGAATTATCTCTATTTGGTCCTATGACTACAGAAGTTTCTGTTGTATTTGCCACTGGGAATTGGAGCCCGTGAAGCTGAGTTACCAGAGAGGTGATGAAATTGTAAGAGGGAGCGGAGGGGACGGTTGGAGCGAGCCCCAACCTCCCCAGTGCCACAGACACAAGCTAGGCAAGCACTATTGCAAAGACACATTGCACCTGCTTTGTAGAAAGCAGACTTCCTGTGGGGATGCTCTGCTCCTCAAGGAGACGCCGCGTGGCTTAGGCGTCCTACCCTACTCTGCTTCAGGAGCGTCCCTCCTCCTCCTCACTCCCTGTTGTGCCTTGCTGGTAGTGCTAATTCTCTGCAGTTGCAGTTTCATCTACGGAGTTTGCAGAGTCGCAGCCTGGGAGGGGAAGACAAGCCCTTCTGCAGACGAGCAGTACATGACAGTGACCGTGGAGTCTCAGTGTCACAGTGACCTAGCTCATATGTGTGTGCAGTGAGCGCCCGCACAGTAAACTCCATCACCAGACTCACTGGCCCCTGGTGGCATCCAAATGGCCCCTAGAGAGAGTTCCAGAACTTTGTGGTTAGTGCATTTTGAAGCTTTAATGGCCAATACCTGTTCTACCACTGACCGATTGTGTGACTTTTGACATTTGACTGGAGGAGGAAGACAACAAACACAGCAAGAAATCCCGGAAATCTGGAACAGAAACATGGTGGGGAGAATGCCAAAGGCAGGATGTGGCATGTCCTGGGATCTCTGAGCCACATTTTCCCGCTTAAAGAATAAAGAGTGGTGTTTCCGCTTGAAAAGAATTTTAAGACTTGAAGGAGGCCATGGACCCAAATGACCTTCCCCACCCCCACCTACATACACACACTATAAAAATATATTTCTTTGCAAGTAATTGAACGTAGCCAGGCATAGTAGCACACACCTGTAATCCCAACACTCAGGAGGCAGATCTCTGTGAGTTCAAAGCCAGCCTGGTCCACATAGTGAATTTCAGGGCAGCCGGAGTTGTATGATGAGCGCCTGTCTCAAAAAAAAAAAAAAAAAAAAAAAAAAAAAAAAGAAAGAAAGAAAGAAAGAAAGAAACTGGGCCTTGTTTGAGCAGCTTAGGAGCAAAGGGCAAAGTTACTGGCTTAGGTAGAGGTGCCCAGGGAGGAACTTGCTTCAGGATCTCTGGACTTGGCCTCAGTTTCCCCTGGTGTTCCAAATAGGCTGGCTAGCCGGTGGGCTTCTGTATGCCCGTCTCTGCCTCCCAGCAAGGACTACAGGCATGTACAGCCGGGCGAGTGGGTGCTGAGAAGGTGAACTCACAGCCTCATGCTTGTAGAGCAAGCACTCTAACCCACAGGCCATCTCTCCAGCGCTCCTGGGAACGTGTGAAGCTGCTGTTTGGGGCTTTAATGTGGTCAAAGACTGATGGAGAAGGTTCAATGCCAGCACCACTGTGTCTGTCCCTTGTCCCTCTTCAGCCTCGTCCTCCCAATCCTCCCTTAGTCCCCTGTGGTGCATCCACACTGACCTTGCGGTTCCCAGAGCACTTGGAGCGCTTTACAGCCACAGGGCCTTGCTTGCACCTCTGCTTCCCTCTGTGCGGTATGCTCTTCCCACACTCTCTTCCCTCTGTGCGGTATGCTCTTCCCACGCTCTCTTCCCTCTGTGCCGTATGCTCTTCACACGCTCCCCTTTTGCCTGACTCCCGCTCATCCTTCCCAAAAGTGCCTTTCCCTCAGAGTGATCTCCACGGAGCCTCCTTCCTGTTGCAGTTCCCACTCTAGTTAATCTTTGTCTTGGAGCCTCTGCTATTCCTTTCTCAGCACTTTCTCTAACCATTTCATTCTGCTGTGTCTTTTTATTGTTGGTTTCGAGACGGGGTTTCTCCATGTAGCCTTAGCTCTTCTGGACTTGCTTTGTAGACCAGGCTGGTCACAGAGATCTGCCTGCCTCTGCCTCCCCGAGTGCTGGAATTACAGCAGACCTAGCTCTGCTGTGTTTTCATACAGGTGTGAGGGCTCCATGAGGATGGAGACCTGGGCCATCTTGTTCATCAGCGTATCCCTACCACATCAGATGCTGGGTTTTTAGTAATGAGCAAATGATTGGATTGGGTGTAAAGTTCACCCACTCAAGGACAGTCTGTTTCCACCAGGGAATCCAGACAATGGAAACACTTCCTTCTAAAGAAAAGAAGGCAAACATAGGGTATGTATTATAGGTCAAAGAGGTTTCCTTAAATGACACGTTTATGTGGTCCCATTTACCCTGCTAGATAATGGGGCTCCTTCTGGAGAGGGACAAAAAAACTGAAGAGAAATTATTATCTATTTGGACCCATTTATTCAGCTGGAAAAACTTTTTTTTAAGGATTTATTTATTTATTTATTATGTACACAGTGTTCTGCCTGCATATACACCCGCACCCCAGAAGAGGGCACCAGGTCTCATTATAGATGGCTGTGAGCTACCGTGCGGTTGAGGGGTCTCAAACTCAGGACCTCTGGAAGAGCAGCCGGTGCTCTTAACCTCTGAGCCATCTCTCCAGCCCACTGTACACGTGTAATGGTTATCTCATTGTCAGCTTAATGCATCCGAACCACGTGGGAAACGGGCCTATGAGCATACCTGTGGAGTATCTCAATTAAGTCAGCAGTGCTGGGAAGACCTGCCTCTGTGGTAGCACCATTCCCTGGGCTAGGCTCTTGGCCTGTGTGAACAGACAAGGTGAGCTGCATAAGTATTCCCCACTCTCGGCTTCCTGATGGTGGATGTGATGTGACCACCCGCCTCAAGCTCCTGCTGCCTTGACCTCCTGACCCTGGTGGACTGCACTCTTGAGCTGTGAGCTAAAATAAGTCCTTTCTCTCTGCAGTTGCTTTTGTGGGGGCATTCCTTTACAGCAAGAAGAAACTAAGACAACATTCAGGAAATATTTATTTTCTTCCCGAAATTCTCCATCCAGAACAGTAATGGGTGAGACACGTGGCACAAGACACCAGATTTGCAGAGGAGATTCAGTCCTTAGCACTTGATATCTTTGGCCCTGAATTTTTTTTTTTTATGACATTTTACTTTTTAATCCACAGGTCCTGGTTGCTCTCCAGGTAGACACACATGGCTCTCCTACGAAAAAGTAAGAATTGAACTTATGAAAATAACTATGAAGAAAGAGGTTTTGGGGGAGATTTTGATGAGTTCGCTCTCTTTTTCTGTGCACCTGTGTGTGTGTGTGTATGTGTGTGTGCGTGTGTGGTTTTCATAGATCATTTTCCCACAATCAGTTTTTTGTTTGTTTGTTTGGTTGGTTGGTTGGCTGGTTGTTTTTTTTTTTGAGTCAGGGCTTCTCTGTTTAGCCCTGGCTCTCCTTGAACTGGATCTGTAGACCAGGCTGGCTGTGAACTAATAGGGATCCGACCTCCTCTATCTCCTGAGTGCTGGGACTAAAGGTATGTAACACCTCCAGCTTCCACAAGCAGATTTTTAGCATCATTTGAGGATGATCCCTGTGGAATGTTGCTGAGATCTTGGTTAGAAATGGACCTATACCAGTCATATATTATCAAGGATCAAAAAAAATTATAAAACATGGTTACAGTCATCTCCTCACTCTTAAGTATTCTTAGTCATGCCTAAGCATTTGTAAGATTCTATTCTTGTTCTTAAAGGTTCACATCAAATCTTCAGACCTTTCAAACACCTGTATTCTCTCGTGATTTTAGACTAGAACATTATTCATTAGAAGAAAAACACAGTATGTAAATAGTAAATTCTGTTATTCTTAGAGTTGCCTAATTTAAATGAAAATGAAAGACATCTATTTAAATTTGAACTTCATTATAACTGAGGAATTATTTTAAAAATTTATTTATTATGTATAGTGTTGTGAGCCCCCATGTGTTTGCTGGGAATTGAACTTAGAACCTTGGACCAGCAGCCGGTGGTGCTCTTAACCTCTGAGCCATCTCTCCAGCCCCGAGGAACTATTTTTAGTGTATGTTCCAAACATTGCATGGGAGATACTTAACCTAAAAGTTCTTTTTTTCTGGCAACTTTTTGTCAGTGGGAACAGCCACGGTAGGAAGGGTCAGGCGTTGGGCCGCCTCGGAGAGAGTGGTAGCAGCTCAGCAGTAATCGGAGTTCCTGAGACCTACGGAGCCGTTCCCTCTTTCTGCTCTGGAGCTCCCCAGGCCTGGATCTTCCCCAAAGGGCGGCGGGAGAGCTGGAAACTGGACCTCAGCGAGCCTGAACCCTGGAGACACAGGGTGTAGTTTGGGGAGGAGTCTAAGACACTCTTTCCTTTACAAATATGAACCCAAAAGCCTGGTGGTCAAAAAATAAGCTAGCATAAAGCCAATAATTATCTTTAGAAAAATCATTTAAATTTTTATTATTTTTATTTGTATCAGAGAAGCCCGCAGAGGCCCATGGAAGTTAAATAATGGTCCAAGTTCCCAAAGCTAGGAGGGGGTGAAAATAAGGTTTGAATCTGGCTGTATAGCCCTCCTCCTTCCCTCCCCACAAGAGTTACAATGTAGCTCAGGCGGGCCTAGGCTCCCAGGGATTCTCCTGCCTCTGCCTGGTGTTACACACCTGCCTCTCCCAGCGTGTTCCCACTTCCCGCTGTGAGTACCCTATGGCAAAGTCACATCGCCCCAGTTTTTCGCCGTTTGTGGTCCTTCTCTCTTTCACATTCCTCTCCATGCTTAATATTTGTATGCATATTTTATAACGTAAAGTTTCTATTCATCAGCTGGGTGCAGGCCTGTAATCCCAGCACTCAGGGAGGCAGAGGCAGGCACGTTTCTGTGAGTTCAAGGTCAGCCTGCTCTAGAAAGTGAGTCCAGGACAGCCAAGGCTACACAGAGAGTCCCTGTCTCAAAAAGGGGGGAGGGTTATGATTATCATCTAAAGCAAGAGTTTCTGCTCTTTCTGGAAATGGAAGAAATATCTATCTCCTGCCACAAAAAGAAGGCGATGTAAAATATACTCAACTGGAGGAACGGTCAGAATGAGCGGCTTCTGTTGCTTGCCCGCAACGTTGAAATCAGAGATTGGCCTTTTCTCACATGGTTTGATATCGCTGAACTCTGTGAGCACAAATGTCCCCGGTCATTTTACAGACAACCAGCAAGGTATGTTCTGTACTCAAAAAAACCCTGCCGTGCACCATCGTGGTATCCTTGGGAAATCCCAAGAGCGAGCATCTCTGGTGTGGAATGGATGGAGACTGAGATCTCCAAGCAGCGGTCCTCATCTGGAGCCAGGGCTCTCTGCGCACCCTCTACCCGCATCTGAATCAACTGAATTGCTACTGGGTTCTGCAACTTTACGCCTGTTCAGAATCAGCCGTAGCTCATCCAAAGCACTCTAGAAATGATGTTGTTTCTGAGATGGATGAGATATTCATGCAAGGCAGCCTCCTGGCTGAGACTGAGGCCTCTGCTATCAGACAGCCTGGGTTTAGCACCCTGCGCTCTGAGGAGTCTGACCGCAGCGCACCAGGGTGCTCTGCGCTCAGCGCGAGGCCGCACGCTGCCCTGCCCTCTCTGACTGCTCTCTCTATGACACACTGATTTCAGTGCTCTGAGGTTGACTGATCAAACACTGATGTGCGTCCCTCTTCATTTCAGTTAATCAAGTGCTGCTCTTTCTTCTGGTCCTGACCCTTTGTGGGATTCTGTATAAGAAAGTGCGCAAGGGGGCCACACTCAAGAACGAAGCAGGTGAGCAAGCCTGGAGGCTGACAGGACAAGACACCTAAGAAGGTGGTTTCAGTGTTTTCCATTGGTTCTGCCATTGGGTTCAGGGGCAAATGACATAACCCTTATGGGCCAGCTGATAGACTACCTTCCCTAGGGCAGCAGTCGGGTCACGCTCCGGAATGACTGATGCTGCTCAAACCATACCACATGGAAAAGTCACATGGAGAGCCTGTTAAAACACACCTGGGCTACACACACTTGTGAGCCCAGCACCTGGAGGTTGAGGAGGGAGGATTGTGCATTTGAGGTTACCCTGGGCTACATAGTGAGTTCAGGGCCAATCTGAGTTACAAAGTTGCAAACAATAAAACCGCATCACTAGATTCCACTGAAAGAGTTAGGCTAACTTTGTAACCTATATGTCCTCTAAAGCCTATAGTTTTGAGTTTTAGCTCCAGGTTAAGCTAAAGCCTCTTAGTACCTTTCCAGAGAGTGAAGGAATGTGACCCTATCTGTGAGGACAGATATAAAAAAAGGGCAAGCAAGCAATGACCTTCACTCAGCAAAAGAATGACCAGACCCTTGTCCTTGAGATAGCGTTTCTTAGCAACAAACCTAGACTTCTTCTGAGTAGCTTTTGACCTCCAGCCAAGAGCCCGAAGCCCTAATCTTCAAGGATGAGCTAACCACCCCCACCTTAAAGTGAAGCTGCATCCACACTTGGCAGGACTGGCCAAGCTTGAGCACCTAAGACTAACCAATTATCTTACTTTATAGCTTCCTTATCCAATCCTAAATTGCCAAAACTAAAACTTCAAATCTCCCGCAATTTTTCTTTTAAAAACCTAAAGGCCTTTGTCTCCTGGTGCCACTCTTTGCTGACCAGCAAGGGTGACCCCGTTGTACAATGGTTAATAAACCTCTTGCTTTTGCAACAGGTTTTGGTCTGGGGGAGTTTCTGGGAAGGGCGCAATTGAACTCCTGAGCTGTGAGACCCCAGGTCTTACACCACCTGCGAGGTTAGCATCACAGATAGTATGGGGCCTGGGTATCTGCATTTCTTGTAGCTCCAAGTTGGTGCTAGGGGCTCTTGGTTCTCAGACCACCTCCCATCCCCAGGGACTGCTCTGCACCTTGTCCCTTTAGAGCCTCTCCACAGTTTGTCTTTGAGAATTGCCTCTTCCCATCTCTTCTTGCTGATCCATTTCCATTAGTACTTAACCAGCTCCCAACTTAGAAATGGCTCCCAGAGGGCTGGAGAGAGAACTGCCACCTTTACAGAAGATGATGGCTCCCAGCACCTACGGCAAGCAGCTCACCACCACCTGTGGCTCCCGCTCCAGCGGAGCTGAGGCCTCTCAGCCTCCACCAGCTCCTACACTCATGGACACAGACTCCCACAGACACAGACACACACATGACCTTTAATTGGCCCTCTGGCCTCACCAGGCTGCATCAAAAACCCTATTTCCCTCCTCAGAGGTGAATGTACTGAGGTGCCCTCACAAACCCAAAATACACCCACAATCAACCCTACAAAAATTAAGAACTGTTAGTTGTATCATTTACACTTTAAATATTTTCATATTACTCCAAGAGATCTATGTTCTACTTCTGAAAACTATAGGAAAATCTTATGTATAGATATTCAGCCAAGGCAAAAGCAGTTACTATTTTATCATGTTAGATATTTTTATTCCACATGTTTTAAATTTTAATCTAATTTTTTTGGAAGAATGCATTACACATCACAAGCTGGCCTCAGACTTGCTATGTCACTGAGCATGGCCTTAAATTCCTGATCCTTCTGCCTCCATCTCTCAAGCAGTAGGATTACAAGTTTGTGCCCCAAAGCTGGTTCACATTTCTGTTTTCAAAGACAAATACCTAGGACCTGGAGACTTTAGTGAGCAAAACCACCTCTGTTCCTACAAAGGGGGTATTTTTTTTTATCTGGTTACCTAGGTTACTTATATGCTACTTAAAATGTATTTAAAATATGCATGATGTGATCACGACTGTCTGGAGTCATGTGCTGTGGCACACACCTGTAATCCCAGCACTCGGGAGGCAGAGACAGGCAGATCTCTGTGAGTTTGAGGCCAGCCTAGACTAAAAAGGGAGTCTAGGACAGCCAGGACTATTACACAGAGAAACCTGGTCTCAACAAAGAAACAAAAAAACAAACAAAAAGGTGGTGGTGGTAGAGAGTCTGGAAAGAAAGTGACTTTTGCACAAGAACATCTATGTAGCTGCTCCCAGGGCTCAGACTGTAGCCTAGACCAGAGACAATCCACAAGTACATCAGATAGTGAGTGGGAAAAAAAAATGTATACCCACACCTGGAGTTTTTATTGTTCAGCAGTGAAAAAGGAACACGCTTCTAATGAAGGTAAAACATGGATGACCTCAAAAGCATATGTTAACTCAGAGGAGGTAGACCGAGACCACAGAGTGCATGATTATCATCAGGGCGGGAGCCAGGCAGCATTCAGGCAGACATGGTGCTGGAAAAGTAGCTGAGATTCTACCTCCATATCTGTAGGCAGCAGGAAGAGAGACACTGGGCCTGGCTTAGGGTTTATGGTTTCGAAAGCCCCAGTGACACACTTCCTCCAAGGCCACACCTACTCCAACAAAGCCACGCCTCCTAATTCTTCCCAAGTAGTGCCACTCTCTAATGACCAAGCACTCAAATCCAAGAGCCTATAAGTGTTATTCCTATTCAGAACACCATAGATGGGTATGAAGAACTTCTGTAGTGTTGTTCCTCCTACTTCACTGTGTTTGTGAACCAACAGATTCATTTAGCTCATCCCAGTGAGTAAGTCTTATAACAGCTGTAAACAACTTCAGGGGAATGCATGTCCTGATGGATTAATCAGCCATGCGTAATAACAAAGCATTTGGATGTTATGAATGGATCAATCCCACCCTGTTATACTTACTACCCAGTGTTCAAATAAAAAAAGGAATTGTGATGTTGAAGGACCATTAAAAAAGAACAGAGTTTTGACAAGGAGAGTCCCATGTACACTGAGTAGAAAAACAAGTTACTAAAAAGTATGATTGCATTTTGGTTTTAAAATCAATACCTGAGAGCTAGAGAGATGGCTCAGTGGGAAAGAGTGCTTGCTCTGTGTCTTAGTTACTGTTCTATTGCTCTAAAGAGACACCACGACCAAAGCAGCTTATAAAAAGAAGCATTTAATTGAGGGATTGTCTACAGTTTCCATGATCATGGTGGGATCGTGAGGCAGGCAGCTTGGCACTGGAGCAGTAGCTGAGAGTTTACATTTTATTAACCCAGTGGAGGCAGAGAGAGGCTGGACCTGGCATGGGCTTTTGAAACCTCAAAGCCCACCGCAGGGGACACACCTCCTCCAACAAGGCTTCACCACCTAATCCTTCCTAAGCAGTCCACCAATTGGAAACCAAACATTCATTCAGATATACAGCCAGCCAGGTGGTGGTGGTGGTGGTGTGTGCCTTGAATTCTAGCACTTGAGAGGCAGAGGCAGGCAGATCTGTGTAAGTGCAGGGCCAGCCTGTTCTACAGAGCAAGTTCCAGGCTACACAGAGAAACCCTGTCTCAAAAAAAAAAAAAAAAGGCACAAATATATGAGCCTGTGGGGACCATCTCATTGAAACACCAGACTCTGTGAGCATGAGAGCCAGAGCTTGAATCCCTGGCATCACAGAAAAGCCAGTGACCCAGGTGCTGAAGGGGCAGAGACAGACAGTTCTTGAGAGCGCTCTGCCCAGCCAGCTTAACCAAAATGGAGAGCCTCCAGTTCAGCGAGAGCCTGTGCCTCAAAGCAGTAGCTTGAAGAGCTGTAGAGGAAGACCTGGCCTGTGCATGCAGGATTACATACATCCCTGTGTTCACACACGTGTCAAACATCTGCATGTCCTTTAGAACTCACACAAGGGAAAGCCTAGCACAGCCACACTAAGACATAGACCAACCTTTGGAGTGGGTGTGCCCAAGTTTGCAAAAATAGGTAATAGATTCCTTTCTATTTTGGCCGGAAGTTTCCATGAAGTCTGTATTGATTTTTATTATTTAAACATCATTGATTTTAGCCAGATATAGAGTTGTGCACTTTTTAAAAATATTTATTCATTATGAGTGTTCTGTCTTTACACACACCAGAAGAGGGTGTCAGATCACATTGTAGATGGTTGTGAGCTGCCGTGTGGGTGATGGGAATTGAACTCAGGACCTCTGGAAAAAGCAGTCAGTGCTCTTAACCACTGAGCCATCTCTCCAGCACCTTCTTTTTTTCCCCTCTTCCCCCTTTCCCCTTCTCAGGAAAGTTGAGCCTCTCTCCCTCCGACCGGCATGTACTTTTAATCCTAGCCCTCAAGAGTCAGAGACAGACAGATGTCCATCCCAGTCACTACCCCTGCTTTTCCACTCTTCCATCTTCCTGTCCCTACAGATATCCAGGAGGGCTCTGTTCTCCAGGGCCACTCCAAGACTCAGCTCAGTTCTTTTCAGCAAACTTTTCACTACACACTTCCAAGGAGTCAGGCTCAGCAGGGTGAATCAGCAACCTCACAGTCCGATGGAGAATCAGCCACAAAAATGACTCTTCAGTTGCAGAAATAGGGATAGATGACGAGAGCATCTGTTCCTTAGGACAGAGACAAGCACGCCATCTTTGCCTTCGCAGTGCTCCCCCGCAACAGGAAAGGAAACCGAACAGTGCAGCCGACAAATGCAGCCACAGCAGGCGCCCAAGACTCTGTGTGCTGGGGAGCTGTTGCAGGCCTCCTACGTGGCAGATGTCAGTACGCAGCTGGGGTGGACATATGAGCGTTCGCCACGAAGAATAGAGTGATCCCAGACACCAGGAACAGCACGTGTGAAGAGCGCGTGCGCCTGGTGGGGGGAAATCACAGGGTGTTTGGTATGGCTCCAGACCACCCGGCGGTGAACCGGCACAGCCGAGCCTGCATGTCTATCAGATCGCCTCACTGGCTGCGGGTGGCAGCTGCCCCTAAACGAACACTCTGTAAAACAGGTCACTTTGGGTTTTTCTTTTTTAAACCGGAGGCAGTGATCTAATCACTTGGGAAATGAGGGCAAGAGGACCAGGAATTCAAGGCTGACCTGGGCTCTATGAAATGCTGTCTCCCCCCCCCCGCCCACATTATTTGTTTATAAAAAAATTAATTCGTGGTTACTTAGTGAATCTGAAAAAATTAAGAAACAAATTTAAACCACTTATAATTTTATAAATAGACACAGATAATTTGTGGTTATGTATGTGTTACATTGGGATCAAAGATCAGAAATAGTTTTTTATTTATTTATTTATTCTCCATGGGCCTCACTATGCAGCCCTGGCTGGCCCAAACTGCCCCAAATTCACAAAGATCCACCTAGGTCTGCCTCCACACATTCCTCCACACCCAGCAAAGAATTTACTATTCTTTTTCCCCCTTCAAGCTATATTGTGAGAGTCTCTCAACTCGGGAAATATATTATGAAAAAAACTTTTTCTAGTAGCAGAAGTGGATAGAAAGAGATATATAAAGAAACAGAGAGGCCATTTAATGTTTACTAAGTCATACAAAATCCTGTTTCGTCTCTTCCTACACTGAGGAATGGTCAGTTATCCATCATGAGTACTAGCCACGCCCTTTTGTCAGTCCTTTCTCTTGCTGCTAATATTTGAGAAGCTTGACTAAGGAATGGAGAGCAACAGAAAAACCATAGCAGCACAGGCTGGACAAAGTCTGACTTGGGAGTTAGGCTGGCCGGGAGGCTCTGCAGCTTTGTGTATTTCAGCTGTATGTGAGCAAGGCTGGAGACTGGCTTCTGAAAAAGAGTCCCAAAACAACAGGGACTTAGATCTTCACCCTGCCTTCACATGAAGATCTGATGTATGCATTCCACAGCCCTCAGGGCAAAATCCTGCTCCGTTACTGTTCTGGGGTCTTAGGTATCAACCGAGGAAGGCTCTCTGCCTCTTAGCGTCATGCCAGCGTTCCAGGGGAGGGAGGAGGCTGGCAAAGGGAGGCAGTTAGCATTACTCTGGGCTGCACACATTACTTAAAACAACATCCCATTTGTTCAACTTGATCACATTTTTGCAGCCAGGGAATCTGGAAAGGAGTAGTTTTAGTGGCTGGCCTTGTGGCCACTGAAGTTTCCACACACGGGATAGAGACGGGAGGTGGGAGAACAGTCTTCCCCAGCACTGCGGACTTGACTGCTGTCCCGTGAAGTGCCTTGCGCTGAGTCACTGTTTTGATGTTCCCAGATGACGACGCAGAGTCCCCCGAGGACACGGAAGAGGAGATTCCAGTGGTGATCTGCGCGGCCGCGGGGAGGATGGGTGCAGCCATGGCTGCCATCAACAGCATCTACAGCAACACCGATGCCAACATTGTGTTCTATGTAGTCGGACTACGGAACACTCTGTCTCGAATACGGTAGTTTGGATACTGTGGTTTTGGAATGTTCTGTTTTCTTTTAATCTTTTTTTTCTTTAGGTGGGTACCCTTTCCTTTTCTCTTCCTCCTCCTCCTCCCTTCTACCTCTTCTTTTCCCAGCAAAGAAGGGGAAACATTTGTTCTTTTTATTTCTTTTCTTTTTAAAATTAATTAATTATTTTTATTTTATGTGTGTTGATGCAGGTTGGCCTGCTGTATGTCTGTGTGAGAGTGTTGGATTCTCCTGGAACTGGAGTTACATTCAGTTGTGAGATGCTGTGTGGGTGCTGAGACTTGAACCCAGGTCATCAGTCAGCTGTCTATACCATCAGCTGAACGCGATTATTAACCCAGCTAAACCTTGGCCTCTAATTAGCATTCCATTCCATTCTCTCACAACTTAGTTTTGGATTGGACCGTGTCCTTCAGAATTTGTCCCGTATTTCTTCTATCCAGATCCCACCAGGATTTCCACTGAATTCTTCAATTTCTGAACCCTTAACAACAGACTACATCACATGCACACATTGTTTTAGGGCCTAATCAGTGTAGGACCACGGGGAGGAGGTAGAATTTGCTAACAAACCAGAGATTACAGGATTCCTCTCTGAGAACTTGATCATGGAATACTCACCAAAGTGACCCAACTAAATCCTCTCGCAGTAAAGACCAAGGATCACTAAGCCATGCTTTATTATCTAGAATTCTAGCTAGCTTTTTAAAAAACACTTATTTAATCAGCGTGTGCACGCATGTGCACAAGGCATCATCATCAACATGTGCATGAACCTCAGAGGTCAGCCTCGGGCACTCAGCTCTCTCCTCCCTCTGTAAGGATATAATGTTAGAATCTAGCCCAGCAGCCAGTGCTCTTTAAGGCTGAGCCATTTCCCTCTTTTTTTTTTTTTTTTGTTGTTGTTGTTGTTGCTGTTTGTTTTTTGAGACAGGGTTTCTCTGTATAACAAGCCCTGGCTGTGCTGGACTCAGTTTGTAAACCAGGCTGGCCTTGAACTCACAGACATCTGCCTGCCTCTGCCTCCTGAGATTATTATCATAATTTTGCCTATAATGTTAAAAATGAATTGGAGTTAGAGTAAGAAGAAATCAACAGAAAATCAAAATTTAAATTGTTTTAGAAATGCAGGAAAAGTGTGTAAACTTGGTCTGGGCAATACCTCCATGAGCTCAGGAATTGGGAAGAAAGCTGACGGTCTTGCCTGCGTAACACAAGAATGTCTGCATAGTGAAGAGCAGCGAATGGTGTTAGTTATAAAATACATTAGCAAAAAGTATGACTTACAGCCTTTAATTCCGGCGCTTGGGGAGCAGAGGCAACCCAGTCTCTGTGAGTTTGAGGCCAGCCTGGGCTACAAAGAGAGTTCCAGGACAGCCAGGGCAGTTACACAGAGATACCCCATCTCAAAAACAAAACAACAGCAAAAGAATGGCTTACAATGAAGAATTGTTGCAATGCTTAGATTCTCAAATTTTCTTAAAATTTAAGCCTATTGGAAAAATGAGAATACAATATGAACAGACACCAAGGTCCATCCTGACTCTAAGAAGACCACCTCCAAGAGCCAGCACCTGTACTAACACTGGAGCAGCTGGGGAAGGAAGGAGGGTGGCCAGTTAGAGGCTGGGCTAAGCTGCATGGTGAGACCTTCTCCCCAATACACAAACCAGCCAACTAACCAACCAACCAATGACCAGCCAACTAACCAACCAGGTCACACAGCCCACAGCAATACATGGCAACACAGTCACAGAGTGGGCCGTCTCCCGTTCTTGGCTGTTGGCCCCTCCTCCCCAGAGTCTAAACATTTTGAAACCTGTTCTCATTGAAGCAGAAGACAAAAGTCGAAGGTGTGAACTCACGGTACATCTCAGTAAATCAGCACAAGCAAATATGCTCTGTGACAGCGAGCACGTCCCCGCCAACAGTGGCAAGAGCTCTACCGTTGTGCTATCTACCCCCAGCCCTTTGCTGCCAATTTGCAATCAACAGCCAATGTCGCCATATGTGGCTTAGGTTGTTGCCAACTTTGTCTTGAGATTATTTCTACTGGAGGCTCAGAATGAATCAGATGAAGGGTAGACATCCTGTGAGACTGAGTGCTGCTGGGGGGAGGAAAGAAGACAGGGTGAAGACGGGCAGAGGCACTGAGAGACAGACCGTCTTCGGAGTCAGAGGAGGAGGAAACACTGTCAGAGGCTGCACCGGCGCGTGCCACCCAGTGCTGGCAGCAGCGTGCGGCAGCCAGTCCAGCAAGCATGGGTGCTGCGTCTTGTTGCTCTAGTTCCCTGGGAGGATTTTTGGATGTGGAGCCACACTTGGGTATTACTATCTTGTTCGTTCCCTCTGCAGAATGAGTTCTGAGAGTCGGGCTGGGGAAAGGGGATGTTGTAATTTAGACCAGGTAGGGAAGCCATTGGAAGGACGTAGAGCATGAAAGCTATGCTTACGTACACTTACTTCAACTTCCTACGGCCAGAACAGACTAGGCCTGGGGCATGTGAATGGGGGAAGGTGCGAAACGCGCACTACAGGTTCTGTTGTTGTTATCTCTTTAGAAAATGGATTGAACATTCTAAACTGAGAGAAATAAATTTCAGAATTGTGGAGTTCAACCCTATAGTCCTCAAGGGGAAGATCAGGCCAGACTCCTCGAGGCCCGAGCTGCTCCAGCCTGTGAGTATGAGTCGTGCACACGCGGGGAGTCTGAGTCCACATTCACTGCGGAGCCCCAGCCTCTGGGGCACACAGACGCCATTTCAGTCACGTGGGCCAGGCCTCCACAAAGCTCTGCTCCTTTACAACTCAGCAGCCGCCCGCTCCAGGAAGGAGTTAAGATGGTTTGTCTGAGCATAATGAAGCTATTGGAAGGAAATGAAGCATTAGAGTGTAGGCTACATTTGCACGTGTGAAGATGGCTGTGGTGGGGCTGGAGGTGAGCCAGGCAGCGAGGCCAGCAAAAGACTTGTGCTCTTGTATCTTCTGTGCTTAATTGTTAGTTAGCTGAGTCTTCTGGAAGCCGAGGAAAGCCAGCAGTGTGAGAGCCATGTGCCTCAGTGTCAGCCACAGCACGTTTTAGGAGACACCAGTTCTTTTCTTAGCTCTAGGGGTCACTTTCCTTGCAAGAATGCCAACACAGAGTCTCTCTTCTTCATGAATAACAGTCGTGTGTGTGTGTGTGTGTGTGTGTGTGATATGCCTATGTGTCAGTGAGTCCCAGCAAGCCTTTTTCCAACCTGTCTCCTCCAGCAGTGGAGTTTCAGACAAGCGTGCTGCTATAGTCATCTTTTCACGTGGTCCTGGGGATCCAAGCTCAGGTCCTTATACTTATCCGTTGAACCATCTTCCCAGTCCAAGAGCAGCTTCTCATGGCAAGTTTGTAGAAACTGGCCACCTCTTGTATGCGTTTATGTAAATCCATCCTTTCAAATTAACTTCTAAAGCCTCAGTCTGTGGTGCAGTCCTTCCCTAACTCCAGCTGCTTACTGTCAGTGGGTTACGGTAACTGAACAACACTGATGGAAATCCTATGAACTCATGCTTCTCTGACTGTCTTCTGTATCAAGAAGCTAAAAGGCTGGGTTTGTTGCTGGGGTGTGTGTGTGTGTGTGTGTGTGTGTGCATCTTAAGGCTAATTAATTATCTAATTGATGGAAGATAGAGAAAGCAGAAGTCTGTACCCTAAAAACTTGCCCCGGGAGCTTTGGGGACTCCCACTGTAGCTGTCCCTGAAAGAACAGTGGGCACTGCTTCTGAGTGGGGCCCGATGGAGGAAAGCTTCTCTTGGCAGCTGGTCTCCTCCCCAATCCCAGAGGATCAGGTGCTAAGAAGCCAGGTGAGGCATCACTTTAGCCTCTTCTATTCCATTCCACACATGGCACTAAACGGGCTCAGCCAAAGCTGACTTGCAACGCCGCACAACCTTTCCCACCACTCTTGCTCTTGTCTTGACAGCTGAACTTCGTTCGGTTTTATCTCCCTCTGCTTGTCCATCAACATGAGAAAGTCATCTATTTGGACGATGATGTCATTGTACAAGGTACACTCACTGACTGCCAAGAGCCCTTGGAAGGGCTCAGCTGCTACGTAGAATGACTTACTCTTTCTCTTCATTTTCCATGTAGCTGGTTGCCTAGTGACTTCACATACTCTCTACAGTGAATACAGCATTGTAAAGCTGGGTGGTTTTTGAGGCTGGGCAGTGGTGGTGCCCCCTTGAACCCTAGCACTTGGGAGGCAGAGGCAGATGGATCTCTCTGAGTTCCAGGACAGCCAGAGCTACACAGAGAAACTCTGTCCAAAATAAAAAGAACAAAACAGACAGACAGACAAAACAGCGTATTTTAAGTAGGGTTTGGTGTTTCCCTGGACAATCCAGTGGCTTCTGAGGACCCCTTCCCTATGCCAAGTGTGCAGTAATTACCTTGCTAGCTTCTCTACATTCCCAAAACACGCAGAAGGAGAGCATCACCACCAGCACTTAGCATGGCCGTGGCTGCATGTGTGCGTGCTGTGTTCTCTTCCACATGCAATATAAGCACTCAGAGACTGCACAGCACACACCTGATCACCACCTGTGCGAACACTTCAAGTGACTCCCTCAACAGGCATAAGCTGCCTTCGTTGTTCGTTTGAGAGAAACTGTGTAGCCCTGGCTATCCTGAAACTTGCTTTGTAGACTAGATTTGTCTGCCTCTACCTCCCCAGTGATGGGATTAAAGGCGTGCACCACCACAGCCTGACAGGCATGAACTCTTCTTAGGAGCACTGTCGTGCTAAGGGAAAGGAGGAACCATGCACTCTGGTTTTCTTAAGTCAGAAACTGAGCGAAGGTTCTGCCTAGCTTCATTTTAACTGCTGCTACATCCAAATGCAGGCGACATCCAGGAACTCTATGACACCACCTTGGCCCTGGGCCACGCAGCGGCCTTCTCCGATGACTGTGACTTGCCCTCTGCTCAAGACATCAACCGACTTGTGGGGCTTCAGGTGGGCATGCTGGCATAGAACCCTGCCTTTACCCTTCTTCTTTGGCCTTGGCCCTCAAAATTATCACAACCCACCCCTCCAAAGCCAGGGGAACTGCCCGGAGATGGGGATGGTATGGGGCTCTGTTTCTTCCAGCCACTCAGGCCAACTTCTACAACCTATATGGAGTTTCGCTTTCCTCATCTGAAACCTGGACAGTGTTCTGTCGTGTTTGTGAGCCGCACTGGGATGCTGCGAAGTGTCCGACGTGTGGGGGATGCTCTGAAAACAATAGTGGTTACGTTGCTCATCACCACATACATGTACACGCTACATTACTCTAAGTTATGCTATGCTATACTATATGTAACTCCAGTTCCAGAGGACCCAATGCCCTCTTTCTGGCTTCCTTGGGCAGCAGGCACACACATGGTACATATACATACATGTAGGCAAAATACTCATGCATCTAAGATAAAATGTGATCATTTTAAAGGGGAGCAATGCGCAGCACTGTGGGCAGATAGGGGAAGGCTAGAGTATTGCTGAGACTAGCTGCTGTCAGGGAAGCTGCGACACACAAGGTTTATCAACAGATGTGGATGAGGAAGAGCTGAGGATGCCCTAATGAGCCTGTACTTCCGCTTAAATAACAAGAATAGAAACATCTACTGGGGCAGACATGGCAAGGAGCCAGCTTCAAGACAGGACTCAGCACAGTTTGCCGGCTGGGGCTGTTTAAACATCAAAAAGGCAACACTGACCAGGCAGACGTGCGGTTGAAAGGCCAGAGGCCAGAGCTGTCAGACAGAAGGAATTCAGAGTCCTGGCACAGGGGGCCTGCCAGTGGAGTCAGAAAGCAAGCAACAGGTGCCAGGACTAAGAGCAGGGCACTCAACACTCAGAGGCTGAAAAAAAGGCAAACCCAGCAATGGAGAGTGGTAAGTAAAGGCCAGTAAAGGCACTTGCCCTGGAAGCCTGGCTGGAGCCCATAGGGACCAACTTCCTAAGTTCTTCTTTGACCTCTATACATACATTGTGGCATGCATGAGTACTTGTGTGAGCACACACACACACACACTTTTAAAAACAAGCTGGGCATGAGAGCACACTTTTAATCCCAGCACTTGGGAGGGAGAGGCAGATCTCTGTAAATTTGAGGCTAGCCTGGTCTACTCAGTGAGTTCCAGGACAGCCAGAGCTACATAGTGAGAGTCTGTCTCAAACAACAGAACACACCAAGGTAGAACGCTGCCAGTGGGGCAGAAGGAAGCCCAGAGATACTGCACAACAGCTTCGAGAACATAACCATTTTCCAGAAAGAGCAGATTCCACCCTGTTCTTTTGTAGAACACATATATGGGCTATCTGGACTACCGGAAGAAGACCATCAAGGAACTTGGCATCAGCCCCAGCACCTGTTCGTTCAATCCTGGTGTGATTGTCGCCAACATGACCGAATGGAAACACCAACGCATCACCAAACAGCTGGAAAAGTGGATGCAAAAGAACGTGGAGTATGTGTTTGGGTTTTTCTGCCACCCTTGTTCCCAGCCGGACACAAATGGTCAGCTAATCTTTACATAGCTCAGGAGTTAAAAAGCAAAAACAAAAACAAAGAACAAACAAACAAAACCCCAGACATCTGAGGTCAGAGTGTCATAAAATCTCTCGACCAAGAGCAGTTGGGTGAAATCATTCCCCAGATGATAGAAATCTGAAGAATCGAGATGTTGGGAGACTGGGATTCGTTTCGTCCCCTTTCATTTTCCTAATATTTGCTCCTTAATAATGTGACTTGAATCTTTTCCACTGAAAAATCTTCATTTATTCTAGCTGAGTTTATTTCATAGGACCACTTTTTAGTGGGGACAGGGTCTCATGATGTAGCCCTAGCCTGCTGGCTTGGAACTGTAGGAACCCAGGCTGGCTTTTGCCTCCAATATGCTGGGATTAAAGGTGTACTCCACCACACCCAGCCACAGACTCTTTTTTTTTTTTTTTTTTTGAGACAGGGTTTCTCTGTGTAGACTTGGCTGTCCTAGACTCACTTCATAGACCAGGCTGGCCTCGAACTCACAGCTATCCACCTGCCTCTGCCTCCCTGAGTGCTGGGACTAAAGGCATGCACCACCATAGACCTACTTTTAAGGCTAATTTCATGAAGCCAGCATTTTATTTGAGGTACTTTATTTTATGCTCATTTTTAATGTGTTTGCACATGTACATATGGGTGTGGGCACAGGTATTTGTGTGGAGACCATCAGACAACCAGGGTTTATCCTCCAGAGTACTGTCCAGCTCCTTTTGAGACTCTTGTTGGCCTGGAGCTCAGCAATTAGGTCAGGCAGCTGACCATCCTCCTGTTTCCACCTTCCAAGTGCAGGAATTACAAGCAGGGAGTTTTTGTGGTTCTGGGTTCAGATGCTTGCAAGACAGGTACTTTACCGAGGAGCTTTCTTCCAAGTGCTTTCATTAAAAGTGGATTCTAAGGGCTGGAGAGATGACTCAGCGGTTAAGGGCACTGGCTCCTCTTCCAATAGGTCCTGATTCCTATTTAATTCCCAGCAACCACAGGGTGGCTCACAACCATCTATAGTGAGATCTGGTGCCCTCTGCTGGTGAGCAGGTGTACATGCAGGCAGGACACTATATTATGTAAGTGACTTAGAAATTCAGTTTTAGTTAACCAGATTTTTAAAATAGAGCAACAAAAATTTACTAATACAAATATTACATCATTGTATTTCCTATCAGACATTAATATTTTATATTATAGTATTTTAATATATTAAAAATTTTGAATATTTTCTACATTAAAGAAGTATATTTATATTTCTCCCACTTTAAAAAAATCTAATTTTATGTGCATGGTATCCTGCTTCCTCCATGCATGCTTGGTACTCTTGGGAGGCCAGACAGGGTGTTGGATCCCTTGAAGTGGAGTCACAAATAGTTGAGAGTTGCCGTCTGGGTGCTGGGAATCCTCTGTAGGAGCACCGGTGTGCTGTTGAGTCATCTGTCCAGCCCCTTCATTTGTGTATCTTAATACCATTGTAACATTGAACTTGTTCATAATTATAGTAACACAGGATCGGAATTATTTTCTGTGCCTACCATAAAGAGTCCTGAGTTAGTGACAAGTTAGTGAGAGTGTGGTTCTCTGCCTTGTCGTAGGAGGTGACCTAGACTGTGCACTGTGATTCTACATGGTATGTATGGGAGCACATGGTTTTCTATATTTTGAAGTTTGACAATTTTTGTTGGGAGGTAGGCATGATGGTGCATGCCTGCAATTCCAGCGGACAGGAAGTGAAGGCTGCAGGCTTGACTCTAGCTTATCCTCAGCTATAGAGGGACTTCAAGGCCACTCTGATCTACAGGAGACCGTTTCTAACAACAAAGATCCCTAACTGAAAAAAATAAAAGCTGGGGGAAAGCAGAAAAGCCTTCCATCTCCTTCTGAGGGGCCACACTGGCATCTACTTTGTGGGGGCTCCAGACCAAACGTTGCTTTCTATCCCATCTCCTAGAGAAAACCTCTACAGCAGCTCCCTGGGAGGAGGTGTGGCTACCTCTCCGATGCTGATTGTGTTTCACGGCAAGTATTCCACCATCAACCCTCTGTGGCACATCCGGCACCTGGGTAAGTACTGCCTGGAAGCAACAAGTGTGTGTTTTACCCAGGGGCGTCACTGCTAACACCTACAGCCCAAGGCTTCAGACCTGAGGGGTGAACTTGGCCGCCTCCTGACTTTAACTCTCAGGCTCAGAATCTGCAAATGCAGGTGGTATCTTTAGTTGCCGGAGGGGTGCATTCCAGGATTCACGAAAAGCTATGGACTGGGGCTGGAGAGATGGCTCTGCTGCTTAAGAGCACTGGCTGCCTCTTCGAGAGACCACAGGTTCAGTTCCCACATCCACATGGCAGCTCACAACTGTCTCTAATTCCAGTTCCAAGGGATCTTCCATACATGCACACATAGCAGAGACACTTGTGCAAAACAGAAAAAGGGAAAAGACAGAGTAATTTATGATCCTGGAGTAGACTCAGAATCACACCCTGTGAATTACCAACTGCCGAGAAAGAAGGGCACAATCTTTCAGAGGAAAAGAAGCCATTTTTCTCTGTAAGGCTTGGAATCAGACAAGGAATGAAGAGTCAGCGTATACAGCAGTGGCCTGAAAAGTGATCTGATTTTAGTGTTTTGGATGTGGAAAGCAACAGTAAGGCTGAGATGTACTGTTTGGGGCTAAACAGAAAGACTTAACATCTATAAAACAAATGAGTTAAACTGATTTCATCTCCCAAAGTCATTCCTCTGAGATCCAGCCACTGTCATGGCGCTGAGGGAAGGAAGCTAGCTCACTCTGAGCTCTCGTCCCAGATGTGGGCTCCTGCAGTGGAGACTGACTGGAAGCTGGTAATAGCCACCACTGGCTAATGTGATAACTAGCTTCTTTACTGCAGCTGCTGCCACGCCTGTGCTAACGAGTGACAAAAGCCAGGTTTTGTTACTGGCATGTAGCAGGACAGAATCTTGGCTAATCACTTTTCTTTACTCAATGGAGTTTCCATTATAGAAAGAAACAGTAGAGGATATGAATTTTTTTTTACAAATTATATCTGCACAATCTTCTACAAGTCCGGTAGAATATTCCAAGGAATGGTAGCATGAAGATATCTTCACTAGGAGCTGGAGAGATGGCTCAGCGGTTAAGAGCACTGTCTGCTCTCCCAGAGGCCCCAAGTTCAACTCGCAGCATCCACACAGAAGCTCACAACTGTCTGTAACTCCAGTTCCAGTTCTGACACCCTCACACCAATGCACATATAATTAAATAAATTACCTTAAAAGATATCTTCACTGTATAACCCTTTGGTTTATTTATCATTTTGCACACTGGTACGATTATACCAATGAGGCTTATCTGAGGTGTGAGTCCTCTAAACTTTTAGCTTAAGTTTATATCCACGGTTTCATAAAAAATCATATTCACTAACAAGCCTATTGTTTTTCTCTGTGTACACTGAAGGCTGGAACCCTGATGCAAGATATTCAGAACACTTTCTACAGGAAGCTAAACTACTCCACTGGAATGGAAGACATAAGCCCTGGGACTTCCCTAGTGTTCACAATGACTTATGGGAAAGCTGGTTTGTTCCTGACCCTGCAGGGATCTTTAAGCTCAATCACAATACATGATACACTCCAACAGTAGATAAAAAATGAATTGTCCCTTTGTGTCCTACTCCTAACACTGCTCTTTATGAGCAGCACCTCTGAGGTGTGCGCTCTACGATGTAAGGAGCAAAAACTACTGTGGACAGGGTGAACCATGGACCATATGGGCAGATTTAACCAACTTGTTCAAGTTAAAATGATGGCCAGTGACCCCCATCCCTTTCTTTCTTAGTGTTTAGTGTTTTGAGACAGGGTCTCACTATGTACCCAAGGCTGGCCTTTACCTGAATGACAATTACATTTGAAAACTTAAAAAAAAGAAATCTGATTTTTCAGGGAGGCGTTTTGTAGACATTCTTTTGTTAGTTTTGGCTCTGTTTAAGATAAGGTCTCCCTGGCTGGAGAGATGGCTAGGTGTTGAAGAGAGGGGCTGCTCTTCCAGAGGACCAGGTATGACTCCCAGCATTATGGGGAGCTCACGCTCTCCTAGCCTTCAGGAGCACTGGCACACATGTGATGCGTAGACATACTGTAGGCAAAACATCCACACATTTTTAAATAGTAAAATTCAGTTAGGATGGTGGTAGCACACGCCTTTAATCCCAGCACTCGGGAGGCAGAGATAGGCAGGTCTCTATGAGTTCGAGACCAGCCTGGTCTACAGAGTGAATTCCAGGACAGCTAGGGCTACACACAGAGAAACCCTGTCACAAACAAACAACCACAACAAGACAAAACAACCCAAGAGTAACAACAACAACAACAACAACAAAAAAGTGCTTTCTATATACTGCTTGCTTAGAACTCACAAGGCTGGCTTCAAACACACGAAGATCTGCATGCCTTTGCCTCCTGAGTACTGGAATTAAAAGGTCTGTATCACCATGCCTGGCTGCAGAGTTTTTTATTTTTTTTTAAAAAACAGGTTGCTGGTTTTGTCTTTTATAAAAATTAAAAACATATAGATAACTGTAAAAAGAAAATATCCAAGTTTTTGTGATTTTCTTCTTGTATGACTCTACATGTTAACTATAACAGAAAGTAAACCGTCCTCAGGTTTCAAGTGGGAAAGAATACCATTAAATCTTGCTACAGAAATCCCTGTACCTTAAATATAGCCATTCTTAATGTTTATTGTAAAAACTATCAGACTTCCATATGAATTTAAAATCTCAGTATTATTTAATGAAAAAAATCCTGCCCTGTCACGTACAGGATACACCAACATTTACCATTCATTTGCCATGTCCAATGAAAAGCACCAGGACTGTACCAGGAAGGCCTCACACCCGCTCTCCAGTGTCATAATTTAAAGATATTTCTCCACACAAGGAAATCTACGGTAAAGCTACAATAGTTATATACCAAAGTAATACTTAGCTACATGCTTTACACAGTCCCATGAAAAAAATAATTCAATTGATCCTAATCCCTGATGCAAGGCACTTCAAAGCGCCCGCATAAATGTCCATGTAAACAGCAGCGCAGTGCGCCTTTTAAACAACATGACTCGCACACAGCGTGACCTAGACTTAAGGGAAAATAAAATCCAGCATTGCCGCAGCTAAAAGGCATGTTAAACTTCATAGCAAGAAACTGTTTCTCTTATTACTCACAGAAGAACAGGCTCCGAAACCTCTGCAGGATAGAAAAACCTCTCAGGCATTTCGTACTGCAAAACCAGCACGCTCCTTGGGTATGCATCAAGCCAGAATACTCATGAGTGACCAGGAGAGAATCGGCATGTCTGAATACCCGGTTTTAATATCCACCAGCCCCAATGGGCTGACTATTTGTAGCACCATGGAAAATGCATTAGAAACTACAAAGGTAAAAATTCCAATCAACTTTTCAGGAGGTTCACTAAGTCTACAGTAAAAAACAGTAGTGACAATACTCTTTAAATTACTGACTGATGATTAGCTTTACCCAGCAAGAAAAACTCCGTATTATCTTGATATATCCCATGTACACACAGCACCAGCTTAAAGAGGACTATCGAACACCAGCAGCATGGTGTTGCTCTCCCTGAAAGTTCAAGTTCATTTCTTATCACTTCCCATGTCAAGAATGAAATCAGAACAGTGATAAACACTAACAGGGAATTCAGTAAAACACATTGGCAAAATGTGCAAGGTCTACTGTGCTCTCAGGAACCTACCCACGCGGCAGCAGGTCCTGCCTCTGAGAGGGTTAGCACACAGGAGTGGGAGGCCAAAGGCGGGACTCAGCCCCATCGGCACGGCCACACTCCGTGTCTCTATCACTAAGCAGCTGCCACACACACCGCTGCAGAGTACAGAGGTCTGATTGTGACTGCGACCAGGGACTTCACCCCCGGCCTCCACTCCACTGAGTGGTAGCGTCACACACGGAAACAGGCACATGTGCCTGTACCAGTTTGCTTCTTACTAGCATGCCCTTCTTAGGCTTTTAGAGGGAGAATGGCATACTATAAAGATTCAGACTGCTGCAGTTTAAAATTACAGATCAAAGTGACTCCCTAAAGAAAACCAGTTTCTTCATAAATGAAAGAGGATATAAAAAGCTGGAATGATGGGTAATTCAAATACAAAACTCAAGTACCAAAAAACACCCTACTGTTTTTTTGCAAACTACACAGGTTCATCAGCTGACGCTACCATACAACTGCTCCATATATAATTACACCACTAAAGCGTAAAGCACTATCAATACTAAAGTCTTCAGTTAGCAAACTGAGGTTCTATGTCCTGACAACTGCATTAAACTGCAGCGCTGAGGCGGGGCTGAGAAGCCCCTTCACTAAGCGTGGCTTCCTTGTTCCTGCTCTCGCATTCCACAATTGTTAAAAGAAGGGATCTGGTCTGCAAACGACTGCGTCATCCACTGCCCATTCGGAATGTCCCCAGGAGCCGACTCTCTGCTCAGGTCTGCACTGTTGGCTGCTGGGAAGGGAAAAAAAAATCTAGTTCATTGTCAAGTTCCAATGAATCTGATTAGATTTTAAAAGTATACTGAGTTTCTACTAAATTTTCAGATCTAGGACTGATAAATCATAATTTGTTACTCAAGATGGGAAATGAAAGCTTAGAAGCCATGACTTAAGAAAATGATCTCTGAAAACCTTTAGACAATTATATTTTTATATTAGTACTCTTACACCTTCAACAACTACTCTCTATTTCTATTGCATTCCCATCACCACCCCCAACCCTCTGAAGGAAGCAGTCTGAGGGAAGCATACTTAGCCCATCTGAAGAAAAGCTGCAAGGCTCACTAGGACATGGGTTTTCACCATAAGCACCGCCATATGCTGCTTCGTAGCCTGGATCATACTTTTCTTCCTTAACAGCCATCTTCTTTGCATCCTCTGTGGAGACAGTAAAAGATGACCGAAACTGATGTGTAAATGTTTCCTATGTAAATACCGCTGAGTCATATAATCTGCTATAGTTTTTAAAGATTTGTTGTTTTTATTTATGTGGGTGTGAGGTTACATGAATTCATATGCATGCAGGGGCCCAAGGAGGCAGAGGGAATGGATCCCCTGAACTGGAATTACAGGTGGCTATGAACTCCTGAAGTGGGTTCTGGGAACCAGACCCCAGTCTTCTGCAAGAGCAACAAGTGCTCCCACCCACTGAGCCATCTCTCCAGCCCCATCTGCTATCGTTCTTAAACTTCTCTGTAACATATACATTAGCTTTGAAAACTGGAAAAAGCCATCAAACTCAACTTTAGGCAGAGAGATGCTCCTTAGACCCAAAATAAGGGGAAACCACAGTACAAGGAGATGGTACACTAGAATCCATTACCAGGGCATCTTGCTACACCACCATTTTCTTTCCTCCTGCTCTAAGTCTGCTACCTCCTGTCCTGTACACACAGGAAATCAGTAAGGGAGGGGAATGCTAACAAACCTTGGGCGAGCTGCAGGTCAAATGTGTACTGCACCTCCTGAACATCCGTGTTGCGTTCAATGCCTTTCAGCTGATCTCTTAAGTCCTTCAGCTTAATGTAGTAATGAACTTTGTCCTGGGCTCGAGGAAACTGAGCACATCTGGCACTGGAAGACGGCATGACGTAGCAGAGCTGTGAGCAACAAGGTTCAGAGACTTGAACATTTGACTGAATTGACTCATGCTGTGGTTAGAAAAACTTATCTTTACTTGGCGTAATAAGATATATATAAATAAAATCAACGAAAGAAGTTTCATTTAAGATCAAAGCCAATAAATTAAAATATGGCTCCTTCAACTGTTTCTCTATCAATCAAATCTTTTCTTTTTATAGCAAATATATTTCACAATTTAAAAGGAACAAACTATATTTAAGACAGGACTAATGATGAGGCTTTTCCTCCCAGTTCTCTATTTCGCTGTTCTCTTTGCTGGGGCATCACTCATGGGTAGCTGAGGCGTCCGTGGACAGTCAAAGGCACCCAGGTGCATCACTGCCCCACATCTTTTCACTAACCATACAAAGCACCACGTGTTCCCCATCCTCGGCCCCTGCTCCTGTCACTCAGCGGTGTTATCTCTGAGGTGTTCTTAGCATATAGCAAGGCAAAAAAGCCTTAAACAGAGTTTTGTGGGCCTTTTACAACTTATTAGAGCCAACCGAAGAATTTAGGTTGCTTTGAATTCTTTTATCATCAAGTATAATAAAAAGCCTTGTACATCCTTATTTTGGAAATGTTCCTAGAAATTAGATAAATTACCAAAAGTAGATGACTAAAGGCAAAGACACCTGCATTTATCATTTTGGCTGGTAACAAACTGTCCTTCAAAGAGCAGACTTTATTTTTTGTTTTCTCTATACACAGCTGAGGCATGATAATTTTTAATTATTCTGCTTTGAGGCTTCCTCATCATATATTATTTTGCTCTGATTATAGCATGTTTAAATACTCCTGATTGATACAGATGTGTACGTATGTTAGCATGGTTTATAACAGCACATTTTCAAGGTATTAAATTAAAATGACCCAGAGTAGACTGGCTGGGGCTGATGGCACACAGGTTTAATCCTAGCACTCAGGAGGCAGAGTCAGGTGCAACTCTGTAAGTCTGAGGGTAGCGGTCTACCTAGTGAGACAGCCCTCCCAGTCACCCACACAAATAAAGGAAAACAGAAAGGAGCAGGCAAACTGTTTTCACTTCAAGCTAGTCACTAGCACCATCAACAGCTTCCTGGGTCCTGGTAACGGACACACGGTAGAAGATGAACGCGGTGCCGCCCAGAGAACTGCCCCACGTACAGCGTTACTTCTCGGCTGTATGTGACCCAGATTTAGACTCATCTGTGAAGGAACTTCAACCCAAGAATTACCAAGATCACACTAGCCTGTGGCCTTGTCTGTGAGGCACTTTCTTTTTTTCCTTTTTTAAAAAAATTATCTTTTGGAGGGCTGGGGGCATGTGGTATGTGTGCAAGAGAGAGTTGGAGGACAGAATCCTCTCTGGGGATTGAACTCGAGTTGTCAGGCTTGGCAGAAAATGTCTTAACCACTGAGTCATCCTGCCAGTCCCATGAAGCATTTCCTTAACTGCTAGCTAGTATGGGAGGCCCAGCCCACTGTGAGTAATGTCATTCTTAGTCAGATGAACCAAGGGTTTTTCGTTGTTGTTGTTTTGTTTTATAAAATTTATTTTTATGTGCACTGGTGTTTTGCCAGCATGAACATCTGTGTGAGAGTACCAGAAACCCTGGACCTGGAGTGACAGACAGTTGTGAGCTGCCATGCGAGTGCTGGGCATTGAACCCAGGTCCTCTGGAAGAATAACCAGTGCTCTTAACCACTGAGACACCTCTCCAGGCGCAGAGCCTGGGTTTTATATGAAAGCTGAGCAAGCAGTGTTCTTCTATCATCTCTGCTCCAATTTCTGCTTTCAAGTTCCTGTTCTTGCTTCCCTTGATGATGGAAAGCATCCACAGAATCTGCCTTGCACGGGAGAAACCCTAGGTTCAACCTGAATACCCAGCCCCCGCCACACACTGAATAACAGAAGAAAGCTGCAAGTGAGAAACTAGGTTCAACCCCAATACCTACCCCTGTGACACATGAGGTTGAACACAGACATATGTTCAAGCAAAACACCCATACATATAAAAATAAATAAACGGATGGATGGATGAATAGATAAAATGTTAGAGAGAGAGAGAGAGAGAGAGAGAGAAAGAGAGAGAGAGAGAGAGAAAACTGCTAGGAATTTACATGCCTGTAAATTCCAGTATTCAGGGAGGCAGGGCAAGAGAATTTCTCTGAGTTTGGAGCCAGCTTTGTTTACAAAGCAAGTCAAGGACAGCCAAGGCTACACAGAGAAACCCTGCCTTGAAAAACCAAGAGAGAGAGAGAGAGAAGCCAAACACAGAGCTATCTCATGCTGCCTTTGATTATGTGACAGAACCAAACAAAAGATTGGCTGATATCTATCTAGCATGTATGGCTCTAAATTTAAGCTGGGGTTAAATATACAAATGAAGTAGTTAATTTTACCAATGAGCTCTGTGTTTATATGCACGTCTGAATTTGTAAATAATTACCACTGATGATATTCTGAACGTGGTGTGTGCCACCGACATTTAGCTGACAAATACTTTTTAAATACACTACCTGCATCTGAAAGGGTAAGCTGGTAATTATTTAGTAAAAAAAGTGGCTTTTCTCATGGCAAAAACGACAATGTCTGGGACAAATGGAAAGGACAACTGACTGGAAGCCCCTGTGGAGCTGGCTTACAGGTGCATTCAGGCGACTTACAGTGTCTGTGTCTGGGATCTTATGGGGTTGAAGCCCAAATTCCAAGTTTTTAACTTTTACTCCAAAAACTTCTTTACTGAAAATTTCATAAATACCTAAAATAAAACACAAACATATTTAACACTGCCCTTTCCATTAGCATGAAGAAACATAAGAATGTGAAAGTCAATCTTACATTTTCCATTAAACACCGCTATTCGTGGTTGATATTTCTGCAGTTTCTGCACTAGGATCCGCCCTCCTTCCCGAAATTCTTTACTAGAATTGAATTAAGAAGCAGTGAGGAATACCGACACAGCAGTGCTTGCAACGTCACATCACACACATGTTTTTGGATCTTGGTTTGGACTGAATCAATACAATGCTCCTAAATAACAGGAGTAGCCTGCACCAATGTAAGACTCATGTTCTATAGCTACCTAGACAGATCCTTGCTGCCTGGCGTTGTCCTTTCCACCATGTTGGTGAACCCGATGCCATACTTCCCGGGTAGAGTGTGGTCATCCATGTGATTCAGCTGAACCTCACTCAGCCCTGACATGAACAGGCACTTCCCTGTGGAGAGAGGACCCTGTCACTTCCACAGAACATGGGAAGCTTTTACCAAAGAACCGATGGAACGGTCCACATCCTATTCTTAAAAGTGAAGGGAAATAAAGGACTTAAAATTTATCAAAGTTAGTAACCTAGGTCAAATACCGTATCGAACAACGACAGCAGATTGTACCATGCTAATTTTTCTGATTTTAGTAATTAAAAATTTCCTACAAGAAACCATTATCTTCCTTGAACACACAGCTTCAAACTGTGTTCTTCCCCCAAAATTGGAAGGTCACCATCTGCCCTAGACTACCCCACAGACTAAACTCAGACATTTTGAGGGTGGAGGAAAGTAAGACACACTTTCTCAGAATGTTAAAGTAGTAATGGGGACGATACGGAGCTAGTTCTGAAGGCACAGTATTACTTAGCCGAAACATCTGGAACACCTTACCCTCAGATAAGCAGCGAGCTCTGCTCTGGTCGGCAGTGGCACAGGATCTGTACCAACCTGAATGTACAGAGCACACAGTGGTGGTACCTGTTTTAAAGCTCACTAGTAAAGAATGAGCCTTCACTGCTATTTTCTTCCATAGAAACTGTCTTTAGAGAATGTCTCAGATCCAAGCATTTTACATAAAACTGATAACCAACAATCAGTAAATTTCTTTTAAGAGACTCTTAATTTTATGTACATGGGTGTGTCTTAGGGTTTCAACTGCTTTGATAAAGACTATGACCAAATGCAATTTGGAGAAGGATGCATTTATTTCAACTTACATCTCTCAGGTCCCACTCCATCACTGAGAGAAGTCAAGGCTGGAACCCGGAGGCAGGAAGCGATGCGGAGGCCATGAAGGACGCTCCTTACTGGCTTGCTCAGCCTGCTTTCTACACTCAGGGCCACCTGCCCAGGGAGGGGATCCCCCACGATGAGCTGGCCCTTCCTCTAGCGATCATTAATTAAAAATGGCCACAGCCAATCTGGTGGTGCTATTTTCTCAGGTGAGGTTTCCTCTTTCCAAATTACTCTGAGCTTGTGTCACACTGACAAAAAATAAAATATAATAAAATAAATAAAATAAAATCAACCAGAAAAGGGTGTTTTGCCCAGAATGTTGTGTACCATGTGTGCAGTTGGTGCCAAAAGAGGGTATCAGGCCCTCTAGAACTGTAGCTACAGAGAGTTGTGAGGCACCACATGGGTGCTGGGACTCAACCTGGGACCTCTGGAAGAGCAGCCGATGCTCTGAACCTCTGAGCCATCTCTCCAGCTCTATAATCAATACTTTTTCTCTCCCCAAGAAAATAACACTGGCAAAAATCTGGGAGCACCAATACTTTTGTCCACACTGACACAGCCAACTACTACTGTTACCCTATCCTTGGAACACACACACACAAATCAAGGCCGGGTGGTAGTATACCCGTTAATCCCAGCATTTGGGAGGCGAAGGCAGGCAGACAGTCAGGTATCTGGGAGCTCAAGCCTGACTGGTCTCCATAGGAACTCCTTAAGAGAGAGACTGTCTCAAAACATCAAAAGATAGTAACAATACTAAATGAGATAAAATCCGGAAAACGTTCGAGCAAGGAGAGAGGCGGGAGGTCAGCACAGCTGTAGAGCATATACTCAGCATGCTCCGAGTCCTGGGTTGACCCTCAGAAAGTACTTTTTGATGCCCTTCTACTCCCCATCAACATGGAAGTGTGGGCACTAACACACCATTTCAGACCCTTGATCGTCACGTATACACTCAGAGAGCACTGTAGCTTATTCTACCATTCTTAGAACTATAAAATCAGCCCATTAATCTTACTGATAGAAATGTCGCTTTGAAAAGTAACTTTTAAGAAGTAGACACTTACAGAAATGGTTTCCAGGCCCAGGGTAATGATGCCCTTTGTAAGCAGCCATTAATCCTGGGTTAATGCCAATCTAGGATACAAAAGAGTTAAACACTTTTATCTTTAAAAACTGAGGCAAATATCCCACTTGTTTCATATGCAAAGTCCAGATAAAAGGCAGGCTGTTCTGTTACTGCCACACCCTGACATTAAGTAGCATACTAAATTATTGTTTTCCAAAATTAAATGAAACAGCCAGGTGGTATTGACACGTGCTCTTGATCCCATTGCTTGGGAGGGAGAGGTAGGTGAATCTCTGAGTTGTGAGTTTGAAGCCAGCCTGGTGTACGGACTGAGTTCTAGGAGATACAGGGCTGAACAGTGGAACTCTGTCTTGAACAACCACCATGAGAGAAAGAGAGGAAAAGCTAGACCATTTGATAAGAAAAACAATCAGGGAAGGAAGGACCAAAGGTGACAGGTGGTGCACAAAAACGGTGCATCTTACATATGTATGAAACACAGTGAAGCGGGTGTTTTGTACAGTTATTACATACTAATAAATAAAACAAAAAGAAGAGCCTTAAGCCTTGGGGCTTTCCTGCAGGAGTGGCAGATAAAACAGAACTGCTGCTGCACAGAGACCCCTTTCAACAATTTGCTGTTAAAAAAAAAAAAAAAAAGCTAGACTGAACGCCTGTGATCCCAACACAGTAGGAGGCAGAGGCAGGTGGATCTCTGTGAGTTCAAGGCCAGCCTGGTCTACAAGGTGCGTCCAGGACAGCAGCCAAGGCTACACAGAGAAACCCTATCTCAAGAAACCTAAAAAAAAAAAAAGTTTGACCCCAACTGGGGCAGCCTTCAGTCAGGAAAGAGATAGTTCTTAGGGTGGCCAAACTGAGCCATGTTCTGTCAGCCTCCCAAAAAGTGATGTCTTCCACAGAGCCCCTACACAGCTGTCTACTGAAGTTCATGATGGTCACTCTCGTATTTGTTACAGTTGTAGACATAAGCTCAAACTTAGTACTGTCAGGCTGGATGTGGTGGCACAGGCTTGTAACAGAGGCAGAGGCACCTAGGACTGCTGCCAGTTTGAGGCCAGCCAGAGCCACAGAGTGGGCAGATCTCAAAATAGCAAAAAACAGAACCACTGCAGTACTATCACATCCTGAGAACTACAACCCAGCACACAGCCCAAGTAGTTCACACGGGTTATTTCATTCAAGTGCAGTATCACAGATTTCATCAAGGAAACACTTTAAAGATAGACGAAAGCTTGCCTAAGGCCTTCCCTTTATGGAAGCCCCAATCTCAGCTCACCCTCTTACTCACTCCCATGTTAACACAACCTCATGAAGGTTTCACTACTCACCCCTAGAAGGTTCTTAGAAACCTTTTTCCAGAAGAATGCTACTTGTAAGGACCATTGTTAAGTACAGCTAATCCTCTAGTTATATTTACTGTCAAACAAGAACAGAAATTCTTACAATCACAATGTCCAGATTGAAGGTCAAAATATCAGGAAGGGTCTTGGTCAAAAGCTCAGCTTCAGAAACACCGTTGAAACGGTCTACTTTCCTTTTCACTTTAAACGTGTCTGTGATTTTTTCTTGCTTTTCTTTTGATTTTGTGGACTTGCCAGATTTTTTTGACTCAGAAGGTTTTTTGGGTTCCACTGGGTCCTTGGGTTCTGCTGCTCTGGTTTTCCTCTTCCTTCTTTTTGGAGCCTCTGAAACACAGTGATTCACAGAATGTGGCTACAGACTTTACCTTAGAGGCTGCAGGAGATCCCCAATAGTCACTCTGTGAACAACCAAGTTATATCCCGGTGTTTCTCAGCACTGGTCTCCTCTATACTGGTCCCTCTTCCTTTTTCCTCTCCATCTAGGCACATTTGATAGTCACACAGCACATTTTCTATGCACTCTCACTATCTAACTATCAGGGCTGGAGAGATGGCTCAGCCGGTCTTCTAGAAATCCTAACTTCAATTCCCAGCAATCACTCATAACATCTACAATGAGATCTGATGCTCTCTTCTGGCTTGAAGTATACATGCAGAAAGAGCACTTGTATATGAGTAAAATAAATGAAGAAGGAGGAGAAGAAGAAGCTGGGCACGGTAGTGCATGCCTGCAATCCCAGCACTTAGGGAGGCAGAGCCAAGTGGAGCTCTGTGAGTTTGAGGCTAGACTGGTCTACAAAGAGAGTTCAAGACAGCAAGGCTACACAGAGAAACCCTGTCTCAAACAAGCAAGCAAGCAAACAAAAGCATTCTAACTATCAGTACATAAATAATCAAACAAATTTTTGGAGGTGGTACACATCTTTAATACCAGCATTCAACGAGGCAAAGGCAGACAAAGAATTTCTGAATTCAAGGCCAGCCTGGTCTGTAGAGCGATACCCTGTCCTCAAAGGGAGAGGTTTTAACTTATTTCCCACAGGTAGACGGCCATAGGTGGCTCCTGGCTTGTTCTGGAAGTCATGAGGCATATAGACTGCTCCACACACATTTAATGTGAGCTACAGATGCTGAAGACAAGCAATCAAGGCTGGCAGCACCATTCAAAGGTAAGAAAAGAGATGTGTTCTTAGGCTCTCTGCATAACTGACAGTGAGGCTGAACGATGTGTGTTGAGGCTTGCTCTCTCCACTACAGAGTGGATATCATCATCCATCAATTCTACCCAATAAATGTCAGTCCTGGCAGTCAAGTGTCTCTTGACAATGCTAGTGTCTCCTGAGGTACAAAGCACAAAACAGACATAAAGTTATTGAACAGGAAACCCTGGGTCCCTCATCCTTAATTCTTTGAATACTTTCCTAGTTTCTCAGGCTTCTGCCCCATTCTACTATATATTTTCCCAACCAACCAACCAACCAACCAACCAACCCACCCACCCTGGAAGGCTGCTTCAGCTATTCCTTATCAGGACTCTACAGCCACAGACTAGCAGCTGGGGAGCCCTGGTACTCCATGAGGCAGCTTCTGCCATTAAGTCAGGTATGGGCCTGGAATTATAAACCAACTCTGGCCACATTCTTCATATAAATACTGCTGCTACCCCACCTCCACCACCGATCCGGCTTCTCTTTTAATTCTTTTTATCAGTGTGTGGCACTTCCTGCAACCAACTGCATGTCAGAAATCTAAGGATGCTTTTGATAATGCTTGAGCTTGTCCTGTGTTTGACGCTTAGTCCCATGGTAGCTTCATTAGGAGACATGGATCCATTACAAGGTGGGGATGAGTAAGGGGTCCTTAGGTTAACTGGGGAAGTGCGCTTGCCAGGTACTATCAGCTCCCTGTCCCTGCAGCTTCCTGTGTAAAGACAGGATTCTTTCTCCCACATGAGCTTCTGCCACTGTGGTGCCATTTGCCATTAGGCCTTCCTCAGAGCTGAGCAAATGGTGATGCCATGCCCCTGAACCGTGCACAAAACCCCTTTCTCAAAGCTGGAGAGATGGCTCTGTGCTTAGGAGCACTAGCTGCTCTTACAGAGGATCTGCTTTGATTCCCAGCACCCACACAGCAGCTCACAAACAGCTGTAACCCCAGTTTCAAGGGATCCCACACCACATTTTGGCCTCCAAAACTATCAGGCATACAAGTGGTTCACAGACATGCTGGTAAAACACCCATATACATTAAACATTAAGAAAACAGACACATACACACACACACTTAAAAAAAAAAGTCCCTTGGCCTCAATATGTCATTATAATAATATAACTGACTATGACTGGCCTCACTATGTCATTATAATAATATACTATGACTGGTACTTTCAGGTTTCTCCTTCTCCCTCAGCATCTACATGAAATACCCAGGTAACTCTTTTTCCATGCTCTCCAATATTCTTCTTAGCCTCCCCACTTACATAAATGGCCTCTAAGCTACTGGTGCCTTCAAGCCAGTCTTGTCTTAATATACCCCTCCCCGACTGACTCTTAATGCCAATTAAGTCACTCCTTGGCTCGCATTCTCAACAGTGCTCTACTGCTTTGGAAACAGAATGTGCACACCTTAGGGGCAACACAAGCCTCCCTGCCTCATCTGCTTCCATTTCCACCACTTTCTTCGAGACTCCACCGTCCTCACTCAGGTTTTGGCTACCATGCCTCAACTCTGTCCCTCAGCTGGCACCTTCCATCCTCTGCTGTTCACGGGATGTCTACAATGGCTCTTAGAACTCTTATGTTACTGTTCCGCTGCCTCTGACCAAGCTAAATGCCAACCCAGGTCACCCATCAGAGCCTCTCTGCAGCACTTGGTGTGCTGATATGTAACTGTGCAATGTGTAACATGTATGCAAATATGTTATCAGTGTGTTCACTAATTGCTTAGCTAGAGGCAGAGGCATTCAAGGATGGACCCATGTAGGAACTACCTGGTGCAGGTTCCTGGGCAGGAGCTTCTGCTGGCATCTGCTCTTCGGTCGTGATGGCCATGTTCGGAGCTTCCGCCATCATTTGTTGATATGGAAATGAATAAAAAGCTTGAACTTGCTCCAGAGAATAGCTGAAAGAACAATCAGATAGAAGTCATGTTGCCAATAAAAATTACCCAAGTGTGAGTTTAAATCATCAGTTGTACAAAGAATCTCAGACTCCAAATATTTCAGTCTGATTGCAGTTACTCTTCAGACATTAGGAGAGAGGAAGGCTGAGTCTGCCCTGCGCCTGTACATACATTCCTAGCCTTTACCAAGCACTCATGAGACAGCATGTTAGCTCATATTGTTTGGTGGCCACGTGTGCCACCAACACAGCCTGCAGGGCTGTCGAGCTGCCTGTGCTTTCTCTGCAATGAGACACCACACTCCTTCTTGGCACAAAAATTTCCCTAACAGCCTAACTTGGGTTTTCTCTTGGTTTCTTTGTGGGCTTTCTTTAACTTTTCTGCCTGGGATTACAGGCATGTGCCACCAGGTGTTTTTAATGTGTCCATTAGAGTTTGTTGTTGTTGTTGCTAGTTCTTTGTTTTGGTTGCTGCTCACCACTTTGTGGACAGTAGAAAAAGACTTGTAACTATCTCTGAACTCTCTTGTAAGCATGACTTCAATACCATTAAAAGCATGCAGGCCTTGCTGCACCAGAAGATGGGCACCTGTAATTCCAGCTACAGAGAGACCTTGACTCGTAAGACAGAAAGCAGAACCAACCAAAACCCACTCCAAACCCTAGGCCACAATGGAAGAATTTCCAAACGCCTTTCTACAGTGACCCAGAAACAACGTCTCAAGCTGCTGCTGTCAGCGGAAAGCAAGGGACACTGATGCAGTCTGCTATAGCAGTATCCCAAGGCAGCATCGTATGATGGCACTAAAGGCAGCATGCACTCAGAAATCAAATGAGAAGAAATGTATTATTCGAAAAGTCATGCTCCCCTTTCTCAGTGTTTTGTGGGCAAAGACAATGACCTCAGGAAGCCAGAGATCATGGCCAGAGATGATGCAGTGGTCCAGAGCACCCCTGCTCTCAGAGGACCAGGTTCAATTCCCACGACCCACATCAGGAAGCTTTCAATCTCCTGCAACTTCAGTGCCAGGGGACTGGAGCCCTCTTCTGGACTCTGTGGCACTTGCACATGAAAGGGGCATGCATTCTCATACACACACAAACACAATAAAAAGGCAAAGGTCAATGTGCGAATTCTATAATAAGATTTATGTCAGTAAAATGGCCCACTTAAAAGGTGAAAATAAACTGCCGGGTGGTGGCTTACATCTTCAATCCCAGCAGTGGGGAGGCAGAGGCTGGTGGAGCTCTGGACTCAAGGCCAGCCTGGTCTACAGAGTGAGTTCCAGGATGGCCAGGGCTACGCAGAAAAACCCTGTTTTGAGAAAACAAGAAACAATACACAAACAAAAATTACCAAACCAAACCAAACCAAACAACCCAACTTCCTAGATAAACTTGAATGGCACATAACAGATTTTCCCACAATACCTTGCCGTGTGACCTCTGCTCCCTTAGACTTGTGTTCATTGCTCTGGAAGAATGCCTTCCCCTGGCCTAGCCATTCACAAACACTATGCTAAGAGCCTTGCTTGCCTTGACCTTTCTGCTCTTGAGCACATCTGCTGAATGAGGAGAGACAGTCCTCATCACTGCTTCTCTGTCCTGCCCTCAATCCAGAGCTATCTGAACAGCTTCTGAGAAGCTCTGAAACTGGTTCCTGAGCAGTACTACCTGGAGTCCCCTGGTTCTGTTGAGTCTCAAAATCAACTTTAATTCCTCAGCACAGGTCACACAGGGCAATAGACAGCCTATGAGAGGCCAGCTTAGAGCCCTACAAGCTGAAAGGTAACTGCGGTCTAAAACCAGCGGACTTCTGGACTTCGGCTTCAAGGATCAGGCCCCAGCGAGGAAGAACATATTAACTCTCTCTTCAAGGTGTTATTTCTTTAAAACAAGCAACAACAAAAATCCCCAAGCCCAGCAATTATAAAGGTGAATTTCATTTCTGCATACATGTGCAACACATGCATGTGTGCACGTGGAGGGCAGACAGGGTCAGGTCATAAACATCTGCACCTGGACTCAGGGACACTTGTGAGCCTCCATGTGCTGCCGGGAATCAAACCCAGGCCCTCGGCAAGGTCCTCTTAACTGGTAAGCTGTTCTCCACCCCCAAGCTTTTATTTCCTTAAATACTCTGTTCTCAAATTACATAATGGCTCAATAAACTACTGTACAGCAGCATGGGAAAATACTAGGCAGCTACCGGAAATTAATTGGTATTTCGAAAAATACAGAAAAAAAAATAAATATTTAAAATATTTTTGCATGGGTTTTTATTGTTGAGACAAGGTCTTGTATAGTCCAAGCTGGCCTCAACTCTACATAGTTCAAGCTGAACATGAACTCCTGCTCCTTCTCCCTCTACTTCCCAGATGCTGGAATCACAAGTATGTATGATCATGATCATGTAGCTTCCTAACACCCTACAGGGCGGTGGGATAGAACATTCTTTATGTGGGTACATGTGGAGGGCAGGTCAGGTATCTCCCCTGATGGCTCTCTACCTCAGTTTTTGAGATAGGCTCTCCCACTGATCCTGAAGCTGTAAGACTGGCTAGACTTAAGGACCAGCAAGCTAGGAAGACAGGCACATGCCCACACAGCCAGATCTCCAAATAGGTACTGCAGCAAGCACTTCACCAAGTGAGCCTTCTTCCCAGTCCATGACATTTTTTTCTACTTGGCAGAAGAAAGCAAGACATGTCCACAGACACTTGCATGAATTTGAATGCTGGAAAACCAGAGTTCTGAACAATCTAATTTTCTAATTATTGAATAGTAGTTAAATCTGCAAGTGACACAATTTGCCTCAAGTTGGTTTTATTTTTATTTTTTTACTTTCAAAACATCCATGTATACCAATGCTTGTCTGCATGAGTTCATGTGCATGCCATGCATGTAGTGCCTGTGGAGGCCAGAAAAGGGAGTCAGTGCCCCATAACTGATGCTACAGGCAGTTGTGAGCCACCAAGTCTATGATGGGAAATTCATGTCCTAGGCAAGAGCAGCAAGTGGTCTTAACTGCTGAACCATCTTTCTAGCCCCTGCTCAAAACATTAAAAAAAATATATGCTACATGTACATGCTAGCTCCTGTGATAGAATTCTATAAAGTTAAATAAATAAATAAAATAAATAAAAGAATTCTGCAGTGTTTCTGAATGACAACTCTCCAGGAAAGGGGCAGCATTAGGGAAACTGAGTCCTCACCCCTATTTCCAGCTTCCCCTCCCTCACTATAATGAAGAATTAGATTTAGCAGCCTTTACATTAAGTAGCACTAAGTCTGTTGAGATCTGAACAGACCCCACATTCATTCAACACTTTAACACTTTAACAAAAGCAACTTAATGGAAGAGCTTCTTCCTGTGCCCAGTTCAGAATACAGTCCAGCGTGCTGGGGATGTGGGCAGCGAGAGCCATTGGTCCACAGTGCTGACCAGGGCTGGGAATCCAGTGATAGCAGCTTCTTTCTCCCCACCACCCCCTTTCCCCAGTCTGGGATCCAGCTCAGAAAAGCATAAACAGGAAAAATGAAAGGACACAGGAAGGGGCAGTCTTTTATTCTAGAGTCTGGCTCAGAGTCAGAAATGTTAGCACAAGTGACTATAGAGATTGCCTATCTTTCTGAAAACACACAAGTAAGGATGTTAAAAACTACAAACTATAAGATCAAAGAGTGTTTGTAGCTGAAGTTTAACTGTATTAATGTACTCCTCTCACATCGCTAAATCCAAGTCACCTGAATCATTATGACTTTACTCACAAGGGAAATTCTCTAAGGAAAACAATAAACTGGTGCTGTGGCTTGAATAATGGCCCTCATAGGCTCATCTATTTGCATGATCAGTTCCTACTTGATGAACTGTTCGGGAAGGATTAGGAGGGGGCCTTGTGTCACTGGGGATGGGCTCTGAGGTTTCAAAAGCCCACACCAGGCCCACTGTGTCCATTCGGTCTGTGTCTCCCACCCTCTTTCCGGCTGCTGTCTTCAGATCAGGATGTAAAGCAAGCACCTGCTGTTCCAGTGCCACTCCTGTCTGCTCCCCGCCATGATCATGGACTGACCCTCTGAAACTGTAAGCAAGCCCCCAAGGAGATCAGGAGAAAGACAGAATGTTATACATAGCCACTGAAGACAGCTGTGGACTTTCCTCTTGAGAAGCTGTACCCATGTCTTAGCTATGTACTACCCTTTTAAACTAAGCCTGCCATTCCCCAACCTCCACTGCCTATGCTTGGTTCAGCAGGCAGAGGCGTTTGCCACCAAGCCTGACGACCTGAATCTGATATCTGAAACCCACAGGTGGAAGAAGAAAATCCTGGCAAATTGTCCTCTGACCTCTGTACTTGAGCTGTGGCACATGGGCTTCTCCACACACACACATTCATGAGTGTGAGCACACACACACACAGAGTCAAATGCTGACAGTAAAACAATAAATAAGCACTCATGCTTATCCCTCACCACCACCCAGGAAGCTTTCTAACTTTGCTTTGCTCTGACTCATCCTGACTTTCTTCAGTGCAGTGCAGTCGACAACCAGCCTCATGGAGCAGATGTCCGCAAGGGGGAAAGTCACCAGGCCACTGACTCCTTACAGTCTCGCCCCATCCAAGGCAGGTCCCGGTTGAACCTCTCTGGAAAGACCCTAAGGACAGAGCTGGAGGTGTGTCTTCTGGGTGATGCCAAGCTGACAGCGGTGAACTATTTTGTGTGAGCTTACACAGCTGGACGAAAGCATCCCCTTCTCTTTCCTTCCCTTATCTCTTGGTTTCACCTGCCCCACACTGCCTCTTTCTCTGTCATGCTGCTGATTTCCTCTCTCCTTCTCTCCTCCCTCCTCGCGATCTCCTGTTCTCAGGACTGGTTCCTACAGCTGTCTGTGTCTCAGCACACACACAGCTGACTGAGAGGTCTATGGAGGCCAGCACACTGTACACCTGTAATCCCAGCACGGTGCAGAGGCAGGGGGATGAATATGGATTGAGGCTTTGCTTAAGGCTACACAGCAAGACTGTCTCAAAGATTAAAAAAGAAAAAAGTCTAGTTAATAAATTCAGATCTGCTGTTGTAAATCTATAAGGTTTTCTCTACAAACACTGAGAAACGTTTTTTCAGTCATTTTATCTAAAGGGTAAAATGACTATCTAAAGGGTCTAGGGTGCCATTTTCCAAATACCCTTAGTCACCTCACTTGAACAAGTATGTATCACACTGAATACCCACAAAACAATGACCAGTGCTAAATGAAATGAACACCCAGCTCCAGGGAGCTCATGTGGACCGGGAGGCATGCCACACAGTCTGCTGCTGACAGTGCTACACAGAGAATGGATACTTACTGTGCATTAGCTACTACAGGCAGGAAGCACAAAGACTTTAAGACTAATCAGAATGTTCAGTTCAAACCAGGCCATGAAGGAAAGGCCCATAAGCCCAGTCATTTGGAGGCTGAAGCAGAAGGCTCAAAAATTCAAGGTCCATCTGTGCTGCAAAGTGAACCCATGGTTAGCCCAGGCTAACCAGCAAGACCTTTTAATAAAAAGTAGGAAGATGGCTAGGGCATAACTCAGGGTATGGTGCTTGACTAGCCTACTGGAGGCCCTGGGCTCAGTCCCAACCCCACCTTCCCAAGTAATAACCCCAATTCATTTTAACCCCAGTGGTATGACATCAAGGTCCTCCTCCCATACTATTTGGTCTTGGGTATTAGTGTGTGTGAGCAACCACACACACATGTACATGTACACAAAACAAATACTCCGGATATATCATCAGCATGAAACTAAGCAGTTACCTTCTTGCTTCTGGAAACAAACTATACCACCTACTGTATGAAAACTGCCCACAAGCCTTATTCTGTCTTGTTTTTTTTCTGCACTTCCATATAAGACTGTCCCTCTTTTTGTTAATGATTCACTAATCTATCCAATCAGCATTTATTTATGTAGACCCTGATTCAATCTATCAGTTCTACAAACCCCTGTGAAAGTTGGGCTGGGCCACTGGAACCGCAGAGTTGGTAAACTGTTGAACAGATTTAGAGATAGCCCTACCAGCCCTGGCAGTAGAGACCCCTCTGGGGTGCGCCCCTGAATCTTTCAGTGGTAAACCAGGCTCTCATTTTACTTCCGTGGACTGCCATCAGTCCCATGCCCACAATCTTCTCAAAGTCGACAGCACAGCTGTGGAATGGGGCGGCGGGCTGAAGACAGAGTATCTTGCCTGAGTTCAGTGTCCCACTGAGAGGCAGGCTGATTCTTCACCAGGCCTAATATGTGAATCAATATTCCGTTTACCTTCGAAGGCCCTGCCATCTCGTTTTTCTTATTTAGCTTTCTGTCTCCAAACCTATACTTTGGCAGGTGCCCTTGACATCCGCAGCTCCCCTAAGGGACAACTTTAAAGACCATCCTAGGGCCACCGAAAAGGTACGCCCTCTAGATTGCCTTCTTTCCACTACACGCACTCCACAGCAATAGCATCTACCCTGCGATCCCTAATAGACCTCCCGTGGGGGTGCGGAGGTAGCCGTCCCGAGTGCCTCAACAGGGCACCCGCTCCGTCTTTACAGTCGACGGCGACCGAAGATGAAGGACTGCGTGCGGAGGTGGCGGCCGCGGTCACTCCGCCTTTTGAAGCTCGCGGGTACCCGGGGCGGACGACCCGCGCCGGCTGGGGGAGGGGGTCCCCACGGCGCACGCGCAGGCCGGCCTTTGTGGTGGCCGCGGCCCCGGCCGACCCCAGCCGCGCGGCCCGCGTTACCTGCGCGCGCCCTCCGCATCCATGGCGGCGCCGCCGAGGGGGCCGCGACTGCTGCCGGGCCCACGGCGCCCGCTCTGCCGCTCGGCGCGAGGACTCACCACGCGATCGGGGCGGCCGGTGGACGGACGGCGCTGGCCTCGGCCCCTCCCACGCCGCTACATCACCGCGGCGGGCCGCGGCGCACTTCCGTCACCCTCCGAGGAGGCCCGCGGCCTCGCCGTCACGTGCCGGGCAGGGCCAATGGCGTCCCCTTTTCGGGGCGCCCCGGTCAGCGCTCAGCCTTTCGGGAAACTCGGAGGGTGCCGAGGAAGGAGCGTGTCCAGGTGTCGTCAGCTTTTGTGGGCCGAGTTTCCGGTGGCCTTTGGGGTGTGTAGGTGGGCCGTTATGCTTGCTGGCAAATTCGTGTCTTTTCACCCTAAATTTGCGAAGATTAAACCTGTTCCTGTCTTGGTCGGGCATGATGGTACGGTGGCGCACGCATTTAATCCCAGCCTCTGGAAGGCAGAGGCAGGCAAAACTAAGTTCGAGCCCTGCCAGGTTTATAGAGCGAGTTTCAGGACAGCTAAGACTACACAGAGAAAGCCTGTCTCGAAAAACAAAAACTGTGCCTTACCCAAAACAAGAAAACTGCCTTTATTGTCAATTCCCATGATGGGGAATAGGGCTGTTTGGAATTGGAAAACCTAAGAGTGGAGGCAAGTACCGTTTGGGCGTCAGAATACTAATCTGTAAAAGCCTCTCTGTAGACTACAAAGATTTACATAAACGGTTTCTGCTTTGGAGATGGACAAACACTAACCTTTGAAGTCTGTGCTGCTAGATGAGTCTCGGCTTCCCTCAGAGTCTTATACACTAATCCCCTTTCTACTTCTCTGCGGTTCTTTTGGTTTTTGAGACAATCTAACTGTGTGCCCTGATTGACTTAGAACTTTGCAGCTGTAGTTCAGGATCTGAGGCAGTCCTCCTGCTTTAGTCGCTTGAGTACTGACTGGGATTACAAGGCATGTGACACCACTCTTGGTTTTCGGTGGTTCTTGGAGTGGGGTTTTCTTTATTTACTTCTCAAGGGCTGTCACAAGTGTTTATAGCAGAGCCATTGCATCTGGCATGAATTCCGAAGTGATGGCACCTAGGCTTTGAAGTAGCTTTTTGTAAATAAATAATCAATGATTGTATCTGGGATTTTATGGAGTTGTTCTTTGAAGGGTTCTCGAGCCTTTGCTTAACTCAGTCCTGAAACATTCCTGGCAAACCAGGGCTTCTTGTACGTCTGAGAATCACTTAGGTAATCATTCCCTCAAGATACACCCTACATCAGGTAAGAGGTTTTGGTGTGCAGAAATTGATAAAGTGCCTTTTGGGGTAACCATAAAAAGTGCCTTAACCGGGTGTGGTAGTGCACGCCTGTATTCCCTGCACTCTTGGGGAGGCAGAGGCAGATCTCTGTGAGTTCGAGGCCAGCCTGCTCTATGAAGGACAGCCAAGGCTACACAGAAACACTATCTCAAAAAAACAAAAACAAAAAACCACTTCTAGGAAGCTGCTAGCCTTCAGACCTTGAGAAGCTAACCCTGCTGCTGCCAGAGAAGGCTTAAAGGAATTGAACTCAGGACCGTTGGAAAGACAGTGAGTGTTCTTAACCTCTGCGCCATCTCTCCAGCCCCAATCTAGACTATTTTAAAGGAAAGTACTCAGGCAGATGGAGAGATGGTTCAGCAGTTAAGAGCACTGGCTACTCTTCCAGCGGACCTGGCTTTGATTCTCATTGCCCACATAGTGGATCACAACTGTCTCTAATTCCACTTCCAGGGGAATATGACACCCCCCCCACACCCCATCTCACTTCCAGGGATACCAGTCACAAAAGTAGTTTACAGATAAACCTGAAGGCAAAACACACATATACATAAAGTAAAACGCACATAAAATAATAAAGTCTATACTTAGAAAAGAGAGGCCTTTGGGGCTGGAGAAATGGTTCAGCATTTAAGAGTGGCTAGGGCTCTTTCAGAGGACTAGAAGGAAGTTTGAAGCATTCAGGCAGCTCACAACCATCTCTAGCTCCAAACTTCTGGATCCTGTGGGCACTTGTACTCACACATCAACACATTCATGTAATTAAAAATATAAATTAAAAAATGTTTTTCAAAAAGGCTGGGCATGGTGGCATACACTTTTGATCCCAGTACTAGGAAGGCAAAAGCAGGTAGATCTCTGTGAGTCTGAGGCAGTCTGGTATAACAAATTCCTGGACAGCCAGGACTACAGAGAGACTGGTGTTTTGAATAGGTCTGGCCTCCATAGACTCATGTGTATGAATGCTTGGACCATAGGGAGTGGTACTATTAGGAAGTGTGACCTTGGAGAAAATGGTCACTGTGGGGTGGGCTTTGAGGTTGCCTAGGCTCAAGCTACACCCAGTGTGGCACACAGTCTTCTGCTCCCTGTGGATAAAGATGTAAAACTTTTGGCTCCTTCTCCAGCACCATGTCTGCCTGCATGCTGCCATGCTTCCCACCATGATAATAATGGACTAAACTTCTAAAACTATAAGCCAGCCCCAATGAAATATTTTCCTTTATAAGAGTTGTCATGGGGTTTGGAGAGATGGCTAAGAGGTTAAGAGCACTGGCTGTTCTTCCAAAGGTCCTGAGTTCAATTACCAGAAACCACTTGGTGGCTCACAACCATTTATAATGAGATCCGGTGCCCTCTTCTGACGTATAGGCATACATGCAGGCAGAATACTGTATAATAAATAATAATAAATAAATAATAAACAATAATAATTAGTAAATAATTAAAAAATAATAAATATATGATCATGGTGTCTCTTCACAGCAATAAAACCCAATCTAAGATTTTGTCTCAAAAATGGGTGGGGAGTTAATAAATTTGGACTTTATTTTAAATGTAATGTTTCTCTTTATACTACTAAGGAAAAGACAAATCATAGATTGGCAAGAGGTATTTGCAGTGCATCTGATAAAAGGCTTGTATCCCAAATAAAGAACATTCCAGACTTATTGCACCCATATGGAGGTTCACAGCCACCTGTAATTCTAGTTCCAGAGTTTTCAACACCATCTTCTGATCTCTGAATGCATGGGCATGCACAGAGTACACATGCATATATGCAAGCAAAACACTCATAAAATTAAATAAATCTTTTAAAATGGCAAATTTGAACAGATATTTGACCAAAGGAAGCATAAATGTGTGAAAGTCTATGATCCAGAGCAGGAGATGGTGGCATATGTTTGTAATACCAGAAGTTGAGAGGCTGAGGTCAGAGGATCACTGAAGGTTCAAGGCCAGTTTGAGCTATTATGATGCTATTTTGATTTGTGTTGTGTTTTTTTGGGTGTGCATGTACCCATATAGATCTCTGTAGAAGCCAGAGGCTTCTCAATTGTTCTACACCTTATTTTTATTTACATGCTGCCTTGGGGTTTCTGTTGCTTTGAAGAGACACTGTGACCACAGCAGCTCATAAGAAAACATTGAATTGGGGCTGGCTTACAGTTTCAGAGATTTAGTCCATTATCATGGCAAGAGGCATGGCAGCACTCAGGGAGATATATGCATGGTGCTGGAGAGTAGCTGAGAGTTCTACATCTGGACCAGCAGGCAGCAGGAAGACAGTGGGACACTGGGCCTGGCTTGGGCTTCTGAGACCTCAGAGAATACCCAGTGACACACTTCCTCCAACAAAGCCACACCTACTCCAGCAAGGCCACACCTATTAGTGCCACTCCCTGTGGGCCAAGCGTTCAAACACAAGAGTCTGTGGGGCCATTCCTATTCAAAGCACCACACTTACTTTACGTATTTGTTTCTGAGACAGGAACCTAGAGGTCACCAATTAGGGTAAGCTGTGGTCCCATCTCTAGTGATGCAGGGACAAGCAGATCTCTTGGGTTCACTATCTAGCTAGTCTATTCTACTTTGAGAGCTCCAGGTCAGTGAGAGACCCAGTCTGGAGGAAAAATGAAGTTAAAAAAGGCGTGCATGTGTGTGTGTGTAAAAAAAGGCATGTTTGTATGTGTTAGTGTGTATGTATGTATGAAAACAATTTACAGAGCTGGCTCTCTGCTTCCATCACGTAGGGCTGGGGGAGCAAAACTGGGGCATCAGATTTATTTAGGGCCCAGAGTTGTAAAAAACGTGATCATGATTCATGTTACACAATGCTACCTTAATGCTTCAGAGTTCTTGCAGTTTTCAAGCAAAAACTAATCCACAATCGAAGCATGATCTTTATAAACACTCATGGATTAAGTAAGATAGATTGAAGATCTCTTTACCAGTAAAAGAAGAGACCCAAAAGCAGCATGCCTGGCTGTGGCTCTGTGTAAAGTTTCAAAGAACCTCAAAACCCGGAGAATAAAATTTTGAGCCTTTCTCTCTCTTTCTCCCCTCCCCCCAGCAGAGGTTCTTATCTTTCCTAACGCTGCAGCTTGTTAATACCGTTCCTCAGGTTGTGATCCCGACCATAAAATTTTCGTTACTACATAACTGTAATTTTGCTGTTATGACTCGTAAGGTAAATATCTGATATACAGTATATCTGACATACGACCCCTGTAAAAGGATGAGTGGAGCCTTTCCAAAAAGGTTAAGAATCGGTGCTCTAGAGCGTGACTTCCTTTAGGAGCACACAAGCGCTCTGCAGCAAAACTCTGCCTCTTCCTAAACTACGGGGCCACAGGCCTTCCCTTTATGCAAAAGAACTAATAAATGCCGCAAACACCACAGTGACCAGGTAAGTCAAAGGACGACAAGACTGGGACAGTGACGAGGAGGAGCTAGGATCCCAGGTTGGCTAAGGTGTGGAAACGGTCAAACAAAACAAAAATGGAAAAGAGAGAAAGACAGAAACCCAGTCTCCCGCTTCCGCCAGAAACACACGAAAGCGCCTGCGCGCGCGATGCCCTCGCTTTTCGCTCCGTCGCGGCGTCGGACCCTGCACTTTGGTTCCTGCCCGCTGACGGTCGGCTCCGGCCCTTGGGGAAACCTCTGACCCGTCGCGCTGCTCGTGTGCACTCCGCGGTACAGTCTCCCTCGCGCGTGGGTGGGGTCAGGAGCGAAGGGCTCTAGCTTCTCCCTGAGAGGCTGAGGAACCACCGGGCCCACCTTCCACCTGCTCCGCGGGCGCTGGCCTCACCTAGCGGGGTCACCCCGGAGGAAGTTGCACGCGCGCCAGAGGGCTGCGTAGCGACTCCGCCTCCTTTAAGCAGTCCTTGAAGGTGCTTTAGGCACCGCTTTTTAAGAGTGCCTCAGCCGTCAGGCGTCCTCAAGGCCACCCACCCTCCTAACGCTGTGCCCTTTCTGTCCCTGCCAGCTCTCCAACATGCCCGGGGGCGTGTCCTGGTCCGCCTACCTGAAAATGCTCTCCTCCAGCCTTCTGGCTATGTGCGCTGGGGCCCAGGTAGTGCACTGGTACTACCGGCCTGACCTGGTGAGTCCTGTGGGGCTTGTGCCCATCCTTCCCCTTACACTCCAGCATTCTGCCACTTCGCTCAGTCCCTCTTGACATTTAGATTGTTCGCAGTGTTCGGATAAACACTGTAGCGGCTCGCTGTTAAGAGTTAAGACTGTGTCTTTTTAATAGCTGCAATGAGGCAGTCTGGTCTACAGAGCGCGTGCTAGGACAGCCGGGGCTACACAGAGAAACCCAGTCTCGGGTGTGTGAAGTGTCAAGAAACTTAATGGAGATAGAAAGTGGCAAGAACTTTCCACAGAAATGCAGTTTTGTGTCTAGCTTCTGCAGGAATAGCTAACAGCTATTTACCAAGGTAATAATGCCTAGAATTTGATCCTATGAGGTTGATGTGATTCATCTCATTACTATTGAAGCTGTTCAAGGATTGTTACCAGTAGCTACCTGTACTTTGGGAGAAAGCAACACAAAACCGCAGCCTTTAAAATGGACGTGCTAAGGGTCCTGGGCCTCCTCAGTCTGGTTAGGTGGTAATATTGGCAGTAGGACCTTTTTTCTGATAGGCCAAGGTGGCTGGTTGCTGTAGGATGCTGTGTGCTCTCCTACTGTTTAAGGGATTATTCCAGCCACCACTGTTGCAGCAGCTAAGGTTGAGGAGAGCAGACCAGAGGAGGCTATGATGCCACCCAGGGTTGGCACTCCGTGGTGCTGTGGGGGGAACTGCTAAGGATGCTGTTTTAGTTGTCCAGTGTAACTCATTAGGATAGTGAAGGAGACAACTATGTAACCCGGGAGTCATCCTAATTCCTCTCTCTTACAGCATGCCTCAGCAGACCCCACTGGATGAATATAAAAAATACATCCACACCCTGCCTGCTGCTCTCCCATGTGCCTCCCCTGCCAGGGTCTTATCCCTTTCTCAGTTAAAACAGTAGCTTCCCGACCACCTACCCTCCACTCCCGCTGTTCCTGAACTGGCTTCTCGGCAGAGCTTACATCACCATTTTTGTTTTTCAAGACATGGTCTTTCTGTGTAGCCTTGGCTGTCCTGGACTCAGTCTATAGATGAGACTTCCCTTGAGCTCACAGTGCCTGCTTTCACCTCCCTGGGTTCTGGGATTACAGGCATGCACCACTATTTCCAGCCTGAATTACCATCTTTTTAATCCTTCAGTCAGGTAACATAGTTTTTAAAACTCCCCAGTATCTTTCTGCTTCCAACATGAAGGCCCCTGGAGTAGTTTATGTCCCTCCACTGCCAAACAGCCTTCTAATCTGTTGAACACTCTATCAGTATTCTGATGCTTTTCTTTGAAGGCACAGTCATGCCTCAGGTTCTCTGCCCTTGTGAGCCCAACAGCCTGACACTTGTAAGACTTCTTCTTCGTCTCCTTCACACCTGTGTTCAGAAGTCAACTTCTGAGCCAAAAAGCCTGTGAAGAGATGCTCATTATCATTAACCACCAGAGAAATGCAATCTTCACTCAGAACCACTGCTGTTATGGCCATAATAAAATAACAGTCAGGGACAGGGAGAAGTTGGAACCCTCATGCACTACCTGATGAAAATATAAAGTCATGAAGCTGCTTTGAGAACCAGTCTGGCAGTTCTTGAAACAGCGTATGTTCCAGCAATTCCCATTCTGGGTTTTTATCCAACAAATACCAGGACATCTGTCATCATACTTGTTTGACCTTGTACATGTCTGTAGGTGAGAACAATCCAGATACCTACATTAAAACATAGTACTTCTGTAGAGGGGAGTATTATTCAGTGTTCATACACGAATGAAACTTGATCATGTGATATGTGGTGGGCAAATATATGTGGACAAAATTGGCTTATGGGAATGGAATGGGTGTTTTTTGGGTAGTGAAAAGATTCTGAAATTTTATTGTGGTAGACTCACAGCTCTATTTAGACTGTACTGAAATAATTTTTTTCCGTTTTGTGGTGCTGGGAATCAAACTCCACAATACACACGCTGCACCCCATTTCTTCCTGCCTTCCCCAAAGGCATCATTGTGTATGTGTTGCTAATTTCTTTAAACATTCACAAGATGGCCACTTCATATATATTTTTGTTTGTTTGAGACAGGGTTTCTCTGTGTAGCCTTGGCTGTCCTCGGCTCGCTTTGTAAACCAGGCTGGCCTTGAACTCACAGTGAGCCGCCTGCCTCTCTCTTCCTGAGTGCTGAGATTACAGGTGAGCACCACTATGTCTAGCTCCATTTCATGTTTGAATACTACCAGTAGTTATTTCCCAGTTCTGGTGTATGGGCGAGTCAGCAGATAGTGTGGAAATGGATTTCCAAATGTTGAAATTCTCACTTGAAATAACTTGTATTTGAGTCAGTTTGGATCTATCCCTGTGAGTCCTGTAGGACTTGACTCTTGCCAGGATGATGTAATCATAAATATACAGATAGCAAGAAATTTAGATCAACCAGGTCCTCTTAGTACTGGTCTGTTACTGAGTAGCATGTATGAGGCTTTATCTTTCTAAAGCTTTTGAGATCACATTGAACTGTGGTGGCATCTGGTTTTTGGCTTTTGTTTTTATTTTTGTAGACAATACCTGAGATTCCACCAAAGCCTGGAGAACTCAAAACGGAGCTTTTGGGACTGAAAGAAAGACACCACGAACCTCAGGTTTCGCAGCAGCAGAAACTTCAAAATACAACTGTGCCAAGAATTCTGTGAATATTTTAAATATGTATTTTTAAATTTATTGAGTAAGACTTTTTTTTTAATATTTATTCACTTTGTATGCCGGCTGTGACCCCCTCCCTCTTCTCCTCCTAAGCCCCTCTGTAAAACTACTTCTTAAAACACGTAATCCAAAGGCAAAAATGTTGGTTGCTAGGAGCTGATAAAGATGAGCTTGTATTATGGTTCACTGGTTTTTTAAAGATAGTCTCACTATGCATCCTTGGCGCCCATGGAACTTGCTGTGTAGATCAGGCTGGCCTCCAGTTCACAGGACCCACAGACTTCTGCACAAAGGTCTTGCTGTGCTGTGTAGCCTACCCTGACCTCAAACTCAGGACAGCTCTGCCTCCACTTCCCAAAGGGAGAAATTGCAGGTATGCAACCATTCCTGGTAGTGTAGGCCCTAGTTTTTCAAAGGCTACTTCATTTGGAGGTTCCTTAAAGTTTATACCTCCTTTCCAACCCCCAACCCCAGGTAGGGGAAAAAGAAGGTTGTTAGGGAAAGAGGATGTAGCCCTCTTTTTTTTCCTGCTTGGTAGGGTTGTAGGATTCTTTTGGGGGCAACACCAGAATCCATCAGGAAATCCAGGTAACCAGCAAGCCAGCCAGCCAACAAGTGCAGCAAGCAGTCCTCTGCCTTCTCCCTGTGTGCTATATTTGTACCCCTCAAAGTTCTCAAAATTCAACTAATTCCAGCTGGCAAAGACCATGCTCCGCATGAGACAATTAACAGGTGTGGACAAACTGACGTCCCCACTTGGGATTACAACAAAAACATGTTTATATTATCATAAACCAAAACATCCACAACATGGTCCAGTGTCTTTTAAGAACTGCCTAAGATCATCTCTTTAGCATCTTGCATTTGACTGGGAAGATGTTTTATCTTCAATATCACACAAGACTGAGTATTTGCAGTGTCTCCTGCCATTACGATTCTCACTTGTCTGAATGAACTTGATTATAATGGCAAGTAGAACACCCAGGCGTGGTGGCCCACAGCTTTGATCCCAGTACTCAGGGAGAGGCAGGTGGATATACAAAACAAGTCCAGGATAGCTAAGACTATAAAGACTATACAGAAACCCTGTTTAAAAAAAAAAAAAAAAAAATCAGTGATGATGCTTATAGGGTCTAAATTAATGTATCTCTAAACATTAGAACATATTCTTTGTACTAAAGTTAAAAGTTCTTTGGAATTGTATACCTAATGGAATTGTATTAGTGACATGTCAGGGTACTTAAACCCCAAAATTTGAGAAAGCAAATTAAAATTGGTACTGTATACATGTAAAAATGGCATAAGACCCTAAATGAGTATGAACTGTGTCCCTAACTCCTTATCCTTCAGTGCCTGTGAATGACTAGGATGAGGTCATAAGGGTGAGCCTAATGTACTATGACCACTGTCTTGATGCCAAGGGAAGAAATGCAGTGAGGACGTTGCGTGAAGATATGCAGGGACTAGAGTGTTGGAAATCCAAGCATAAAACAGCAAGCATCAAAGGCCCCCACCTAAAGCCTTTAAGAAAAGGAAGGATTCAGTCACAGAAGAAGGCCCTGAGAACTGTGATAGCACATCTAATTTTAGGCCTAGTTTCCTACAGCAGCTGTCTCAAGATTTTGCTCAATCTGTAAATAAAGAACAAAATATATGTTCCTTTTTAAAAATTTTTATGTATATGAGTACATTGCTGCCATGTCCCTGACTCCCTCAGAAGCCAGGAGAGGGTATCTGATAACCCCCAAACTAGAGTTAAGAGCCTGTGAGAGGCACCTAGGCACTAAGGCCTAAACCAGGGTCCTCGCAAAGAGCAGTCAGTATTCTTTACTGAACCTCTCCAGGCAGGCCTGAGGATTCTTCAAGTTGCATGAATATATGGACATGGGTGCCCTGCCCACGAAGGGGAGGTAGCAGGTGGAAGATGAGTTATGTGTAGTTTGGAGCCATCAGGTGTGTCTGGGAACTGAACCTAGGATCTCTGTAAGAGCAACAAATTCTGAGTTGTCTCTGTACCTATATTGTAAACGCAATGTCTTTGTAGGGACTCTGAAGCCGAGTTGTTTGAGAGGTCTAAATAAGTAACCTTGTCTAGCCTGGAACTTGCTAAGTACGATCAGGCTGGCCTTGAGATCTGCCTGCCTTGCTTTCATGGGCACTAGGCACACATTTGCATACATACATTCAAAGAACACTCATACACATCAATTTTTAAAATGGTTTGACAGAATCTCTTTAGTCCTGGCACTGGCTATGTCATGCTGGCCTTGAACTCAGAGGTCCTCCTGCCCATCTCCCACGTGCACCCACCTAGCTCAGCTGACATGAAATTACCATGGTCTGCCTGCCTTTCACCCCAGCACTCAGGAGGCTGGGGTGATCTTTTGAGTTCTAGGCCAGCTGAAGTTATATAGCTTGTTGAGAGCATGTCTCAAAAAAAAACAACAACAAAACACTGGCAGGTTAATTTAAATTATACTATGGTAACTTTGCCGAGAGGACTTCTAGGTTTTTTCATGGTCTTTGAACAGACTCAAATACCCAGTTTTACCTTCCTGTGTATACTCTAGAAGGTCATCACCAGGTCTAGCGCACTCAACAAGATTATGTTCTGACCCTGGAAGGGGAATATCTGCATGTTCAGTGAAAAGCATGATCCGAGATAAACAATGAAATGTGTACACTTATAGAAGGTAAAGTAAGAAAGACTGGGGGTAAGCCCTCACTCAGACAAAGGGATGGGCATTGGACAGAGGAGAAAACAAGTAACGGGACGGGAGCCTACCGCAGAGGGCCTCTGAAAGACTCTACCTAGCAGAGTATCAAAGCAGATGCTGAGACTCATAACCAAACCTTTGGCAGAGTGCAGGGAACATATGAAAGAAGGGGAGTTAGTAAGACCTGGAGAGGACAGGAGCTCCACAAGGACCACATGTTTGGGCACAGGGGTCTTTTCTGAGACTGACACTCCACCAAGGACCATGTATGGATACAACCTAGAACCTCTGCTTGGATGTAGCCTGTGGTAGCTCAGTAACCAATTGGTTTTTCCCTAGTAAGGGGAACAGGGACTATTTCTGACAGGAACTCAATGACTGGCTCTTTAACCTCCCCACTCCCCAAGGGAGGGGCAGTCCTGCTAGGCCACAGAGGAGGACATTGCAGCCAGTCCTGAAGATACCTGATAAAACAGGGTCAGATGAAAGGGGGGGAGGTCCTCTCCAATCAGTGGACTTGGAAAGGGGCAGGGAGGAGATGAGGGAGGGAGGGTGGGATTGAGAGGAAATGAGAGAGTGGGATACAGAGTTAATAAAATAAAACAAAACAACAACAACAACAACAACAAAAAACAAACATGATCTGAAAAACACACAAAACATCAAACTAAGTTACTTTCTCTTTTTTTAAAAAAACCCAATAGACAAGGAATAAAAAAAGTCAGGTATTACATGATTTCTGGTTTGTTATGAAAAACAGGCAGTAGGTATTTGGGATCTTTTTTTAATTTTTATACACATGACAAGATTTTACACCAATAGTCAGTTAAATAGTACAAATTTACATTCAGGAGGAATGTTAAAAAAACAAAACAAAAAACAAAAACCTCAACTAAAAAACCCACTTCTTCCTGTGACCCATAATCCCAACATTTTACAGTGCAGGGGAGAAGGAGGCTTGGGGGAGCATCCAAAACAAGTCTCTCAAAAGAAATGACTTTAAAATTTCATATTCCCTCTCCACACAGGATCCGTGGTGAGAGTGCAATTTACAACTCATCTTTTTCTGTTATAGGTTCCTGTGAAAACATAAAAATCAGAAGACATTACAAACTGCCTTTCAGAAAGGCTCACTTTCAAACTGTTTCTACTATTTTGTTTGTACTTGCTTGTTGGCAAAATACAGAACCTACCAACAAGATCAGTGCTTAAATATAGTCAAAGCTTAAAAACTACCTAATGTTGGCCAGGCATAGCAGTTCGCATCTTTAATCCTAGCATGAGGGAGGCAAAAGCAAGGCAGGACTACCTAGAGACAGCCACGTCTGAGCCTGGTATCAGAAGCCCACTCGTCCGTGGACTTATTCCTTGTGACTAGCTGTCATTAGATCCACTTGCCGGCCTCCTGCAGCCCCATCTGCCCAACCCTCTCTCAGACCTTGGCTGTTTGCTGTTCTTCTTCTTCTTCTTCTGTCCCCGCGTCCACCTCTTCCTCTTCCTGCTCCGTGTCCTCTGTGTCTTCTGTTGTGTCTTCAGGCTCTTCTTCTGGTTCTTCTTCTACCTATAAGACAACATCCATGAACCTGTAAATGCCTTCCATTCGTTTTGCATGTTTAAGATCATAATGGTTGTTTTCACATTAACTGCAGCAAATCTGTCTTAACAGGGAAGCTATCAAAAGAGGCAAAGGTAAAAAATCTGAGCCCTGGGGGCCCTGCAGAGACTGATGCATCAAGGACCATGGACAGAGGACCTAGACCCCAGCTCAGTCTCCATGTGGGTCTCTGAGTAAAGGGAGCAGGGGCTGCCTCTCTCATGAACTCAGCTGCCTGGTCTTTGATCACTTCCCCTTGGCTGTGCAGCCTTGCCAGGCCACAGAGGAAGAGGACCCAGGCAGTCCTGATAAGACTTAATAAGGGTCAAATGGCGAGGGAGAACTCCCCCTTTCAGTGACTAGGGGAAGGGGATGAGGTGAAGAGAGAGGGTAGGTGGGACTGGAAGGAATGAGGAAGGGGGCTACAATTGGCATATAAAATGAATAAACTCACACACCTTTAATTTCAGGAGGGAAAGGCAGGTGGAACTCTGTGAGTTTGAGGCCAGCCTGGTCCACAGAGTGAGTTCCAGGACCGTCAAAGCTACACAGAGAAACCCTGTGTGTATGTGGGGGAGTGGGTTTCTCATTAATTTTATAGGTGCCATTATCACTCTAAAGATGGAGTAAGTTATTTCTAAGAGTAAAAACTAGGCAAACTTGTAAAGCAGTATCACTTAACAGAAAGCCAAGGGCACACACATACCTGTGCTTCAGGGTCAATGTTTAAACTCAGGCGAAGCATTCTTTCTATTCTATCTCCATAAGCCTTGGTGTCTGGTAAAAGATAACCTGACCGAAGTGTTGCTGTTTCAAACAAAACCACTGCAAGATCCAAGACAGTCTTGTCATCTTCATCTTCCTGAGAGAAGGAACATTTGATTAATATTAGTATTAACAGTTACAAAGCACTGCGGTTTAAAAAAAACAAGAGAGTAGCTCCATCATCATTCACCTTAACCCGTCGAAGCATGTCTCTGATCAGTGGATGTCTAGGGTTAATTTCAAATGTTTTCTTCTGACTGGCATAGTAACTGTTTAAGAACAAAATGAGCATTAGTTAACACACCAATTTTAGGGTCTACATGCCTAATATATTCTTGCTTTAATTTCAGAAAAAAAAAAAAAATCCTATTGTTTCCTCTGATAGGGAGTGACCATAGTGAAATAAATATGAATAAATAAAAATGAAATAAAGGGAGCTATTTAATGATAGTCCAAGCAACCAATTCTGTTGGGTAAATGTCCTGTTCATCCCCTTAATACCTTAACCGTACCAACGAGTCACATAGTTATGAGTGTAGTTTAAGTATACAATCTCCATTATGCCTTCATCAGTGTGGGTCCCTAAAAATCTCCTTGTTTAAAGGGCATTACCATGTTAGAGCTGGCACCTTAGTAGTGACATTCCCAGTTACTTACTTTGTAGAGATGTCCTTGCCCGTTTGGTAGGCCTGTGCTTTCATGATCCTCTCCATGTTGCCAGACCATCCATACTGGCTGGCCACAAGGGCACAGGGAGACTCTGTGAGGCGCTGCGACACCACAGCCTTTTCAATCTTAGGATGAGAAACAGGCACAGTGAGGACCACCAGCAGGTGAGCAATGCCATTCACCACTCCAGATTATAATCTGCTTTTCCAGTTATAAATTTAAATTTAAGCCCTAAAAACTTAGTGTAAAATCATTAATGTCAGTATTATAACAAAAGGAAATTTCTGTACGTTTCAGGCAGGCTCACTCCACCCTGTATTTAATGGCATTAAGTCTTAGGTCTTATACTAAAGTACACAATACCTTGTCCTTCAGGGCCTTATCCTTCATCCAGTTGAGCAGAGGCTCAAATTCCTTCTCTGTTGCTTCCCGATTTTCCTTGGTTTTCTCACTCTCATCAAACTTCACTCCTTCTTTGGCAACATTTTGGAACCTTTTCCCATCAAACTCAGGGAGGGCCTGGATGCAGTATTCATCTACAGGTTCTGTGAGGTAAATAACTTCATAGCCCTTCTTCAGAAGTCTCTCAACAAACGGAGAGGATTCAGCCTACAATATTAAAGATAGTGTGTGTTTTCACGTTCTGCCTCGGCACATTAGCTGTGTCTCCTCAGCATTTACAACCCCATGTGAACAAGGACTTGAAGTAAATGTCCTCCAGTGGCTGCCTAACTACTCAGCTACACAATTAACTTTGCTCTCTCTAGCACTGGCAACACACCCCAGCAGCTGCATGCATCTCAGCTCACCTCTTTTCTGCTTGAGCCAGCCATGAAGTAGATTTTGTCCTGCTTCTCCTTCATTCTTTCCACATACTGGTCTAAACTAGTAATGTCAGTTGCATGGTGAGAAGACTGGAACCTAAGAAGTTTAGCAAGCCGTGTTCGATTCGAGTGGTCTTCAATCACACCAAGCTTGATATTGGTGCCAAATTCTTTCCAGAAAGTATCATTGTATTTCTCATCAGCAATCTTCTTGATCATGTCCAGAGTTTTTCGGACAAGCTTCTTCCTAATCACCTAAAGAAAATGGAATCTGGTTAGGAAAGTTTTATCTCAAACCTTTGCACATGTAAGAGATCAGGACAGCAACAACTGAGACAGCACAATGTCATATCACTACCAATGATCAAGGGACAGGAAACAACAGGGGCACTCTCACACCAGATTGAGTTAGAATTAAAGACAAGGTGTTTTTCTGTTTAGACAGAGTTTCGGTGTAGCCTTGGCGTAGACTCACTTTGCAGACCAGGGTGGCCTTAAACCCACAATGATCTGACTGCCTCTGCCTCCCTGAGTTCCACTGAGCCTGGCTGCTGTAGGGACTCCTGTCTGAGCCCCACCAAACCCTACTTAAGAAGTCCCTCCCATTAAGAAGAGCTCATGTAAATTACTAACTGCTAACAGACCCTGGCTTAAACTAGCATGACCTCGTGTTCCTGCTGCTTTTTCCTTCAAGCTGCTGAGATTATAGGCATGCACTGATGTGTCTGGTAGAAGTTCTTCTAAATAGTCAAAGACCAGTCCCGCCACAACATCTAGTTGCTTTGTTTACTGAACCCACCCCAGCTCCAACCAGTGGGCAGAGCGTCTGACTAGAAATCCTCACCTTGAGCAATTTATGTTGCTGAAGAGTCTCACGGGAAACATTGAGGGGGAGGTCATCTGAATCCACCTGTAGACAGCAAAATGCTTACTGAGCAATATAAACAAGTTTATACAAAAAAAATCCAACACTGCTAGACCCCACCCACTCTAACACCCATGCACCTAATCTTTAGATACTTACCACACCTTTGACAAAATTAAGGTACTTGGGCATCATGTCATGGAAGTCATCTGTGATGAATACTCGGCGCACATACAGCTAATGGGAACCAAAACAGAGTCACCTTCTGGATATCACACCTCTAAATCTTAAACGTAGTTTACAATAACACTGAAGAAGCCTGCCTACCTTAATATAATCACTCTTCTTAGATCCATATTCATCAAACAGACCACGAGGAGCGGATGTGGGCACAAATAAAATTGACTTGAAGGTAACTTCCCCTTCTGCAGTAAAGTGGATATAAGCCATGGGATCATCACTCTCCTGTGGAAAGTACCTTGATTTGATTATTCAAGTCATAGGAAAAAGCAGTACAAAGGCTTAGCACTCATTACTGCTACAAGCATTTAACAAAGATGGCTCCTTACAAAATTAAAAAAAGGTGTTGGAGGAAGTACCAAGAAGAAATGACTAATTCTAACTGACTAGGTAAGGTTGTTTTTGACAACAACTGCCAGTGACAGCACTATCTGAGGATAGTGACACCATGTCATGCAAAGTTTTTCAACACACCCTATCTGTGTAAGATCCTGCTTAGGGAAACAGTACTAGAATCAAGTTTAACTCTAGTTTTCTATTCTTAGGAGTCAAAATAAGGGATCAGGAAAAGAAAAGGAAAAACAAAAACACAAAGTGCCAGAGAAATACTGATTCAGTAATATCTTAAATAGATGATTTACAATGTCAGATGTAAGTGAACCCTTTCAAGATCACATTAAGGGCCATTTAATAACATGTCTTGTTTCATGATGGAAACCAAATGCCTATGTATGTATGAGTATGTGTGTAATGTGACAACAGTCTCTGAGGTCCATGTGAAATTTCAATGTGATTTTGCTAACTTAAATCAGGAAAACAAATTTCAATTTGACATATCACTCCTGCAATAGACACGTGGTTGTTATAAAATTTTTTGAATCGTTGTATTGGGGAAAATGGGAATGGACAATCTTATTTATAGTCACAGACCATATTTAAACAACATGGCTGATAATTGTATGCAATTCACTAATAACCCAAAACCCAGAGCTCTTACATAGAATTTACCTTTGAAAATGATTTGTAGAAAGCTTTGTATTCATCTTCTTCTACTTCTTTGGATGGTCTCTGCCATATTGGTTTGATATCATTCATCAGTTCCCAGTCCCACACAGTTTTTTCAACCTAAAGTTAAGATACTTGGTAAGTTTCTTTTAGTACTCAATGGTTAACCTACCAAGTGCTCATATTTTAATATGGGTCCCACTAGCAAGCATGTTTAAAAGCAAGGATGAATATTTTTATTAGAGTTCAGTTCTGCTGTGTAGCCCAGTCTGGCCTCAAACCAAGAACCTCTTGCCTCAGTCTCTCAGGTGCTGGGATTATAGACTGAAAGCAAAATCTTTCACTTATATTTAAAGCCAGAATTTAACATAAAAAAGAAGTAGATAGTATCACAAACAGCAATTTTCAACAATACTTCACTCTATTGTCTAAATCAGTAATGGAAATTATCTTATAATTGATTCCAATATGTTAAAAAGGATATAGAAAGCTTCCAGGTTCTTAAAGTTCAGAATACATAAAGCAAACAATATAAGATGTCAGAAGGGTTTAAAAAAAAAACAAAAATTTGGTAAAGTAGTCCTGGATAACACAGAGCCCAAACATACACAACGCCCCCACATCCCAACCCAGAATGAAGCTTCTAGGGCTGGAGAGATCGATCAGTGGTCAAGAGCATTCACTGATTGGTGGTTGGATTCCCAGCATCCACATGGTAGCTCACAACCCTCTCAACTCCAGTTCCACAGGACCCAATACCATCTTCTGGCCTCTATGGGTACCAAGCATGAAGTGGTGCACAAATATTCATGCAGGCAAAACACTCACACACATAATAATAAATAATTATCTATAAAGAATGAAGTTTCTTTAACCTGTACTTGTGGACAGGCACTTTACTTTCACAGATCCTAGTGTTACAGTACAGAAACCAGGCTTACTTTCTTAGTTTTTGGTTTCTTTTCTTCCTCCTCCTCTTCTACTGCAGCTTCATCATCAGATTCTTCTTTCTCTTCTTTTGCTGTTTCTTCTTCTTCCAAGGGCTCCTCAACAGTCTCAGTCTGTTGACAAAGAAATTATAATTACCGTTAAGCTTGTTTGTTTAATCCTGATTGTCTACAGATAACAAGGTAACAGATAACAAACCTGACACCATCCCCTTCTACTGACACTTCAGTACCTGCCATGGTTACACATGAACTTTAATCTGCAGACTCACCTTGCTACTCCACACATAGATGGGAAAATTGATGAACTGAGAATACTTCCTGACGAGGTTTTTAATTGTATCCAATTCAAGGTAATCAGATGCTTCTTCTTTTAAAACCAGACTGAAAGGAGAACAAGCCACTTACAGAAAGCATACTCAACTGGGGTGCAACTTCTTTTCAAACACTTTGGTAATAACAGCCAGCAGTTCTCTAACACTTGACACTCACAGACATTTGCCTCCGTCAGAAAGCCGTGAGCTAAACCCACAACACAGGCTGGGAAGGAGATGCTCTTTATTGTAGTCCCTCAAGTAGACAAGTCTTTCGAGTAGAAAATACCAATCTGATTATATTGGGTGTTTTTATTTCTCAAGGTGAGAAAGCAGCGAAACATTCTAGAGAAAAAAATACCTTCACTTTCATAGTTTTACACTGTTGTTCTAACAATCAAACCATTGAAGACTTAAACAAAAGGTAAAGTTCAGGTGAGACAGCTCATTTAGTACAGCCCCTGCTGTGCAAGCAAAGACCTCACTGTAATCCCCAGCACCCACATAAAGAGCTGGACATGAAGGTGTGCACTCATCATCCCAGAGCTGGATCCCTGGAGCTCGCTGGCCAGCCAGACTATCTTAATCAAGCCCCAGTGCAACCCTGTCTTAAAAACAGAAAAAGGTTCCACCTGCAAACATGATTGCACAAGCCCCCTCCCAGAGAGTTTAAGTTTTCAGTTCAACAGCTGCAATGCCATATATACCCTGAGTACTCAACACACACACACACACGACTGTGGCAGCCACACCGCACAAGGGCATTATAAAGCTCTTCTGGAGGCAGTGCTGGCTTAGCAATGCCTATTTTTCTTACCCTACCCCACATGTCAAAAACATGTCAAGGTAGACTCTGCAAACACAGCAAAAAGCAAAAGGCAAAAGCCTCACCAAGTGTCACACAGGCCTTTAAGCCCAGCACTTGGGCAAAGGCAGATTTCAAAGTTCAAGACAAGCCAGGGCTACAGAGAAGCCCACAATTTAGATGCTCCTGCTACAAAAACAGGATCTGGTATACGCTTTCAAGCTCAGAAGATCTTTGGTTGTTCTTGGTACTATGGAGTTATGGAAGCACCGGAAACTGCTGGTTAGCAAACTTAAGTGGAAGTATTAACCATTAATTTGAAAGGCAAACAAGCCTGAAGACCAGAGTTCTATCCTTGGGAGCCACACAGCAGGAGAGAACAGATTAACAGATTTCTACACACTGTCTTTTGATCACCCAACCCACAATAAGAGGCAACCAAGACTCATGAGCACAGAACCCACTAGTAATAGCTAGTCATGGTTTATTTTTATTTGGATATACTCTCACTTATTATTTATGGCTATTTTAAAGTCAAAACAGATTAATAGCATTCGATAGACTAAACATTGAAAAGCTGAAGTAATTATTAGTTGGTCCAGTAAGAAAGCTTTGCTGACTTGTGACCCAGCCTAAAAATATCTAAGAAACAGAGAAGGGACCTGAAGCCAGCAGGAAGACTGTATGGAGAACATATAAATACTGAGAAAAGGGCTAGAACTTAACTTTTCAGATGAGATTATCAACATCTAGAAAATAGGTAAAGAAAAATTATACCAGGCATGGTGGCGTATACCTTTAAGTCTAGCACTTGTGAGGCAGAGACAGGCAGATCTCTGAGTGGAGGCCTGACTAATTTACAAAGTGAGTTTCAAGATAGCCATGACTACACAAATAAACCTTGTCTCAACCTCCCCCCCCCACAAATATACATGCTACAGAAGTACTGAGAAAACTAGAGGGCAGCAGGAAAGCAAATTTCTATAGAAAACATGAAGAAACTCAAGAAAACAAAAACAAATAAAACATGTGCTGGGAGCAATAGTAGTTAAATCTCCCCAAAAATCAACTGGACTTGGGAAGAGATTACTGCTAACTTATACAATGCAAAGACAGTCGGTAGGCTGAGACATGAACCCAAGCGAAGCAAGGCAAAGAACAGTTAGCCTTTCATACCGTGGGTCCTGCCCCAAGAGAGGCAACCAAGCACAAGCTCAAACTGTCACAGTACTGCTGACCTGCCCTAGTCAGGCCTGTGGGTTATGCATGGTCTCTGCACTGATGCTGTACAGACCCCTCTTCTTGTTTCTGTTCCTTGAACAATACAGTAATAGCCACTTACGTAGCACTTAGACTGCACTAAAATTATGAGTAGCCAAGAAGTGGTTTAGAACAGGGGAGGGTGTATAGGTTCTTTGCAAATACAATGCTTGTTACACTAGCGACTCTTGATCTATGGGTTTGGATATATGCAGGGTTCCTGGAACCAATCCCAGGCAGTGATGCTGCACTGGGGCTGGAGAGATGCCTCAGTGGTTAAAAAGAAAACCTTATCCAAGGGAAAGCAGACCTGTTCTACTGTTTCATCTACTTTACAACCCAACCACCCATTCTATGAAACTGTTCTGATGTATCTGCCAGTCAAATGTCAGGCTCTGAGAATAATCGTGGAGTTATCACCCAGATAATCTTGCCAGTCTCTTGGTACATGAACATCTAGCATGTTTTACATTTACCTGTCCTCTTCGACACCCCAACACATTACCACTCATTACAAATTATGGCTATTTCTAATGGTCACTCAGTCTCCTTCCAGGCCCCTGCCCGCATCACCTTCAGGACTCTTTAACAGAGAAGCAGAGCTGCTGTCAGCAACTGCAGCCAGCTGTGAGGCAGCCCTTTAAACCCATGCACATACTGGGCCTTCCTCCTAGCCACACTTCTCTGCACACCTCAGTGGCCTCCTCTAATCTGGAAAACCCACAGCGCTGCCTCTCTTCTGCGGTCTCCCATCAGCTTCTCCCTAGAAGAGTCCACTTCCTACTTGCTCTCTGTGTACAACAGCAATCCTAAGCTCCTCTGCATAGCCTTCCAGTGTGACAATTTTCTCATTCAATAGACAAGGAAGTCAGGCCCACAATAAGCCGTGTACTTAAAAAGCTAGGACTGGAGACTCAGGTTCTTCACTCTATTAATCTGTCTAAATCACTAATACTTACGTAATTGTTGTCCCACGACCCAGCGTGTTTCCTCTTGGGTCAGCAATCACAGAGAATTCATTGGAGTCTGATTCCCAGATGTGCTGGGTATCATTGTTGTGCTTTGATGTGACAATGACCTTATCTGCTACAAGGAAGGCAGAATAAAAACCGACACCAAACTGGCCAATCAGTTCAGAAGTTGACTGACCATCTTCTTGTGCCTCTGTCATTTTGTTTAAAAACTCGCTTGTTCCAGATTTGGCTATGGTACCAAGGTTTTTCACCAACTCCTCTCTGGTCATTCCTACACCAGTGTCTGTGACATGCAGAAGATTTTTCTCTTTGTCACACTAAAAGCAAGACAAGAACCAGACAGTTAGGCCTTCTTAACATTTACATTAATAAATGGAGAAATTACCAGCTTGGGCCACATCAGGTTTAGATAGATATACTAGTCTGTAGTCTATTTTATGGTATTTTTCAAAAGCACATCTTAATGAAAGATAATGCCAACAAAACTCCTAAATGAACTCTTATTTCACAGAAATTAAAATGACTAAGCTTCAATTATTTCTTATTTTGGGAACACGAAATAGTCCTGGCCGTCTCCAGGAGCCTGGTAGGACTGTGCATGCATCCACAGACCACATGATCATTTCTGCCCAGTGAGGTTGCCAAGTGGGAGTTGAGGGTGTGACTTTCAGGCTAAGCCTTTTAATTGGTATGCGACCCTTTATACCATGGCAACCAGAGATACTCCAGATGGCTGCTCAGTGAGCCTGTGGAATCAGTTATGCCCAGGACTTGGCTAAATTTTCCTCAAGGGCCAGGTAATATCTACTTTTTTGGTTTTAGGAGCCATAAATACTGTCATTGTAGACAAAAGCATTTATAGAATAAAACTAGGTATAACTGTGTTCCAATAAACCTAATAAAATGGGCAACGTCAGATTTGACTCACTCTGAGGACTTTCATGCAAACCCACTGTGAGTAGGAAATTACTTTTCTTTTGGTCTTTGAGACAGGGTTTCTCTGTGTAGCCTTGGCTGTCATGGACCAGGCTGGCCTCGAACACACAGAACTCCACCTGCCTCTGCCTTCTCAAGTGATGGGATCACAGAAATGCCCCAACCAGGTAGGAAGTTACTTTTCACACCAGAATAATCTACTGGACCTATCTGATGTGAGTGCCTAGCTTTAGTAGCCTTTAAAAAGGAAACAGCTATTTTAAACTTACCTTAATCTTCACTGTTAACTCTTCATTTCCAGCAAGTGCATTCTCATCAGTTAGTGAAATGAGCCTGATCTTGTCCAAAGCATCAGAAGCATTGGAAATCAGTTCTCTTAGGAAAATCTAAGAAGAAGCCAGATTTAATTCCTTGGGAATAACATCCAGATACAGTAAGACAGTGGTTCTTATGCATAACTCTTCTCACTTCTCCTCAGAACCAAGCTTTTTAATGGTGTAAGGGATGGCTTACTCTCTTCATAAAAAAGGTGTGGCTCTTTATAAAAGCTCAGTGGCAACTACAAGGAATGTCTGCATTGTTGAGAGCATGACTACTACTCTCCATCTTTAGTCCAGTCTGTGCGACTGCACCTCAGTCAGCAGGCCTGGGAAAATGTCTACTCCCTTACTCCCCAATATATACCGACAGCGATTCTCATTTAATAAAATACCCACTCATACTGGGAATTTAAACTTCCCAACTACTATGCTCTCAACTCTTCATAATCTGCCATGAAAGGATACAGATGCTACCACAGGGATACAAACTGCATGACACTTACCTCTTTATTTTTATACAGAGAGTTGATGATAAGTTTCATCATCCTGTTAACTTCAGCTTGGAAAGCAAACTTTTCAGATTTTTCTCTAAGTTCTCTTATCTGTGATGCATTTAACCCATCCAACTGAATAGCTTCTTCCTCTCTAAGGAAATCAAATTAGATACTCAGTTTCACTTTTCTAAGTCTGTTAGCCATTTTTCTAAGACTGGCCTCTGCAAACCATCTTGTTAAAAAGGTAAAACAGTAAAAATGTATTTGTAAAATACCATTAACATACCGGTTCATTCTTATCACAGTAAAGAGCTATATTTAGCACTCAGTTGGAAATAGTTTTTAAAATTACCAGAAAAACAAACCCAGCTTCCAAGCCATAACTCGTGTGTGCTCTCACACTGAACACTTCAGTACTCTCACTAATTCCTGAGGCCAAAACTGAAAATACTGCTCACCCACTGAAGAACCCGGGTTGTTGTTTAAGTTACAGACACAAGTTCTGTTCTTCATATTACTAACTTACAAGTGAACAAAACCAATCTGAAGTCTCCTGTCAGGTCTCAAAAGTTTGCAACATCAGCAGTTTTCTGTTTTTAGCTGCTGAGGATGCTAAGCTTATTTGCACCTCATTCAACTTCCCTTCTTTAATCAGTAGTCATTCCCAGGGTCAGACTAAGAACTGGGAGACAGTTCTGTGTGCAGATAACTGGGCACTCCTAAAAACTTCTCATTGTTTCGTATCGTTCAGTAACAATTATTATGGACTAATGTTTTAATCTGGATGTCTGGAGAAGAAAAAAAAGCCACGGTGTCCCACTAACTTCCAGGGCTTATCAGAATAGTTTCAACTGCACGGACCTCTGCACGACTTCGTCATCTGTCCTTGAGCCTTCTCTGCTTTTCCCCAAGTCCTCTTCTACAGTACCATCCACATCGACTTCATCATCAGCTCTGACAAACCCTGAGGAAAAAGGTTAACGCTCTCAAAACCATTGCCTTCTCTCTTTCACACAATGAGCAAGACCAAAGGACAAGAGGGAAAGTTAGCAAAATTAAGTCGGTAAATACAAGATGTAGGGATGGAAAAATGATGTATTGGCTTCTAAAACCAATGTCAAGCCAAGTTAGCGCACTAAACTTTAAATGTAAATAAGTGCTCAAAAACCCACTCAGGCATCCATCACTTGTGTCCACCGCTCCTTTGAAACAAGGCCACAGTGACCCAGGCCCCCATCTACACCCACACGTGTTGCGCACAGGCTACAGGAGACCTCTACACTGGCCAAACCAAAACTTGGGCCTTCCTTAATTATGACAGAATATAAAAAGAGGGTTTGTGCAACTTCTCGAGAGGAAAACTGAAATCCGGCCCAAAGGGAAGACATGTCAGGGACCGCACTTTAGCCACACCGGAATCCGACCCGAGGCCCCACGCGGGCAAGCAGAGCGTCAGGAACCAAAGGGCGCGCTCCGGCGCGATCAGGGGGCAGGGGCTGCGGGTCCTCGGGCTCGGGGGGCCAAAGGTCGGAAATGATGACCAAAGTCCTTAGAGGGGCCCCAGCAGGGCTCCCCCGACAGTGGAGTCCGAGAGGCCGCACCCCGCCAGCGAGACTTCGGGGCGCGCTCCAGCTCCATCCGCAGGGCATTTAAACGCCCCGGCGCCAAGTCGCCTCTCCCCGCAGCTCCCAGGGCAAGCCTCATCACCCGAGTCTCCTTCGAGGAGAGGAGACGGACCCTGGACCCTCTGCAGACCCCGGCGTCCCCCACCCAGGCTCAACGCCCCGAGAACGTTCGAGAAGCGGACGCGCAGGAAGGCGGGGGGGGCGCCCGCCCGCTCACTCACCGAAGGTCAACAGGACGCAGCAGAGGCCCAGCACCCACAGAACCCTCATGGTGAGTGGCCGGCGAGTCGCAAGTCCTTTTCGGTCGCAGGAGCCGCCTCCACCCCCCAACCCGAGTCGAGGCTCCTCACACCTCCAGCAGCGCGGTCCGCCCACTACACCGCGCGCAGGTCGGGCGGCTTTTCACCCCAAGGCTTGCGGGCGGGGGACGGGAAACACGAACCCACCAATCGTGCCCCACCACGCACTCTCTGCACCCAATGAGGAGGCGTGGGGGGGACCGCAGCCGGCCAATCGGAACTGTCCAGGTGCGGTGCCCGATGCCCGAAGCGTGGCTCCTTCCGATTGGGCTGGGCCAGCATCTTTCCTCCAATCAAATGGCTCCGCGGGCCCCTCACACACCGGGCCACCCCTTGGCCTGGGAAGCCTTGGTCTCTGAGGAAAACCGTCCAATGAACGTAAGCACTTACCATGTCTGTCCTTTCCTAGAGGTCCCCGGGAACCACTTCCGGTTCCTACAGAACGTTTACTCTGTGACTAGGGGAAACCGTAGCCAAGACAACGCGTTTTTTACCCACTTTTCTTCCACGACGAGGGTCACGTTGGGAACCATTTCAGCGCTACGTTCGCCGTCACCTTTCTGTTCGGTGTTGCTTTTCGAAAAAGAAGTACGTGACGGGTTAAATATCCGGAGTGCGTGTGGATGGTGGTGAGAAACTACAGTTCCCGGCATGCAAAGCACTCGGCACATGAATGCTGGGAATCGTAGTCTCTGGCGTCTGAGCCAGTTGCGTAGTTTGGCCCTTGCACATTTTTCGTCTGTCTCTGCGGGAAGTGTGTCCTGAGTTATTTAAGGTTTCCCCTTCATTGTGATTGCAGAATAGATCTATGCGTACTCCAGATTCTAAGGCACACAGTTTTTAGAGGCGTGCCTGGATAGCCGTCCCGCGTGGCCCTAGCCGCCCCGTGTCAAAGGACATTCTGGGCTCCGCCTCTGGCAGATGGTGGCACGCGGGTTTCCAGGTCGGCTTTCTTGCTCGTCACTCAGGGCTCCTGTATCCTTCAGCACCACTGGTGTTTCGCTGCCAGCATCTCCTGAGACCTCTGTTTTGGTTTGCAGTAGAGGGGGGGGGGGGTGTTTCACAACTCCTAGGAAATTCCAAGGACTCAAAATTTTTTGACATCCCCATAAATACCAAGGAAACTACCTGGCAATCTAGAGCCTCTCTGTGAGTCAGCTGGAGAGCAAGCTGGTGAAGTCCAAGTTGGCATAGAACAGGAAAGGACATTTGCGGATACTTGAAAGCAAAAGCCGCAGTGCTTACAAATAGCCTGGACTGTGGCGTTATAACTTCATAGAAACACCTTTCTGCCCTCCGAAAGACAGAAAGGGGCTCTTCTGGTGAGGGAAGTCCCTAACTCCAGCTTGTGCATTCTGAAATGCTTTCTAAGCTCTTTAGCCTACTTCTAACACACCGTTCCATCACTGCTTTCTCTAACAAAACTGGAGTTGTTTTCAGGTAATCATCCAAATTCCTGAAGGCAAGCTTTTCAGTGGCAGTGACATAGTCCCTTTGGCAACTTCCGGAATTTAGGCACAATGTGGCGAAGGCTGTTTTCCCTACATTTGCCAAAGCACAGAGAAATGTGAAACGCAGGCTTTATGCCTGCATGCTTGATTAGAGCATACCAGCATCTTCTTTCTGTTTTTAGAAAAAGATCCCGTTTCTAAGTTTGACAGCCCATCATGGCCTTTTTTCTTTCTTTCTTTCTTTTTTTTTTTTTTTTTAAACTGAGCAAGCAATGTTCTGAAACTGCAAATGCATCTTAACTGGCTAGTGGGAGGTAGATTTGGGCTGCACCTGGGAGGAACTGAGAATGAGATTTGTCTTCCAAAATAAAGCTGCTGTATTTTGTGGGTAGAAGTTTCTGTAGATGATGGTCCCTAGATAGAAAGAAGGAAAGAGAGAGACCGAGAGAGAAACCACCTTCAGGCTGGCAAACGATGGACTGTCAGCCTTCATCTGACTGAGCTCCCTGTAGAAGAAGTGGGTGTCAGCTGAGGAGAGATGGCTCAGGGGCTAAAATGATTGCCCCACTCCCACTATGACCTGAGTGAGGATTCTCAGCACTCAGATGCTGGTCTAACCCCGAAGCTGGGAGTGGGGTGGTGATGGCAGAAACAGATAGGGCTCTCTGGCCAACAGCCTAGCCAAAACGGCAAACTCCAAGTTCACGAAAAGGATAGAGAAACACATGCACACACGCATGCACAATGACAGTTTCTTGGGTTCCTAGTATTTTTCCCATGTTCTGTTCTTCGGACTTTTGACCTGTCACTGATCTCTCATGTCTGTTTTGCTCTGTCTTTCCCCAGTCTATGGTTGTTAAGCTCCTCACCTTTGAATCTGGTTCTCTTGCTTCCTAGAGAGCCATCTAGTTCCCAGTTCCCAGTGGGTGCTGGGAACTGACCCCTGGTTCTCTGCAAGAGCAAGTGTTCTTATCTACTGAGCCATATCTTTAGGCCTTTTTGTTTTGTTCTGTTTTTTACATTGTTTTAGTTTTTATTTTTGCAGATGTGGTCTTTCTTTGTGGCCCTGGGTGTCCTGGACCTTGCTTTGTAGCCACACTGGCCTCTACATGCCTCTGCCTCCTCAATGCTGGGATTAAAGGAGTGTGCCACCACTCCCAGCTGGCTTTTCTGTTTAATGCTGTATTTTTATGGCTACTCCTGGCAATTTCTACCTTTGTTGTGGTTTTTGTCATACATCTTGAGCAGATCTAATGCCATTAGTCCCCTGACTTGCAGTTAAAGTTGAAAGGAAATTCCTGACATGTAAAGGGGATGCAGTTAGGGGCAGGAATACCTCCTTTCATAGGCAGATGTAATCTAGCTATGGGGAGATCAAGGCAGAAAAGGCGTTTGGGACCATTGAAGAATTGGGGTGAACTGCTAGGTTAATTGATTTACTCCTTCCTTCCCTCCCTCCTCCTCCCCTTTCTTTCTCCCTCCCTTTATCCCTCTCTCCTTCCATCCCTCCTTTCCTCCTTCTGTCTCTGTCTCTCCTTTATTAATACAACAAATATAGGCCCTGCCATCTGCTAGGTATTATGGGGCTGGAATTTCATGGGTGAGCAATAAATATACGGTCTCTATAACTACAGAGCATGGGCAGGCATGAACCAGGGAAGGGCACTGTAAGTAAGTGTATCATGTATCTTTTCATTTTATTTATTTATTTGTTTGTTTGTTTGTTTATTTTTTGAGACAAGATCTTGCTACCTTGTCCAGGCTGGTCTCAAAGTTACTACGTAGCGCTGGCTAATGTCAAATGCTCCTGAGTGCTAGAATTACAGGAATGCACTAGCACACCTGGATGTAAGCAGAAGTACAGAACCTAACCTGAGTAGCCTGATGGAAGAATTCCACAAAAGAGAACCACAGAACTTTGGAGGAACATTCTTGAGCTTGGGTGCTTAAAGCCCATAAAACTGTACACTTAAAGGGCTGTATCTTTTCATATTTAATTATTTTTTATATAATATTTAATTTTTTTATGTGCATTAGTGTGAATGTGTCAGATCCCTTGGAATTGGTATTACAGACAGTTGTGAAGCTGCCATGCGGTTGCTGGGAATTGAACCCTGGTCTTTTGGAAGAGCAGACAGTGCTCTTAACTACGAGCTATCTCTCCAATCCCTCACATTTAGTTCTTTAATCCATTTTGGGCTAGATTTATTATTTATTTATTTTATTTGTTATGTATACAGTGGTCTGCCTGCACACCAGAAGAGGGCACCAGACCTCTCATGGTTGTGAGCCACCATGTGGTTGCTGGGAATTGAACTCAGGACCTCTGGAAGAGCAGCCAGTGCTCCTAACCTCTGAGCCATCTCTCCAGCTCCTTGTCTTGTTTGTTGCTGTTATTTTTTTTTTTTAACAAGGTTTTTCTTAGGCAGCTTTATGCACATGTCTGATGTGTTTTTGATCTACATACCTCCTGTTACTACTGAATCCCTTCTCAACAGATTTGTTTCTTTCACGTCTTTAAAAGTATTTTAATGTGGGTATTGTAACTCTTAACAACTGCTGTTACAATGAAACAAAATACTAACAAACATTTCATGGGGGCTTCCAGAGACTGAGACATCAGCCAATGAGCTTGAACCCTCTGGACACACTGTGGCCTACTGGTAGTTTGGTCTTCCTGTGGGGCGCCTGGCGACTGGAGGGGGCGGGGGCTGTTTCCAACATGGACTCTGTTGCCTGCTTTTGGATCACCTCCCCCTGGCAGCACTACCTTGCCTGGCCTCAGGGGATGAAGATATGTTCAGTCCTGTTGTGACTTGATGTGCTGCGGAAGATTAATACAGGGAGAGGGACCTCTCCTCTGCTGGAGTGAGAGGGAGAGGGGAAGAGGGAAGGAGGGAAGTGGCGCAACTGGGAGGAGGGGAGGGAAGGGGCACGCTTGGAATGTAAAGTAAATAAACTGATATAAAATTAAAAGAAAAAGCATTTCAAAAAGAATCAGGAGGTAGGTAGAGAAGCCAGTGCTGTTCTGTACTCATTAGGAGGGCCTAGTAATAAGAGAAAGACAAAACAATTGATATACATTTCAGAAAAATTAGCTGGGTGTGGTGGCAAATGCCTGTGATCCCAGCACTTGAGGAGGCAGAGGAAGGATCTCTGAGTTTGAGGCCAGCTTGGTCTACAAAGTGAATGCAGGACAGCCAAGGCTCCACAGAGAAACACTTGAAAAACCAAAGAAAAAAACTGTAAAGAACATTGCTAGATGTGGTGGGGCACACCTTTAAATCTAGCACACAGGAGGCAGAGGCAGGGAAATCTCTGAGTTGGAGAACATCCCGGTCTACAGAGTGAGTTCCAGGTCAGCCGGGCTACACGGAGAGATCCTTTCTGAAAAATTGAAAGAAAGGAAAGAAAGACTGATGGAGTTCCTTATTTTGTAATTACTTATTTATCCCAGATACCTGGGACCTAAGTTTTTTTTAAAGTCTCAAACAAATATGAAAATCTGGTAAATTTTAAGATGATTTTAAGAGGAACTTGTAAAAATTAAGTCTTGTGCTTCTCCTGCAAAAACATAAAAATTGAAACAAAAACTTCATTTGTATTAGAGAAAAAAAAATGTGGGAATAGACAAAGACATAATTCCAGTATGAAGAAAACTATATACAGTATTGAAGAAATGAAAATAAATGAACTTGAATGAATCTGTGACCCTGAATGAGGTTTTGCTGTGTGGTAAGTTGCAGCTCAAAGGAACACCCATTTATTGTTTTGCATGGGATCTGCTGATCTGAAATCCAGACACACTCTGATCTGTTTGGTCTCACTGTTTGGTCCTGCTTCTACTTCCTGAGTGCTGGGACTACAGGGCTGAGCCACCCATGCCAGGACTTGCTCTCTTTCACCTATCTATCTATCTATCTATCTTTTTTTTTTCTTCTCATTTCTTTTTTAAGACAGGGTTTTTCTGTGTAGCTCTGGCTTTGTAGACCAGGCTGGCCTTGAACTTACAGAGCTCCGCCTGCCTCTGCCTCCCTGAGTACTGGGATTACAGGAGTGCACTACCATGTCAAGCCTGTAGTTTTGTTTTGTTTACCTCTTGGCTTCTTTGGTTGAAAGTGATTCCCAGAGAGTAGATTCATTAGATCACTGATTTTTGGTACTTGACCATATTTTTTGTTGTTAGTTTATTTTTATGGATATTTGTATAAGCTTGCATGCATTTATGTGCACCATGCCTGAGCCTGTTGCCCTCAGAGCCTGGAAAAGGGCATTGGATCCTCTAGAACTAGACTTACAGAAGGTTGTGAGCGTCCATGTAGGCCCTTGAAAGTGAGAGGAGGGGGAGGGCTGCGAAGATGGCAAGCCCGAGGACCTGAATTCATTCCCTAGAACCCACTCAGAAAAGGTAGGCTTGGTGGCATGTGCTTATAATCCCAGGATTGGGGAGGTGGAGCCAGGCAGACCCTTGGGGCTCACTGGCCAACTCAGCCAGCATCCATGGCAACTTCTCAACCAATGACAGAGCCTATCTCAAAACTAAGGTGAATAACACCGAAGGAACAGTATTCAAGGTGAACCCCTGGCTTCTGCACACACAATAGAGAATACTATATTCCACACACACATACTCCTTCACACTCAGAAATGACCTCTGATCACATGGCAATGAGAGGTGGTAGATTTTTTTTTGCAAGGATTGATAATTTATTTCTACCCTCCTATGTGATAAGTGAGACTTCTGTTAATAAAATATCCATGGTGTTTATTCTGTCATCTTTTTAGAATTTTTGGGAAAAAAATGTGACATTGAAAAAAACCTCTACATTGCTTCTTGTTTGTTATAAAACTCCTTATAGGCTGGTGCTTTCTACACATTGATTTATGGACTCATCACACCTCAAGTCTTACCTCTCTGAATATGGAGACATAGACACATTCTGAATCAGGCTGATCTGTGTATAAATGTTGACCTTAACTAAGGGTAAAGGCACTTGCTCCCAAGTTGATGACCTGAGTTCATTCCCCAGAACCCACATGATGGAAGGAGAGAACTGGCTCTCAAAAGTTGCCCTCTGGCTTCCACATGGTGGCTGTGGCACATGTGCACACACGCATACACACACATTCCTGGACACCCACCAATAAACGAATAAGTAAATTCAAGCAAGCCAGCAAGCCTGCCTTTTCTCTTGGTGTGACCTTGGATGCACTGTTTATCTGGTCCAGACTTTGCCCGTTGGTCTGTGTAGTAGGGTGGTGTTCCTCTTGTGGGGATTATTGAAGCAATAGTCAATGCAGAGGCTTAATAGTTTGTTGTTGTTGTTTTTAAGGCATGGGCTTACCATGCTGTTAGGAGATCTTAGGAGCTGTGTTATACTTCGGATATGTTTTACTATATGTGAAAAGAGTAAATATAGTTTTAAGAAGTGATCTTTGGTGTGGAAGTACGCTGCATGAGAAGAAGCCCATACAGTGAAGTCGTCTTATAATTATTTTTAGCTCTCAGGAACAGCTGTGTCATCATTGGAGCATGTTTAGGTAGCTTGGTAGGATTAAATTCCAGTAGGTGAGTAGACTGTTGTGTGAGTTTACTTAACTGCAGATAAAATCAGCAGGCTCATAGATGCAGACTTTCTTTGGCTGGTTTTTCCTGTGCTGACCTCCAGTTTATACCTATTTTCATTCTTCAGCTACTTGTCATGAACCTTCTGTGTCTCATGTTGCTTCTCACTACATTAGGGTCCATTTGTAGACTTGCCTTCCTTTTCTTACTGTCAGCATGTCACCTTGCATTAATGTTTCCATTTCTATGGGGCAGAGGTTGTGGTTGGCCAAAGGACCTGGGATGGTGAGCGGGACTCTGGGGAAGGAGGGAGGCCTTGTGTCATTTTACCATCCAGCTTCCGACTTGTGAGTTCTTCAGCCAAAGCCTTGTGGGGAATTGGGGGAAACACAAGCTGCCTGCGACCCTAAAGTCAATCTGTCTTGCCTTTTCTACCCTTACTTTGTCTAGATTGTTTAACTGGGACGTCCTTTCCTCAAAAGACAATTTGTGTAAACCTGACCACTTATTTATAGCAAACGCAATTAAGGAGACCTAAGCTGTGGGCCTTGGCAATTGGGCCAGGATGGAACTTGTTTTGTTCTAGGTGTGATGTCATCCCCAAGCAGCTTGTAATGGATAAGAACGCGAGTGAGACCGGAGAACTGAACAACACTCAACCCGTTTTAAAGTCCCACAAACCCATCCAGCCTTATATCTGCTCCACTCTAGATGATTTTCAAGAAGAGAGAGACTTTTTGGCCAACAACATCTTCCCTCGGCTGAATGACTTCTGCAGCCCCCGGGGCACCTACTTCAAAGCTGTGGACCTGAGATGGTCAGCCCTGAAGGCCCACAAATCCTTCACTGCCAACCTGTTCCGACAGTACTCCTGTCTCCATGCCCAGCACCTGAAGCTTTGCCTCGACTATGTGGACAAGTGCTTCCCCTTCTTCATCTGCCTGCTGGGGCAGACCTATGGAGACTTCCTCCCTGACTACTCACCCTTCGTGTTCTCCAAAGTGAAGGACTTCTCGAGTTTATCCAAGGGAGAACAGAATCTATACATTGCTGCCAAAAATGGTTATCCTTGGGTCCTGAAGACTCCCAACTGCAGCCTGACAGAGTTTGAGATCATCCAAGCAGCATTTCGGAAGCAATCTCAATTTCAATTTTTCTACTTCCGGACCTCGAACGCACTGTTGAGGACTTTAAGTAAGGAAGAAGAAAAGATGTCCTCAGCTTCTCTGTTTTTGCAAGAGGGAAAACATAAGGTTGGAAAACTCAAGGCTAGGATCATTGGTAAAGGGCTTCCAGTCCGCTTCTATAGAGACCTGGATGAGTTGGGTGATCTGGTGTTCAAGGACTGGTCGGCCGTTGTGGAAAAGCTCTACCCAGTGACTACCATCACAGAAAACATAGGTTAGTAAACGCAGAGACAGTCGACTCCGTCAGCCTCGGGAGTGTGTGTGTGTGTGCGTCAGAGGACAGCGTTTGGAGGTCCTTGCCTTTTACTTTGTCGAGGCAGCATCTCTCAGCCTGGTGATCTGCATGCTCCAGTCTGTCTGACCCATAGTTTCCATCAGCATCTCTCAGCCTGGTGATCTGCATACTCCAGTCTGTCTGACCCATAGTGTCCATCAGTTCTCCTGTCTCCATCTTCCATCTTGCTGTATCCTGCAGTGCAGGATTATAGAATTTAGGTCACCTCATTGGGCTTTTTTTTTGTGATTTCCAGGGATAGAACTCAAGTTATCAGGCTTTTGCATCAAGTGCTTTTATCTACTGAGCCATCTCACTGGCCTAGGAAAGGAACTTTTAAATAATTGAATATAATTGTTAAGCATTTTATGTTATTACCCATTGTTGTAAATTAAAAAAAAATGAGTGTTGGGCTATATATAATGTTTATTATTAGCCCTAAGATTATTGTGGATTATTATTTAACCCGCTATCACAAATAATAAGACACAGACACCTGTTAGATTCTATAATTGCCTAATTTACCTTGGGCCGGGCAGATATTTCACTTACACTGTCTCAATAACCTCACCGTTCATCATCACCCAGCCCCCATCCAATGCCATCTACCTTAATCCTCCTCATCTGGTCTATCTTCCATCCATAATCCCATGGTACTTGCTTATATTCTTCACATGGGCCTTTTCACGCCATTATTGGAGTTTTTCATCTCGGCCCAGGTAGCTTTTTCCTCCACACTAACCTCCTCTGTTCCTGTCCCTCATCTGTTTCCTGTGAGTCCCTGTCCTGTAGAGCCTGGGAGCCTTAGCCATTCTGCCCTGCCTAGGTAGAGGCCGTTTAATCAACCAATCATGTATGTCTTACAAAACAAGGATAGATGTAATCAGATCTTGAGGGCCAGTAACACGCATTAGACCACCCTGCAACAACACTACAGTCCTGTGGCATATGCTTCTCTTTTTAAATACATATTTATTTTTATGTGAGTGTGTGTATGTGTGTCTGGCTGCATGGATGTGCACCGTGTTCCTGCAGGAGCCTGAGGTCAGAAGAGAATGTCATATCCATAGAACTGGAGTTATCGGCAGTTGTGAGCCACCACATGGGTGCTGGAAACTGAACGTGGGCCCTCTGCAAGGGGACTTTGGGAACTGAAAAGAAGAGCTCCTAACAGGACTGGAGACTGCTGGGAAGTTAGAGCTCTTGGAGACTCAGAACATCTAGTGTTCACGTGAGGTCTAGAGGGGGGTTTTCAACAGGGTTGATTTTGTCCAGCCTGATTTTGAATATTATTGAGAAGTTAGCTTATTTGAGACTTTTTTTTTCTTTCTACTTTTAGTTTTCTGTTATTGTTTGTTTGTTTGCTTGTTTTGTCTTTCAAGACAGGGTTTCTCTGTGTAGTCCTAGCTGTCCTGGATCTCACTCTGCAGTCCAGAGTGACATCAAACTCAGAGATCTGCCTGCCTCTGCCTCCTGTATACTGGGCTTACAGGCACGCAACAGTAATGCCAGGCTTTACTTTTAGTTTTAAATCACTTGTGTTTATGTATGTGTGACTATGCCTGTGTGTAAGTGTGTGTTACATGAGTGCAGGTGCGCTCACAGAGCAGATGCCTTGCAGCTGAAGTTAAAGTGATTGTAAGCCCCTTGATAGGGTGCTGGGAACTGAATTCAGGTCCTCAGCAAGAACACTATGCACACTTAACTGTTGAGCCATCTCTTCAGCACCTGGGTTTTATTCTTAAATGGATATATTTGCACTAAATTAATAAGAAGATATATAATGGTTAAATAATAAAAACGCTTTAGAAACAGGGGTTAAGCCTTTTCCTCATGACCTTTGGTACCCTTTAATATCTCAGGTGCGGTCAGAGTCTCACAGCCTACAGCGGGGGCAGTAGTAGACCATTTGGTCAGCTGTAATTTCTGAAAAGCAATGTAAAGTTATCAGTGTGTGTGTGTTTGTGTGTTCATGCAAATGCAGGTACATATAGAACCTAATGGTCAACCACAGGTGTAATTCTTAGGATGCCAATCACCTTATTTCAGGTTAGACTCTTGGCTCTTAGAAGAGTGATGGCCCATGCCTGTGATTGTAGCACTCAGGGAGGCAGAGGCAGGCAGATCTCTGTGAGTTCAAGGGCAGCCTAGTCAACAGAGTAAATTCCAGGACAGCCAAGGCTACACAACAAAACCCTGTCTCAAAAAGCAAACAAACAAACAAACAAACAAAAAGCTGTAACAACTCATTTTTTTGTAAACACACTTTAAAAATCAATTACAAATACTTAGGGTATTCATAGAAACTTGAGTGAGTGAGGGTCAAGATTAATTCGAGAGACTCGGTGGAGTGTAAGGTCCTCCTAAATTCTGTTGAAGCTCGTGGAACTTGAGGCCGGTGTTGGCCAAGCTAGGTTTCAGGGAAGCCCAGTTAGCTGTAGAAGTGCAAGGGGTGCCTTCTGGACTCCACTGGACCAGCCTATGCTATGGTAGGCCGGAACACCCTGACTCCAGTCAGGCAGCAGCTGTGGAGCTGAGGCAGCAGGGAGCTGGGATGAACTTTCGTAGTCTGGCCCTTTGTATCGTACCAGGATTTAAATGACTTCCCCAGTGGCAGAGTTGGATCTGTGCCTGTGGTTATCACCCATGTTAGAAAACTTTACCCTTAAAATATGCTCTATCCTCCAACCTCTGCAGGAGGACACACATATATTACATACATACCACAAAACTGAACTATCTTTGTACTTGCTATCAGTTTGACTAGACAACAGAATATATGTATCAATTTGTTGTTTCACGCTTGTTGCTCTGAGGTCCGGAAAGTTGGATTCCATTTAGGTTAAATGACCTGTCTGTGGTAGTGGTTCTCAGCCTGCCCGTCACAGCCCCTTTGGGGACAGTGTGCCAGATATTTACATTATAATTCAGAACAGTAGCAAAATTACAGGTATGAGACAGCAACAAAATAATTTGATGGTTGGAGGTTACCACAACACACACATGAGGAACTGTATTAAAGAGTTGCAGCATTAGGAAGGTGGAGAACCGCTGTTCTGTGGTTTGCTTTCAGTACTTTATACAGTGGGCTGTAAAAATGGTCTAGCCATAGACAGAAGGTGACAGAGACACAGAAGGGTGGATTCTTCCTGGGCCTTTAGGAGAATCACACAGAACTGAAGCTGTGAAACTACAAATTAATACCTTCCTTATCTTTTTTTTTTTTTTTTTTTTTTTTTTTTTTTGCTGTGAAGACTATAGACACAGTTTCGAGCATTTGTATCATGAAGAGTTTACTGAAAAGTGCAAGCAAGTGTTTGTTATTTCCAAGGAATCCAGCAGAACATTTGACATACTGGAAAGATTTGCCTTAAAGAATGCTGAACTTGAATCTGATGGTACCATAGCAAATTCAGGGTTAGACTCCATTCTCAGGTAAGACATTCTGAATCCTAATTTATTTCATGGGGCCAAAGCAGAGCAACCTGACTTTAATAAACTCCGGATTCAGAGCGGCTGCCCTTCCTTTTCCCATAAAGAAAGACCCCGTGAGAGAGGCTACAGCCAGACACCTCAGCAGTGCGGCATCTGAATCAAGACACCAATAGGCATGCTAATATGGAAGTGGGGAATCTCACAGGACCCACCCCTAGACAGAGAACTGCAAGTAACTCACTACAGCTGAAACAGGAGAATTAGTCTCCCGGGGAGCGAGCTTTCCAATTTGTTACCTAATACCAAGGGGTCAGCCCTGAAATCACATACATGCAAACAACACTGAACCAACTCAGCAGGTTATACTTACATATTTATGCATGTGGATATGCATATATCACAACAATAACAAAAGAAAAAGAGGACACGAGTGAGGGGCATGGGAAGATAGGGAGGGGAAATTTATGTAACTATATTTTAATTTGAAAAATTGCAAAAATGTAAGTAAAAAATTGGGTTAAAGAAAGAAAAAAAGAAAGGAAAAAAGACCATGGAAGCCATGCTTCAGTTAGGAGGTAAGAGATCACTCTGCCTTTTTGGAGTTTACTGTGTTTTATATGCTTTCTTCCAGTGCTCTCAAGATTAACAGTCTCTGAAGGGCAGAGGACCTGTCTTTTTTTTAGTCCCATACATCAAAAATTTGTTTAACTAATTCCTGAAAATTATGGAATGGGTGTAAACAAAGCAACTAGGGAATATGAATATGTTTGGATGGCATCATGTCATTACAATGTGTTTCTACGTGTCATTTTAAATCACACTAATGTATTCACCAAAAACCCATTAAGATATGGACAGTATCATGTGTGGGTACTGAGGAATCAAGTTACTCACATTTCATAACTCCTTTTTGGTGTACCTGGTGTTCTGCACAGTACTGCCAGCCCCCTATCTCTTCCACCAATGGTGACCATAGACCCCTGTTTGCTGCCCACAGGCACCGATAAAAAGAGGTAACAGTAAGAGAAACTTGTCTATAGTGTCTCTCCAAGTCTCATTTCTAAAGAGGGGAAGGCATCTTTGAATATCTTTTTTTTTATTCTCCTTCTCTGGCTCTTACTGTACATCTGGTTTAGTATGTAAAAATTTTGTGATTTGAAACAAAGCCACAGTAGTTAGGACAGTATAGGCTGGCCTTTGCAGTTACTGTCATAGGCTTAATACTTCATCACAGATTGACCAGTGTGCTTTCTGCTGGTTCTGGGTGCTCACGCTAAGAGAAAGACAATTTACTACAGCATGATACCCAGCCAATGTCTTTAATACTATAGGAGAAATATATAAATTGTAGGTTAAACATGTTAGGCTTGGATAGGCAAGTCCACTGAAGCAGAGAGTGAGGGAGTGGATGCTGGGAGATAAGAGTGGGGACAGAAAGGGAGGTGTTCTTTTTTTTTTTTTGGATACTGGACGTGTTCTGGAGTTAAACAGTAATGATGTTTGTACAGCCTCATAAAATGAAAACCAGCCAAGTGTGACTTTAATACTGAGGTTTTTGCTTTGTACATTAGTTCTTATTTTGTTTATTATTTTTGAGCAGTTTATCATTCAAATAAATTTTATTGCAATTGAATCCAAATCAGACACAGTAAAAGCACAGTGATTAGATGGTCTGTGTTATCTGTGTGGAGGCATTTAGGGCTCGGTTTCCTTTGCTATCTGGAGCAGTGCTCTGTGCTCTGTGTTCCTGAATACTGAGTGGAAGTCAATAGAAGAATGTTCTCTGTTCCAAGTTGCAAAGCATGGGCTTAATACCAACTTTTTTTTTTAACTTATCTTTCTTTTTCAACTCAATCTTTCTGTATAGCCCTGGCTGGCCTCAAACTCACTATATAGTTAGTCTAGGCTGGCCTTAAACTTCTGAGTAGTCTCTGCCTCCTGAGTACTGAAATTACAAGCATGTGCCAACTCACCAGGTCATACATGAAACTTTTATCAATACATTTTTGTAACCATTTGTTGTTGAGAAGGAACCATGGTTGAGTCTGTCTCTGGCTGTGCAGGTGTATCACATATGTCTTTGTCCTCACTGATTTGACCTGCCTGGTGCCGCATACGGTTTCAGACTCATGGATGCTCCAGTGAACAAAAGAACTAAAATCCCTGCCTCTGTGCTATCTGATCCTGGACACTGGAACTAAGCAGCATGTGTGAAGAGCGTTCAGTATGCACCATGTCTGCAAGGGCCAATGGAGCAGTATGGAACACTGGAATGAAAGCGCCAGCTGATGGAGCGAGGGAAAGCCCTAGGTGACCAGGTGATGTTTGCATAGCTAACAGAATAAGGAAGGCAGCCAGCTATGCAAACATGGCCTGGAAGAACATTCCAGACAGAAGTAATTGTAAATACAGAAGTCCTGAGGCCACAGAAGCAGCAGAGATGCCAGGCAGCTGCAGGGAAAGCAGTGGGGATGACGTTGGAGATGAACTGATGGATCGTCTGCTGTCACAGGCCCCTATCTGCCATTCTGCAACAAGCTCACTCTGCTGAGGGCACAGGCAAGAGCAGGCTCAAGATGAAATCCCACTTTTGAAAACAACTGGTGACAGGATTTAAGTAATAGAGCATTGATTTCCAGTTCCTATCAAGGAGGACTGAATTCTTGTGAAATCACTACTTTTTAATAACCCAAGTTAGAAGTTTTTATTTCAATGAGTGTTTTTAACCAGTCTTCATGGATTGCTGAATCTGAGTTCAGGCTCACATGGTTCGTTTCATTCATCCAATCATTTATCCATTCAACAGTTTGTTGTCAGGTGCTATGCTAGTCAATGGTAAGAGAATTCTGGGACTATCCTCATGGTGTGTACTGTCAGTGAAAAATCACTACACACATGTGCAGGCATACACATGTTCTGTATCACTGGGGCTAGGGACTGAACCTAGAGTCTCATGTGTATGAGCACTGTTCCACTGAACTATAGCCCCCGGCATTTTTCCTTTTTCCTTCTTGAAACAGAATCTCACTTCACTATCTAGGATGGCCTTAGCTTGTGATCTCCCTACCTCAGCATCCCAAATAGCAGAGATTCCGTGTCAGCTTCGCTGAACCTAAGTGATACATACTAATCTAACACAATCAACAGTATGAGCTGATGGCGTGTGATTCCCAGCACTGGGGAACGTGAGGGAGGAGTGTCAGGAGTTCAGGATCATCCTTAGCTACTTAGAAAGTTTGAGGCCAGCCTGAGTAAGGTGAGACTCTGTCTCAAAAAAAAAAAAAAAAAAAAAAAGTAAACGAAGCAAATAAGTTTAAATCACAAGGCTAGAGTCTCCATCATGGTATTCACAGACCTGAGGTGTCTCTGCATGTGCAGAGACTTCACTAAAAAATAAAGCACTTTAGAGCATTCAACCTTCCTGACATACATGGCTGGTGGTGGCCGCCACGTCTTTAATCCCAGCACTCAGGAGGCAGAGGCAGGCAGATCTGTGTGAGTTTGAGGTCAGCCTGGTCTACAGAGTGATTCCAGGACAGCCAAGCCTACACAGAGAAACCCAGTCTTGAAAAAAACCAAAACAACAAACAAACAAACAAAATCCACTGTCTTAAAAAAAAAAAAAAAAAAAAAAGGTGTCAGTGAGGGAAGAAGCATGGAGGCAAGCTCTCGCCAGAACGCAGACTGCTGTCAAAGGGCAGCCACCAGTCGCCACACACTGGCGAAGGCGCAGCGCTTCTCAGTCAGCAGTGGTGGTGGTTAGCTGGAACTCCAGTTCTGTGGATTTCAGAGTGATGCTCATTCTTGGTGTACGGGTGCTCCTGTTCCTCATCCTCTTCCAGTGTGATGTGTAAGCAACCAAGGATAGCCTGGTGGTAGTGAGATGGGCAAAGCAGGCGTACAGTGGGCTGGGGGGGGGGCATTTTTCTCCCTTGGCCTTGTCCACAGTTGAAGTTCATGTCGGGCAATCCTAGGATCTAGCCAGTGGAATATTTCTAAATCACTAAGTCTCCCCTCTCATAATCTCGTATCTTACAAAACTGCAGCTAAAGGAGGAATGGCTTCTAGGAGCCAACTGAAGCCCACCAAACTTAGGCCAGAGCTTCACATCTCTTGGAGGGAAAATGTATCCCAGAAACGTTCTTCCCTCCTTCCCTCTGCTTTCAATATTTGTGCTTACCATTTACCCTTCTGTTTTTCAGAATAAATTCTCTTCCAACTTACAAGTCTATCTTGCTCTTGTCTGGGGAACGTGGCTGTGGGAAGTCTACTCTGATCGGCAACTGGGTCAGTTATTTCAAAAAGAAGTATCCCGGAGTGTTGCTGATCCCGTACTTTGTGGGAAGCACATGTGAGAGCAGTGACATTATGTCCGTGATCCACTACTTCATCATGGAGCTGCAGGATAGAGCCCACGGTGAGCAGCCTTCTGGGCAGAAAGTGCACAAAGCCCCACCCCCATGCTTTCTGCTCTCCACTTTCACTTTACAGTAATACCAATATGTCTCCTTCAAACACCTCAGGCACTTGTCAAACTAAAGCCAAAAAGCTCTTAAGACCAGAAAAAAAAATTGCTTTGATAAAAGTATGAATCTTGCAGGGTGCGGTGACGTACACCTGTGATCCCAGCACTCTGGGAGGTAGAGGCAGGCAGATCTCTGTGAGTTCGAGGCCAGCCTGGTCTACAAAGTGAATCCAGGACAGCCAAGGGTACACAGAGAAACTCTGTCTTGAAAACAAACAAACAAACAAACAAACAAACAAAAAGTATGAATCCTAATGTAAAAAGGAAAATCAGTAAAAATATGTCTTTTTCCCATGAAGTTAAAACAGTGACACAAAGGATAATTAGCATAATTTTTCAAGCATCAGCTGAATCAGAATAGTTCCTGCTCTTGCGCTTGTGGCTAGCATTCTCTTGTTTTGATGTAAATCCCCTATGGCCTCACCTGTACATCCTGCTTCTCTCTTCCTAGAACTCTTTCTTCCCAGGTAATAGTCTACTAGGTGTCTCTTAAATGAGGAACAAGCAGCATTCTTCCCTGTGCTCCCTGGAGGAAATAGAGGCTGTGTCTGAAAGGCCCGACTCTTCTGCTTTGGGCTAGCCCAGTGGTTCTCAACCCTTTAATATAGTTCCTCATTCTGTGGTGACCCCAACCATAAAATTATTTTTATTGTTTTTTCATAACTGTAACTTTGCTACTGTTATGAATTGCAATGTGCATATCTCACGCAAGTTATCTGATATGTGATGCCTGTGAAAGGGTCATTTGACTCTCAAAGGGTCATGCCCCACAGGTTGTGAACTGCTGGGCTAGAGAAGGGAACAGATGGAAAAGGCACACTTGTCCCTTCAAAGCCCAGGCCTGGACTCCCACTGCCATCTTTTAGTAAGAAGTTGCCACAAGCTATCAGGCAGGGTTAGAAGGCTAACCCCTCCCTAAGGAAGGGATGGTGTTCGTGGGACAGGTAACCTTTGTCTCTGCTATGCTCTTTGGGAACATCTCACAGTCTAAGGGCCCAACCATATGGAAATCAGAAGAAAGAACACTGTAGGCAAAGGGGGAAACTAAAGTAATACTGTAGTTCCAGAGCTGGAAACAGCAGGGTGAGCTAGAAATGGACAGCGGACCAGTATAGCCAGACAACAATGGACAGCATGGTCTGTCGGACAAAGCAGTGAAGGCAGGGCTGCTTCATATAGGAGGGAGCTTTGCAGGGCAGAATATCAGGAGTGGATAGAGCCTGAGTTTTAAGCAGGAGCATGATGTGACTTGGTACCAAATCAGTATGATGTATGGGAAACGGATGCAGGGAAGCAAGCTTGCAGACACTTAATGGTTATTGAAATGGTTGACGGCAATAGCAGGGGAGAAGGGCTGTGTGTAGTTTGAGAATTTGCTGAAGAATTGGAGTTCGGATGAAGGAAATGGGGGAACCGAGGGTAACCCCCATCTCTAGGCTTGAAAAAAACCAAATGAAAGGCAAAGGAGACTGTGTGTGTGTGTTTGTGTGTGTCTATGCATGCGTGCGCACGTGTGGGGGGCAGGTTTGGAGGAAGTCAAGGGTTCTACTTTGGATGTGTGAGGTTTCAGATGCAAGGTGTGCTGTACCAGTCATGGGGTCCCTGTGCTGTGTGCTTCATTCTGTCCTGGGAGCCTGAGAACCTGTATTCAAACCTATGCCACTACTTACTAGTCACATGGCCTTGGCTAAGTCATTTTAACTCTCTGTGGCTTGGCTCCCATTTGGTTTTGATTTTTTTTTTTTTTTTTAGATAGGTCTCATGTAGCTCAGGGTGGACTCAAGCTGTGTAGTCCAGGATGGCCCTGAACTCCCGTCTCTATTGTGTTGGGATAATAAGCCTATCATACCTAGCTTTGTTTTTCTATTTATAAAATACGGGTTTAAGAGAAAAAGTGGCTTTTAGGCATGTCAGAGGATTAACTAGAATGAAGTACAAAAGACAAAGGGATTAGGTGTGATTCCTGGCTCCAGTGAGCACTGATAAACATTAGTGATTGTCACTGTTGTGCACCCACTGTGGAGGTATGCATTGGTGTGCATCTACCTTTGCCTGATGGTGAAAGTTCATCTCTTCTCATCTTCTTGTGTGTGCTTCTAGGTCCTGAGTAAGTGTGGGGTACCTCAAGGCAACTTTGGCTGCCTTCATACAGTTCCTATGGGGTGGGGCAGGTGTTTGAGTCTTGTGCGCCCAGTGGGTTTCTGAGAACATTCATGGGTGAATGTGGATAGCCGAGTTCTCTTTGGTTGCACTTCTGGGTCTGTAAAGCAGGTAAAATCGGTCAGCAGAAGCAGGTGTGACTGTCTCCGGAAGGCTCCTAGGCCTATTCTGGCTCATCCCCAAGGTGTTCACTTGAGCCAGGCAGCTAGCTGATGATGCAAGCTTGGCTGAACACACCCAATTATGATTTCAGTCCCAAAGTGAGTTGTTATTTTAATGGGGTTCAGAAAGCTCCTAGTAAAAACAGCTGCTGTCTTTCAAACAAGTAGCTTTTTCGTCTGGCAGCAGCAGGACAAATTCAGGAAAGCCTGTGACTAGCAGACACCTCTCCATGAGAGAGCATCTCTCTTCTCCTAGTTCATGATGGAAGCTCCAGAAGAGAGGCTTTGGGCTTGAGCCACAGTCTGGCTTCCTTTACTGGCTGGGTGATCTTGGGCAGTTTACTCGAGCCCTTCTGTTTTTCATCTGTAAAACCTAAGCCCTAAGGCCTAATGAGATTGGAAAGAAACTGCAGGTCAAGAATTGACAATGGTACCTGCTGGCAACCTGCTGCCACTATAATTTTGCAGCTGTTATGTGCTTTTGGGATTAGCATTTCTCCCTGAGTTATGTGGGGGGGGGAGGGGCAGCGGGTGCAATGTTAAGTAAAACAAGACACTCCCATTCCCTTTGTAGATCAAGGAGAAGAAAGGCTGCAACAGAAGAGGCTGCAGCCTGATTAAGTTAGGTCACTGCAGGCATTTTCAGGGCTGCCTGTGCTTCGCAGCACAGCTGGTTTCCGGGATGGGGTGCCTGTGGGTGCAGGGGGCGGAACTTCTGCTTAGAGAATGCACACTGCAGCTTCAGCTACCCCACCGCCCACTTTCCTGTGACCCACCTCTGCTCTCTGCATCTGCAGGCGTTTCTCTATGAGATGTGAGCAGGGGCCCTTTTCTCTGGGACACCAAATGCACATGTGACATCGTTCTGCTTTTCTGGCCCCAGCCCCTGCCTGCCAGGACAAAGTGTCTGGAGGAGAGCTGCCACCATCGGGCTCTCTTGACACCCTGTTCCCCTCTCCTGCCTTGTTAGCAGCTGGCATCCTTGTGACATGCTTTGTGGAGTCGTTCTTTTCTTGATGCAATTCCGTTTCAACATGCAAACCGCACAGCAGTCCTGGAAGATGAGCTGTACAGATTGAAGGCCTTCGACCAGCGACAGCATCCTGACATTCAGAGTGGCAGGGCTACCAGCTGCACATGGGTAGAGTAGAGCATCTAAGCTCTGGCTCTGTTGACTTTGAGGCTCTTTGTCCTCCACTGCACCAGATAGCCTCCTAGAGGGAAAATCTCAGTCTTTGGGAAGATTTTCTTCCCCATCTTCACCTAGCACTGGCTCACAGGAGAACCTGCCTGTGAGTTGGTGAGGTGGAATAAATGGGCAGAAAGCCTCAGCAGGGCATGCTAGGCTTTGTGCCCTGGGCCAAGATCACATCCTAGCTTGGCTTCGTGCCTTTGGCTGCACAAGTTTGGTGTCTTTGGAGTAGACCCATCACTTCAGGTCCACTCCCTTCCCTGGATTTCCTCTGGGGGTGAAATACTTCCCATTCTTTAAGCCTCCCCTCAGCGAGAGGGCTGATGGGCAGCTCTCCCTGCCTGATAGCCAGCGTAGCCTGAGCCCTGTGTGCGGCACTTCATGCGGTTGTCTCCCTCTGTGAGCTTACCCTGCTTGGTCCCCTGGGTGACCTACAGACGTGCCAGGTCTGTGGGTTTTACTGTTTGTCTGAAAGCCCTGTGAGTTCAGAGGTTACATCTGATTTATTATTCACTGATAGACCTAGCACACACATGAGCTCATACACACAGAGAGAGCTGCCTATTGGTAGGTCATTAAGTGGGAATTTAAACATTTGAGATACTAACATTTAAATAAGACAACAGACCTTTAATAGAGACAGATTGGTTCTTTCCAAACAAAGAGTATTATCACTACTATCCAGTATTATCACTACTATCTTTCTCTTTAACACCATTTTGAGGAAAAATAGTTATGTTCATTAGAATGCTTTTTGCTTGGATCTCTTCTTCATTGTGATGATTTTGCATCAGACTCCCATAACCTTTGGAACCCTGGGGAGGTGGGAATAGCAGTATCCCTGGAGCTCACTAGTCAGTTGGTGCAGCATATGTGAGTTCCAGTTTCAGAGAGAGAGAGGAGAGAGAGACTGACCTTGTGAGGTGGAGAGTGATTGAAGAGAACAGAAGATGTTTACCTCCAGCCTCCAAACATACACACACACAATATGTGTGCACACAAGAAGCGCACAAGCGCCACACACAGCATTTGAGTATGACATCCTGGAAATGTATTGAAGACATGTGGTGACAAATGCCCTCATTACTTCAGGCCTGAATGTCTTGCAACCAGCCAAGCATGTGCATGCATGTGTCCTCTGTACAGCTGTAAGTAGCACTCATTTCCCAACCCCGCTGCTGCCTCAGTCCATCAGCACATTTTGGCAGAGATGGAAACATTTTCATCTAATTTGAGATTTCTTTGTTTTGTAGGCCCCCAGCTTGAAATCGATTTTCTTAATGAAGACTCAAACGTCTTGGTCTTTTCGCTTCTTGTAGAAGTGTTCATGGCCTCCATCAGCTTAAAGCCATGTGTACTTGTGCTAGATGGGATTGAAGAGTTGATTGGCATTTATGGGATTTCAGGTCAGAAGGTAACATCTTTTAAGTGTTAACACTTCCTTTATAAAAAGAGGAGCCCATTCTCTAGTGTGTATATAATGTATTTCTATTGTACTGTGTTTCTAGGTATACCCGCCATTGATACATGGCATTCACCATGGGCTGGGTACCATCTTAGGAGCTCTAACTGTATCCCTTTTGGCTCAAACCAAACGTCTACAGTGCACACAGCCATTCAAAAGAGACTCCTCATCATCCTTGGCTGGACAGACGGCAAAGAGATATTAGGTGTTGTCTAAGGTCCAGAGATAAATAAGTGGTGGGATTAGAATCCAGACATAGGGGACCAGTGAGGCTCTGTGGAAAGGGTGCTTACTGCCACGGCTGACAGCCTGGATCCAAACAGGGGAGAACTGGTTCCCAAACGTTATCCCATGGCACCTTCCTGTACATCCATATACATGTGTGCACACAAATTAAATACATGGAAATGTGATTTAAAGTTTTTAAATAATCAAGAAAATGCCATAATAGGTATATCATAATAGTTTTACTGCCAAACGTAACCATTCTTTACTGTAACACAAGGTCTTCTTATTTTTTATTAAGTGGTTCAATTTGTCTTTCATTAGATTTCCTCTGATTATCACTGTTACTCAGAAGGTCAAGGTTTTATTAAGTTGTTCATGGGAACCTATTTTTAAGAGAGTCCAGATTTGTAGTATTAGGTTCATCATAGATGAAGCAGTCAAATGTGGTTCCATTCTGTGTGAATTTGTATTTCTTACTACCAAATGGTTACCTGTCCAAGTTACTCTTAGTGACTGTAACCCCACCCTTGCCTCATATTGTAAGTCTGAAGACCATCAGCAAAGAGATTTTAAGGTCGTTGAAGTTTTCAAATGTCTCCAACAGGCAAAAGATTTCTCCTGGCTGCCGCACTCACTCCCGCCTCACTGTAAATTCATTCTGAGCACTGTCTCCTCCAGTCTCTCCTGCAAGTCGCTGTGTGCCCGCCCTGACGTGAGGACTGTGGAGTTCTCCGGCCTGGGGGATGAAGACACGAAGTTCAGCATCTTCAGACAGCACCTCCCCAACACTGACAAAGAGCGGTTTGGGCAGAGGAGGTCCGTTTTGAGGAAGAAACCAAACCTGAATCCCTTGAAGCTCTCGATCATCGCCAAGGAGCTGCAGGAGTGCCGAATCTACCGCAATGAGTTCCAGTGTCTGAGGGAGTACCTGGAAGTGGCCTCTGTCCCGGAGCTCTGGGAGCTGATTCTCAAACGCTGGGTTGAAGATTACGGTTGGAATTTGAAGCATAAAGAGGGAAGCTTGGCCACTGTGGCTTCAGGAAAAGGTCTGGGCAGCGTTAACGTCTTGGTGGGGGATAATAGGGTCCAAGGTCTGTGATGTATCATTGCTCAGCAGAAGGGACTAGGGAGAGAATTGTCAGGGGAAATGCAGGACCTCACTAAATTTGAATTTCAGATCAACAACAAATAATATTTTAGGGGATGGGGGGAGGAAAGAATGATAGCCTAGGGGCTGGAGAGCAGTTCAGAGCGCTTACGGCTCCTGTGGAAGACCTGGGTTTGGTTCCCAGCATGCACTTCGGGTGGCTCACAGTTACCTCTTAACTCCAGTCCCTGGAGACCTGATGCCTTTTGGCCTCCGCAGGAACCTGTATGCACATGGTGCACATAAACTCATGCGGGCATATATAAATAAAAAGAAGCATTTCGAAAGAGCCCAGCCAGCGTGGTGGCTCATGCCTTTAATCCCAGCACCCGGGAAGCAGAGGCAAGCAGATCTCTTGAGTTCAAGGCCAGCCTAGTCTACTGAGTGAGTTCCAGGACAGCCTGGTCAATACAGAGAAAGTAATTAATTTTGTATTTTGTTAAAAACAGCATTTTGCAAATTTGTAAAAAACAGTATTTTGATAGAATATGTCTCAGATATTGTATGACATGCACTTAATCACTAATTGGATTTCAGATAAATAACAAATACTTCTCAGAATAAATACATCCCAAATATAGCATGAGACATATTTATACTAAAAATTAGTTTATTAGAAACTCGTTTTTAACTGGGTAGCTCATCTTCTTATGGCTAAATTTGTTGATTCCACCTAGAGAGATGTATGTTGGCTATAGAGAGAACTGTATTAGGCATAAGTTTCAAATTTTTTAGAGCTCTGAATATTGTGCCTTTATTATTTTAATAACTCAATATAAACAACTCACTTGATTCCACGGTCCTACTTCTGGCACAAGCTGATTTGCTGAATTCAGGCTTATTCTCCGTGTTCTGCCAACCGGGCTTCTTCAGTCAGGGGAGGATTCGAATACTTGCCTTGTTTCTCTTAGATAAAGCCTTGGTGCGTGGGTGCCCATGGCTGTCATCTGTCCCTGCACAGTCTTCTGCTGTGGTTGTTGATCCTTCACAGACCGCAGTCCTTAAGGTCTCCCTCCTTCTGTGGTTCCCAGGAGTGTTTGTCATAGTTTCTTGGTTGGTCTGTCTCTGCTGCCACCTGCTGGTCCTCATCTTCAGGAAGGAGAACTTTATCTCCTGGTTTTGTTTCCTTTGGTGGTTTCGTCTGTCTGCCTTCCTTCCTTCCTTCCTTCCTTCCTTCCTTCCTTCCTTCCTTCCTTCCTTCCTTCCTTCCTTCCTTCCTTCCTTCCTTCCTTTCCTCTCTCTCTCTAAACCAGGCTGGTCTCAAACTCACCTTTGCCTCCAAGTGCTGGTGTTTTGATTTTGAGACAGGATCTCTCTATGTAGTTCTGGCTAGTCTAGAATTTGCTATGTAGACCAGGCTGGACTTGAATTCACAGAGCTCCACCTGCTTTTGCCTCCCAAGTGCTGGCACTACCACACCTGGCTCCGCTGGCATCTTGAGTCCTGAGGTCCTTTTCAGCTCTCTCCTAGACCTTTCTCGTTCTGTAGGAACTCTTTTCCTCCCTCGTGGGGAGAAGACAAGCAATGTCATTATCTCATCTCGTGAGTCTACTGTTGGTAGTCGACAATGTATTCTGGAATTTGTTTATGATATTTAGGAACCAGGCTCTGGAAAGTTTTTATTCTCTCAAGTCACTGGGCTGTATCCTCTGAAGTCTGTTTGGAAACATGCTATCCTCATTTTGTTTCCCTGCGTCATTCTGCTCCTCAGGACATGGAACCTAGGCTTGAACAAAATTGGAGAGGTGGATGAGAACAGGGTGCATTCTTTACCTCTGTGTTGCATGGCGCCGCACAGCCTTCTGCTTTACATTTCTACCAAGAAAGTGGATTTCGAGTTTCCTGTGCCTTCCTCCACCTCCACAGAGGTGGAAGTGAGGTTCCCTGAAGAGTTGCACAGGCCACCTGACCCATTCTGTGTAATTACATCCCCAGGACTGCACAGTACATCCCAGGGCTTCTTCCCCCAGTGACTGCTGCTTCCTCAGCCTTGGCCAACAATCCCGTTGGGTCCACAGAGCTCCAAAGCCACAGGTCTAGGAAGAGCTTGGCTGAGTTCAGTCATATGCAGCGGAAGCTTTATCAGCTCGGCCTCAGATCTGCCTTTACCTGAGGCTGCGGGTGATATGGGTCCCTTCATCGGACCTTGATGCCTGGCTTCCTTGGGATCTGAAGGATCTCTATAGCTGGAAGATCATAAAGCCAATGATAGGAGCAAACCTTAAGGAGCCCTTAAATGGTATCTGTGAGTGTGGCACTTCTCCAGGAGAATAACTTGTCCTAACAGACAGACACTACTGGGCAGAATGCTTAGCATGGTGACCAGGAAGCCTGGCTGCTTATACCCAGTATCAGTTGTGGTACTACTAAGAGTAGGTGACTCCATGGACTGTGAAGGCAGACTGGGTTCAAATCCCTCCCAGCGCTTCTGTCTGGGTGACTTTGGGTAACTTATTCAACCTGCCACACCCTCTTTTGTAAGATGGGGGCATTTCAGCACTAGGTTAGAGGAGGGAGGCTGCAGACTGCGCTTCAGCCCACTCATTCGCTCCTTTTGTGGCTGCACAGGGCTGAGTGGCTGGGTGGCAGACGCGCTGTGCTTGCTCTGCATCTCCCACTGTGGGCTGGCTGAGGATGAGCTGCTCGAGCTTTTGGACATGCTGGGCTACAAGAACCAACAGAAAGTGACGACAGTGCACTGGGCAGCTTTCCGCAACGCCACCAAACACTGGATCCAGGAGAAACCCAACGGCCTCCTCTACTTCAGCCACCAGTCCTTACGGAACGTGGTGGAGTACAAGCTGCTGGGTGAGGAGCTGGGGCTGTGGAGGTGCCTCCGGGCTCAGGGAGGGAGACAGTCACATGGAAGGGAAAACTTGTGCAGGATCTCTCTAGTGGCAATGAGTGAGTAAACTGCAGGACAGCAGTTACGTCCGTTAGAGGAGACCTGGCTTCAGGGGCTGAGCTCGCCAGGGTTGTTCCTCGGGAACAGACTGAGAATGTGGTAGCTCCTTACAGGAGGTTGCCAGGCCCTGTGCCCCACTTCCAGAACCAGCCTGATCTTGAACTCAGGATCTGCCTGCCTCATCTTCTAAAAATAATTTTTTTAAAGAATTACAAACAATGACTTTGGATTCTTACAGAACTGGTAAGATCTTATGTGAAGCGCTTAACTTTTTAAAACCCCGTGCCTCATTTTCAAAATAAGTTATCGTTACCCTTGAGAGTAATGGGAGCTCATGTAAAGTGCAGCATCACGTGTTACCTGATAATCCCCCATGGCAGCCATTTGAATGCCAGTTCTCTAGTACCTTTGCTATTTGGGACTATATAACTGAATGGCCATGCAACATTCAAGAGATTCTCCTCTGGCATTTCCCAACCTGCTTTACAGTTTTAGGCCCCCAGTCAGAAGGCAGACATAATGAACCCTCGTTCTCTCATGCCATTGAGATTTGCAGCTGTCAGTCTAGCATATTCTAACCTACCGTGAGTCCTAATAGCACACACATGTTCGGGTCGAAGTCTGCCCCTGAGAACTGCTGCATTCTGTAAGCCAAGACGATGCAGGGGTCAGAGCTTTGCTCACATTCCCACATGCAGCTGGAAGAGACATGTTACCTGATCTCTCTGGGCTTGAGGAGCTTCACTTGTCATAGTCATGTCTGCCTCATGAGACTATTTTGTAAAATGATAAAATGAAATGTGGTGGAGCTGGAGAGATGGCTCAGAGGTTAAGAGCACTGGCTGCTCTTCCACAGGTCCTGAGTTCAATTCCCAGCACACAACCATCTATAATGGCATCTAAGGGCCCTCTTTGGCTTGCAGATGTACATGCAGATAAAATATTGTATACACAATAAATACACCTTTAAGAAAAAATAAGCCAATGTGGTGTTATCTACAACATCTTGTAACCCCTTCCTTAAATGTGTGCTGGGGATTGAATCCAGGGCTGTATGAGCTAAGTACACATTCTACCAGTGGGACACACCACAGCCCAAAATGTTGGTAACTTCAGCCTTTGTGTTGGACACTTCTAAGTTTGGGAGTCAGCATATTATTTGTCCCATTTATTTTTCTCTCTCACTTCCTACCTTACTTTCTTAATGTACCATCCACAAAAAATGCCTTCATCATACAGAGAGGGAGGGGAGTTTTCTTTTTCTTGCACAGGTCTCATATGCATTGCATTGTTACCAGAGCATATGTGCACACCTTTGACCAAATAGCACAAAATCTATCCACATGTGTGGGTGACCTGGAAACTGTTTCAGCACAAATGCAGAAGGTTTAACAGTGAGTTCTCCCTTGTTACAGTTTTATGATAACTGGGCTTGGTATACCATCTAGTGTGTGTTCTATTCATCTTGCAAGAAAGAGTGTCAAGGAAAAAAATATAAAAATACCTTCAATATTTTAATTTTCTTTGATAGGGTTTCTCTGTGTATCCCTGGCTGTCCTGGACTCGCTTTGTTGACCATGCTGGCATCGAACTCACAGAGATTCACCTGCCTCTGCCTCCCAAGTGCTGGGATTAAAGGTGTGCACCACTATGCCCGGCTCAGTATTTTAATTTTCAATGACAGATATGTCAAGGCTCTGAACTTCTGAGAGGCTTGTTTCTGAGTGCTGCAGCTGCCAGAGCCACCTCTTTCTGGGAATGAGCACACAATAATCCTGACTTTAGTATCACATTCTCTTTTGCTTGCTCCGTTATACTGGGCCCTTAGGAGAGCCAGGAAGAAGAATCAAGTCTCCAAAATGCTTACCCTCACACATTAGAGAGTGCTTGTTCAGGTAGCAGCCATGGTGTGTCCTCAAAATAGAAATGTAGGGCTGGTTAAGAGCCCTGGCTGCTCTTCCAGAGGACCTGGATTTGACTCCCAGCAGCCACATGGCCGTTAACAACTGTTGTAACTCCAGTTCTAGGACATCTGATGCCTCTTTCTGACTTCTATAGACACTACACACATGTGGTATACAGACATACACCAGGCAACACACACATGAAATAAAGATAAATCACATCTTTGTATCTCTAACTACTTTCCCATCCCTTCTATAATGCCACTCTCCTATTTTGTTTCTTAAAACAAATAAACAAGAGGAAAATAGAAAAGTAGTTGAAAGTGTTTCTTTATGGGAGTGGGGATGGGAAACTCAACATGGAGTACCTATACATTTATCCTCTAATCATAACTATAAATACTTTCTGGAGAAAACAGAATATTGCAAAAGATCCCCCCCCCCTTTTATTTGTCATCCAAATGTGCATTTGTGGCCACATGTCTGCATGTGTGTGTGCCTTGCATGTGTGTGTAAACATGTGTAGTGGCCAGCGGTTGATATCAGATGTCTTCTTTAACTGCTTTTCACATTATATATTGAGGCAGGGTCTCTCACTTAAGCCCAGAGCTCATGGATCTGGCTAGCCTAGCTAGCAGGCCGGCTAGCCTGCTCTGGGGATGTGCCCTTTCTGTGCCTCCCTGCTGTGATTACAGGTGAGCCATCACACCTGCCAGTGTTTGTATGGGTTCTGGGCATCCAAACTCCAGGCCTCATAGTTGTTCAACAAGAACTGTTTTACTGGGTCATTTCCCTTGCTCTGAACAAGGCATTTTCCACAATACCTCAACTATTCCTTCCTTAATTATAGCAACAGACTTGCCGTATTTTTGTGTTAGTGTTTTCCTACATGAAACAAGTCAGAACTGTGAGGCTGCAATTGGTTTTGAAATAGGTGTAATCACTCCAGTCAGAGAGAGCAGTCCAAATGAGTCCCAGGACACCATGAATCACAAGAAGGCACATTTCCACCAGGTCCTGATGAGGTTCTTCCAGCGGCAAACCCTTTTCTGGAGAGTGTATCAGGAGCTGCCGTGGCACATGAAGATGAGCAGGTCCTGGGAAAGCCTATGTGGCTTCATCACGAGCCCTGGGTGAGTCCTACTAGCCTTACATGGAATCTTGGGCTCTCATGGGCAGCAGGGTTTCCCTGAGCAAAGCCCTCGTCTACTCACAGACGGGGCCTTGGTGCGGGATCCACTCTGACGGGGAGAGTGGATCCCCAGGGTGCCCTGTGTGATCTGTCTGGTACTTGCAGCAGTCGCCCCTTCACTCCGTATGCTTTCCTCCAGGCGTTCATGGAGAAGAGGGCAAAGGCAAGAGCCAGAAAGGCTCACAGACTTGCTGTGCTGGTGGCTGGCCTCTTCTTCCCTTGCTTCTCTCGCTTCATCTTCTCCTCGCTCCCTTCTTTCCTTGCTTCTGCATTAACTAAGCAAGTTTATTATGGAAGAGAGGGCAGAAAGAATGTAGGAGCCAAGGCTGGGGACAGAGATGGACAGAACATATCTTTAGGGCACGATGTAACTATTGTACGAATACCTTCCTGCACCTGTGGTTACCTGCACATGACTGGGCCCATTGACATTTCATCGCGGAGAGGGGAGGGATCCATAAGGTCTCTTACTCTCCTTGAGGCTCTGTTGGCAGTTAATGCTTGCTAGGGGAGGGGTGGTTTTTTTTTTTTTTTTTTTTCGGTTGTGTAGTCATTGATAAGATGCTCCTGCCACTTGCACAAGCAACCTAATTAAAGTCTATGAGGCACACATATACAAACACACACACACAGAGGGGTGTGGATAGAAATGTTTGTGTGTTATGGAACGTAGCTAGTAGAATATTTGCCTAGCTAAGATTCTTGCCATATACAAAGCCCTGTATTTGATTGCTTAAACTGGGCATGGTGGCACATATATGTAATCCCAGCGTTTGGAAGACCAAGGCAGGAAGATCAGAAGTTCAAGGTCCTCCTTGGTCTAGAATGTGTGAGATACTGCTGGAAAAAAACAAAACAAAACAAAACAAAACAGGTTATGGCTAGGCTAGTGAAATGTGGGAAGTACAATAGCTTCCTTTGTGGTATGAGTACTAACATAATTGTCTATGTTACAAGTATCACAGATTTCATATCAAAAATCCAAAACCCGAGTTTGTGGACCAGGCTACACCTCATCCATTACTGGGATGTGCTGCTGGAAGCTGGCAGTGATGTATCTGGGGCTTTTCTGGTCTCTGCTGCCAAGATAGAATCTGAACAACACCAGAAAATGAGGAAGCGACCCACACTCTCAGGTATGCCAACCACAGTGCTTCTGGCTCAGGTGTTCATCTCACAAGGAATAAGAGACAGTTTATTCTGGAGCTATTTTGAATGACTGTGGCCTGGGGAAGACAAATTTAGGTTACCCCAAATTTCATGTTCCAGTGTGGAAGCAGTTTTTATAGTTTTATAGAACAAAGAAAATTATAAATCAAGCCAAGTTTAAAATATGTCAGATGGGGCTGAAGAGATGGCTCAGAGGTTAAGAGCACAGTCTGCTCTTCCAGAGGACCTGATTTCAATTCCCAGCAACCACATAGTTGGCTCACACCCATCTCCAGTGAGATCTGGTGCCCTCTTATAAATAAGTAAATCTTGGGGGTGGGGGAGTGCGCAATGAGATGGCCAAGCTCTTCTGCAGGCCTATGACCCTGCCTGATGGCATGCTTAGCTTTAGGGTCCGCAGAAGCTGGAGGTCTGCTAAGCTCATAGATGCCGAAAGCTTTTAATCTGTTACTCACAGATGTTAGTTCAGACACAGGTGGGCAAGGAGGGCTAGAGCTGGCCTAAGTCTCCTGGCCTTAGTCTTCTGACTGCAGCACTCCAACCTCTCTACAGTGCTGAGATTCTCATCAGCCAGCCAGGCTCTGCAGACACGGACTCCTTTCAGGAGTTTTCATTCACAGGCACATGGAGCATCTCGGAAATTTTGTTCATACCTTTGATGCCTCAGATTAAGTACATAAAACCCAACTGTAGCCTACTCTCTGTGCTGAATGCTGTGTCCTCCTTCCATGACCCAGGCCTGATAGTGCCATTGAAGGTGGTCTCAGGCCAAGCAGAGAGCTGCTCTTTGAGAATCTGCCTCATTTTGAGGTTTGGATAATACTTTGGACAGTACTTTTTACCCCAGTATCCCATAAGGAGGCCTTTTGTCTGCTCATCCCTGCCCCGATCCTATGTTTCCTGCTTATTAAACAGAGTGATAATTTTCCTCTTCTTTTTCCTCCTCCTCTTCTTTTGGTTTTTCAGGACAGGATTTCTCTGTGTAGCCTTGTCTGTTCTGGAACTCTCTCTCTAGACCAGGCTGGCCTCAAACTCACAGAGATCTGTCTGCTTCTGCCTCCTGTGTGCGGAGATTGAAGGCATGCACCGCCACTGCCTGGTAATATTCATTTTTACAATAGGTTAGGTTAGCCAAGCACTTCCCCTGGCTGTAGACTTAATAACACAGTGCTCAACAAGGCAGACAGCGTCCCTGCCTTCCCAGCTTGCAGTCTGGAGACCCTAGTAATGGACTCTGAGCCTTTTCTTTTCTTTCTTTTTTGTGAGACAGGGTGACTATGAACTTGCTGTGCAGTCAGGTTGCTGTCACTCAAAATTTCAGCCCTGTTGCCTCAGACTCCCATTGCTGGGGGTATACTAAATGCTAGTCAGAGACTTTATATATGTGTCACTTTGGAAACTGTGATAGTTCTCTGACTAGTACCATCCTGGTTGAAATGAAGGACATTGAATCTCAGGTGGGGCAGACCCCAAGGTCTGTCTCCTGGATAGTTAGGAATGGACATGTCCTTGAACATCTAGCCTTTGGCCTTTTATTATTATGCAGATACTCATGTAATCTTGAAATTCATCTGCAACTTCCCTAGGAATACTCATAATGATAGCATGTGTTGGTGGTCAGGAGGGGCTAGTCGGTGTATCAAAGGAAGCTGATGAGCTCTCCGAGGTAGGATAAAGGCACTTGGTTCTCAGGGTGATGGAGGGGCCTGTGGGAGTAGGGACCTCTGGAGGAAGTCACTTAGCATCTCACAGAGGACTTTCTGAGTCAGAAGGGCCTAGTACCAAATGTGTCCCTTCGAAATAGGTGAGGACGTCCACAGGACTCTGGTGAAGCTGTCTAACCAAACCTTCACTCTGTTCTTCAGACCCTGGGGCTTCTCTGCACAGAGTCCTGGTCTTTTTTTTCTTCAACACCAACCTCTTCCTCATCCCTCAGGTCTAGTCAGCCCAGTTCTGGGATTTTACTCCGTAAAGTCTTTCACATCAAATCTCATACCTCCATCAGGTCCTCCTTTTGTATGTCCAGAATCACCTTCTTCAACTAAGGCTGTCACAAGCCTTGAATATCTTAGTTGCTCACTTCCCTATCTTGCCGAAAACCCTAGAGTCTTACTGAAGAGACTCTTAATCACTGAGCCATCTCTCTAGGCCCCTGTGTTTTTTATTTATTTTTATAGAAAGCATATGTGTAGAATTTGGAGGATGATCCCTGTTGATGTACTTTTTAAAAACTCTTTTATTTATGTTTCTCTTATATCTCTTTCTCCCTACTCCATCCCAATCCCCTCCAACATCCCAACACCAGGTAGGAGAGGGAAAGGGTTAGTGGGAGAGGAGGCTCAGTTCTCTTAGCTGTTTCCTGCTGGTTAGGATTGTCGGGTTCCTTGGAGCCAGTCCAATCCTTGTTTCAAGAGATCTCCAACTTCTTGTCCACTGCATCAGCAGCAACCAGGAGCCACAGAAGGGGGAAGCAGCAGCAGCCTTGTTCTTTCTGGGAGCTCCACACTCTTTGGGCTCTGGCATTTATTCTCTCTCCAGAGTCCTCAGATTTAAACTATCTGCAGCTGGCAAAGAACATCCTCTCAGAGCCAGCATGAGGCAAATAGTTTGCTGCTGTGACCATCTGAATCAGACCCACATCCCACACCTGGGGTGTTTAAAGCCACAATAGATCCCAATTCAATTTTTAAAGGTGTCTGTTTGTATGTAGAAGATAGGTAAAAAAAATTCCAAAATGAAGTTGAATACTCTCAATGGATAAGAGTGGAGAATGGCAGAACATATTAGTTTTATAATGAGAAAAACTATTTTCTCATCTCTTCTGTGGTGCTGAGTATGTGAACATGGAGATGTGGTCAGTGGGAGGCAGGGTCCTTGATGGTTTCTTGAAGTACTTTAAGTGATTGATAAAGCAGGGTGGAAAAGTCATTATAAAACCACAGCTTGTTTGTTTGTTTGTTTGTAAGACAGGGTCTCTCTGTGTAGCTTTGACTGTCCTGGAACCTACTTTGTAGACCAGGCTGGCCTCAAACTCACAGGGATCCACTTGCCTCTGCCTCTCAAGTACTGGAATTAAAGGCATGTACCACCACTACCTGGCTACAACTCTCATTATTTAAAGGAAATAAGAGTTTATTTTGGAGCCATTTTGAGTGACCATGATCCAGAAACATAGATTTAGGTTACCCCAAATTTCATGTTCCAATGTGAAAGCAGTTTTATAAAAGCTTTATAGTTTTACTGAACAAAAGAAGTTTTAAATCAAGGCAAGCTGAAAATGCATTGGTGGTTACATCATAGAGGCAGGCACAGTGAGATGGAGAAGCTGTCCTGCAAGGCCCAAGATGCTATCTGATGACATTCTTAGCTCCTGGACCAGTGGATGCTAGTGTTCCGCTAAGTTAATAGCTTCTAAGGGGTTTTTATTTATTATCATGGAGTGTTCAGTACAGAGTGACTGTTCCAGAAGGCTAAAACTAGCCCAAGATAAAGTAGCTAGCCCCGAACCTTTGAAATTCCAATTTCTCTACTGTACTGAAATGCCAACTGTGACATCAGTCTCTTCGGACTTAGACTCCTTCCAGGAAATTTTTATCAACAGCCTGACACAGCTTTTTAGGAATTTTTGTTTACATTATTCATTCAAGTCCGAACCCTTGACAGGCATCTGGTCCTCCTAATTTCCTTGGAATGCAAAATTCCACATCCTTCTGCTGTTCTTCCTCACCTGTTGACTGTTCTTAATAGCCGTTGTTGTTCTGCAGTGTCTCCATTTCCTGTCTCTACTCCTGGATTATTATTCTAACCTCAGGTCCCGTTGCTTTGCTGGCTACTTTGGACAAATATGTTTGACTTTTGCCCTCTGAATCTGTCTCATGTGGCTATGTTTGTGCTTTTGCCCTCTGGCCTGAAGCACATTAACTCCAGTTACTCAACAGTCCTTAGGAATACAGCCTGTCTGCTTTCTCAGACACTAGCATACTGCCCGACACACAGTAGGTACACAGCACATGCTTACTCTGTGTATGACTGTAAAAGCAAGAATTACACAGGTCACAGTGGCCCCCAACAGAAGCAAAACAACCCATCAGGATAAGTAATCATTTGTGACAAATACATTAGACTCAGTAATTTGAAATTAACAAACATGTAGAAATATAAAGCCTATAACAGCAGTTCTCAACCTGTGGGTCATGACCCCTTTGGGGTCACATATCAGATAGCCTGCAATTCAGATTCACAACAGCAGCAAAATTACAATTATGAAGAAGCAACAAAATAATTTTATGGATGAGGAAGTGTGTTAAAGGGTTGCAGCATTAGGAAGGCTGAGAACCGCTACTCCAGAACATACGATGAGAAAAGTTAGGGCAATGCCAAAGCTATCAGTTGTCACACCATGCATTGAGCTCTATCCATGATCTTATATGCATTGAGCTAGATCCATGATCTTACATATTTTTGTTTGTATATAACTATATAGTATGCAAGTGTGCATCCCCTATTTTGCTTATTTTTATTGCTTTCCTTTTTGTAGCACTTGTATGTGTTAGACAGGTGCTCTCTCCAGCCTTTTTGACTTTTGACTTTGAGACAATGTCTCATGAAGTTGCCCTGGTTGTCCTTGAACTCCCCTGTAGTCCCGCTAACTTTTAACTTGTGACCTTCCCAGCTCAGCCTTCTGAGTGGGGAAAGGAGGGTTACAGACCTGCCTGTATTCTTTAGGCCTGGCTCGTGTTTTGTTCTAACATTTTCTTTCCATTTAATTTAGCATTTCAAGATAGTTGCAACAGAGGGCAGAATGGTGTAAGAAATATAAACTTTTTTCCTGAAAAAAATCATTCTAAAACACAAATGATAAGAATACATGGATTGAGCTATATAATTGTTTAGCTCTTTAGATTTCAACATTTATACAACTAGTTGTACAATACTATTATAAATTTTGATGACATCATTTAAAGTACTTGTCAGTATTTGTAACAAAATGTGCTGGTGTATTGAACAAGAAATTGAAGCCTGAAATGATGGTATTCGTCTATGATCCCAGCACTTTGGAGGCAAAGGTAGGGGATTGTGAGTTCAAGACTAACCTGGGCTGTAGAATGAGATGTCAACTCCAAAACCCAAAGAACTTGTCACAAAGAAAACAACCAGTTGCTCCCAACAGAAGGAGTGAAAAATGCAGCTGTGGAGCCCTGCAGCAGAGTAAGCAGAGGCAGGTGTTCCTCCCCAGTGTGCTTCAGGCCTGTCTCCTTTTCTTCCTGCTCTAGTGCTGGAGTGCAGCCTCTCCCAGATTACTGCTGCTGATAAATGTAGGATAATATTCTTTATTGGAAGTTTCCTGAAGTTTATGGGCAAGATCAATGAAGCAGAGAGGCTGTTGTTGATTGTTGAGGACATGCTACTGAAGGTAAGGTGAGAAAAAGAAGAACTAAGTCCTTCAAACTTTATTCCTTTTTGTTCTTTCAGATACCTCTGACCTTTGTTCCTTTATAACTTACTATATGAGTAGGGGAGAGTCAATGGATTTGTTCATCAAAAAGAAGGCTACAATTTACCCTACACCTCAATTGTACATCCATAACACCTAGCTCCAAATACACAAGAGTCATCAGAGAATGATAGATGTCACTGCAGAAGGAAATGGAATTATAGTGGCCTGAGACTTGGTTGTCACTTTCATGAAGATATGGGGAAAGTTTGATTATTTCTTTTCTTTTCTTCTTTTTTCTAGACAGAGTCTCTCTGTGTAGCCCTGGCTATCCTGGAACTCACTCTGTAGACCAGGCTGGCCTCAAGCTCACAATCCACCTGCCTCAGATCTGCCTACCTCTGCCTCCCAAGTGCTGGGATTAAAGGTGTGCGCTATTATTGCCTGGCTTATAAGGCATTTTCTCAATAAGCGATCAGTGCAGGGGGGGGGGGAGGCAAGCCCATTGTGGGTGGGGCCATCCCTGGGCTGGTTGTTTTGGGGTTTATAAGAAAACAGGCTGAGCAAGCTACAGGGAGCAAGCCAGTAAGCAGCACCCCTCCATGGTCTTGGCATCAGCTCCTGCCTCTAGGTTCCTGCCTTGTTTGCATTCCTGTCCCAACTTCCCGATGATGAACAGTGATGTGGAAGTGTAAGCCGAATAAACCCTTTCTTCCCTCTTTGCTTTGGTCATTTGTGTCTATGTAGGACCAGCCTGTCTTGAAACTTTCAGAGCTGTCACTTATCCATCATTAGGTGTCACTTACCTCAACAACATTGTCATAACCATTTGTCCTTACGGAGTACACTCTTTGAGCAATGTACCACCACCACCAACAAAATGAGTGACTTCATTACCTTTAGAGATGTAGCTTGAAAGCCACCCAAATCCTCTATGCCTCTTGTAAAGTGCCTAAATATAACTGTCCTTTGAGATACTCGTGCCCATGCTTGGATGTCTGACCTTTCCCGAGTTCCTTTTTTTCTCCTTGTGCTTAAAATCTATATTGTAATCTCTTCATAGACCACCCCCAACCATGGTCTACTTAAGACTGGCTGGTTCTGAAACTCTCTTCTGTAGTGAAGGCAGGGCTCCTGGATTTGCCTGTAGGTGGAGCTCTAAGAGGAAAGGAAACTAACTCATTGAGCTATGGGTGACAGTGTGGGGCTGGGCTGCTGTCCTTCCCGTTGCTGACAAGATCAATCAAATCAGAATGAAGGACTGGGAGAATGAGTAACAGGCATAAGATCTAAAAAGCTTGAGGAGTGAGGCACTTTTAAATGTATGCCTAAGGGAGATGGAAAAGAATGGGATTCTACACCTTGAGTTGCTGCTTCCAAAGCTGACAAGTCAGGATCTCACAATAGATGTGACCTGTTTGCTAAGACACTTATCCAGAAGCTTTGGGTCAATAGGTTAGTTGGACACAGGACATTTTTTTGTAGGTACCAGAAAGTAGAAAAACTCCGTCTTTAAATTCCCATCATGGGGGCTGGATAGATGCTTCGGTGGTTATGAGCACTTGCTATTGTCCTAGAGGTTCTGAGTTCAATTCTCAGCACCCACGTAGCAGCTCACTACTGTCTATAACTATGGTCTCACGGGATCCAGTACCTTCTTCCGGTGTGCAAATGTACATGCAGACAAATTGAGTGAGTCAGAGGCAAGCAGATTTCTGTGAATTTTAGGTCAGCCTGATCTACACAGTGAGTTCTAGGACAGCCAGGGCTTCATAGTGAGACCTGTCCAATAATTAAAAAACAAACAAAAAACAAATTTCACAGCATGAAGCCAGGCTCTGTCAACCACTTTGTAGGCTGACATTGTGATACAACATAACTAATACATGAACAGTGACATGGATCATGCCATCCATTGTGTACTGTTTATTAGTTACTAAACACACTAATATGTATTCATGTTAGGTTTTCTGAAATGTGATGCTAACAGTGAGATAACTCACTATTCTCATCACTTGGACTGGACATTTAGAAGTCTTAGCTAACCAGTGTGTTCTAAATTTTCTTATTATATGTATGCATGTAGCACACCACTAAGTCAGTTATCTTCTTCTGCCATTATGTGTCCCAGTGATTGAACTCAGGCAAATATCTTTACCCCCAGAACCATCTCACTGGCCCCATATAGTACATATACCAGTACTGGGATTGAACCCAAGACCTCCTGAATGCTAGTGCTCTACCACTGAGGTACATCCAGCATCTGTCTATCCAGTGTCTTCTGTGCATTGCTAGTATAACAGCACCTCAGACCTTAGCACAACTGATGCCATGATGGGAGTACTATTGATGCCTTGAAACCCAGAATGTAGGCAGAAACACCTGCCAAAATGAGGACAAAAGGTTACAATCTATCAAAGTCCACAGTTCTAGGAAAGTCCCTAAGTATGCTAACCTTGCCTTGTGGGTTTTGTAGTTCTGCTTCTGGGTAACTGCTCTTGCTTACTGAGGTGTGTCAAGTCAGGATGAGGTTTTTATGTTTAAAAGCTCACCCTGAGAAGGGCTCAGGGCTACACTGGAGTCCCAAACACCCATGCAGTGGCCGGCCAGCTGTTAGCCTAACCCTTTCCAAATAGTTTTCTCTGGTGAATGCCTCATTTGACTGAGAAATGGTTTAAGTTTCTGAAGTTTCAGTTAAAAAGATAAATATGCTAGGCCAACTGGAAATAAGATAACACATTTAAGTAACTAGTGAAAACAAAGCAGTTTTAAGTATACAATTCAACAGAAAGGGGCGCAGCATAGAGAAATGGCTAAAATGGCTGGGGTACTGATTTGGGACATGACAACTGTTTTTAAAGTCCCCAATCCTGAGACATTTCTGTCCTTTGGACTTGCTTTCTTCCTGGATTCCCCGTGTTATTGGTTTATCTAATGAATCATTTGGGGATTGTTTCCTTTTCTGATCAGGGTCTCAGTCACATAGTAGGACACCTGTAACCTTCCAGTCTTCAGAGTTTCAAGACAAGCAGCACCTGAGGGGAGAGGGGCAGGAGGCCTCTAGCTTATCTGTGACTCCGATAAATTCTAAGCATACCTCATGCCTTACAGGCGCGAAGCAGACTTTACATTACAAACTAGTCACACATGAAGACTTGTTATCATTAACTAATGATCTGGGGAAACCTTGATGGATTCTTAGCTTGACATGTCTCCTTATAAAGATTTTTTTTTAAATTTATTTATTATGTACACAATATCTGTATGTAGACCTTCACATCAGAACAGGACACAGATCTCATTATAGATGGTTGGGAGCCACCATGTGGTTGCTGGGAATTGAACTCAGGGCCTCTAGGAAGAGTAGCCAGCGCCCTTAACCTCTGAGCCATCACTCCAGCCCCTGAAGATTTTATCATAGCCATTTGCATAGTAAATATTTAAATTTCCCTGAGAAATTATATAGTGGGTGTTGGTAGCTGTCACTGCCAACCGTCTGTTTTCAAAAGTGGTTCCCTTTGTCATTTTGTACAGAACCCATCCATGATAGAAATGCTGTTCAAGGCTCAGAATGCCATTGGAGAATTATATCTTGAAATCGGGATGACTCAGAAAGGACTGACATATTTTCAAAAAGTGTGGTCAAATCTGCTGCAATTTACACTAAGTGACCTAAAAACTAACCAGGAGCTGATGAAGCAGAAAGGTAGGCAGACACCTGCAGAGGCCACTCCACCCTTTCAGTCAGAGAGCAAACCCAGGGGCCCTTTCTCCCTGGGAAGGGTGCAGGCTCAGTGGTTTTAAAGAAACTGTTCACAGCCAAGTGTGGTGGTGCGTATCTTTAGTCCCAGCGCTTAGGAAGCAGAGGCAGAAGCCATGTTAAAAGGCGCACATAGTAGTGTAAGCTGGTAGTGCTGAGCAAGCAAGGGCAGGTGGGTTCCCGAGGCGCTCTGGCCGGCCAGCCAGCCTGCTAGTAAATTCCAGGCCACCGAGAGACCCTGTCACGAAAAACAAACAAACGAAAAAGGTGGAGGGCACGGCGCCCATGGAATGAAACTTGAAGCTATCTTCTGGTTTCTGTCTGTCTTTCTGTCTGTCTGTCTGTCTCTCCTCCCTGCCCCCTACACTCATATGCACCTATACCACTTTTCCTCCAACAGATCCAACCTTCAAGTTCCAAGTATTGTCTTAGTTCATTGGCCCAATGCCTGCCACATGCACACAGATGCTGTCTAGGAAACAAACCCTATTCACTATAGGTCAGTGGTTGACTTGTCCAGAAAAACCCTGGCTCTTGGCATGATGAAATGATACTAAACACTAGTTGACATTCTGACTCTTCTTGGATAAACAAAACCTTAAGCATTATATTCTTTGCCAACATTTATTTCCTGTAGTCAAAGTGATGTATAACCTGGCAAAATCGGCACCTGAGTACTTCTTAAAAGAAAATCATATTTTGGAATATGCTACTGAAATCTCCAAGTACATGGCTGATAATACCCGTGATCAAGCTACCATGAAATATACTGAAGGTGTTCTCATGTAAGTGTGATTTTTTTTTCTTAATTTTCTTGTTTTCTGTATTAGCTTCTGTTCTTTTTATTAATATGCTTAGGGGTTGGTGATGTAGCTCAATTGTAGGGTGCTTGCCTTGCATGTATGAAGTCCTGGGTTCAATTCCCACAAAAGCATAAGTTGGGCCGAATGAAGCATGCCTGTAATCCCTGCGCTTGGGAAGTAGAGACAGGAGGATGAGGAATTCAAGTCCTCAGCCTCAAAAAACTGTCAAGCCCGTCTAGGCTAACATGAGACCCTGTCTCCACAATGCCTGCTTATAATTATATTTGATCTGTCCCGGTTATCACATATGCCACCTTACCCATTTGGTTAAATGCTCAACATTGGAGTGTTTCTTTCAGCACAGTACCTCTCAGCCATGGGTGGTCTGGGGCCTTCCTCCAGGCACTTTTGGCAATATCTGGACTCCTTCCTGGTTAACATGACTGGCAGGGGCATTTTTATTGGCATCTAAAGGTGGAGGTCAGGGATGCAGCCTACAATGTGTAGGGCAGGCCCAGCACAAGGAATTTTCCTGCCCAAGTGTTTATAGTGCATGGGTTGAGAAGTGCTCTAGTTTCTTTCTTTTCTGGAAAAAAAAATTTTTTTAAAGTCAAGATCTTGGCAGGTATCTGAGGCTGCCCTGAAATTTACTATGTAACTAAGCTGGCCTTGAGCTCATGGTCCTCCTGCCTCGGCCTCCTAAATACTGGGATAATAGGAATGTTCTAACATTCCTGGCTCCTCTGGTTTCTTTATAAAGCTATTTTTGGGGACAGGTGGATGTAGCTCAGTGCTAGAGCAGGTGCTAGCATGCTCAAGACTTTGGGTTGAATCCCCAGAACTGCTTACTCCTAAAGACACAGGTCACACATGCTTGTATACATACAAACACATACATACACACACACACACACACACACACACACTCACACTTCTGAGTGCTTTTGAGGTTCTTGACCCCCCCCCACACTGTAACAAACTGTTCTTAAAGCATTTTATGAGAGTTGTTGCTAGCCCAGTGAATGTGGACCATTCTTCATGCCTGGTAAACCACAAGCCTGTGTTTCATTCTCAGGTTGGTTGCTGGAAATGTGCCCCTTGCACAGCTGAACTTTCAAGAGTGCTTAAATATCAGAAAAAGTCTATTTGGCAATAAAAGCATACTAGTTGGAGAAATTATGGAATTTTTAGCAGATTTGCTTTTTTTTTCAACAGAAGATAAGGAAAAGTAAGTTTTTATGGACAATTTTAAGAAATGTGTCCCTCTCCCAATTCTCTAACGTCTGGGGTGTGCACTGACCTATCAGGGCCATCTTACTTCTTTGTCTCTAGTCCTGTTCATAAACTGAGTGGGCATGTGTCCCTCCTGAGAGTTCTGTCCTGCTGTCTTGGTCAGAGCATCTATTACAAGGCATTCTGAAAACAAAGCAGAGGGTTTGGCAGTGGGTAGGGCACAAGGTCCAGTGCTCTCACTGTGAGGGTTCCCCAGTGTCCCTGACAGGGCTTGTGAGTGGGTGTGTCTTTACAGCCTCTGTGCAGGCCTAGGTCCTGGCTGCCGTCTGAGGGACCCCATCCACTGCTCTGTGTGTCTACGTGACTGAGGCCAGAGGCCACACCATGCCTCAAGTCAGGCTCGCCTGCTGTCTCCTGACTCCAGCAGCCTTTAAGATGTGGCTCTGCCCTCAGCCCCTCACACAGCTAAGTGTAGAAGAGAGCCGGAGGGACCTCTGCAGGGCCCTGATGTGAGCATGTCTAGGGCTGACTCTGCAGGGCCCTGACGTGAGCATGTCTAGGGCTTACTCTGCAGGGCTCTGACGTGAGCATGTCTAGGGCTGACTGTTTTTGCTGGCTGCAGGCTAGTGTGGCAGGAGTCTCTTTGTGAAGCCTGAGAGCCAACAGTGCCTGGGCCCCACAGTGCCTTTTTTTTAGTGGAGTCAGGGATGCCCTCGCTGTTCAGTTGTCAAGTTACTCACTCAGTCTAGGGTTTGGAGTTCCTCTTCCCTCCCCTCCTTGGGTCCTGGTGTCCTTTTCCACCTCAGTCTTTCACTTTCTCTAAGACTATTTTCCCTCCTCTCTCATCAGTAGATGAATGCCTATAAGTAATCAGATGAAAATGAGGACATGATCGCCCTCAGGTATGGTTGAAGAGAAGGTTTTATTGTAGATATGATGGAGAGTACAACCAGAGGCATCTAGAGGAGTCCAGACTGAACATGACCAGCAGACTGAACCAGGCCATGAGAGGAGAAAGACAGGAGAAGGGTAGGGTATGGTCAAGAAAGGAAGAAGAGAGAAGAAAACAGGCAAGAGAGGGGACCAAGCGCCATAAGTGGAAGACCAAGAAAGAAGCCAAAAAAGCCTGTAGCCAAGTTGACTAAGGTTATATAGGAAAGGGAAGCTGGAGGAAAGGAATCAAATCTCAGGGGTTGGAGGGGTTTACAGTGAGAAGTTCTGAGGAGCCAGGACTAGGTAACAGGTAGTAGCAATGCTGAAAGATGCTGGGAGACCCTGGGGGCCAGAGTTTTCTTTGATATGTTAATAGACACCTCAGCTAGCCATTTGTCTTGGGTTTCTTTGAGGCCTAACAGTAATTTATAGAACTTGAGTATAAATCAGCCCAGGCCCTTTCTGGATGGGATTTAAAAGGTAAAGATTAATTCAGATAAGGGAGGAACTAGGTAAGGTGGTGGGTGTCTGGCTCACTGCTGGATTCAAGATTTTATTTCTATTGCTGAGTAACTGTGAGGTGGAACAAGTGTTTACCATCTTGGGATCTTATCCACTTGCTGTTTGGTGAGGTGGGCAGTAGGAATAGCTTCCTCACAGGACCATGATCGGGTGCCCAACCATGCTAGATGCATGTAGTGTCTCTGACATGGGTGTGGTTCTGTTGCTCCTCCACAGCAGGTGGCAGTAGAGCAGCAGACTCTTTGAGAGCCCCCTCACACTCCCCTCAGGAGAAGCACTTCCGGTTGGGAAGCAGAGCGCTTGAGTGCAGGACATTCGTCTGGTCTAACTGCTCTCCCTGACTTGCTGCTTCATCGCAGCCTTCAGCTGCAACCCAGGCTTCAAAATGAGTGAACCTACCATCACCTTGAAGAGTTTCCAAAATTGCAGTCCAGAGCTCTGGTCCAGGGGTACAACTCATGTTCAAGGGGTTGAGGATGAGCCCTCAAGAGGGTGAGGCTGTCTTTCTATTGCTGTGACAAAACGCCATGACCAATTCAATGTATAAGGCAAGCCTTTAGCTGCGCTTTTGGTTTCAGAGGGCTAGAGCCCATGCTGGTGGAGCAAAGGCATGGCAGCAGGGGCAGCCAACCACTCATGCATTGATCTGAAAGAAGGAGAATGGTTCCAGTCTTTTTAAACCTCAAAGCCTTCCCTCAGTGGCACACCTTCTCCACCTAATCCTTCTCAAACAGTTCAACCAGCTGGGGATCAAGTATTAAAACATATGAATCTGTGGGGGCCATCCTCATTCAAACCACCGAGACTTAAACTGGGAGATGTGCTAAGGCCTTTGTTCAATCCCAGGAGGAAACTGTGTGGAATGATACATGACTATAATCCCAGAGCCCAAGACTGGAGGCAGGTGTTCAAAGTCATCCTTGGCTATGTATGGAGTTTTGGTGCCATCCTGAGACTCTTGTCTTAAAAAAAAAAAAAAGCCCAGTGTTAGATAAGTGTACTCTGGCTTCATTTTCTACCCTTTCAACTAACTGTGAGAGAGGCCAACGGTCTTTGTTATTCTCCTCTGCGCCCCCGTCCTCAGGCCAGCATTTGGAGAATGTTTGTAGAATGGATGTAGGTCACATTTCTCCAGTGCAATTCTGTAACTGAATTTCTGTTTTCTAGCTCTCAAAGGAAGCAGGCGATTGAATATTATAAACAAGTAATAAAAATCAAGGAGAATGCAGATTCTTTGGCCATCTGCAAGCTTGTCAAGAAGCAGCTGAGCATAAGCCTCAGCGACACCTTGTGTAAACTAGGTAATTGCTCCAAGCTGCTCCTGAAACAGCAGCTCTTCCTGGATTGGCTGCGTGCTTTGCTTATCTTTTTTTTTTTAATTAAAAAAATTATTAATTATAATTTATTCACTTTGTATCCCAGCTGTAGCCCCCTCCCTCATCCCCTTCCAATCTTACCCTCCCTCTCCTTCTCCCATGCCCCTTCCCCAGTCCACTGATAGGGAATAGGGGAGGTCCTCCTCTCCTTCCTTCTTATCTTAGTCTATCAGAACCATCAGGAGTGGCTGCATTGTCCTCCTCTGTGGCCTGGTAAGGATGCTCCCCCCTCAGGGGGAGGTGATCAAAGAGCCCGCCACTGAGCTCATGTCAGAGACAGTGCCTGTTCCCCTTACTAGGGGCCCACTGGGAGTCTGAGCTGCCGTGGGCTTATTTTAAAGACAGCTTCATTGAAGCAGCTCCTGTTCTACACACTATTTTTAAAAACAAAATTTAAAATTGCATATAGTGTGTGTGTGTGTGTGTGTGTGCGTGTGCGTGCACGCATGTGCCACTATCTGCGTGTGGAGGTCACAGGACATGTTGCAGGAGTTAGTTCTCTTGTTAGTTCTGTGGGGTTCGGATGATTGAACTCAGGGTGGCAGACTTCGAAGTCTTCACCCACTGTCTTAGTTACGTTTCTCTTGCTTCAAAGAGACTCCTTGGTCTTATGAAAGAACACATTTGATTAGAGGTGTGCTTACAGTTTCAGAGGGTTCGTCTGTGACCATCATGATAGGAAGCATGGTAGGAGACAGCACTGCAGTTGAGAAGCTGAGAGCTTGCATCTGATTCACAAGTTTGAGACAAAGAGAGACTGGGCCTGGTTTGGGCTTTTGAAACCTCCAAGCCCACCCCTAGTGACGCACTCATCTAAGAAGGCCACACCTCTAGTCCTACCAGACAGTTTAACAGCTGGGTCCAAGCATTCAGAAATACGAGCCTATGGAAGGCACTCATTCAAGAACCACAGCCACCGAGCCGTCTTATTGGCTCCTTCAGTTTTTGCTGTCATCTATTCACTTTCCATTGTTTTCTAGCCAGGATGCTAACCCTCTCCTACAATCCTAGCATTTTCAAGATGGGAACTGGAGAACTGAGGGTTCAAAAACAATGTGAGATACACAGTGAGAGCTTGTCTCAAAAACAAACACACAAGCAAACAATACCCAGGGATTAGGGTTGTAGTTCAGTGCTATAGGAGAGCTTGCCTTGCCTTCATGAGAACCCTCGAGAGCATGAGCCCTGCAGTGAATGAACAGCGCCTTCCCAGGTGGGCAGGCTGAGGGTGGTGAAGTGTTTTGTCTAAAACTGAAAAATGCAGATTTGAAAAATAGAGAAAATATTTGGAAGAGGAATTGGTATTGTGTAGTCTGATTTCTCCACAAGGTCTGTTCTGCAACAGTTTGGGTCTCTACCTTACATTGGAAGTAAAGGACATCCATTTACTTCTGAAAGTAGGTGTCTGTAATGGTGTCAGTACAGCGTTGTTACTCCTGAAATAAGTCTGTACAAAATGGCTCAAATTTGCAGTTCATTTTCAGTGCTGTATGATCCAGTTTCTTTTTCTTTTTTCCATCAATTGAAGAAAGGCTTTTATTAGGTGAGGGAACATACACATATGGCCTGCACGCAGAGACATATAGCAGACCAGAGGGGAAAGGGGTGAGAGTGGGGGGTGGGAGATTTTTGGGGGTGAGGTGTGTGGGGTGTTTGTGTGTTTGGGAGATGGACAGACTCTGGAACTGAAGCTCAGCCTTTTTTTTTAGGGCTGGGAGCTTTTAAAGTCTCTGAAGGGTCTTCCTTCACTATTTTAGGGTTTGTTCAATTTGAAGAAAGGATGATGACTGAGTGACCCATCACTGTTGTGTAGACATGTTTTGATCTGGCCTTGAACTTATGTTGCAGGCCCCATTGGTATGAGAACAGGGCAATAAGGCCTTTTTGTAAAAGCTGTCGGGCTGTGTCTCAGGTCAGGAGGGTGAGGAAGAAACCAGCCATCTTGAAACTTCATTGTCTTTATTACCTAGTAGTCATGGCTCTAACTCCCACTTTTTCATCCTCACCTCCCAAAAAGGTCACCCTAACGACTGTTAGGGGTTTGGGGCAGACTAACTGCTTCAAGCTAACAAAAGAGTAATGAGCGAGGAGCAGCAGTTAGAGGGCCTCAGAGGAGGATCGAGTAACTGATGGCACAGACTCAGGAAGTAGGAGAGCCCTGTAACGACAGCACGTGTCCCTGGACTGTGCTGCGTGAGGGAAGTGGCATGTGTATCAGACAAAAAGTGAGGCTGTTAGCTGTGCTGTAATTCCTACTGGCGTTAGGAAAATGACCAGGGCTGTTTTGCCCTTATGAGAGGAAGCAGATAGGCAAAGAACTCTTGGCAGCTTCATCATAGCAATAAGCAAAATTGATGATTTATCTTAAGAGCTTGAGACACTTTTCATTAGCAGTGGGAGTTCAGAAGTTGACCCTTGGTCTCCTTGAGTTTAAGGCCATCCTGGTCTACAGAGCTAAGGGGTCTACACAGAGAAACCCTGTCCTGGTTTTTTTGAAGCATAGTTTCTCTGTGTAGCCCTGGATATCCTCAAACTCATATAGTTCTGCTCATATAGAATACTGGAACTAAAGGCCTGAGCCACCACACCTGGCTTAAGAGACAACGTTAATAAGGAAAATTCTTTGACATTCCGATTAACATAGTCTTGTTTAGTAAGATGAACCATAGGTGCCCCTGGCTGGACTGTGTACCAGCACTTTAATGTGAGAACCCTGTAGAAGGAAAGTGTAACCCTGCGATCAGACTACATAACCAACAACAGGACTGTGTCAGAGAAGTCAGTTCAAGTCACTGTCCTGTTGGCAGTGCCTTACCAGCTCTGATGCCTCTGTCCTGTGGAAGGGACAAACTTGTGTGAAAGCCAGGTTTTATCTGTTGCAGTCACCACCAGACAGCAGCATCGAATTGACAATTTAAAGGAGAAAGAAAATCTCCTTGGTTCTTTTTGTAGGATTGTCCAACAGTGTCCCAGAGAAGAATTCCCTGTTCATCTTATGTAACTTTACCTCATCTCTTTCTTCTTTAAACCTTCCTATACATTTTATTTTACCTAGTAAGCTTTACTTGGTACCTAACATAGTTCCTTATTCCTAATTAAGTATTTACTTGTTTGTCATTATTATTATCATTATTATTGTCTGTATTTTTTCAATAATTTATTTTCACTTCATGTACATTAGTGTCTTGCCTGCACATATGTCTGTGTGAGGGTGTGACTTACAAACAGTTGTGAGCTGCCATGTGGTTTCTGGGAATTGTACCCGGGTCCTCTGGAAGAGCAGCCGGTGCTCTTAGCCTCTGAGCCATCTCTCCAACTCCATTTTGATTTCTCTTCACCACCATTGTATTTGTCAACCAAGCTCACACATGAGGCGGGAAATACCTTAGCTGATTCTGATTTACCTTCTCTCTTTAGAAAGGTCTTTGTTCCATCCCAGCCCTGCATAAACTCAGTATGTGGTATACACCTGTAGTCCAAGGTCATCCTCAGTTCCTCAGAGGGTCTGAGATCAGCCTGGACTACATGAAACCCTGTCCACAAAGTGAAAAAGAAAAGCAAGTATGGGTACTGCAAAGATTTGAATGCTAATTACTTCTTATGTTCTCATCCGACAGTTCTTTCAATTGTTTAGTTATAATTAATAATTCATTCCACAAGCATTTACTGTGCCTCTTACATGTCAGTTTCTGTTTTTGTGGCTGGGAGACGACAACGAGCAAGGTAGACAGAGACCAGCTGGGCCTTGAGCAAAGCATGCCTTTTGGGAGAACTAAGCACACAGTTGTTTAGCTTAGAAGGTGCTTGAAGACTACAGCTGACACAGCTGTGGTGATAGAGAACTCCTTCAGTATAGTCAGGGAAAGGGTATTCTGGGAAATCCTCCTCTGGAGGATGGCAGGCAGGGGATACTCCTCAGTAAGTGATGCTGGGACTGAAGGGTCAGGAGGAAGAGTTGCTTAGGAAGGAAGGTCTAGGACTGGGAAGAGCTCTCCAGGCAGCAGGAAAGAATATTTGAGGCTGAAAGGAACCAGAAAGGTCTCTGTGGTCAGTGTGCAGCAGTGGGGGAGGGCATGAGGAGGGTCTGAGAGTCTGACAGGTCCCACGCCAGGACAGGACAGGATTTGTGATGTGACCATCAGAGCAACTGAGAGCCAGGGCAGTGAGTGTCAGCAAGAGTCATTCCTCTGGAATAGCTTTCACTGAGATCTCTAACATAATCATCCTAAATCATACTTCGGGTTGGAGACACACAGAGTTCAAGGTCCCTTTCCCATTAGTCTTGTTTCTACTGTGTGCATTTCTGACTTCTCAAACAGACTGAGAATTTTTAGGGACAGGGTACTTAGGATTTATTTTTTTTTCTGTTATCATACTAGCTGTATTGGGGGGGGGGCTTCATGGATAAAACAGGATATCCCTGGGTATATTACAGTGTGTCCTGGGTTTCTCCACAGAAACCATGGTGCTGCTGCAAGCTAACGATGAAAGAAACAACTAAAATAATTCTTTTTCCAGTCGAAAGCAATTATTTTTACTTGACTTTTCAGATTCTGTTTTAGACAATGTATGAACAATGATGATTGCTAGCTTGTGTGTCCTAGCATCTTCCTTCTTACGTTGGTATTAGAGTTTAAGTATTGAAATGTCGCATCTGTAGGAAGGTGATGGATTCTGCATCTTACATCTCATGATAACTTTTGTGAGGCACTTATTACTAAATTGAATCTCTTTTGTTCAGGGTATTAATAGCTCCAGTTTCCAGTAAAAACCTTAGCTGTAGACCCCATGCCAGCTGACACAGGCCTCCTGCAATCTATGTTCTGAGCTCACTCTGTAGCAGCAATCTCATCACTCTTTGATAAATGCTGCAGATTCGCTATTGAGAAAACACTGCAGTGTGAAAAAAGAATAGAAATGCGGCTTTTATTTCCCATTGTGTATGCTGAGCTCTCTGTACTGAACAGTTTATTTTGGATGAAGAATGACAGATGAACACAATGCTACCTCCCTCTCATTGAGCTTTCTCTTTAAAAGGAAATGCCAGCCTTGTAGGTCAGGTTCAGAAGAAGAAATTAATGGTGCCAGGAGGGAGAGTCAGTTTTTTTCCTATTTAATTTCAAAATCCTCACCTCAGCCAGAGCCCTCTGCTAATAGAAGTAGATCCTTTGATCCAAAAGTTAGCAAGTAACCTGGACAGCCCATACATTTTAGTTTTGACTTAGGTATGAATGCTCTCTCTTCTCCAGATCTTTTTATGCTGCCCCAGGTCTCTCTGTCCTTTGAAGAGTGGACCCTTGGACTGGAGGGGCTGTCTTCCTTCCTGAAACACATGGCCTGCAAATTCTAGTTTGGGTTTCTGAAGCTTTTAACACTACATTTATGCTGTATACATACATACATACATACATATACACTACTGAATCACTGAAAGTTGGTTGCAGGCCAGGCAGTGGTAGTGCATGCCTTTAATCCCAGCACTTGGGAGGCAGAGGCAGGTGGATCTCTGTGAGTTCAAGGCTAGCCTGGTCTACAGAGTCCAGGACAGCTGAGGCTACACAGAGAAATCCTGTCTTGAAAAACAAAACAAAACAAACAAACAAAAAAAACCAAGGGAATGTTGGTTGCAGATATGACAGTTCTGTCTCTGCATACTTCCAAGCATGTCTTCTAGGTTCAAGGACATTCCACCATGCAACCACGATACAATAGTCAAGCTGGGAAACTGAACTAGGATGTAAGATTTTTTATCTGTTGTATAGCCAATAATCAATAATAATCTTCACATATTCTATTCTTGTAGTATAGTAGTAATATCAGTTATAACTTCTTGGTTTCAACTCCAGAATCCTACTCAGTGTGTGTGTGTGTGTGTGTGTGTGTGTGTGTGTGTTATTATTGTTGTGAATAGAGTGCAGAGCCTGGCAGGGCAAGCATTCTATCCTTGAGCTATTCTCCGGAATTTACTGAGGTGCTTGGGTTGCACTTAGTTGTCTTTTTTAGCTTACAGGTTTGATCTTATCTCATCTTTCCCCCCTTCTCCTCTTTCTTTTTCTATCTCTTCCTTCTAGTGTCAATATCGTCATTTCTGAAGAGTGTTAAGTCAACTTTTGAGGGCTGGAGAGTTGCTCAGAGGTTAAGAGCACTGGCTGACTCCTGATGAGACCTGATAGAGTAGGGTCAGATGGAAGGGGAGGAGGACCTTCCCTATCAGTGGACTAGGGGAGGGGCATGGGTAGAGAAGAGGGAGGGAGCTACAGGTAGGATACAAAGGGAATAAAATGTAATTAATAAAAATAAAAACAAAATATTATTTTTTAAAAAAAAGCACTGGTTGTTCTTACAAAGCTTCTGAATTCAATTCCCAGCAACCACGTGATGGCTCACAACCATCTATAATGAAATCTGGTGCTCTCTTCTGGTTTGCAGGCATACATGCAGGCAGAATACTGTATAAATAATAAATGAATCTTTGGCCGGGCATGGTGGTGCATGCCATGATCCCAGCACTCAGGAAACAGAGGCAGGTGGATCTGTGTGAGTTTGAGGCCAGCCTGCTACAAATCGAGTCAGGGACAGCCAAGACTACACAGAGAAACCCTGTCTCAAAAAACCAAAACAAACAAACAAAGTCAGCTTCTACCCTTCTTCCAGGCCCAGTGTCCTCTCATTTGTATTTGACTATTAGTTCATGCAAGACACAGGTGAAATGATTTTTGGCAGGGTATTACGACAGATGATATTCCAGTGCCACCTTTATAAATCGTTCTTTGAGACAGGGTTTCTCTGTGTAGCCCTGGCTGTCCTAAAACTGTCTGTAGACTAGGCTAACCTCAAACTTACAGAGATCTGCCTGCCTCTGCCTCCTGAGTGCTGGGATTAAAGGTGTGTGCTACCACACCCTGCACATAACTCTTTTAAGTGAGTAAAGTTAGTAATTAAAAAATTCTAATGTTCCCTTTTCTCTACTATCCAGCAGGTCAGCTGTTGTCAGGTGGCTTCTGCCATAATGCCATAATGGAGGCAGTTGGCTATTTGTATAGGTCACTTGATTTAAGGTCAACTCACCTGGGCTCTTCTCACGCTTCAATCCAGGGAATACTACAGTGAGTTTCTGTTGCATGTCTCAAAAAGAAGTAGACTTTTTGATTACTTATGTTAATATATAGACACTTGACAAGTTTGATCTTTTGCAGCCTTCTAAGGGAAATTCAGAGGTTCCGGGGCAGGAGGTGTTGGCCTCAAGGCATGAGCCAGCTATACCCTGAAGGAACTAAGAATTGCTTTTTCTTATGGGAGAACTTGCCGAAGTTAGACTTCTGCAGCGCTCAGAGTTCTGACACGGTGAACAGTGCAATGTGTATGAAAATAAGTAAGCTGCAGACAGCTAAAAACACAGAGATTTTGGTTTTAGATAAAGCAGCACTATATATTCCTGGCAGAGGGAAGAAGACATTGACTCCGATTCTCTGCACGTCTGCTGAGGGAAAGACACAACAGAAGGCACAACATACTCAAATGTGGTATGCTCCAAGAAAGCAGACTTTGAGGAAGAGGAGAGACTACCCCATGAAGACGTTATCTCTTGGCGAAAAGAATGGCTTAGTACGACTTTCAAGGCAGAGACTTTTTTCTGCTGAATGTGAGGGTGGAGATGGCCCAATCACTGCGATCTACCATCAACCCCTGAAAACAACTCTTAGTGCAAATCCCTGGGAGTCCATATCTGAGCTCATATCAGAAAAATGGCTTTTTCACAGCCCCCAGTACAGCTTCATACCTCAGAAGTCTGTATTGCCGAAAAGATCTCAAATAGAATCAAAATGGCTGAAGATCTCAAGTGATACTGATAAGGAATAAAAATTTTGGGGCTCTTGTATTAAGTTTTTCTCATTTCTCTTTGAAGGTGTGTGTGTGTGTATATAGTACATGTGTGTCCGTCTGTGTTTGTGTGTAGGCCAGAGGTCAATGTCAGTGTTTTCCTCACACTTTCCGCCTTACAGAAGTCTCACTGAACCTGGAGTTCATGGATTCTACCAACCTGGGTAGTCAGGGAGTTCCCGGGCTTCTCCCGTCTCCGCCTTCCCTGTGTGGCCATAGAAACAGGCTGTCATGCCTGGCTTTTATGGTGGTGTTGGTGCACATACCAAGCTCTTTGCAGACTAAGCCATCTCCCTGGAACTTATTTTGATTTTTTGTTTAGTTTTTTTCAAGACAGAGTTTCTTTGTGTAACAGCCCTGGCTATCCTGGAACTCTTTTTATAGACCAGGCTGGCCTCAAGCTCACAGAGATCTGCCTGCCTCTGCCTCCTGAGTGCTATTTTGGATTTTTAAATTGGATATTTTCTTTTAAACATGCAGGAGTGGTCACTATCTAGGTCTAAGGATTCAGTTTTTTAGTTCCTTATAATGTGCCTAATTTTTGTAAAAAAAAAAAAAACACAAAAAAAACCAACAATTTGAAGTGATCCACATTTCTTTTGTAAGTAGGACAAACCTGATTTCATGGAAAATATACAGAAACAATCTTGCCAATTTAAACTTTTTTTTTTACATTTTTATTGTTTATTTTGAATTAAATTTTTTTCCATCTAAGCAAAATTGATGATTGTTATCACCAAAACTTTTTATTAGTATAAATAAGAAAAGATAGGAACTGAAACGCTTTCAGGTCATAAAGTAAGTCTTAAGTATCAGAGCCTATGGGTTGGATATTTGCGCAGCGTATTATCCTCCATTTAATCAGTGATTCATAAAACATTAACCTGTAACCGCTAGGGATCACGTTCTAGCTACCTTCATCCCTACCGCCCAGCAGACAGGGAGACTCAGCGGGGTGACTTTACCCAAGCAATTTCACTTCCGTTGTCCTCACTTTCGTTATGTATAAAATGAGAGACACGGTGCTTTCCTTTCAAGATAGTTGAGAAAATCGTAAGAGATAAAATACACAGCAAGCCTTCCATGAATGGTTTCTATTATCTGTCGGGAACTAGCCTAGGTGTCATCTTTCATGGAACATCTGACTCCTCCAGCCCACAACTTAAAAAAACGGGCCCCACCTTTTTCCACAAATGCCAGCTACTCCCCCCACTTTACCTCCCGCTCAGCGGTCACCATGGCCAGTTTGGGGATTCCTGTGGCCCAGTGCTTCTCAGCAAGGTAGGAGCCAGATCGGACTCAGTGCATACAGAAATGACGCCTGCTGGGGCGGCTACTGTTCGTGGGCTATCAGTGGAGCTACAAGGCTTGGAACAAGTGCAGTTGAGCAGGTGAGCTGCGCAGGTACCACGCGTGCTGTAAGTGTGGGCAGCAGCCTGACAGTCAGTTCCAAGGACCTCTCTGCAGCTGGGAATCCAGCTTTCCAGAGGAAGTGAACGGTAGGAGAAATTTATGCGTACTGGAGTCTTCAGGGGTAGGGTACTGCAGACGACTTTTGACCTTGTGTGGGACCTCGGCCCAACAACTCTTTAAAAGGCAGGTTTGGATGGGTCCAGGCTGGGTCTCAGGACACGCACCTGAGATCCTGGACACAGTGCGGAAGCCTTTGACACGGGGCAAGGTCGCCTTCCAGAGACTGGGACCAGGGCAGAGTTACACAGTGAGTCCATTATCAGTGCAACCAGAATTGGGCCACCACGGAAGGCAGAGTGGAGTCCTGCGGGCGGCGACACGGTGGCAGACGAATCATCCAGTCCCTGTGGCCTCAGCACCACTGCCCCGCCACCCCAGCGCCTCGCGGGTCAGGAAGTGACCGCAGCAGCCCCAGCCTGGAGCCCCGGCGGCTACGGCCCCGCCCCACCCCGTTTCTCCAAGGCCTCGCCCCTGACTCCGCCCAGGCCCCGCCCATCTCGCTGTCCTGGCCCAGCCCCTGGCTCCGCCTCCTGCCCCTCCGAGGCCCCGCCCCTCCGAGACAGCCTCTGGGGCCGCGCCGCCTCTCGCACAGGCGCAGGAACAGCCGGCGTGCGCGCCGGAGGCTCCCCAAGCTGGCTGTCCGTGCCGCTGGCAGCCTGGTGACAGCATGGCCACGGTGGCCGCGGCGGCCCGCGGGGCGGGGGCGAGGGCGGCGGCGGGGCTGCGGGCCGGCGGCGGGACTGTGGCTCGGGGACGGCCGCGCGCCTGCTGTGCTCGGCGCCTGTGCACCGCCCCGGCTGCCCCGGCCGCTGCCGACATGAAACGCTACCTGTGGGAGCGCTACCACGAGGCGAAGAGGAGCACGGAAGGTGAGTGCGCGCCTCAGCCTGCGCCGCCCACTCCAGGACCCCTCCGTCCCCACGCCCTACCTCTGTCGCGTGGCTTCCGCGGAGAAGGCGAGTCCAGACTTGGCAACTCTTGCTTCTCTTTCTCCTCCCGGGGAAGCTGTTTCCTACCTGGGGATTGTTAAGCCAGGAGTGTGCATCGGAAAGTGCGAGGGTTCCAAGGGCTTCAGTCGGGAGACGTTACCCCAAACACCGTTAGGTGTTGGCATTCACCCTGGGAATGATAGCAGCAGCCCATCCTGCTGCCGCGCTGTCCTAGATAGGTTCCCGCGCAGGCGGCTGGGTCGGGAGGCTGAGCCGGTTTCCTTTTTTGCAGGGTGGAGTAGGGTGAAATGCTCTGTTTGAAATGGGAGTGTTATCCACGGCCGTTTGCCTGGGAGGAGCACTCGTGGCCGGGTGAACAGACAATGAGCTTAGGGAAGCGGGGAGGAATGGAGAGAGGTAACAGACTATCCTCCTGTTAGGCACTGATATCGTCCCTGAGTCTCCCAGAGCCTCCGGAAGAAGGGGTCTTGCGCATTACGTAGATGGGAAAGTGCAAGCAAAGGACCTGAACAAAGACTGGTTTTGACCCAGGGTCGAGAATCCATTGTCCTGTCTGTTGCTTTGTGCATCTTCCCAGCAACTTCAACTTTTGGAACCTGGAGTAAAGGGCCAGTGAAGTGTAGACACCGAAGCTATCAGAGGAGACTCGGGGTTCAGTATTGATTTTGGTGGGGGCCGATTGGGGAGGGTGGGAGAGAGAGAGAGGGAGAGAGAGAGAGAGGCATTCAGACAGAGAGACAGAGGCATTCAGACAGAGAGACAGACATTCAGACAGAGAGACAGGATTTAGTGAGGGAACATTTTGTAGGATTTCTGTTTGCATCTTTTGGCTAGAGGTCAGTGCAAGTGAAACAAAATCTATTTGGAACAATTTTTCAGTTGTCCCCAATGCAGACTTTTTTGAAAGACTGTCGTATTGTCGTCCAGGCAAGTGTTTTGAGATGGCCTGTGTATCTCAGACTGGCCTTAAAGTCAGGAGTCTCCTGTGTTATCCTTCCAGGTGGGAGCTACCATTCTTGGCAAATTTGTGTCGTTTCCGTGTCCAGTTTCTCCTCCGTCTAACTTGTCTTCCTTTCTTTTTTCAGTTTTGGTCTTTTTGAGACAGGGTTTCAGGCAAACAAACTTGAAGCAATCCTCCTGTTTCAGTCTTTCAAGTGCTGGAATTATAGATATGAGCCATTCACTATTCCTGTCTAATAATTTTAATTAAAAATTACTGACATATATGGAGATAGTGAAGACAACATTCATACAAAAACCCCTACAACGACATTTCTACCTATTTGGGTGTGAGTTGGGGCAAGCCACATGTCTTTTTGAGACGTGAGCTATGGTTAAATGATTCAACGTTTAGTATGTACCTGCTAGGAAACACTACTTAGCAATAAAAAGGAAAGTACCATTGATCTAATATACAATAAAATTACATATTTTAGGGAGTTATGCTGTGGAGTGGGGGAAAGCTAATCTCCACAGGTTGAAGGGCAATTGCAGGTTAGTTTTAGAAGAAACTACAGGGACAGTTTCTTCCATTCTGATATTTTGGACAGGGTTTATTTATCCTTACTGCCTGTGAGAATAGAGAGGTCCTGGAGCTTGTTCATCTGTTTATCCAAATGGGGATATGGGTGGTAGCAACTTGGTAGGGTTTTGAAAATGGTGTAATGAGTGCGGCCCCCCTTATTCCATCAGGATAAAGCAGTTCTGGGTGTGGACAGATAGAGATCAGTACTGGGGAGTGTTGGCTTGGGATGGTCGGTCTGGAGTAGGAAAACCTGAGTTTTTTCCTCTCTGACCCATAGCTGCAGTAAGGGGATAACATGTTTTGGTGTACTTTTCTTTCTTTCTTTCTTTCTTTCTTTCTTTCTTTCTTTCTTTCTTTCTTTCTTTTTTTTTTCAAACAGGGTCTTACTATATAGCTCCAGCTGTCCTGGAACTCTGCTCTGTAGGCCAGGTTGGCATGTAACTCACAAAGATCCTACCTCTGTCTCAGGGGTTCTGGTATTAAAGTCCTGTACTACTAAGGCCATCCCTAACGTGAATTATTATTATTATTTATTATTATTATGTTTAGCCTGAGCCCATACTCTCCAGATGCTCAAGTAGATAGTAGCTATTGAACTATCTCCTGCTTAGGGCAATGCTATGCTTGGCCTTCAGCAAGTTACCTGATCTCCCAGATTCAATCCTCCACCCCCACCCCCACCCAGACAGGGTTTCTCTGTGTAGTCTTGGTTATCCTGGACTTGCTTTGTAGACCAGGCTGGCCTGGAACTCAGAGAAATCTGCCTGCCTCTGCCTCCCTGAGCGCTGAGACTACAGGCGTGCGCCAGTGCACCAGGCCAGTTTCCTCTTAAACGAAGTGACTGGACTCAATGCTGTCTCCGTTTATTCCAGTGTTACAGGTTTGCAGGTCCCCTCTGCATGTTCACAGTCCATTCACAAACAGTTCCCCTGTCAGACCTGAAAACTCAGGGGCTTTAAATCTGGCATGGCCTGCTTTGTCTCATTTGGGTACTCACCTTCCCTACCCTCCTCCAGCTGATGTCTGTGCCCATTCAGTGAGCATGTGTTAAGTACCCAGCAGCGGGACTTAAGGTTGTTGATTTTCAGGTGCATGAGTCTGGGCTGTGGTGTCCAGTATCTGTTCACCTGCTGTGCCAACCTGTGAACCAGCCTTTCGTGGATGTGGAGTCTAGTAGAGGGGTAACGGACAACTTCTGACAGCAGAGCTGATGACTGCCTGGGATGCAGTGGTCATGTGGTCCCCTCCTCCCCCAGTTTATCCCTCAGGATAAAGCTGGTTTACTTTCCCACTTCCTGATTCTGACTAGACTCTTATTTTTCTAGTCACTTGATCTCTTTTGTTAATCCAAACAGTTCCTTCAGGCCAGTCACTTCAAATGCCTTCCAGGCAAGGGGTGTGATTTTAGGCTTTGTTTTAATGCATTTTCCCCCAGTCCATTTTAATGGAAATTTATTAAAAACAAACAAACAAACAAACAAACAAACAAACAAAAATCCAACAAAATTTCAGGCCAGTTTTGTCTGTACAGAGACCTGTAGTTTTTACAAAGCCCACAGCTATTTTTCATTCTGAGCCTTTTTTCCTCCCTTCCTTCGTCCCTCTCCCACCCTCTGAGAGCTGAGCCCATTAGAAGAACCCTTGCCCAGCTGGGGAGGCCGCGGTGGAAGAAGTGTAAACTGTGGATTGTTATGGAGACTTTCAGGCCTCATTCACAGACATGGAAGGGTTTATTGAAGTTCTGTATTGAAAGAACTTGATAATCCATCAGAAGTTAGGAAATTATGAGTTAGAGAGCTTCGCTGCAAGCATGGGGGCCTGAGGCCTGATCACCAGAATCCACTTAAAAGCTGGGCAGGTGGCAGGCATCGCACTGTGCCTCCAGCCAGCAGTGAGACAGACAGGAGGATTACTAGGGCTTGCTGGCCAGACAGGTTTGCTAACAAAACAAAAGGCCTGAGAGCTGCAGGTTCAGTGAGAGAGGCTGTGTGAAGGCAATCAGGCAGACTGATAGAGTAGGATACTTGACGCCCTCCTATTGTCTCTGCACATGGGGCATGGTCCCACAAACGTGTGCGTACACACACACATACACACACACACAGCACATACGATTCAGATACTTAGCAGCAACTATTAATGCAAGCAGAACAGGTACAAAATAAACACTAGACACAAAGACCGTTCTCACCATAATGTGCTATATAATAACTGACTACACCCATATATTCCTCAAGGGGCTGCAGCAGGTTGGAGAGATTGTTAGTATTTATATAAAAATGCCATTCACACACCAATCTTAAATCCAATGAGGTTTATTGGATGGAGATGGATATGGAGAGAGAGAGAGAGAGAGACATGGTGGGGGGAGGGACGCCCTGACAGAGAGAGGTGAGAGCAAGAGGAGTAAGAGGGTAAGGGAGTAAGAGAGGGACAAGGTGGCAGGTTGGTCTTTTAATGTAGCAACTTAACCACGCCTGCCAGGTGTGACCCCCAGCGGGTCATAGGTTGCTAGGCAACCCAGAAGCAGGTTGCCATAAATACTGAGGTACTTTGGGGTCATTTTCAGATTAGACTCACACTTTCTCAGACTGTGTTCCACAATCTCATGAGAGATGCAGCTATTAAAATGTAGAAAAAAATACACATGAAAAAAATTTTTTGTATATAGCTGGGCTTTTCAGTACTAGCCTTTAAAAGTCACAAGTCTCTAGGAGAAAAGATTGATATTTTGCTTCCTGAATACATTTGACCTTGAAGTTCTGTTTTTATGTTAATAACTATTTTGGGATTGTGTACTTTGGAATTTCTAATAATTTATTTAGTCAAAATGGATGTTTCTGATACTGGATGAGGCTTCATTGTCCAACCAGAAATGTGTTTTCTTCTGCAGTTAGGCATAGTAGACTATGGAGTTAGGAATTCATAAGAGTCTGGGAATCTTTGTAGCCTTAGGCAAATAGGCACATTTTAAGTTACACTTGGCAACTGTACACTCACAAATCACAAGATTTGTGTATGATATCATTGGTTTCCTGAATCATCTCTCCTCATGTCCCAATGCTGGTTTGGTTTTCTGTTATTCCAAACATGTAAAAAGACTCACACCCCAGCTGTGGCTTACCCCTGTAATCCCAGCACTCAGGGAGGCAGAGGCACACAGATCTCTGTGAGTTTGAGGACAGCCTGTTCCACAAAGAGTCCTGAACAGCCAAGGCTACACAAAGAAACTCTATCTTGAAAAACAAACAAAAATACCAAACCAAAAAAAAAAGAAAAGAAAAGAAAAGAAAAAGACACACTGTGGATGACAGATGCTAGCACAGCTCAGCAGAGGGACTGTTTGCTACATTAAATTTTCCCCTGGCTGGGTTGTTGGTGTTGGGAATCCAACCCAGGGGTTTGCACAGCACATGTTACATATTGCAACAAGCTTCTTAAAGGATCAGTGCCACCAAGGTTAAGAAGTGCTGATTTAATCCTTCAGTCTTCAAAGGCTGGTAACAAAATTGTCACTTAATCTCTCTTAATATTTTGTCTTCTTTACACTTCTCAGTATGCATTCCTTAATGAAAGAAATACATTAACTCTAGGTTTTTGTCTTATTTTTTGGGTCTCTTATAGCCTCACCTGGCCTTGAACTCTCTGTGGAACCAAGAATGACCTTGAACTCCTGATTTCTCTCTCTCTAAGTGCTGGGATCACAGGCATTTCTCTGATGCCTGGTTTTCAGTGGCACTGATGTTTGAGCTTGGCTCTTTGTGCGTGCTAGGCAAGCACTCCTAGCTGAGCCACGTTCCCAGCCCTAAATCCACGTACTAACTGAATTGGCTTTCAGCAGCAAAAGCCAGGCTGCATTTGTATCAATAAGTTGAAGAGATGATTCATTGATGCAGGCATCAAGACAGGATCCCACAAACCCACAGTAAAGGTCAGGTGTGTAGGAGGACCTCTCATAATCCCAAGAAAATTGAGGTGGGACTCCTACAGCAAGCAAGCTAGCTAGAGGAACTGTATCAGTGAACTCTGAGTTCAGTTGACACACACACACACACACACATACACACACACACACACACACACACACATACACACACACACACACACACACACACACACACACACACACACTTGAATGTGTATCTTCATTGTATCCAGGCAGGCTTCTCGGCATCAGGTGAATTTATTCATTGTTTTCTTTTTTCCCACATGCCACCTAGCATAAGCTGGCCTCAAACTCATGATTCTCCGGCTCTAGCATCCTATATGCTGGGCTTACAGGCCTTTCCCACTATGTGTTAGGCTCAGATTATGGATAGATGCCAATTAAAGATGATTTTGGACACAATAATGCTGTAGATTACTGTTTGCCCGGAGGCAGAAGTCTGGAGTAACTCAAGAGTGATAAACCAAAGTTGAGTGTTGGGTAGGGAGAGGCATATGATGGGGTGGAGCTGCAGGGCACTGGAAGGTGAGGGTGCTTTTATTTCCTAGCTGGATGGAAGGATGTGGGTGCTTTTTCTACTGTGTTTGGACCTTTCTTGGCACCTTACAAGTAGCAAACACCTTTAGAAGTGGTCCTTTGTTTAGGTAGATATTGCTAATAGTTCTCTGGCTATAGAATCATAACGGTAATAGGGAAAGAGCTTGAGGGACAAACAGCCCTACATGGTAACTTTCACACTTTCAAGGAGAGAACCCTTCCCTGTAGCTTGCAGGAGGACATTGACAGTTTTGGGGTCCTTTGTTGATAACCCAATTTCCTGGCCATTTGGCATCTGCTTGCCCTCGAGACTGACTAACTTTTGAGCGGCTGAGTCACAAAGCTGTCCTGATTCCCCTATTATATATATTGCTGCTTAAACCCAGTGACCTTCAGATGTCATCCCTGTGACGGTTTGGCCTTTGGTCGAGTTGGGTCTGCCTGCTTCCTAGTGGAGGGAAGTGTTTGGTTCTCTGTGTGAGCACCCTGTTCTGGTGAGATGCCCTTGGAGGTCAGTGCTGGCTGCAGTCCTGCGCTCACATGTGCTCAGCCAAATCCGCACTGTCCTTTCTGAGCGACAGTATACATTGCAGAGACGGGAAGGGAGGGAAAGAAAACCTTCTGAAAGCTCTGTAACTTCCTAAATGTTCAAAGCAGATGTTTAGCTGGTTGAGGAACTGTTTCCTCCAGTGTTCTTGCACACACCAGCGAGACCGTGGTCATGTTTTATTAAGCCAGCTACTGCACGGTGTAGAACAGCTGGTGTGGGTGTTGGGAGGGAGGCTAGCTGGTTGAGACTGAGCTTTAGGTAGTGAGTTGGTCCTTCACTTTAGGTAACTTTTTTAAATTAATTATTTTTATTATTTTATTTTTTAAATAAATCTTTTTATAATTTATTTAATTTTTATTTTATGTGCATTAGTGTAAAGGTGTCAGATCCCTTGGAATTGGCATTACAGACAGTTGTGAGCTGCCATGTGGGTGCTGGGAATTGAACCCAGGTCCTTTGGAAGAGCAGACAGCATTCTTAAACCATAGAGCCATCTCTCCAGCCCCTATTTTTATTTTTATTAATTACAGTTTATTAACTTTGTATCGCCCCCGTAGCTCCCTCCCACCTCCCCTACCAATCCCACCCTCCCTCCCTCCCTCTTCCCCACTCATGCCCCTCCCCCAGTCCACTGATAAGGGAGGTCCTTCTCCCCTTCCCTCTGATCCTAGTCTATCAGGTCTCATCAGGAGTTGCAGCATCGTCTTCCTCTGTGACCTGGAAAGGCTCACAGAGCAGGCCACTCAGTTCCTGTCAGAGGCAGTCCCTGTCCCCATCACTATGGAGGCCACTTGGACACTGACCTGCCATGGGCTACCACTGTGCAGGGGCTCCAGGCCATCTCCATGAGTGGGCCTCGGTTGCTGTGTCAGTCTCAGAACAGACCCCTGTGCTCAGACTTTGTGGATCTGTTGCTCTCCTTGTGGAGCTCTGTCCTCTCCAGGTCTTTCTATCTCCCACTTCTTTCATAAGATTCCCTGCACTCTGCAACTCTTTTTTTTAAACTTTCTTATTATCGTGGGCATGTATGCCATCACACGCATGTTGAGGTCAAAGGGTGACCTTTGGAGTTGGTTCTCTCCTACTTGTCTGTGGGTTCTGGTGGTTGAACTCTGGTTGTCAGGCTTATGTAGCCTGTGCCTTTGCCAGCTGAGCCATCTCGCTGGCCCAGCTCATCCTTTTTAGTTTCGTGGTTTTGAGGAAGTGAATTGATCGGATATTGATGTCAGACCTGGAGACAGGGCTGAGGCTGTGGCCTAGCTGGAGTACTTGCCTAGCGTGCGCAAAGCCTTCCGTGGGTACCTACGTCTGCATAAAAGCGGGTAGGGGCACACTCCTGCAGTTCCAGCACTTCGGACAGAAGAGGGTTGTTGAATGCCCAAGGATTGTAGCTATGCATGGTTGTGAGCCTCTGTGTGGGTGTTAGGTCTTGAACCTGGGTCCTCCGGATGAGTAACAAGTTACCCTCAACTGCTAAACCACTCCAGGCGCCCCCCCCCATTTTGTTCTTGTTTTTTGAGAAGTGCATGTGAGCAGCACATTGACTAGAAGAGTATATCACTTTTTCCACTTAGGAATCATTGCTTTAACAAGTATGTTTTGAAAGGATGTCTATCTTATATATCAGTGTTTGGTGGCCTCTGTGTGTGCACTGCGTGTGTGCTGGGTGCCGGCTGAGGCCACAAGGAGGCATCTGATTCCCTGGAGTTGGAGTTATGGGTAGCTGTAAGCTGCCGTGTGGTCGCCAGAATCAAATCCTGGTGCTCCACAAGAGCAGTTGTGGTTCTGGGAACTACCAACTGTTTCTCCATTCCCTTAACAAATTTTTGTGATTATCGTTAGTGAGGTAGTTATTTTAACTAAAATAGTGAGCAAGGTAGGTATAGCTAAGGTAGTTCTTTCCCACTTTTTGCCTTCAGAACTTTTTATAAACTTAAAATTTCTTCAGATAAAAGTTTTTTTTTTTTTTTCAGGGATTCAGTACATGGTTGGTGTGTTGGAGGCTTTGGATTGAATACCTTGCATCAGTAAAAACAAAACAAAACAAAACAAAACAACAAACCCACAAAACTTTTTCAAGATTCTGGAAACTGTTTATATGGAATTATATTTATGGGTACATTAAAATTAAAATGGAGAGGTTTAAAAATGTACCTTTTTAAACCTTAAAATTTGCTTAATGTGAGAGTAAATTATTACCTGCTAATATAAATAGATTTTTCTGAGTTGTTTTGTTTTGTCTGGCTATCCTAGAAGTTGTTCTGTAGAGCAGGCTGGCCTCGAACTCAGAGATCTGTCTGCCACTGCTGGGATTGAAGGAAGGTATCATCACTGCCTGGCATGGCTTCCCCCCCTCCAAAAGTAGGACTTTTATTCTGGTAAACATATACCACATAAAGTTGATGTTTTTAAACAGTTTATTTAATTTTATTTTATGTGCATTGGTGTGAGGGTATTAGATACCCTGGAACTGGACAATTGCAAGCTGCCATGTGGGTACTGGGAATTGAACCTGGGTCCTCCGGAAGAGCAGCCAGTGCTCTTAAACACTGCCTAGCCACCTCTCCAGCCCCAGGGTTATTTTTTATAGAAAATGATTTTCCAAAATAAAAAAAGCTTAGGGGATCAGCATGCTTTTATAGTTTTGCATATTTCTGTGCTATGCACATTAATGGAAGAGTTCTGGGTTATCTGGTTGATTCTGCCTTCTGCTGTAGCACAGCGTCATGAAGCCTCTGGGAAATGCCACCATATGCCGATGCTGAAGACAGTGAAGGCAGCAGCCAGGCTCTGCATTTGGTTCTTGTCCCTGAGTCATAGTGCGAGCATGGCAGGTATACATTTGCGCTCCCACAGCTCGGGAACAGATCCCTGGTCTAAAGCCAAGCCCCTGAGAGGCTGCATTCCCCTCTGCCGGCTCAGGGGAAGAATGTGTCCTTCCAGCTTCTAGACGCTTCTGGTGTTCTTTGTAGCCTCTCTTATTTTCAAAATCGGTAATGGCTGATTGAAGCCTTGTCACACCTCATTGTCTGGACACATATTCCTGCCTGGCTTCCATTTACGCATGTGAGGGCCCTGCAATTACATTAGGGCCCACCTGGGTAACCAAGGATTCTTTCTTTATGTTTGAAGTGCAGCCCTCCCCCCTTGTATCGCAGGCTCTGGGGATCAGAGTGAGAAGTCTTTAATTAGCCCCTATTTTGCCAGCTACAGCCTAGTATTATGAGAAGTTTTTGAGGCAGGGCAGAAAGATAAGAAATCTTGGGGACACGAGAAGGGAATTAGTCCCTCAACCCAGGAATTTGGCTTATGAAGCAAAGTAAGAGCTCCAGCAAAGCATTTCTCTCTGTCTATAAGCCTGCAGTTCTCTAGGAAGCTCACCAGAAATGCCATTTACAGTAAAAAACACCCCCTGAGCCCTTTACACAGTCATGCTGGCTCCTTGTTTTTCCTGATCAGCCTCTGAGTCCACCCCAGCTTCTCCAGAGCTGCTTCACTTACAAAAGAGATGAGGCTTCTCAGCAACCTTTCAAGAAGTAACTCCAAGGCTTAACTCATGCCTGTAATCTCAGCACTCAGGAGGCAGAGGCAGGCGGGTCTCTGAGTTCGAGGCCAGCCTGGTCTACAAAGCGAGTCCAGGACAGCCAAGGCTACACAGAGAAACCCTGTCTCAAAGGGGGGTGGGAGGGGTGGGAGCCTTCAATAAAGGTTCTAGCATGCTTAGTACTGAAACTCTTTTCTGAGTTGAAGCCATAAGTCTCAGTTTGACATAAATTGAGGTCTCCGTAAGATCAGGGGAACTCAGACTGTGGAAGGTAACATCGTGGAGCTGTGTCTCTATCTTCTCATAAAATAACCCGGAAGAGACAATGCCTACATTATGCCAATAATTACCGACCATGGGGAAAAGATTCTGAAATGGCTGAGTAGGAAAAACAAATGGATGGAAGTTTACACAGAACTTCCTGTGTGCTTGGCATTTGCCCACACTGAGTGGTTGGCCAGCATGACTATAGCTCTGCTGCTTTGTCTTACTTTGGGTCCTCTGCAGATTGGAAATTTGCCTTTGGAATTCCTATGTTAACTGAGATTTGACAGCAAAGTTTCCCTCGTGTGTGGCTTAGGATTGATGTTCAGTCTTTTTTGTCTCCTCAAGACCACCGATTATTTCTTTGGCTCTGTTTTCTTCTAAGAAAACTTGTCCTCTTGAAGCTAAATATGCTTTTCTCTTAAGCAGTTAAGTTTATTTTTTATTAAATGACTTACCTTAAGATTAGGTTGTCATCAAACCATTATTATATTTAACCTCATTTCAATGCGGTTTTGTGTGCTTTTATTTCCGGAACTTGAGGAAGTGCGATGGATTTCTATGGAGCAGTGGGAATCACAGATATTACAGAGTAATAGGGTACAGTTTTAACTTTCAGTGGGAGTAGTATAAATGTGCACTAGTAATGTTTTTAGATGAGTAATTCTATTTGTCATAGATTGCTGGTGATGATACAGAATTCTGGTGGAAAAGTGAAACTTTTTCTTTAGATTAATAGAAGCAACAAAAATGAAGTCTGCATTATCTCTGCCCTTTGTGTCCCGTGCCAGTGTGATACAAGCTAATCTCCACCCACTGATAACCTGTGCTTCCTGCCTCATTCCCTGTATCGCACTGACAGATAGGAGGACTGTGGGTGCTAAATATCCTGGGGGGTTTGCAAGTAGGAGAACCAGGTTATTAAAAACTCGGCTTGTTGGATGACCTCATTTGTAGGACACTCCAGAGATGAGTACAGGAATCTGAGCCCAAAACTCAGCAGGCAGAGGCAGGGAGGGCTGTGGCCTCAAGGGTTGTGAGGAGTGCTCCTTGTTTCTTTGGACTTCCATGCTAGATATACAGCTCACTGCCCACAGATTGCACCTCAGTAAAGCTGGGAAGGCAAAGCAGAAGAAAGGCTTTAGGCCTGTTTGGCTTCTCTTGAGTCAAGTACCCATGCCGTGAGGTGGGAGGGGCAATGAATCTGTCTTGCCTTCAGTCCGCAACTACAGCAGCTGGGCCAGTGTCCTAAAGGAAGCTGAAATTTGTGTGCTTGGCCCTGTCAAAGTGTCCCTCCTTGTGAGGGTTGAACTGAGTGTGGTCTGCGGCCATGACTTCCCATGGTGCCTCGCCCAAAGCGTAAGTGCTGTGATCACTGCCCTCTAGGAGAACTTGTTCCTCTGAGCACTGTGAAGACACTCAGAGAGCTGGGAAAAGAAGAGGCTGTCAGCTTGTCTGTAACTGCTAAAATTCACTAGGAAAAATGTCCTATTTCTTCTGCAAGGCTTTTCCTGCACCCCCATAGAAAAGAGCTTAAATCTAGCATGTGACCAAAAAAAAAAAAAAAAAGCACAGTTAAATAACTCCTCCCCTTCCCTGTGATTGCTGAGTTCACAGCCAAGGTCAAATCTTGATGCTAGGTGATCACTCTCCCCACAAGTTATATTCTCAACCCTGGACATTTTGAGTCAGGCTTTCACATATAGTCCAGGCTAGTGTGGGACTCCTCCTGCCTGAGCCTCCCCAATGCTGGAATTACAAACATGCAATACCACCCCTGGCATCACTAAATAGTTTATGTATAAAGCTATTCATAAATCAAGTTAAGTCCTAACTTCATGTCAGGAAAATGTCGCCGTAATGTTTCTGGGATTGTGGCTACTCAGGTTGAACTCGAGAGCTGTACAGTGTGTTCCAGCTTCCCTGTTTGGTCATGTCTATTGATACTATGCTTTGGGTTCCTGAGCTCAGATGGCCGAGATGACCATGTCTCCCTACTACAAAGCACTATAGCAATATCTTCATGTATACATCTTTATCTACCTCGCTGAATATTTCCGTACAATAGAGTTCCTGGAAAGTGAGACAGTGGGCCAAAGGGTAGGATGTGCTGCTGGTGCTGCTGGTGCTGCTGGCCGGCTTCCTTCCAGAAAGTTTGCAAGGGGCTGACTTCTGTTCAGAAACTGCGTGGAGTAGGGTGTGGGGGTCCAGCCCCAGCTCTGCGCTCCATTATTACCAAAAGCAGAAAGCACTAGCAACAAGAACGCCCTAGACTCAGACAGGAGGGAAATGGCCTCCTCTTTCTATTTCTTTGCCAAAGGTCGCCTGCTCACATGCCTATCATACAAAATACACATTTGAAATCGACACAGCAGATCTGTGTGCAGTTCTGCCCTTCAGAGAGCAACTGTTAACTGTGTCCAGATGTTTTCATCCCCCCCTTTTTTTTTTTACAATTAAGCTGCTTGAACATTTGTTGATTAGCCATTTAATTTCTTTTCCATGGATTTTAAAATTTATTAAGGCTATTTCTGTTTTTAAAATTTTTTTGGTATAATATGCCTGTATTTTGTAAATCTGTTAATATGTTCCTTTTCAACATGTTTGGAATTTTAAAAAATTTATTTAAATTTTTAAATAGAAAGTTTAGTTGTATTCATATATTTTCATATCTCTTAATATTTTAAATGTTTTTTAAAAAACTTTTTTACATAGTATATGTTTTACAACATTCAGTGTGAGAAAACCTCCCTCAACATTCTTTCCATGTAGGGTATGTGGAAAGGCAGACTTTGACACAGAGCAGAGATCATTTATCCTGTTGAAACTGGCATAGGAGGAGAGTTTAAGATCAGAGAGGTGTGTAATACCTTTAAGGCAGAGCAAGAATCGAAAAATTTCAAGAATTTTTAGCAGCTGAATATCCTTGAAAAGCAATTAACAACTTAAGCTGACTTAGCACACACAAGAAAAAGTTTTTAAAAAAGAAGCGGAGTTACAGTGCTTGCCCGTGTGCACAAAGTCCTGGGCCGGCTGGATTCCTGGCAGTGCAAAAGTAAAGTGATTCAAGAGATGAGATCATATGGCCTTGCGCTATTGGAACGCTGAGAGGCACTGCTTGCTCTAAACACGACTTGGTCCTGCCTGGCATTGAGGTGATGTCACTGGGTGGCTCCTGACCGTGCTCCTTACAGCTTCTCTGTGGGGATCGCTTGCTCTTCCAGGTTTATGTTTTCTTAGGCCCAAACTTGGAAGAAAAAAAAAAAAGGTCCTTCCTTGAAATTACCAAACAGCAGCAGGGCACTTGGGAGGAAGGGGCAGGTAGATCTCTGAATTTGAGACTAGACTGGTCTACAGCATGAGTCCAGGACAACTCGGACAGAGAAAACCACACACACGCACACGAACACACACCCGAGCGCTCGAAATTACCAAACAGACCCAGAAAAGCATCTGGCAGGACTGATTGGCAGGGAGAAGTACATGACAGTTGCCCAAGGGATATTCTGTTCCTGCTGTGAATGACCACCATACTGCAGTCAGGAATGGAACCATACCGAGGCCTCATGGGTGGGTGCTCAGAGGGGCACGTTCCTCAGTGTGCTGGTAATGGAAGAATGGGAAGCCCTGTGAGCTGTTCTTACAGCGTTAGGGAAGGTCAGCCCACCTCTCTCTGGGGGCGCTCGGCCTTCAGGCTTCTGTATCTTGAGTGAGGCATCCCGGTCACATCTGTCCTGTGCTGCATTGGAAGTGTGGGTGCCATTTGTTTTCTCAGGGACTGTTGGGCAGAGCTGGCCAGAACCAGGAATGGGAAGGAAAGGAGGGGAGGGGGGTATCAGTAATCCTCCTCCACCCCACCCCACCCCCTTGTGCTTGCAAAGAGAGGCCAGCTGGACAGGCACAGGTTTGAGATGGCCAGTGTACACTGGCTGAGCACAAGGAGGCGGAGCCCACAAACATTACTTATTGTCCCTCATTTGTCAACCTCATCCTCCTGTCTGGTCCCTGGAATAATGGCGGGAAGTCACACTTGCTCATTTCTCTCTTGCTCACTCCTGTTATCTGTACATGATTGTGTGGGTGTTCAAGACATGCGTGTGTGCTTGCATGTATAGGACAGAGGTCAACATCCAGTGTCTTTTTGCTCTCTCTTTACCTTAAATTTTGAAACAGGGTCTCCCACGGAACCCGGAATACATTGGTTCAGATAGGCCAGCCATGAGCTTTAGGGCTCTAGCCCTCTCTCTGTCTGCACACAGTGATTGGATTTCAAACACCCACACACTCACATCCAGCTTTCCACTCGAGTGTTGGGGTCAGTCTTCCTGCCTGAGTGGCAGGGGATTTACTAGCTGATGACCCACTTGTCAACTTTTACAGCTCTCTAGGCTGCCTGCCCAATAGCTGAATGACAGTCACCTTGCCTTTGAGTACGTGAGGGAGTTCCAGGCCATGGATTTCTGCTTGGCACTCTGCCCGCATTTGCTGTGTGACGGGGAGCCCTGCCTGACTGGAGGCTTTTTATTAGTGCAGAGCCACTTAGCATTTCTGACTAGAAAGCCAGACAAAGCAAGGTTGACCAAAGTTGGACTTCTCAAACTCAGATCTTTTTTATTGTTGTTGTTGTTTTTTTGAGACAGAGTTTCTTTGTGTAGCCTTGGTTGTCCTGGACTTGCTTTGTAGACCAGGCTGGCCTTGAACTCACAGCAGTCTGCCTACCTCTGCCTCCTGAGTGCTCTTTTCCTGTCAGCAGTAAAGATAGAATTTAACCAAGGAATGATATTCTGAGGGGAATCTTAAAAAAGCAAAACAGAAGAATGGTAGAGTTGCTGAGAAAAACAGTCTGGAAGTTTGGCAAAAGTGTATAAATACAGGGTTGGTGAGATGGCTCGGTGGGTAAGCCTGACGCTCTGAGTTAGGTTCTGGGGACCCAATGTGGAAGGAGAGAACCAGTTTCCACAGCTTATTCTCTGACACCCGCACAGGCACTCTTAGGTAAGTGTGACAAGAGAAAGGAGTGGGAGGAGATGGTGGGTGCTTCACCATGGATGAATGAGCATACTATGTGAAGGACAGGTGCTGAGTGGCCCTGCTTCTCTGAGATGCTGAAGCGAGGCAAGGCTCAGTGGTGCTGCCAGCGGGTGGGGCGGGTGGGGTGTTATCTAGCCAGCATGCTGTTAGTGTCTCCAGACAGTTCTGCAGCTGGATAGTGGTGATGGGACCTCAGAGAATGAATGTACTTAAAGCCACTGAATCACACTTAAAAGTAATTAGGATGCTAAATTTTGTTACATGTGTTATTTTATCATAATACAGTAAAAAAAGAAAAAAAAACCTTCACAAGCCCAAATCAAAACAGAATGCATAAAACTTGTTTTTTCTTTCTTTCTTTTTTTTCTTTTTTTTTTTTTTTTTGTTTTGAAGACAGTCTTATGCCACTGGGTAGCCCAGGCTGGCCTGCAGCCATATTTCTACCTCAGCTTGATAGGTTCTGGGATTACTAGGCTGTTTTTGGTACATTCCCCAGGGCTTTGTGGTATTAGCGGATGGAGAGACAGAAGCCACCTGGTGTGCTGGGACCTCCCAGCACCCCATATTGTGTACAGGGGGATGAATCTTCCAGCTCACAGTGGCTTGTGGAATTCCGAGCTGGCCCCCAGCTTGAGAGTTGTGGCTCCATTCCTGCAGTTAGTTCTGTGAGTGACGAGGTGGGGCATTCTGTTCCATCAGAGAGGAGCTGAGTTCCGTTAGGCTTTTGATGCCTCCCTTTGTGCCTGTGTTGAAGACAACATGTGACACAGCTAGGTGCTGAGGTGGTGACACTCATGTGATGGACAGCCCCTTGGTGTCCCAGGGCAGCCTTGGACAGTTCTCTGAGCTGGCTTGTGGGGATTTCCCATGTACTGCTTTTTCCTGGAGGGCTGCTCAGCAGGTCAGGTAGTGAAAACACAGATGGGTTTTCTTGCCCATGCTTTTTCTAAATATAAGCCTTACCTAAAGCAGGCTCTTGGAGCTTCCCCCGCAAAGGTCACTCCATAGCAATCCTGCTTTACCTACGTCATCTAGATGATTCTGTCACACTCAGAAATAGCATCACCGGAGCCAGCCGTGCTTGCATAACAGGGGTGCTGGCTTCTCCCCTCCTGGACAGTTCTTGTGAACTGTCTGCCTCACATTTTCCTCACCTGTCAGTCAGACCTGTCCTCAGACCTCTGTTTGTGAACAAAGCAGAGAACCACCCACCCACCCCTACCACCACCCTGAAGCCCAAGGCAATTGCCTTGTTGTTTTTAACGAGGTCATGTGTGAAGTGTTAGTGTAGGCAAACTTGTCCTCATTCATGCATTCACCGTCACAGGCCTGGAAGCTGTGTGGGGCGTAAAGTGTGACTTTAAGTGGGTGTATATGGAAGAAGCCCCAGGGGTAGCCATCTGGCACTGTGTGCAGGTCTTTGAGGCATTTCTAACCCAGTAGAGGGTTCCCCAAGGGACCTAACTCCCAGGGCTGCAGCTGGGACTCTGCCCTGGTGGGGGTCTGGTCACTCACCGGAGCCATCAGTAGGTAAGCATGTCTTGATTACTTAGGTGGCTCCTTGGTGGATACTGTGTTCATAGTGAAAAAGCAATAAAAATAGTGATGGACTCTATTTAGTTATGTTTTTCTTTTTAAAAATATTTGCAATTTTACATTTGACTGATGGCAGGCAGGAGAAGACACACACACACCACAGCACACCTGCAGAGTGACAAATTCTCCTCTGGGTTCTGTGAAAGTGATCAGCATGGCTGAGGAGATGCTGTCTTCAGACCTCTGCGGTGTGCTCAGACAGTCTTTACGGTACCTGGGAATGGTGTGGTGAGAATAGGTGTAGACACGGCACATGGCACTTCTGCCTGCTGTTTTCCTGCTTTCTGCATTCACTCATTAAAAATGATAGGTTGTAGCTGGGCGCTGTGGCATATGCAGAGGCAGGCAGATCTCTGTGACGTCGAGGCCAGCCTGGTCTACAAAGCAAGTCAGGATGGCCAAGGCTACACAGAGAAATCCTGTCTTGAAAAACAAATCAAGACAAAATTATAGTTGTTAAAAATCCACAGCTAAAGATGAACTATTTTCTAGAGGGATAAATATAGGAAAGTATTCCAACAAAATGCAGAAATAAAACCACTACCATTCTCGATTTCATGTAAAGATTATTTTCAGAGCTGAGAATCAAATAGCCTTGTGCGCCCTGAGCAAGCACTCTGCCACTGAGCAACAGTGCCAGCCTTGACTTGCAGCTTGGATTGTGGTGAGGGTGTGTTTGAACTCATGGAAATTGTAAAATACAATGAATTTTTGGGATCCCTTTAAGAAAGAATAAAAGTCTTTCTATCTCCCCCTTCTTTCATAAGATTCCCTGCACTCTGCCCTTAGTTTCACTATGAGTCTCAGATCTGCATTGATACCCTGCAGGGTAGAGTCTTTCAGAGGCTCTTGTCCTGTTGCCTGTTTTCTCCCTCTTCCCATGTCCATCCCATTTGCTTTTCTGAATGAGGATTGAACATCTTACCCAGGGTCCTCCTTCTTGATAAGATTCTTTAGGTGTACAGATTTTTGTAGGTTTATCTTATATTATATGTCTAATATCCATTTATAAGTGAGTATATACCATGTGTGTCTTTCTGCTTCTGGGATACCTCACTCAGAATGATCTTTTCTAGTTCCCACCATTTGCCTGCAAATTTTATGATTTCCTTGTTTTTAATTGCTGAGTAGTATTCCATTATATAAATGTACCACATTTTCTGTATCCATTCCACTGTTGAGGGACAACTGGGTTGTTTCCAGATTCTGACTATTACAAATAAAGCTGCTACAAAGATGGTTGAATGAATGTCCTTGTTGTATATTTGAGCATCTTTTGGATATATGCCTAGGAGTGGTATAGCTGGGATCTTGAGGTAGCGCTATTCCTAATTGTCTGAGAAAACGCCAGATTGATTTCCAAAGTGGTTGTACAAGTTTACATTCCCACCAGCAGTGGAGGAGGGTTCCTCTTTCTCCACAACCTCTCCAGCATGTGTTGTCACTTGAGTTCTTGATCTTAGCCATTCTGATAGATGTAAGGTGAAATCTCAGGGTCGTTTTGATTTGCTTTTCCCTGATAGCTAAGGATGTTGAGCATTTCTTTAAGTGTTTCTCTGCCATTCAATATTCCTCTTTTGATAATTCTCTGTTTAGCTCTGTACCTGATTTTTTAATTGGATTATCTGGAGGGGACAGGAGCTCCACAAGGAGAGACAGAAAAAAAATTCTGGGTACAGGGGTCTTTTCTGAGTCTGATACTCCAACCAAGGACTATTCATTGAGATAACCTAGAACCCCTGCACAGATGTAGCTCATGGCAGCTCATTGTCCAAGTGGATCCCTAGTAATGGGAACAGGGACTGTCTCTGACATGAACTCAGTGGCTGGCTCTTTGATCACCTTCCCATGGAGGGCCGTGCAGCCTTACCAGGCCACAGAGGAAGATAATGCAGACAGTCCTGATGAGACCTGATAGGCTAGGGTCAGATGGAAGGGGAGAAGGACCTCCCCCATCAGTTGAATAGGGGAGAGACATGGGAGGAGAAGAGGGAGGGATGGTAAAATTGGGAGGGGCTGAGGGAGGGGGCTGCAGCTGGGATACAGAGTGAATAAACTGTAATTAATAAAAAAACAAATTAACTAATAAAAAAAGAAAGACTAAAAGTGATTTTATAGCAGTCTCTCAAATGGAGAGACCTGCCACAGACAGCAGTGCACCCTGCTTTTGTGTCCAGAGGGCCCTGATGGTATGTGGGGTGATCCCACCTCCAAGAAGCCAGCAAAAGAACTGATATGCTCACACAGAGGTGTTATTATTAAGCAGGAAGAAATAAATGAGGCAAGGGTCAGGTTGGTTATGGCACACACATATATTGCAATCTTATATAGCAGCATGAGGTCATATTTTCAGAGTCTGCGGTGGTGGAGGCTTGTGGTTGCTTATGAACTATGGAGACTGCCATACAGGCCTGTGTGTTCAGTTAAGGTCAGCCTTATAGCATATATATGGGAAAACAGTGGTAGCCAATACACTGAATCTTAATTTTCTTTTGATAGTGGGTATTTTTAAATTCCATGTTGTATAATTATAAAATCTGTAACCAACATACATTAATAAGAAAACAGTGATCTCTTGAGAGTCTGAAGCATGTGTTCTTTCTCAGAGACAGTCTCATTGAGATGTGATGGAGATTCCTCTGAATCAAATGAGGACTTCCCAGATCCCCACCCATGGGCTTTGTATATTCATGAAATGCAGTCTGCCATGCCCATCGCTGCAATTAAACTGAGAATATTTTTACCACCTGGAAACATGTTCTGTACCCTGTAACAGTCACCTCCTCACCCATCTGGTGCAACCACTAGTCTCCTTTCTCCTCCCCCTCCTCCCTGCTCTGAAGTGCTGTACCGCTGAATGGCATTCCCAGCCTCGGATCTCCTGCTCTGGACACTGAATGGATGTGCAAAGTACTCCTGTAGTGTAGAAGCCGTCCAACCCCTCTCTGTGCCATGAGATAACGGATTCTTTTCTTTGCTCCTAGAATTGGTTCCTTCCATCATGAACAACTTGCTGAATCCAGATGCCATTTTCTCAAACAACGAGATGAGCCTGTCAGACATTGAGATCTATGGCTTTGATTATGATTACACCCTGGTGTTCTACTCCAAGCACCTCCACACACTCATCTTCAACGCTGCTCGGGACCTCCTCATCAATGAACACAGAGTAAGGCCACAGAGATCTTCCTGCCCTCTCTCCCTTTGACCCCTTTGAATTAACAGCCTGTGCAATCATGCCCAGGCCCTACCCTTGTACAGAAGCCCTGAAGTGTGTGGGTGCAGGATGAACAAGGAGTTTTTGGTCCATTCCAAACTTCCAAGCAACTCTTATGTACTTAGTAGTGTGTATGTGTGCACATATGTGTACATGTGTGTGTGTACATGTACATGCATGAGAATTCATGTGTGTGCAAGGGTATAGATGTGTATAAGTGTGTATGGAGGAATTCTAATCCAGCAACATGGCTGCTTTGGCAAGGAATCACATCAGAAGATATTCTGGGTCTGTGTGATCCTGATGGAATGATACACCTTTAATTCCTCTGGCTGGAACACAGACAGGCCCTTAGTATACACATTTAATCTCAAACAATGAAGGTAAAGTTAGTTTGTAGAAGGAAGCACCCACGTTTTTGAAAGTGACCTCTAATTGAGGGACAGACAGAGTGATGAATTAGAGAAAGATTTGACACACTAGGATATGTCCAATTCTCATGAGTAACAGAGAAGAAAGAATTTGCTTGAAAGGGTAGTAAGGAGGGAGAGGAGGCAGTTTTACTGGGAGAGTTTTACAGAGACAGGCTGCAGAGAGAACAAGCTAGACACAGGTGAAAACAGAATGTCCCAGAGAATGAGAAGGAGCCAGAAAATTAGAATAGATTGCTAGAGTTAGTTTGAGGCCAAGCAGAGTAACTCAGTCAAAAGTAGGAGAAGCCAGTTTGAATCAGTTAGCTTGGAGAGGAGTTTGAGCCGGAGCAGCTGAGTTGAACCAGCCCACCAGAGAAGGGGAAGGAGCTAGAAAGGGTGAGCTTATTCAGCAGTAATTCTTAGAGGTTGAAAATATTCTAGGCCTGGTTATATTGTCCAAAGGCTAGAAGTTTCCAGGGTAGGCCTGGGTTAGTACATGGAGGCAGGAAGCCTCTGAGTTAACAATTACATCCGACCAATAAAAGTCCCTTTCATAACTGTGAGTACAGGTGGGAGCCAGAGCACAGCCTGGGTGTCATCCTCAGGATGTTGCCCACCTTTCTTGAGGCATCACCCAGTGGCTCTCAACCTTCCTAATTCTGTGACCCTTTAACACAGTTCCTCATGTTGTGATCTTCAGCCATAAAATTATTTTCATTGTGACTTCGTAACTGTAATTTTACTACTAGTATGAATCATAATGCAATATCCGTGTTTTCTGATGGTTTTAGGTGAACTCTAAGGAGTGGAAGGGTCACGACCCCACAGGTTGAGAACTGCTGGGCTAGACTGTCTGGCAAGCAGGTGCCATCTCTCCAGTTCTGGAATTATAAGTGTGCCCTTTAACCCTCCTGTACATTCCAAAAAACGTGGCTATGATCTCTGTCTCCAGCCAGAGCCTTGCCGCCCACCTCCCCAAGGGCTTTGTTGTGATTTTGAAGCTCTTTGTGTGCTGAGCATTTCCATCTTTGACAGTGGTCTCTGCTGAACTCTTCTGTCTATCGGTTCCCACATTCCTGCAGTGCTTTATCTGTGGCTTTTATGAACCACAGTGTGCTGTGGGTGCAGGAAGTGCAATAGGGGTGACAAGGGCATTGTTTTGGAGGAAATCAGGCACCGGGGTGGCCAGCTGTAAAGCTACCTGATAGACAGACCCTGAGGATATTATTGAAGAGGGCTAAAGGAGGCACAGCAAATAGTGCAAATAGCTTTTTCAGGGAGTGGGAGGTCAAACAGCAAAAGTGCTTTCAGCCTGGTTTGCCAGCAGAGGTGGGCTGGGGTGTGGTGAGCAGCCTAGAAATCTAGGCTGTGAAATCTGCAGTTGGTCCCCTCTCAGAAGTAAAGCTCTGGAGATGTGACAGGTGTGGAGAAACCTTCCACCAGTACTAGATGTCTTTTAGAGAAGCCAAAGATTCTTAGCTTTAGAGCCTGAACATTTGATTCATCTTATTTTCTGCTTTTACTTCTCAGTGGATTTGAGCAGTGTTGTTTTTAACAAAATTCTCCAATGTTTGGTAAAGGCTTGGGAGCTAGTTGCTGGGCTTAAAGCCTACTAGCTCAGAGGCAGAGAAAGCACAATTGACCTTCCTCATCTGATGTCCCGAAAGGGAAAAAAAAAAGTAGGCCTTCTTCTCTATGCTTCTCCAAAAAACCTCTCAAACTCAGTGTCCCTCCCCTCTACTTCCTGTGCATCTCTCTGTCCATCCTCCTAACTCCTCACACTCTATGTCTTCCCTTTATGTTCACTCCCTGTGAAGTGATTGCTTGTTCTACCTCCTGACGTATGGTTGACTTTATTTACTCCTGTCTTGGATTAAAGGTAGGGTGAGCCACACCAGAACTAGAAAACAGTTTTTTCCAGTTAACAACACAATTCTGGGGATCACGGTGTGATCAGATATTTTGCAACAAAGCAGTTATGTTGTCCTGGTCCATAATGTAGAAATGGCATTTGGCACAAATACCTTTTTGTCTGGTCGTTAAGCCTGAGCAGGAACTTTCTTCTGTTGTAACTTTTTTTTTTTGTCAGCCACATTTCTTCATTTGCTCCACTCCATCTAAAGCACCGTCTGTCCCCAATCATTCTCCCCAGGGTCAGGCAAACAGTCCTGAGTAACCAGCTGGCTCTGCCCTCGATTTCCAGCCAACACCTGACACTGCCCCTTAGCTGGCACTGGGAGATGCCTTTCTCCTGGCCAGCTGAGTGTGTTCTGTGAGTGTGCTGCCACCTGGAGAGCCCAGAGACCATCCTCTCTGTGCTGTCCCCACTTTTTGCTGGAAGCTGAAAGCATGTGTTGTCCAGCACGTTTTGGTTGGGTTGCTTCACCAGTCTCTGGACTTGGTTTCCTCTAGGACAAGGGTCTAGGGGTCTGGCGCCCCCCTCATGGTGTTGTTGTGGTCATTAGGTGAGTTGCTATGTTACAGACATCTGGTGCTAGAAAACACCCAGCAAGAACTAGTGCCATTGGCTGTTTCCCGTCTGCGCAGCCTGCCTGCCTGTACACAGGCAGCAGGGAGCAGGGTCGGATCTGAACTCAGGCCTGTCTGCTCTCTCCCATGCCATGTCACCCTTCAGAGGGGCAGTGCTTTCCTGCCACAGATTTTTCTTTTTGTTCACATGAAAATTAGAATATTTATGTAAACAGTAAAGCTTTTCATGGGCATAAAGCTTTTATGAAATCTTGGGGACAGAGATGAGCTAGTGGATGGAGTAGAAGATAGAATCATGATTGAAAAACCACTAGATTAGAGACTATTGAATTCTCATTGCATCTATTTGTTGCTGTGATAAAAGAATCATTATAATACTAATTATATCAGGCATATTAATAGAGCCAGTGATGCAGATGCAGATTTTTCTCTTTCTCTGATTAAACAAGTACTTGGAAGGAGTACTTCAGAGCAAGAAGAGTGACGTTCTCCTTGCCAAAACCTCCTATGCTTACAGGGCTGGGAAGACATCTGAGTTTGGGATGCATAGTGATAGAACAGTCAGTTTGCAATTTAGATGCTTTCCAGAAAGTGAATATAAAAAGCTCAGCTCCCTAAAATAATATACCTTTTTATTTTTGAGTAATAACTATCTGTATTTTTATTTCATATGTCTTAGGATGAGCACTGGAGATCTTAGACGGGCTCTTGATGGCGTCTCCCAATTTCACAGCTTTGTCAATGTCTTTTGGTGCTACTGTGTGTGTGACACACACACAAATGCGCAGAGAGAGAGAGAGAGAGAGCAAGAGAGATTGTGCCTGCGCTCATGCTCTTGTGTTTATGCCCATATGTGCACACTGTGGGATAGACAGCGTTAGTTGCTCTTTGGGATGCTATCCACCTTGTTTTGCTTTTTGAGACAGGATTTTATCTCAGTCACTGTTCTTTTGCTGTGAAGAGACACCATGACCAAGGCAACTGAGTTCCTGTCTATACCCCATGTCCGGTTCTCCATAATGCTAACATTTTGTTACTGCTGGACCCTGACACGTGGAAGATTTGATACCGGCATGGAAACCTTCTCTGGTGTCTTTTCCTGTTGCAGAGCACTGAGCAAGACCCCAGTCAGCTGACTCCAGTTCTTTCTGACGTCCTCTTTTGGCATAGCGTAGCACACCACTGAGGTGCATTGTATTGTTTCATGGTGGAACTACAGTCTGGGCTCTGAGTGGCCGGAGGCCAAGTGTGGTTGTCATCACACCACATCAGACATGTCACTGGGTGTGGACCTTGACCAACTGAGGGGTGGATGCTTAGGGTCTCCACTGCCTGGAGACTGTCCTTAGCCCTGTCCATGCTTTCCTCGAGTGTGGACGTCACCCTGTGGCTGTGAGCACTCTGCTGATGTGTGAGAGACTCACTTAAAATGTGACCTGACCCCAAGTGCTTCCTGTCTCCTGAGGCCACTGCCCTGGACTGAGCAGGTGCCACCTCTGAGTGCATTAGGTGCCACGCCACTGTTCATGCCCCACAGTCTGTTCTCCACCGGATATATTTTAATTTTTATGGGGAAGCAGAGACAGGTGGAGCTCTGACTGAGTTTGAAGCCAACCTGGTCTACAGAGTGAGTTTCATGACAGCCAGGGCTACACAGAAAAACCCTGTCTTGAAAAATGAAAAAAACAAAACAAAACAAAACAAAACAAAAAACAAAACAAAACAGTAAACAGAAAAGCAACAAAGGCTCCCCTGAGCTGTCTCTCCATTCCGGAAAGTGAGTATTTCATAGGCCTCTAGTGCTGCCTCCAGCCTCCCTCCTCTCTGGCCCCAGACAGCACAGGCCTGCTGCTGTTCCTCTTGGCTGCGCGGCCCTTACACTGGCTCTCTATAGCATGGATCACTGTGAGGCACTGTGTTCTCTGGGCGTGTTGGCTTGTTGATGGCATGGCTCCCAGGGTAGAGTGGCACTTCCTTGGAACCGCCACTGTCACCTGTGTTCTCTGCAGCATGCTCAGCCCCTGGCACAGCGCTTGACACAAAGTGTGCGCGCAACAAATGCTTGATGTACAGGCCCATGAACTCTGCCGGTGAGAGCTTTGTCTGGGGCCAGCATTCCATGGGGCTTATGCTCTCTTTGCTTCCTGTTTTGTGAGATTTAAAAGAGCTTCATTTTCAGATAGACTCATAATCCAGGCTACATGAAAGCCAGACTACAAGCTTTGAAAAGCAAGTGCGTTTACAGGCATCTGCACTTCTGCAACTTCAGTTGCATTATAGAAATCATTAGCCCTTCAGAGAGCTGCAGTTAGGTACAAATGTGGACCGCAGCCAGCCCAGGGCTGTAGGTGTTACCCATGCGTGGGGGGGAAACCTTAGTTCTCTGTTGCACTGAGGTGTTAATGTTGCTAGGGTTGTTTGGACAGGGAAAACTTTGGGCTTTATCAGCATGCTCATGTTCTTCCCGAAGCCATTGTTCTGTTGGGGCTTATCTGTTTCTGTCTCTCTTCAAGGCCACTGACTATTGTCTTTCCACCTGTTGGGAATACTTCCAGCCGTCTTGTGGAGCTTCTGACTTGGTAGCTGCTGCTATCACAGGGAAGTAGTAAGCTTCCAGGAGAGGGGCTGTACTCAGTTTTGTCAGCTTGACACAAGCTAGAGCTCATTTGGGAAGGGAAACTCAGATTGCCTGTAGGCAAGTCTATAGGGCATTTTCTTCAGGATTGATTGGTGCTGGAGGGCCCAGATTATTGAGTTGAGTTTCACCTCTGGCCATGTAGTCCTGGCTGCTATAAGAAAGCACTGAGCAAGCTGGGAGGGCTGGGAGGGGGGAGCCAGTAAGCAGCGTTCCTCTGTTTTAGTTCCTGCCTTGTGTTTCTGCTCTGCCATCAGCAATGGAGTATGACCTGAGAGTTATAATGTGGAATAAACTCTTTCCTCCACATGTTGCTTTTGGTCATGGTGTTTTTCTTTGTTTTTTGTTTTATTTTATTTTTTTTTAACTTCACATGCATTGGTGTTTTACCTTCATGTATGTCTGTTTGAGGGTATCAAATGCCCTGGAAGTGGAGTTACAGACAGCTGTAATCTGCCCTGTGGGTGCTGGAAGAGCAGCCAAGGCTTTTAACTGCTGAGCCATCTCTCCAGCACGGTCATGGTGTTTTATGTTGTGAAAAGAAACCCTAAATAAGACAGGGCTTCTGGGCCGATTGAGGATGGATTAGGTGGGTTAGAGGTAGGCCTGGATGTGACACAGATCCCAGTTCCAGGGCTGCCTTGACTGCTGTGCAGCTTGGCAACCCACGGCAAGTTCCTTGATCGTCAGAACTAAAGAGGCAGGAGGCACTGAATCCCTATTGCTGGCCAGCGAGGTCAGCACTGCCCAGCTGGGAGCTGCTTAGGACTCTAAACACATCCCCGCCCCCCCAGGCTAGAGGAGGCTTCAGAGGCGCTGCCATTCTGGCTTCCTTTCAGTGAGTACAAGCACATCACCATGGCTGGTTCAGTGTGGGCCTTGGCAAGGATCTCACTAAAGACAGACGTACACGGTGTTCAGCAGTCTTGAGAACACCCACGGGGAGAAATATCAGGTTGGGGATTTCTTGGCACACACACCAGTGTAAGATAAATGAGCCCAAATGTGACATTCAAGTCAGTGATTTTTTTCGGCCTGACTTGAAAACTTGCCATGTGACTTTGGGCAGGCGGCGCTTGGTGGTTCCAGGAGCCAGCAGCAGCGTAGCTTGGCAGGCTCACTGGGGGTCTTGGTGCCCATCCAGCTTTTATTTCTATAAAGTGGGCACGCCAGCACTTACAGGAAGCAGAAGCTGGGAGGTGGTTGCTCTCAGCTCTGGGTCTGGGGGAAGGAAGTGCCAGGATTCTCTTACAGTACAGAGGAAAGACCACCCTTTTTGTATAATGCTAGCAATATGTCAGTAGGAAGCAGCAGAGACCAGGCTGTCTTCAAAAGCTCTGTGTGTTCTCGGAGCAGTGGAAGTGGACGGGCCACAGGTCCCTGGGACAGTGGTTGTGGGTCCCCAGCCAGCACAGCTGGGTGAGAACAGCAGCAGTAGTGGGAGTTATGCAGAGTCTCCTCCCGAAATGACGTCATTGGCTATCACGGGAGTGTGTCCCATGCTGCGACAAAATGCCTGACAGAAACAAAGAGGGAAAGGTTTATATTGGCTTACAGTTTGAGGATACAGTCCATCATGGCGGGGACGTCACTGAAGCAGGGCCAGGAGGCGGAGGGCCACACTGTGTCTGTAGTCGCGAAGCAGCAAGGAGCTGGTGCCCAGCTCACTTCCTCTCTATTATTCAGTCCTATGGAATGGGGCTGCCCTTTCTAGGTGGTCTTTGCTCCCCCGTTAACCCAATCTAAAGCTTCTCAGGCACATCCAAGAGTTTTTTCCATGGCAATACTAGATACTATCAGGCTGACAGTGATGAGTGACCATTGCAGAGCTGAACACCATGGTGTCAGATATGCAAATGGGTTCAAGGGGATGTCGTCTAATCTCAGCCTGGACAAAAAGACCCAGGGCAGGATGGAGAAACAGAGGAACAGGTTGTGATCTGTCCCTGCTAGTGTCACTTTCCCACCAAACAGTAGTGACTTCTGAGCCTTTGTGCAGGGACAGATCCGTGCCCATCCTCAGCTCAGTGCCTTTCTTTTCTTTCCTTCTTTCCTTCTTTCCTTCTTTCTTTCTGTCTTTCTTTCTTTCTTTCTTTCTTTCTTTCTTTCTTTCTTTCTTTCTTTCCTTCCTTCCTTCCTTCCTTCCTTCCTTCCCTCCCTCCCTCCCTCCCTCCCTCCCTCCCTCCCTCCCTCCTTTCTTTCTTTCTTTCTTTCTTTCTTTCTTTCTTTCTTTCTTTCTTTCTCTCTCTCTCTCCTTCCTTCCTCTCTCTTTTTTCTTTCTCTCTCTCCTTCCTTCCTTCCTCTCTCTTTTTTCTTTCTCTCTCTCCTTCCTTCCTTCCTTCCTTCCTTCCTTCCTTCCTTCCCCTCTTTTTTCTTTCTCTCTTTCTTTCTTTCCCTCCCTCCCTCCCTCCTTCCTTCCTTCCTTCCTTCCTTCCTTTTTCTTTCTCTTTCTTTCTCTCTCTCTCTCTTTTTCTTTCTTTCAGAGGGTAGCCCAGGCTAGCCTTGAACTGAGTGCATAGCTGAGAATAACCTTGAACTCCTGATCCTTCTGCCACAACGTGCTAAGTGCTGGGATCCTAGGAGTGCGCCCCTACACCTGGCCTCCTCTTTCATCCTCAGCTAAGCCATGTGTCCTGTCTTCTCTCTCAGTATCCCGTGGAAATCAGGAAGTATGAGTATGACCCAAACTTTGCCATCCGTGGACTCCATTATGACGTCCAGCGGGTGAGTTTGATCTCCTGTTTTTCTGTAGTTTCATGGTATTTGGAAATCAAACTGCTTAATAAAACTACTGGCACTTTCCTTTGTGAATGGTTTGGAGTGAAGTTCTTTGGGGTTGCAGAGCCAGATTATCTGAATATACTTGGTCGAGCCAGTTGGAAGAGGCACTGAGGCTTGCACCCTGGGTGTTGTTTGGGAGTGACAGTTAATGCTGGTAGTCATGTTGGTATGGGAGGAGCAGCCAGTCGTCATACTTTCTTTTGCTCATATGTCATTTCCTTAAAAGGCACCTCAGTTAACAAGTAAGGCTTTTGGAAACTGCATGCAGTGGTCCTCAACCTGTGGGGCATGATCCCCTTGGGGGTTGAATGACCCTTCTTAGATATCACTTAAGACCATCAGAAACATGATTTATAACAGTAGCAAAATTACAGTTATGAAGTAGCAATGAAATAATTGGAGGAACTGTATTGAAGCATCGCAGCATGAGGAAGGTTGAGGACCAGTGTGTTGAGGAAATGTGACATTGACAGGAGTTATAACAACCCTGGGACTGCTCATTTTGTATGCAAATTGCTGTTCATACGTGTGCACATGTTTATGTTCTTAAAGGCAGTGTTGATGAAGATTGATGCTTTTCATTATATCCAGATGGGAACCGTCTACAGGTAAGAGCAAGTGATGGTCCATTCATCCCCGGGGGCTTTGGATGGTCCTGCTAACTGCCCAGGGAGGAGGGAAGTGGCTGTGTGTGCATCACAGGTCTGTCACTCACTCAGTCATCAGGAGTACCGGATGAGCCCTGGTGCATGCTAGTGCTGAGGGTTTGGCTGCACGGTGCCTTCTGGAGCTTGAGGGTGAGCACTACAGCCCAGAGTGGCAGGTGGTGATAGGCATACTTGCCCTCAGGTCATGGGGAACCATCAGGAGGAGGCTGTAGGGATGCTGTCGAGGGTCCTGGGAAAAGGCGTAGAGGGGCTGGGCTGCTGGGGTGAGGGAGGGAGAATCACATTCTCATTGTGATGGTTAGCATGTTGGATATTAAGGCTGCTTTTGTTCCTTTTTAGAATTCATAGAAAGGCTGGGCGGTGGCACATGCCTTTAAGTCTCAATACTCAGGAGCCAGAGGCAGGCAGATCTGTGAGTTCAAGGCCAGCATGGTCTACAAAGAGAGGTCCAGGACAGCCAGGGCTATTACATAGAGAAACCCTATCTGCAAAACAACAAAAAGTAAAAAAATGAAATTCTCACTGTTAAAATGAAGGGTTTTGGCTGTTGCCATTTCCTTATTGGCGAGGGGCTCAGGAGAGTGGTCCGTATGTACTTAGTTTGTGTCTTACAATTTAAAACACATGTGCACTAGCTGGCCGTCATGGCGCATGCCTGTACTCCCAGCACTCATGGAGGCAGAGGCAGGCGGAGCTCTATGAGTTTTAGGCCAGCCTGGTCTACAGAGTTCCAAGGCAGCCAAGGCAATACAGAGAAACTCTGTCTTGAAAAACAAAACAAAACAAAACAACAACAAAAAAGCACTTGTGGATGGACTATAGTTTAGATTCTTGTCTCTGTCTTTTTTTTTCTTCCTTATGAGAGTAAAACAGGTTTTCAGGTAGATGTTGCCAGTAGCCCTGTGCCCTCTGTACACTAGTGTTGCAGACTCTTCAGAATTTTGTTGTTTTTCAGTGTGTATATATGTATGTACTTGTGTAAAACCCAGATCTCAAGTCCCCAAACGACCAACATGCTTTGAGTCCGATGAAAAACACATCTTGATCCACAGGCAGAAGGAGATTGTGTGTGTCACACCAGGCAAATTCTGCCCTCATAGTGACACACTTCCTCTAACACTTCCTCTAACAAGGCCACATCCACTGTAACAAGGCCACACCCCCTAAAAGTGTCACTCTCAGTGGACCAAGCATTCAAACACATGAGTCTAAGGGAGCCATTCCTATTCAAACCACCACAATCTCTGTTTCCTCCCTGGCCTCTCATACACATGTGCTTTCTCTCCTGGCCCTTACAGGCGCCCCACATGCTGTTCATCCCCGATATCATGGTCTCAGACTCTAATGGCCGCCTACTGTTTTAAAAATGAAGTTGAAGCCTTTGGCATAGGGCTAGTTTTTTTTTATTTTAATTTTTTATTAATTACACTTTATTTACTTTGTATTCCCCCTGTAGTTTCCTCCCTCCTCCCCTCCCAACTCCTCCCTTTCTCCTCCTTCTTCACTCATGCCCCTCCCCAAGTCCACTGGTAGAGGAGGTCTTCTTTATCTTCCTTCTGATCCTAGTCTGTTAGGTCTCATCAGGACTGGTTGCATTGTCTTCTTCTGTGGCTTGGTAATGCTGCTTCCCCCTCAGGGGGAGGTAATCAAAGAACAGGCCAATCAGTTCATGTCAGAGGCAGTCCCTGTTCCTATTACAATGGAACCCATTTGGATACTGAACTGTCATGGGCTACATCTGTGCAGGGGTTCTAGGTTATCTCTATGCATGCTACTTGGTTGGAGTATCAGTCTCAGGGAAGTTCCCTGTGTTCAGATTTTTGGTTCTGTTGCTCTCCTTGTGGGGCTTCTGTCCTCTCCAGATCTTACTGTTTCCCACTTCTTTCATAAGATTCCCTGCACTCTGCCCAAAGGTTGCCCATAAGTCTCAACATCTGCTTTGATAGTCTGCAGGGCAGAGCCTTTCATAGGCCCTCTGTGTCAGGCTCCTAACATGTTCCCTGTTTTCTCCTTCTTCTGATGTCCAGCCTCTTTGGCTTATCTGGATGGAGACTGAGCATTTTAGCCAGAGTCTTCCCTCTTGATTAGTTTCTTTAGGTGTACAGATTTTAGTAGGTTTATCCTATATTATATGTCTATATGAGTGAGTATATACCGTGTGTGTCTTTTTGCTTCTGGGATAGCTCACTCAGGATGATCTTTTCCAGTTCCCACCATTTACCTGCAAATTTCATGATTTTCTTGTTTTTAATTGCTGAGTAGTGTTCCATTGTGTAGATGTACCACAATTTCTGTATCCATTCCTCAGTTGAGGGACATCCAACTGAATATCCAACTGAAACTGGTTGTTTCCAGCTTCTGGCTATTACAAATAAAGCTGCTACAAACATGGTTGAGCAAATATCCTTATTGTGTACTTGAGCCTCTTTTGGATATATGCCTGAAGTGGTATAGCTGAATCTTGAGGAAGCGCTATTCCTAGTTGTCTGAGAAAGTGCCAGATTTCCTGAACAGAACACCAACAGCACAGGCTCTAAGAGCAACAATCAATAAATGGGATCTCATGAAGCTGAAAAGCTTCTGTAAAGCAAAGGACACTGTTGTCAGAACAGAACAACAGCCTACAGATTGGGAAAAGATCTTCACCAACCCTATATCTGACAGAGGGCTAATATCCAGTATATATAAAGAACTAAAGAAGTTAAAAAGCAACAAATTAAGTAATCCAATTAAAAAATGGGAAACAAAACTAAACAATTCTCAATAGAGGAATATCGAATGGTAGAGAAACACTTAAAGAAATGCTCGACGTCATTAGCCATCAGGGAAATGCAAATCAAAATGACCCTGAGATTTCACCTTATACCCATCAGAATGGCTAAGATCAAAAACTCAAGTGACAACACATGCTGGAGAGGTTGTGGAGAAAGGGGAACCCTCCTCCATTGCTGGTGGGAATGTAACCTTGTTTTTTTTTTATTTTATTTTATTTTTCTTTATTAATTACACTTTACTCACTTTGTATCCCCCCTGTGGTACTCTCCCACCTCCCATCCCAACCCTCCCTTCCTCCACTCTCTGCATGCATGCCCCTCCCCAAGTCCACTGATAGGGGAGGACCCCTTTTCCTTCCTTCTGATCTTAGTCAATTAGGTCTCATCAGGAGTGGCTGGCTGCCTTGTCCTCTTCTGTGGCCTGGTAATGCTGCTTCCCCCTCAGGGGGAGGTAATTAAAGAGCAGGCCAATCAGTTCATGTCAGAGACAGTCCCTGTTCCTATCACAATGGAACCCACTTGGATACTAAATTGCCATGGGCTACATCTGTGCAGAGGTCTTAGGTTATCTCCCTGCATAGTCCTTGGTTGGAGTATCAGTCTCAGGAAAGACCCCTGTGCTCAGATTTTTTGGTTCTGTTGCTCTTCTTATGGAGTTCCTGTCCTCTCCAGATCTTACTGTTTCCTACTTATTTCATAAAATTCCCTGCACTCTGCCCAAAGGTTGCCCATAAGTCTCAGTATCTACATTGATAGTCTGCAGGGCAGAGCTTTTCAGAGGTCCTCTGTGTCAGGCTCCTGACTTGTTCCCTCTTTTCTCCTTAAGATGTCCAGCCTTTTTGCCTTTCTGGATAGGAATTGAGCATTTTAGCAAGAGTCCTCCCTCTTGATTAGTTTCTTTAGGTGTACAGATTTTAGTAGGTTTATCCTATATTATATGTCTATATGAGTGAGTATATACCGTGTGCATCCCTCTGCTTCTGGGATAGCTCACTCAGGATGATCTTTTCCAGATCCCACCATGTACCTGCAAATTTCATGATTTTCTTGTTTTTTATTGCTGAGTAATATTCCTTTGTGTAGATATACCACAATTTGTGCATCCATTCCTCCACTGAGGGGCATCTGGGCTGTTTCCAGCTTCTGGCTGTTACAAATAAGGCTGCTACAAACGTGGTTGAGCAAATGTCCTTATTGTGTACTTGAGAATCTTCTGGATATATGCCTAGGAGTGGTATAGCTGGATCTTGAGGAAGCGCTATTCCTAGTTGTCTGAGAAAGCGCCAAATTGCTTTCCATAGTGGTTGTACAAGTTTACATTCCCATCAGCAGTGGAGGAGGGTTCTCCTTTCTCCACAACCTCTCCAGCAAGTGTTGTCTCTTGAGTTTTTGATCTTAGGCAGGGAATGTAACCTTGTACAACCACTCTAGAAAGGGCTAGGTTTTTATTTTAACTCTTAGTCAGTCCTACACATGTTCTTGCCTTACTGGGTTTGTTAAGACTCTTAGTTACAAGTAACTGAACCCTAACACAAACCGTTTTAATAATAAGAAACTGCATTGCTTTCTTGAACTGTGGTCTACAGACAGATCTGGGTGCAGGCATGGTTGGCTTTGAGTCTGAAATTGATATTGTCAGAGCTCGCTTCTCTTTCTTTCTTGTGTGTTTCTGTGTGTGTTCATTTGTGTTTACATGTGTGCTTGTATGGAGAGGTCAGTCTCAGATGTTTTTCTCTGTCACTTTTCACTTTATTTTTGAGACAGGGTCTCCTCTTGAACTTGGAGCTCACCAGTTTGACGAGACTTATGGTCCAGCAAGCCTCAGGGATCCACATTTCTGTGCTGCCGTAGCAATGGTGGGATTACAGGCACAGAGCTCTTGGGTCCAGCTTTTTTCATCATCGTGTTGTTAAATGTGGGTTCTGGGGGTCAGTTTTGGGTCCTCATGCTGGTGTGGTAAGCGCTTCCCCAGCTTTCTTTTCTGGCTCTCTTCCTGACTTGGTGTTTTCAAGCAGCACTAGCTTGCACTCCCCAGCCCCTGGTCTGGAGAGAAAAGGGGGAGCTTTCTGCCATTCACAGAGGTTGAGCACAAGCCCCATCCTGCACAGTCAAGTAAAGGGGTGCAGGAGCTGGGTGACAGCAATGCAGGCTCTGCTCTGCTTTCCCCTGGACTGCTTGGCCTGTCTTGCGCTCCTCCTCCCCCTCTCCTTGCCTCCTGGAAATGCTCCCACTCCTGCCCCCGCTATGGTCTGTCCTATTCCCCCCTTTCCTTGCCCTCTTTTATTGTCTTTTTTTTTTATATGTCCTTTGTGTAGGGCTCAGCAGGAGGAGCCAGATGAGGTGTTTAAAAAGAAAGGACATTCAGGCATAGGTCCTAGCCAGAGCAGAGTGGATCTCCAGGGCGCAGTGTCCTGGGCCTGAGTCTGGGGTTGTCCTCACTTCCTCCCTGTGAACTCCCTCCCACTCTGTTGCCTGCACACAAAGTCATCAGTCTCAGCAAGTTCTTGATGCTGTGGGAGCCTTGGTTTCTTTGTAAAGCAGCCAATCTCAGAGCCTGCTCTGTGCAGCTGGTTGTGAAGTGGAGGTGTGCTTGGGAAGGTCCATTTCCAGTTCCCTTCTCAACTAGTTAAGGGGTGGTGGGAAGAAAGCAGTTCCAGTCTTGCTTGGTTTGAGATCTGCTGCTGCAGATTATACCCTCAGGCTTATACCCTCAACCACAGCAATGGCTTCCAAGGGCAAGGTCAGGCCCGTGGGGGTTTGAGCAAGCTTGCTTGCTTGCTTTCCTTGTATGGTTCTGTATAAGGCAGCTTTGCCAGAGCTGTTCTCCAAGGTTGGTCTAGAATGATCTGGTTTGTTAGCAAGGTCTTATCTGATTGCTGGAGCACAGTGTTCTTTTGCTCTCAAAAGGCCAGGAGTTGTAGCCAGTCGCTCAGGCAAATGTCAATAAATGCAGGGGGGAGTGGAGACCCTGAGGACAAAGCATACACTGAGATGCATGCATAGTGTCTGCATCTTAGTGTCAGGTTGCTTTTTACCTGGTCAGCCTGTTGGAATTCCTGCTGATTGACTTTCCTCTGTGGAGGGCAGCTAGGCTCTCTGCAGTTTTCTAAATCCCGTTTCACCCTGGAGAAGGGTGGAAGAGCAGCTCTCTGGATGGGCAACTCCAGGTGAGCCTGTGATGCCCTCATAGCACACCCAGCTTGCTGGTAGCCGAGGCCAGAATGACCCTGGATATGCAGGAGCTGCGCTGATTTGCAAGTTTCGGGGGCAGGCAGACGGTGGATGTGTACAGATAGAAGCTAGTTCTTGTCACCTAGCACTCCTCTCCCTGCGCTGCCTGCCTTGGGTCTCGGGTTTAATCTTCTTAGCCTCCTCTGTGACCTTTTCCATCTCAGCACTAAACGTTGGGGACTGTAGTGAAGGACGAAGAATGGATTAGACAGGAGTAGCCGTTCTCTGCTCAAATGTATGAGAAGCTCCACCCAAAGGAAGTCCTTGGGAAGCCCTGCACCATGGTGGGCTGAGACCCTGGATAAATCCCGACACACTGCTTTCTACCTTGCTAACTTTGAGGAGGACACGTGGCCATTCCCGTGGGAAGAGCACAGACCCCTTAGGACAGGCGACAAGTAACTGTGCCCAGCGCAAATACTACTTGGCATGTCGGAGATTGCATGTGGGATTAGTTATTGCTATAAATATCTGTTTTTTGTTTGTTTGTTTGTTTGTTTTGGTTTTGGTGTTCTGAGACATGGTTTCTCTGTGTAGTCTTAATGTTAGGTCTGAGAATTGCTAAAGGAAGACCCCAGACTCAAGTAGTATGTAAAAGCAAAGTGTTTATTCTGCAGAGAAAACCAGCATGCAGGGTGGCTCACTAAAACAAAAATGGTACTGACCAAGGGGGGAACTTGCAGGACCTTTTTTAAAGCCAGAAAGGGAAATTCCTACTGTGGTTACATGACCTTGATTGGGATTGGCTGGTGCCCGTGGAGGCTATGTGACTCCGATTAGGACTGGCTGGTGCTTTGGAATTAAGTCCTCTCACTGGCTGTGATGGAACTCTGTGGAACAGGAACAGGTGGCCTTGAACTCAGAGATCTGCTAGGATTAAAGGTGTGTACCACCACTGAGCATATATGTGGTCCATGTTACTAATAGAGGCCTACCTGCTGGATGTAGCTGCTGCCCTGGCACATCTTACCTCATGATGACAACAGGTTTCCCACCATAGCGGGAAAACCCCATCGGTAGACAGAGGTCCTGCGTCGTTCTCTCCATTGGGCACTGTATGGACACCGTGTTTATTTCTTTTCAGAGGCCTCAGTGTTGTCCCTGATGAAGAAGTCATCGACATGTACGAGGGGTCCCATGTGCCCTTGGAGCAGATGAGCGACTTTTATGGCAAGGTAAGGCGAGCTACTGGTTCATTTGAGCCATTTTCTCCTCTGGCTGGCTCTTCGGCATCTGGGAAAATATCTTAGGGAGGAGGGACTCGGCTTTGGCCCTCAAAGGTCCTGGTTCCGGTGCTCCCAGGTGCCAGGTGAGGCAGAACATCAGTTAGAAGGGTGCTGTGGAGGAAAGTGGGGAGCCGAGGGAGAGAGAAAGATAGATACATCTGCTTCAACAGCTGGGCGCTTCTTCCTGAGAGTGAGCTACGAGTTAGTCAAGAGATGAATCTGCTGATGGTAAGAGCCAAGCCTTGAGCCCCTGGTGTTTGGGGGAGGGGACACCTGTAGCTAAAGAAACTTAAACTCTTGGGCTCATCTGCTGTGTGTGTGTGATTGGGTCTGGAGAGGGTGTGAAAGGGAAAGAGATTATAGAGTCACTGTTCCCTCTTTTCTCCCTTTGGTGGAGGCCTTTTCCATCTTCCATATCTACCCCAGTTGTCACCATACCCATGCAGGTGCAGCCCCACCTCTTGGTCTATGTCACTAGCTGCTACCAGAGGAGCGGTGTGGCTGTCCTGAGGTGGGCTGAAGAATTCTGAGACTGAGGTCTACTCAGCCGCCTTTGTCTGGGCATGACCCCGGCTTTTCTCACCTCTGTGACCTCCTGAGAGGGAGGTGGCGCTGACACTTGGGAAAGTGTATGTGTGGGTTGGGGAGTGAGGAAAGAAGGAAAGGATGTAAGGAGAGGGTAGCCATGGATACCTACTAAGAATCGCTTCTCATGAGGCTGAGGAACAAGAGAGCATATTACTTTCTTGCTGTTAGGTCCCTCTGTGCAGAGGGAGCCAAGTGTGGGTTCCTGGAAACCCCTGGCTTTCTGGCAGCCGTCTGCTGCCTGTCACCCTGTGAGATGGGGTCTCTGTTGCTAAGCCTGCCCTGCCTCTGCAGAGCTCTCACGGGAACACCATGAAGCAGTTCATGGATATCTTCTCGCTGCCCGAGATGACCCTGCTGTCCTGTGTGAATGAACACTTCCTGAAGAACAACATCGACTACGAGCCAGTGCACTTATACAAAGATGTCAAGGTGAGGGCCGAGGGCAGGCTGAGTTCAGGGCTGTGGCTGTGTGGCTTCCCAGAGTAGGATAGCTGCTCTCTGGGTGTGTGGGGCGGTTAGAATCATCCTGCTCTGGGTCACCTGCCTCTGTGATTGACTGTGGAAGTCATAAAGGGACATGGCTGTCTCAGAATAATCAGGGCAGCATGCTCCATCACAGATGGTGCCTGCTGTGATCTGTAATTCTAATCCTCTGGCGGCCCTGCATACCCTTGTACCCTAAGCCTGCCCGTAAGGTGGATACTTCCTCTTCATGCAGGAGAGGCCACTATCCATGCCTCATTTTTTCACCCATGAGGCTGAAGTCACCAGAGAGAGCCCTTCTTAAATACTTTTCAAATGCCAGAACAGAATTGCATACCTTTGTGGCATACGGGTGCTTTGCTGTACACTGTATCCCACGAAGATGCCCAGGGTTGAGGCTGGGGTGGGGAGGGACTAGTTAATAGGGAACCTTTCTCTCATATTCACAAGGGCTCCATGCGGCTCACCGAGGCCTGCAGAAGTTGTGTCAGAATCCCACTGGAGGGCTGCAGACAGATACACACCCTTAGGTGCATAGACGCGCATTCTACAAGTTTGCATATTAGATCATGTTCACACTCACATTTATAGAATTATATGTATTAAGCTGTGTCAACTTTCTCAATACTAAAACCTATGTTCAGGTATTATTTATGTGGTAGATAATCATAGAGTACAGTTTTGTACTATAATCCAGTTTTATTAAACTTATTTATTATTTATTTTTTATTGTATTTCAGTTTCTTAGTAAAGGAACATTTAGTAGCTACCTCTCAAGGTTATTAAAGGTCTAAACAGCATAATACAAAAACTTGAACATGGTAATGTTTCAAATAATGTTAATTTCATGGAAATGTGAGTTTTAAAAATGTGTGGTGTTGAAACAATAACTCCATTTCTTTTATCTATGATGTGTTCTTTTAGCCACAGTTTTTGTTGTTGTTTGGGTTTTTTGTTTATTTTTTTTGAGATGGGGGTCTCACTTTGTAACCCTAACTGGTCTGGAATCTGCTATTGTAGGCCCTGCTGGCCTCTAACCCACAGGTACCTGCCTGCTGTATCCCGAGTGCTGGGACTAAAGGCGTGTACCACTATGCCTGTCATAGCCATCATTTTCTTTTAATTGAATTTTCTTCCACACAATATATTCTGAGCATGATTTCCCAACTCCCCAACTCCTTCCATATCCTTCCCACTTTCCCTTTTGCCCAACTCTTCCCCTTTTTTCTCTCTTTGGAGGACAACAAACAACAGCAAAAGAACAGAATAATAAATAAAAACAAAGAAAGAGTACAAGAAAGACATAATTAATAAACAATAAATAATATATAATAAATAATAATATACAATAACTAAATAATATATAATAACTAAATAAATAATAAATAAAAACAAAGAGTACAAGAAACATGTAATTAGTTCATTAAAACACAAGATGAGAAACCATAATTTACAGACAAAGGAGTGGCTGAGACCAAATGTGCGCCAACAGCGCGTAACAGCTCCGTTGAGTTTCCTTTGTGCTGGCCACTGCTGGGGTGTGGATGACACGCAGTAGACTGTTGGAGACTAATAAAAAATTTATATATATTTAAAGATACACATTTCTATACCAAAACATTTTTCTTGTATGCTCGTGGCCAGTGCAAATTTTTTTTTTTCTGAGGCAGGGTCTTTCTTTGTAGTCCTGGCTGTCCTGAAACTTGGTGTGGAGATCAGGCTGGCTTCGAACTCACAGAAATCTGCTTCTGCCTCCTGAGTGCCAGGATTAAAAGTGCGCACCACCATGCCTAGCTCGCTGTGTGTATGTGCGCGCGCGCGCGCGCGCGTGTGTATGGGTGTTGTTGCATGCATGTCTGTGTACTGTGTGTGTGCCTGGTGTCCTGGTCTGCTGTGAGCCACCACATGGGTGTCAGGAATTAAACCCAAGCTCTGGAGAGCAACCAGTGCTCTTACTCTCTGAGCCATCTCTCTAGTTCCCTCATGCAATGTAGACTTTTGACTGTCCTGATTTCGGGGTTTTAGATTTGAAGGAGGCCTGGTCATTTCTCGGCATCACTTTCATAAAAATTTGGCTAAGTTTATGTGGTGTTTAATTCCCTATACGTAAGACTCATTTGTAACAGAGGAGGAAGGTTTAAACGAAGGTCCAGTCTTTGCTACAGGGCTCACTGCTGCAGCAGCAGGCACTTGTGGAGAGTTGATAGTGCTCCAGGCTGCTCTGAGGGCTTTATAGTAACACATTAAATCTTCGCGTTTAGGGTTGGAGGGATGCGCCACTGTTATCATCACCCCCACTTTAAAGACACTGAGGCACAGGCAGCTTGAGGGTTTTGCCTAAGCTCAGGCAGCTAGTAAGTAGCAGAGGCTAGGTTTTTAATCCAGGCAGTTTAGCTTGTGTTTAACTATTGCCTTATTGCCTTCTGTGTTTTATAAAACTGAAATGGGTTTATGGTAGTTGAGATTAAGTTTACCCCAGAGTGGCCCAGTGTGACAGAAGTCCACACACGGTATAGTGTAAGACTTAGGTGCCTGCCACTGGTACCAGAAAGTGTCCATGGCCCTCCAGGAGTCTAAAAAGGGTAGCTACGCAGCCCCACCCCACAAGAGGAATTCTGCAGTGACACCTAGTGACCTCATGCTGAGCTCTCAGCCCTCAGACCCCTCAGTTGGGGTCTCATGCTCAGACCCCAACCCTGAGCCCACAGTGGACTTTCTGTCATTCCCTCGTTCCTGCCTCTGCCAGCTGGATTGTTGCTGCCTGGTGACAGTGACTTGGGCCTCCAAAGAGGAGGCGTCCTTGGCTCTCTGCCTTTGCCTTCCCTCACAGAACTGTCTGCATCTAGACATGGGGAAGGAAGGACACAAAGAGGCAAGGCAGGGACTCACCATCCTGCATGAAAACAACAGCTTGTCACATGGGACTTCATTCAGAGTTACACAAATGACCTTTTAAAAATGAGTCGTTTGGAAGTCTCATTGGTAACAGCCCTGATACTGTGGACTCACGTCCCTTCAGGCCACTGGGGATGAAGGGGATGGTGTTGGGATGTATAGCTCACACTGGAACTAACTCCAGCGCCCTCAGCTCCTTTCCACTGATGTCAAATCTGCCTTTTGACAGGATTCCATAAGGGATGTCCACATCAAAGGAATAATGTACCGAGCAATTGAAGCGGATATTGGTATGTACTCAGCAGTATCTGCCGAGTTGCTGTGGCCATTTAAACATCACACCCCACCCAGGGCCTGAGCAGGGACCACAGGTGTTCCCTGCGTATTGTTTAAGGCCTGGCAGTGTCAGCGTCTCCTCTCTGTCTAGGGTTTGGTGTCTGTCAGTCTAATTCTAAGAGCGGTGATGGCAGCTCCACTCTCCTACCATCCTCCCTTTCACCAGGCATGTATGTGCCTGTGTGGTGCCCTTGTGTCCGCTGCAGCGGACACCCACACATTGCTGAGTCAGCCTTCCTTGAGACTTGCGTTTCCCCACTGTGCCTAGGACACTGCTTGCCACAGGTGCCCATCTCGTAAGTGCCCACAGAGTGCCTGATTTCATCCTGACTGTGTGAACTTTTCTCTTGTTCCTAGAAAAGTACATCTGTTATGCCGAGCAGACCCGTGCAGTGCTGGCCAAACTGGCTGCCCACGGCAAGAAGATGTTCCTCATTACCAATAGCCCAAGTAGCTTTGTGTAAGTCCCGCAGGTCAAATGCCATTCGTTTACCATCAGTTTGCAAGGAAAAAAAAGTTCTTCCCTTTGATGTCAGCTCACCTGGCTGCCTTGTTCCAGAAACAAAGGGATGCGCTATATCGTGGGGAAGGACTGGAGGGACCTGTTTGACGTGGTCATAGTTCAGGCGGAGAAACCGAACTTCTTCAATGATAAGCGGAGGTGAGGGCCCGATTACTGGGGGACTGGGCTGTCTGTGTGAATACAGGGATAACATCTCTTAGTGAGAGCCAGTCGCAGGGTCATAAGCATCCGGGACCCAGCTTCTAATCTGTGACCCGCCTAACACTTAGCTTCGGGAACAGTTCCATGGCACATGGCAGACAGAGTTCTCAGTTCAGCGTGGGTTGCTGTGGTTCTGTGAGTCAGGCTTGAGGAAATTGAGACTACAGTGGAAAACAAGGATTAATACCATACAGCAAAGTAGGTCTTTGGCTCCAGATGTGAAGTATAAGAGAGCACCACCAATGCCAGACTGCCTCATGGCAGCTCTTGAAATAGAACTAATTGGTGCCCTTCTTTGTTTTGTTTGTTTTGAGACAGGGTTTCTCTGTATAGCCCTGGCTGTCCTGGAATGCTCTTTGCAGAGCAGGCTGGCCTTGAATACACAGAGATCTGCCTGCCTCTGCCTCTCGAGTGCTGGGATTAAAAGTGTATGCCACCACCATCCAGCTACTGTTGAGGATTCTTACGGTAGCATTCTAAGAAAAGCTCTGCCTTTCTAATGATCTAATGGTCTGTAGTTGGTGGCCAGCAGCCTTTCCTCTGGGTAGCTCCTAGGATCCTAATGTATCTGAAGTTAGTGTGGTATGTGTATAACTGTGATGCTAAGTTCAGCATAGAGAACAAGAATGTGTTTTGAGTGTGGTCGGAAGCTACACGCTCGCCATGTTGCTTACAGCGCCCTTTCACCGTGCTTAGGTTCCTGTGAGAGCTGGGCTTCCCTTCACCCAGGCTTTTCTGAAGTGCTCATGGCGGTGGAGGGGTTGGGCTCATGCTCTTCTTGGAAGGACCCAGCCCAGCACTGTTTTTCCCCTTGTTCTGGATGTCTGGAATAGTGGCTGAGACATCCCTATTCCTTCTGTTGTTTATGAAAGCCAACAGTTGAAGATGACTCATTACTCAGAATATCCATGTGAAGAAGTATTAAGCAGCCACTAAAGATGATGAATTTGGCTAGTAAAAGCAGCCAGCATGTCTTACTGCTAATGTGTTTGAGAATATGACATCACACGAGAGATTGCTGACAGGATTAAAAGAAAAGAGATACAAATAAAAGTGTACAAAAAGATCTTCATGTTCCTCAGAAAAGGAAAACTGGATTCTGATACCTATTTTTCTATTTTTGTGAGTTTCTATTTTTGTGACTGGAGAAACAGTTATGCAAAAAGGTACCCTGAGTCCCACTGCCTCTGCCCTCCACCTGACATTTGACCCAGGCTGCCAGAGCCCCCCATTCCCCATAACATTTGCAGGCAGCAGTGTCTGTAGACCCCTTGTGAAGCAGGTGCTCTCTGCACTGCCAGACATCCTAGAGCATCAGTTCACACATCAGATACCCTGTATCAGATGTTTACAGTATGACTCACAGCAGTAGCAAAATGACAGTTGTGAAGTAGCAACAAAAATAACTTTCGTTGGGAGTCACAGAAGCATGAGGAACTGTATTAAAAGGTCGAAGCCACAGGAAGGTTGAGAACCGCTGTCCTAGGGAAACCTGCTTACAGGCTGTGCTTACAAGGGTGGTTGACCCTACAGTTATTATTTTTCTTTGTTCTTTATCACCTACTTGTGAGTAGTGGGTCTGTGGTGGGGCCTGTGTAGTGTGGCATGGAGTTACCGGGGCCAGGGGATGCAGTGAGGTTTGTGGTTCAAGAGCTATCTACTTCCTGTTCTCAATGAGTTCCCATTTTGTATTTTGTGGAGAGGAGAGACTTAACCGCTATCATGTGTCCTAATAACATTTTGCTTTTCTGTTGCTAGACCTTTCCGAAAGGTGAATGAGAAAGGTGTCTTGCTCTGGGATAAAATCCACAAGCTACAGAAGGGCCAGATCTACAAGCAGGTACCTATGCCTTCACCAGTCTCTTCCTGTTGTTTGACAGCTAGCAGTCACAGGGCTGGATACAGAGACTGGCCAGGTGCTTGGGACAGTCGGGTATCTTAATTGACTGATGATTAGATGGTAAAACTTAAGTGAAAGTCGATGTGTTTTTAGTATGCTGGTATTCAGATTGACTCAAAGTTGGCCATTTAAAAAATAACATTTAAAATATTACCCTCTATAATAAAATGTAAGATGTCAGTAGTAAACCTCTGAAATTTCTCTTTGAGGCACATTGATCTTGGCTTATTATTACTCACCAACATATTTGCTGCTGAGAAGCATTTCATGTGCATCATCTAAAGCTGTCAAGAGTTCACACAGTGGCTGAGCATTCTTATGTCACCGCAGCTGTTTCCTTTACTGAACATTCTTGGTGGGTTGTAATAGCCTGCTGGATTTAGCAGAGTATATTCTCTAGGCTTGAAAAATTATTCTTAATTCACTCAGTTTACTTCTAAAAAATTAGAAGATTTAGATATGGCTAATAGAACTTTCTGTAAGAATGTTCTCAAAATACATTGTGAATGCTCACCATCAGGGCATTGGCAGAAGGGATCAGCTGTAATAGTTACAATAAAATTCATAGTCATTTATATGGAATGATGGTCTCAGCATGTTTGGTTAGTGTAAAGATAATTGCAAAGAGGCTTATGTAATCTGAAATGTTGTTGTTCCTGGCTGTGGTCCTACTATGCAGTCCTGGCTAGCCTGGAATATGTAGACGAGGCTGGCCTTGAACTCACAGAGGTCCTCCTGACTCTGCCTCAGAGGGCAGGGTTTAGGGTCGTGTACCATCATGCCTGACTGTGAAATCTTTTAGATTTGTCATCAAGGAAAGATCTGAAAGATTTTCCATGAGTGTACTTTTAGCTTTATATGTTGATACTTAAAATAAATCCTAAGAGTTAAAAACAATTCTTGCAAGTTTTAAAGCAGGTTTTGTAAACTGTGGGCTACTGAGTTTCCAACCTGTAATGATCTATGATCCTCTTTCATTCAGGGCAATTTGTATGAGTTTTTGAAGCTCACTGGATGGAGAGGATCCAAAGTGCTGTATTTTGGTGACCACATATACAGTGACCTGGCGGTGAGGAGCCTTTTTTCCCAGTGGGGATGGCTGTCTTCAACTCCATCTAGTGGGGATTCCCTTTTCTGTTGGGTTATCTTTATGGTTTTCTGAGAAACTAGGAGTGGGTCACAGTTTTGAATGTCTCACTTTTACAAAGCAGGAGAGATTAGAGTTGTGAAAAGATAGATTTTTTCCCCTCTCTTTGAAATGATGGAAATTAGAAATGTACTCAAAGATTTAATCAGAAAACTTCTATTTAAATCACTCCGCTATGTACTCCCTAAATGCCAGGAACCTTTTTTCCATCAATATGTCAAAACCTTTTATCAATATGTCACTAACTTCAAGCGCGCATGCAAATGCTCACAGCCAGCTGCACTTCTTTCTAGTCAGTCACTTCTGAAGAGCAGAAGCTGGCATTGCCAGGAGCTGGAGGAGGCCCATGTCTTTTTTTTTTTAACAAAACTGATATCCTGGCCTGTTGTGAACTCACAGGGTTGTGATATGTGGAATAAAAATGCATTCAAGTGTGCTTGCATTATCTGATTGTTTCAGGCCTGAGGATCTATGGTTCCCCGTAACCCAGAGGGCCCGGTACATGGTAGAGGTACCCCAGAGGTTTGGGAGGTGCTGCAGTATTGAATAAAGGACACTTCCCACACAGGCACAGGGCTAGGACTGAGCCCAGGCAAGTGCTGTACCGCTGATCTTGCTCCCAGGTCCTCTCTAAAGACTGCATCTCATGGCGTATGGCTCAAGCTGTCCTGGAAATCCTGATCTCGTGCTGGACAGTGCGGTGCTCAGATTCCAGCTGCACTGCACCCAACTTGAATGCAGACCATTTGGAGCCTTTGGGTTGAGCCTCTCTCCCTGTCCCTGACCTCACAGATCACTTTTTACCTCCACAGACCGTGGTTAATGTCTCCATGGCCCCCTCCCAACACCCACACAGCACCCCACTCTGTGAAGCAGCTGTGAGTCACAGCCATCATTTCCAGAACAGAAACTTTCTCTGGGTGAAATGGTCAAAGCCCAGGGGCCAAATTGGTTTTAATTAAGTGTAATTCGGTGCCTTCAACTTGGTTAATAACTAACCATTACAATGAAAGAGTGACTGAGCGAATGCCTCCCTTGTCTGGGAGCACTGTGGTGAGTTCTGAGGGACTGACGGCGGCATCCTGCGGTTTGTGTGATCAGGACCTGACGCTGAAGCATGGCTGGCGCACTGGAGCCATCATCCCCGAGCTGCGGTCTGAGCTCAGAATCATGAACACGGAGCAGTACATTCAGACCATGACATGGCTGCAAACCTTGACTGGCCTCTTGGAGCAGATGCAGGTTAGGGTGCTGTTTCTGTTTTCTCCATCTTTTTTTTCCCTTTAAGCTAAAGATAGTTACTGATCAAAACAATGTCCCGTGTTTTCTGTGTAATCGTGAAGTATAAGGTTTAAGTTTTCCTCAGCAGAATGTAGAGTTGCTAGTGGTTATTTTGACCTTTCCTCTTGATGGGATCTTAATGAATGCCCCCGGAGCCATTTGGAGAGCCTTTCCAGGGTCTCAAAGGCAGGTGTTATTTCTGTGCCTCTGTTGGTGAAAATATGTTCATTAGTGTCCATTCAGTTATGTTCAGCCACCCACTTTGCCTTTAGATTACCCGGGGGCCTTCCCTGCACTGGCCTCAGTTTCCCCATCTGTAAAATGAAGGGTCTTTTGTAATGAACATGCCTGTGTAGGCACCAAAGAGTCACAAAGCAAGTCGGCATACCAGGTTGGCTTCCAATGGCACTGTGATTAGCTGCTCTCTGGAGTTGGTTGACAGTCACGCAGCCAGCCTGGGCAGTTAAGACAGCATGTCTTTGCTGCACTCATTCCCTAGATCAAGATATTGCCCCCTCTCTTGTATCTATGACCACTTTTCTGGGCTATTCCCACCCTATCTCACGAGCTACTTTTAGTCTCTTTTCGTGCCGTTCAGCTGGCCATGCTCTGTGAGTGAGTGAAGATGATTTTAGGTTAGTTGGCACAGATGGGCCACTCTTGGCTGGCACACCTGCAGCCTCTGGTCATGGCCTGCTGCCCAACGCTTCTCCTGCCCAGCTTCGAGGAGAACAAGGCCTCTCTCCCAGGGTGCACATTCCAGCGCGTGGGCCCCCGCACGTCCTCCAGGCCCGGGTTCTGGTAGGCTCTCAAGACCTGGGCTCTTGGCTCCTCTGGTTGGAGTTTTTTTTGCTTTCTTTACTGTGTCTGCTATGAGGTGATTCTCTAAAAATAATGATGGGCTAATGCAGCTGAGCCTGCACCTGTGTCTCATGGTGGTGGTAGTTATTCCTGTGTGCCTGCCGTTGTGCCGAGTGCCCCCATGGCACACGGATTCTTAAAGGCCTGTAGTTTTGGGCACAGTCTTTCCATTTTAGAACAAGGAGGCTGGGCTTTGTGGCACTACCCTGAAGTGCTTGCTGCTTTAGTTGGCAGGTGGCGCTAAGGGTCTGTGATAGTCTTGTTTTTGGGCCCTCCTTCTGTGTTTGTATTTTTGTTGCCTGTGGTTAAGTGGTCCAAAAATATGAAATGGAAAATTTTGGAAACAAGCAATTCAGAAATTTTAAATAATGTTTACAGGATAGTGTTAAAATTACTGTTCTATTATTAGTTATCTCTTATCTTGTGCCTAATTTATAAATTGATCTTTGGTATAGGCATGCACACATAGGAAAAACAGTACATATAAGGTTTGATAGTGTCCACAATTTTAGGTTATTGGGGCTTGGGGATGTACTCTGAAAATAAGGGAGATGGCTCCTGCCTGATTTGTATATTTTTTAAAGATTTATTTATTATGTGTAATTGTTCTGTCTGCATGCACACCAGCAGAGGGCACCAGATCGCATTATAGATGGCTGTGAGCCACCATGTGGTTGCTGGGAATTAAACTCAGGACCTTTGGAAGAGCAGCCAGTGCTCCTAACCTTTGAGCCATCTTTCTAGCCCTTGGCTTGTATCCTTTCTATGACCAAATGCACAAGTGACCTGCATGTGAAGACTGTGGTGATTGCATTACAGTTGGCTCTGGAAACAAACAGCTTTTGTTGCTATCCGCACCCCTCATGAAAAATGTTCTATGCCTGAGAGAGTGTTAGCGCTGACAATATTTCTGTGACAGACAGAGTGAATTACACAAGACATAGATTAGGGGAGCAGGAGAAGGGAGTTAGCACTTACGTTTCCACCCTGATTTCATAGGAGAGGAAACAGGCTGAGAGCCACAGTCACTCTTCTGACTAGAGGAGTAATTAGAGTAGTCTGCCGCCTGAAGCCATGCAGGCTGGCTGACTTAAGGCTAGGGCCTTCTGCTTGTTTCCTCTTCTCCGCTCTCGGGGCGAGCCTGAGAGTGTAACCTGCATGTGTCAGTGATTCCGGAGCTCAGCAGAGAAATCCTTGGTGTTGGCCTCACACCCGCGTACACACAGCTCTGGGGTCTCTTCCTGCTGCTTCCCCTCAGCTCTGAGGATTAGAGTGCTCTGTCGGGCATGGCTGCCACGTAGCACAGGGTGAGGCTGATTAGTTAAACATATCCAGATGAGTGTCTTTCCCCGTGCCCTACCTGCGCCATCACCCAACCTGGAAAGTTCCATGTTTCCATTGATCTGATGGCTCCTGCTTCTCCAACTCTCGCAGGGTGGTTATTTTCAGAATAAACAGCCCATTTGTTAAGAAACGTGTCCTGTGAGATCAGGTTTAATTTGGGGAAGAGCAGCGCATTGTCGTTTAGAGTTAAGCCTGATGAAATAAGCAGCAGAAGAGAATTTCTTCCTTGGCAGTGAAGAATGTTTAAAGTCGTCGTGACTGAGAATGATAGAGCTGGTGTCATAGACCTCTGCAGGGCCTGTTCAGGCCACGTGTGGACTTGGGGTCAACAAATTTCTTTGAAGGCCAGAGAGTGGATATTATAGGGTGTGTGGGCTGTGTCCTAAGCACTCAGTTTTTCTCAATGCAGCCATAGACAGGGTGAGCACACAGCTGTAGCTGTCCCAATAAGCCATGGATGCTGAAATATAGATTTCATTTTCATGGACTTATTCTTCTGTTTCTCAACCATTTCATTAAGAACCCCCATTTGTCAGCTCACAAGCAGACAGTAGAGTGGGTACTTCCTGGATCTGGCTTACCTGGTGGCAGCTGTTGGGCTGGCCTGGTTTCGGTATCCTGTCCAGACAAGGGGATGGGCAGCGATGCATTGGTCAACCTATGTTTTGCACACACAGAGCTGATTCTATTGAGTGACAGCTGTGCGGAGGAGGATGAGTGAGTGCCTGTGGGTTTCTGGTTAGTCTTCCCATGTTAGCTGCTCACTCTGGAGGACACGCTTTTCCTTTAAGTGAAAGAAGTAAGTAGTAATAATAAGTTAGTGGGTAATAATTTAATTAATAATGAAGCAGTAATAAGTAATGTTGTCATAAATAACTTAGACCCAAATACTTTCAAGTAGACTGCAGATACTTGAGGCTTGTTTGACAGTGTGCCTTGGAGGGGACAGAACTGGAGAAGGGATAGCACAAAAGAGGTAGGTTTTCTCAATTAGAGGGACAAGCACGTTTAGATGCTGATAACATGGGTATAGGTGAGGAGTTTGCTAATGCCTAAGTGATGGAGAAAGTCTTGGAAGGGTAGGAGGGAGGGAGCCATAGACGTCAGAAAATCTTTCACATTTCCTTAATGTAACATTAGAGGATAGAAAAACTAAACCTATCTGCTGCCCTACTGTACTGTATAAGTTAAAAACATTTCAGTGCACATTTCCAGATGTTCTGCAGTTAGAATCTGTGGATGGAGCTGGGTGTGGTGGTACACGCCTGTGATTCCAGCAGTAGGGGAGGCAGAGGCAGGCAGATCTCTGGGAGCCAGACTGGTCTACAAAGTCCAGGCCATCCAAGGCTACACAGAGAAACCCTGTCTCAGAAAAAAAAAAAAAAGACAAAGAAAAAAAAAAGAACCTGTGGATGTACTGGCATGCACCCCAGGCCCACTTCTCAGCCATGTGTTCAGACTCAGGGAGAAGGGGTAATAGGCACCCTGTAACATGTATTTATTATGTAACACATGCGTATAAGGTGTTACATTCGTATATGGATCTATTTGTATTATGTTTATACATAACCTTTCATGTCTCCATAATTTTACATCTTAATTTGTTAAGCTGTTTGTCTTAGATTTAGTGGTGGTTTGTGTTTCTGTGTGCGCGTGCTCGAGTGCTCACGCGTGCACATGCGAGTGTTCCGCCTCATTCGTGTGAGGTCAGAGGATATCTTGCAGGAGCTGGTTCCTGCTACCAGGGATAGAACCCAGATCACCAAGCTTGGTGGCAGGTGCCTTTATCTGAGCCATTACTCCAGCCCTAAGCCATTACTACCATGAAAAAAGCAAGTTGGGGAGGAAAGGGTTTATTTGGCTTATACTTCCACATTGCTGTTCATCATAAAAGGAAGTCAGGACAGGTATCTGGAGGCAGGAGCTGATGCAGAGGCCATGGAGGGGTGCTGCTCACTGCCTTGCTCCTCATGGCCTACTCTCTGCCTGCTTTTTTACAGACTCAGGACCACCAGACCAGGGATGGCCCCACCCATGATGGGCTGGACTCTCCCGCCTAAATCACTAATTAAGAAAATGCCTTACAGCTGGATCTTATGAAGCCATTTTCTTTTTCTTTTCCTTCCTTTCTTCCTTCCTCCCCCCTTCTCTTCCCTCCTCCCTCCCTCCCTCCCTTTTTCCTTCCTTCTTCCTTTTTTTCCGAGACAGGGTTTCTCTTTGTAGCCCTGGCTGTTCTGGACTCGCTTTGAGGACCAGGTTGTCCTGGACCTCACAGAAATCGCCTCACTGTGCCTCCTGAGTTCTGTGATTACAGTGTGCCACCATGCCTGGCTTGGAGCCACTTTCTTAATTAAAATTCCCTCCTTTCAGATACCTCTAGTTTGTGTGTCAAGTTGACAGAAGACCAGCCAGCGCAGTAGGTTTCTAATCATGGACAGCTGAAGCTTCTCTTTGTGTGTCAAGAAGCCAGGCTTTCACTGGGGAAAATGCATTACATCACACAAGTGCCTGCCCGTTAAGACTTAAGCAGTAGGATTCCTTCACAAAAAGTTGCCCATTAAGAAATTCTTCCTGCTAATGAGTGTGTTTGAAAACAGAGCCCTGGAACCTGATGGCTTATGTCCCTGCAGGTCCACAGAGATGCTGAGTCCCAGCTGGTTCTGCAGGAGTGGAAAAAGGAGAGGAAGGAGATGAGGTAAGTGGGTCCTTTTTGTCACCTGTGAGAGCTCTGTGCATCAGGAAACATCCCACTTTAGCTCCCAGGTGACTGTGACTCTAGAGTGTCCGGGATCAGTTCTCTGCTCATGGTGACCTATGGTGTTTCTTCAAAGCCACTTGTGGTCTCCATCTGTCCTCTGCCTTGTGGTGGTGGTGGTGGGGCTTTTCCTTCTCCATCTCCTCCCTGCACAGTTGTTGGTGCTGACAGCACAGGTGGTTGGTGCTAGGCGTGAGCTCCGGACACACAGGGATCCTCTGGATCCACAGTTGCTCCTGCAACTCAAGTTATGCTGCCTGCTGTTTTAGGAAGCGCCTCCCTTTTCTTGGTGAAGGAAGCCTCCTGTTGTCAGAAGTCTCATGAGTATGTCCTTAGGGAAAGTTGTTCATGGGGAGCCTTTGTGTGATGGATGCTTTCACACTCTCTGTGAACTGTGTGTGGTTGGTCCCATGCCCTGGCATAGCCTGAGATTTAAAAACTGGTTGTTTCTGGTGTTCTGGGGTCCCCTGAGCAATGGCAGGCTGACTTGACGAGATATTGGGGAGTTCTACAGAAGCTGAGCCTATATTGAGCCCCTTCCTTAGCTCTTCCTCAGACTGTTGGCTGGCTCAGGCTTATCTGGACTTGATTTCTTTTGCTATAAAAATTTTAGTAGAGGAGAGTAGGGGAGGGGTGAGTCATTTGACTGTGGGACCCCTGTGTCTGAAGGCCTGGGTCTATCTGCAGTGCAGATCACTCGCTTAGGAACCTAAAATAGCTCACTAAGGAAGCACTTCACCTGCCCCAGAGTCCCTGCGGGTTTCTCATCTTTTTTGTTTTGTTTATATCTCTCATTTTTCTGTTTGGGCTTTTTTTTTTAATTGTATAGGAGCATTTAGCTTGCATGTATGTCTGCACCTCGTGCATGCCTTGTGCCCATGGAGGTCAGAAGAGGTCATCAGATTCCTTGGATGTTATGGACAGCTCGGGGCCGCCGTGTGGGTGCTAGGCACCAAACCCGGGTCCTCTGTGAGAACGAAAAGTGCTCTTCACCACCAAGCCAGCTATCCAGCCTCTCCCCGCTTTCACCACCACGTTTTAATGAGATGTTGCAGTAAAAATTTAAATACCATTTGTGTTGTTGACCTGCAGAGACCAGGTTGGGGTTTTTGAGAGCTGCAGCTATTTGATAACTTGCGTCTGTTATTCTCTGGTAACAACAGACAACGGCTACTAGTAAGTGGCTTTTACGCAGTTATGTGAGCTAGGCCTTTGCTATATTTGTAACTGGCTTAACACTGTTCAGATGGTATTAATCGGTTTTGCTAGGACCCTTTGTATAGATGCTGACTGAGAAGGATGTGCAGAGGCCTGCCACCTTGGCTCAGGTGACTGACTGAAGATGTTGTAGGCTAGGCTGGGAAGGAGTTTGAGGAAGTATTCGAAAGTCGTCCTGGAAGGTGGTGATCAACAAGATAATCGTAATTCCTCCCAGAGAGAACTTGGGGCTTTATAGCAGTTTATTTCTATGCCTTGCTTAGTTCTTGGTCTATAAACATGGGGAGTTCTTTGTCTCGTTACCTCCAAAACAGCTCTCTGCTCTGATTGGCCCGAGCTGGCAGTTGACACTGTGGCCTTGACATAGTCTTTTAGCTGGCACAAGTGGGGAATGTGACCAGAGCTATTTGAGAGATGGTGGTGTTTCATGGTTTCTTTGTTTTGTAAGACAGAGTCTCTTTGTGTAGCCCAGGTTGGCTGCCTGATCTGATGATCTTAGCCCCTGTGGTAAGATTCTGGGCATGGCCCATACCTGGCTTATTTTGTATAGCCCAGGCTGGCCTCTTGATCTGACTTCAACCCTGCTGGAACTGAGGTTATGGGTGTGGGCCCATACCTGGCTATCAGGGTTTTTCTTGATTGGTAATTAGGTCTACCCTAAAAAGCTAATTGGCTTTTTCTCTCTAATAGATTTTTGTTTTAAAGATATTTTTCACTTCAGTATTTAAAAAAAAAAAAAATCAACCTTTAAAACTTTTCTCTTTGCTTTTTTTTCTTCTTGACACTTCAGAGAAATGACCAAAAGTTTCTTCAATGCCCAGTTTGGGAGCTTGTTCCGCACAGACCAGAACCCGACCTACTTCCTGAGGCGCCTGTCGAGGTTTGCTGACATCTACATGGCATCTCTGAGCTGCCTTCTGAACTATGACATCCACCACACATTCTACCCCAGGAGGACTCCCCTGCAGCACGAGCTCCCCGCATGGTCCGACAGCCCCTCTGCCTTCAGGGCCCCTCTGCTGCAGGGGCCTCAGGCTGCCTGAGGAAAAAGCCAGAAGCAACCATGCCTCACAGAGGGTTGAGTGGCCTGAGAGTTGTTTTCCCAAAGACTCAGACATGCCTTTTGTAGGTTTTCTACCTTACCACGAGACTGTCCTGTCCAGGTGGAGACAGGAGCTAGCTGCTGGAGTCTGCTGGCCCTCCTCCACACAACAGCCATGAAACACTGAGGCCGTGTATCTTGTGGAACCAACATCACCTTCTGAGGCAAGTGAGATAGTGAGACCTCTTGATGCTGTGCTCAGTAGGTCAAGCGAGGACACGTCTTGATTCTGTGAGACATTTCTTGGTTGTTTACATTAAGAGCACTGGGGACTGCGAGAGCATGGTACATGCAAAGACAAAGCTGCCTGGTTGCTTAGGGAGCCCCACCTGCAGCCAGCTCCCCAGTCCTCTTGTCCTAGGCTTTGGAAAGCTTTTGCACATGTTGTTCCAAGAAACCATAGCCTCCCAGAATGACGTGGAGGGAGAACAAGAACATTTGTCTTTAGTGTGTACTTGCTTTGCCTGTCCTGTGCTGGCAAAGCAGTGATGGGGGTTCCCTCCTCCCCCAAAAGGGGTGAGGGGACAGCAGCTCTAGTTAAAATTGCCTTTCAGCCAGTGGGGCAGACAGTGTAGAAGACAAAAAAAAGAAGCAATGCCTTGGGGCCCAATCTGTGGCCAGCGTTAGCCTGTGTGTGTGTGCTAGGACACCCAGGCAGGACATGGCAGCTGGCAAATGGAAGTCACATTTCCTTGGGGCTCAGTCTATGGCCAGTGCTAGCCTGTGTGCTAGGACATTCAGGACACAGCAGCTGGCTAGTGGAATGTCATATTCCATGCTGAGAGCCAAGCTGAGGACATCTCTTTTCTTCCCCTTCTGGAGGAAAGAATCCTTTATTGCGTCCATTTTGCAGTATTTGATGCTTGGGTGCCACAGGAATGGCTGCTATTAGGGGACACAGTTCTGTCTAACGGATGGTGTTTTCACTGCAAACGCCACATGAGTGCTTGTGGCCAGATTAGCCTTGTCTCATGTGGCCTGACTCATTTAAGCTTTTGAGCTAATGTGGCGCTGCTGCTGCTTTCCCCTCCTCCACACCCTCTCCTCCCCAGGTAGGAGGGAGCCCAGGCTGGCCTTGGACTCCATCTTCCTGCCTCAGTCTCCTGAGTATTGTATCATAGGCATGCAACTGTGGTGCGGCATACGTAGAGAATGGCACGACCGTGAAGGAGGCTTGTGTTGAGTGCTTGCTATTTGGCGTTTTTACTGAATTAAGTAGGTCACAGCCAGGTGTTGGCAGGCTGCTCACTTGGCCTTCTGTGGACAGCCTGCCAAGACGCAGAAGGTAAGCCAGCTGTCCGGTGTTCGCTGCGATGTCACGTGTTATCACGGGGATCTTTGATGTTGGTGTGTCCAACAGCACCACAAAGGGGACCCTCTGGACCCCTCCTCCTGTGCTGAACTCTAAACACTGGGTTCCAGCATTCCGTTCCTTTTCAGAACGGGATGGGTATTTTCTGTTTGCTTGTTCCCCAGCGTTAGTGACCAGGCGGTTTTGGCCACTGGCATCCAGTTGCCAGCAGGTGATGCTGAGCAGTGCTCAGAGTCCAGGTAACAAAAGGGTGCATGCTGCTTGGGATGCCCCTAATTTCTGCTTTGTAAGGGGCACGATAAAGAAGCTAAAAACAGAATCTTTGGTCTAATCAGATCATCCTCGGGTGTAGATTAGATGCCAGGTACAGAGGTTTGTTTACTCAAGACTGACACAGAACTGCTTTCTTGGATGCCTACAGTAGTGACCTAAGACTTAGGGGAGAAAACATCTCCTTTACAGCCTGTTCCTGTGTACAGGGGAGAAAACATCTCCTTTACAGCCTATTCCTGTGTACAGGGGTAGCAGTCCTGAGGCCACCAAACGTGAGGGTGCTGACATCAGCTGGCAGGTGCACGCTCAAGCCCGTGCTCTGGCGGCTGGTCTGGTGTATCGTCCTTGTAGGAAGAACGGGGGAGTTCTCCGCTGTGTTTCTGTCCTTATCTAGAGCAGTCAGGACCAGTCTGAACTTGTCCCTGGGACCCTTTGTTGGGGTCTGAACTACTGCATGGGCATCTTGTTCTTTCTAGAGTGTTCTTTTGTGTTCACATTGATGACAGTATATAGATAAAAAAGGGGTGGATCTTTTTTCCACCTTAAAAAAATCAAATTGTAAACAAAACAGTAAAATTATTTTCAATATCTTTAAATAGTATTTCTTCTTGACATTGCTTAGACTGATTTTCTAAGAATCATGTGAACAAAAATTCAGTCTAAGGGCGCCCTACCAGTGTGATGTCCAACAAGGTTCCTGGTGTTAGCAGGGGCTGCTGGAGCAATTTGCTCTGCTGGGCTTTTCCCGGCATTGCTTCTTCATAGGAGAGCTGGCTGTAAACATATTTTAGGTGCTGGGCTTTTGAGACTCTTGCTTTCCTCCTAAAATAGCACATCTTTTCCCCTACTCCTGCCCTTCCTTCTTCCCCTTCTCTCCCTCCCACACTTTCTTTTCCCCCTCCCTTCCTCTCCTCCTTTGGCCTCTGCTCTCTAGCCATGTTGGTCTCTCTGTACCCCCTCCTTCTCTGCTTTCACCATCAATACACCTGCTACTGCTCTGGTCCAGTCTCAGGCTAAATTAGCAGTTGTTTGGAAGGCATCCCCCCTCTTATTTACTGCAAGGGAGAAGTGGAAAGCAATCATGCCTCCTACCTGATTTAGCTATGGTGAAGCCATTTATGGCTTTCCTCTCTCCTCTCCTTCCCTTTCCTCAGCAAGTATTAAACACTGAAATTCCTCTTTGTCCAAACACTCACTTGCCAATAACCCACTTGGGGGCTCTTGACTAAAATGCTCAAAAGACTAAGTGTGGCTGGAGGCAGGGCGCCTTCATCCTAGTCAGCTGCTTAGGGAGCCCACCCATGCTTTTCCCTCTTAATGATTCTCTCCCTCTCTGTTTGTTTGGTTGGTTTTTGGGACAGGGTGTCAGTATGTAGCTCTGGCTGGCCTGGAAGTTCCTTTGTTAATCAGGTTGGCCTCAACCTTACAGAGATCTGCTTGCCTCTGCCTGTGTAGAGTGTTGGGATAAAAGGCGTGTACCACCATGCCTGGCGTGATTTCCTTTTGTTTGGAAAGGAAAACCTTTCTTCTGTTATTTATGTTTTTGGCCTTGATATTTGGGAGTTAGGTTCTTAACTCAGCTGACATTTCAGAACACTGATAGGTTAAGCCAAGGGAAGGAAGACAAGTGGAGCTCTTCTGTTAAGGGAACCATTTTCATGTTTGCAGACCACTCCCTTTCTGGGGCCCCACAGGAGTGGATACGCTGTTGCATTGGGATCTGATTCACTGGCATAGTCCTTGGCTTGCTGGTTCCTCTTATGGGGAGATTCTTTGCTTAGAGCATGTGGAGGAGCCTCCCAGCCTGGATACAGCTCACTTAAGGTGCGAGGGAGTGTGTGGTGTCACCGCAGGAGCCACTCTCTGCCCTCATGTATCTATGTCCTCGTGGCCATTGGTAAATACCAAGTTCGTGCCCTGCCAAGATTGCTTCATGGTGGGTCTGAGTTGTTGCCCTTGTTACTACTATGCTAGGCTAAGGACTGTGGGTTGATTCCTCCCAGCTGCTGGGGCTTCTTGATGCCACCCCTGCCTTGTCCCACGTCACACGCCTTTCCTGGGGATGTATAATCCCTGACTGTTCCCAATGAAGGTCCAAGGGCCTGGCTTCTCCAGCACTACTTTGGGACAGCTCCAGAGCCCCCACTGGGGGCTACCAATACCTTTCTGTACTTGCCTTGCATTTCAGCACCCACCCTACCAGCACCTACCCCTTCCCCTCCCAGGTGTCCATCTTCCTGCATGTAGCATTTGTTTCCAGGGTCTCTTTGAACACGCTCCTGTGTTTTTCTGTTAGCACAGGTTTGAGCTTCAATGTCGTCCCGTTTCCTGTGTAGTGGAATGATTGTGCCTGTGTGGTATCATGGCATGGTAAATGCAAAGTTGGTTTACTATTTATTTGGAATGTGACTTTGCTATTTGTTCTACATGCTGATTATATGTTGTGATAATGAACTTAGAGCCAAATAAAAGCTTGAATTGTATCTCTTGGTTTGTTGGCTGCTCATCAGTCATGCGTACTTTAAGCCAGCTGCGAAGCACGTTTCCCCCGGAGTTTGCGGTTCTGCCTACCAAAGAAATCAAAGGTTAAAACCCGAGGTCCTAGGGTTGGAGTACAGCTCAGCAGTAGAGTGCTTACCCAGCATGCTTAAGGCCCTGAGTGTGACTCCCAGCACCTCAAAGTAGGATTCTAATGGGTCCACAGAAGGGGACTGAGAAAGGGTGGAATGGAGGTTGTTTTTGGGGCTTCAGACAGACACAGACAGCCATAGACAGAAACTTGTGTGAGCTCTGCCTTGGGCAGGTGATGGGGAGCAGGCATATGCAGGGTAGGGTGGCGATGGTGGGCAGGTGAGGGGACAGGCTGCGGTATACCATCCTGGAAAGCTAGAGGTGGCAGTTCATCTGTGTGCTTGCAGTCATTTCCCAGGGAAGCGAGGGCATGCTGGGGAAGTACGGAGTTGAGGAGTGTGCCGAGAATCTGCTCCCGGGTTTGGGTAAGTCTATAACTATTTTGAACGCCTCTCTTTACACTTCTTACATGGGTGGACACAGAGGTTTAGCATCTGTAGCTTACCACTCACGGTGCTGAAGACCCTCTTTTCTGTCTCCTGTGAACGTCACCTTTCCCGGGTTTGATCACTTACATTTTTGTTGTGATGATGGATGTCACAGAGCCACCAGCTAATCTCTCCTGCATTCGTTGTTTTGGGCGTGACTTCTGGAAAAAGTGGCTTTACTTTTTCATGATGTGTTGTCCCAAAGGTCTCTGTGGAGAACTGGGGCAGCTTCAGTTTCCTGGAGTTAGGATGGATTTTATGACTTTCTGAACTTCATGCAAACTTGAGTCAGGAAACCCCTAATGTGATGGAATGAGGCAGTTTGGGGTATACAGGTAAAAGAGAGAGGAAGTTGCTGCTTGCAGGTGCCTGAGGTCTGTTCAACCCAGCCTTCCACCCTGCCCCCTGTAGTAACTCCACTCTGCTGACACTGCGCCCTCATGATAACCGGGGAGTGAGAAGTTGGGAGGGTGATAGATGTTACAGAGATGGCTGTTAAAGCATGCTGACTTGTGAGCAACTGTCCACTGGGAGGGAGGACCAGAAGTTCACAGTGTGCTAAATATTTATCCTGGATCCACAGATGTTAGTCTGTAGGCCCTGGTCTTGGGGACACAGAACTCAGCTTTGCTGTCCCAGTCCCAACAAACCATGTCTCCTGAGGCTGCTCAGTCTCTCTGGACTTATGCTGCTTATCTGCAAAAGTGACCGGACTGATGGTTTTAAGCCTTTTTATTGTTATTCCCCCTCCCAACCCCCAATCTCAAGAACATTTTTTTTTATGCTAGCTTAAGCCCATGATCCTAGCGCTCTGGAGGCTAAAGCAGGGATGTCTGGACATTAAGGCTAGCGTGGGCTATGCAGGGAGGAGAGGGAAGGAGGTAGAGGGGGAAGGGAATAATAGCATGCTGTGGACAGGGTGCAAAGAGCACCTCGGTTTCTAATGATGTCAGGGTCCTTCGTGGCACATGGCAACACTGCATCTTTCAGGGGTTTGTTGCATGGATACTATAGCTCAGTCACATCAGATGATGGGCATTTGGGTTTTTCAGAATTTTGGCTGCTATGCACAGTGTCACTGCTGGGCATGGTGGCACAGGTCTTAGCACCCTGGGAGGCAGAGGCAGGTGAATTGCTCTGAGTTTTGAGGCTTGCCTAGTCTATAAAGTGAGCCCAGGACAGCCAAGGCTGTCTCAAAAATAAAAACAAAACCAAAACAAAGTGTCAGCATGAGTACACGTGAGTCTATGGGTGTGTGTTTCTCCTGGGTATACACCTATGAGAGGTAGTTTTGGATCCTGTGGTAATTCTGTTGGACTGTCTGAGGAGCTGTGAGACATTCCCACCAGCAAAACATGAGAGATCCAGTTCACCACACCCTCACCAATGCTTGTCCTCTGATGGGCCATTTGACCTTTGCTCTTATGCTGAGGGTGAAGTGGGCTCTCATTTGCTTCAAGTAAATAAAACCAAGGAATTGATAAGACAAATGTTGGCCAATCGAAAGGGCTCTAATTAGTTTCAATAGTGTATTCTGCTTTCATAGTTTAACCCCTCCCAGGCACACAGTGACTTTTTTTCTAAAAACATTTATTGAGTATATCCCTGTGGCAGGTACTCCTGCGTACTGGGATACAAAGCATGTGAGGCAAAGCCCTGTCTTTGACATTTAAAGTCAATAGGAAAATCCCACAGGATCACAGCTTCCCTCCCATAAGATAGAGCAGAACAGAAGAAGTGCCATCTGAATGTACAAAGAAGATCAGAAGAGGCTCCAATAGAGGTCCCCTGAGTGGTCCTGGCAACATGGTGCCTTACCCACAGAAACAACCCCAGATTCACCAGAGGGGGGAGGTATGGTTTCTGAGTGTATCATGTGTTAAAACAATACATGATCCAAGAGATGGCTGGTGTGGGGAATTCACAGTGGCACTGCGATGGCTCAGGGCTCATGTGGTAGTTGGTGGCTGTTGGCTGGCTGCTCACATCAGGATTTCAGGACCCCCAGAGAGTCGCTGCTCTCCATTTCCTGATCTTCAGAGTCCTGGAAGACAGGGCCGAGACACTAGGGAGGGGGCTGTCCATCCTGCTACTGCACCCTTCTGGGGAACACTGCTCTGCTCTGGGGCCCCAAGCATGCTTCTCCTCGTTGAGCCTTTGCTCATGATGCTGTTTCATATAGGCGGTGGGGTGGGGCCAAAGCATGCCTCTCCTCCGGGGCACATGCCACGCTGCGGCCTCATGGGGAGAGGGTGCCAGTTAGGGCTGCTTATGCTGGGGCCACACATGCTTTGCTGCTTGAAGTTGCCTGTGAGGTTCTCAACAGGGCTGTTCCCCTGCTCAGCCAGCACCACAGGAAGAGTCACCTCACAAGGAAGGTGTGAGGGTTACCGTGGTGATTAGCAGGGTTATAAAAACCCCTTCAGACGGAAAGTGCTGAACAGGGCAACTTCGAGCCTTTGAGACCCTGAACAGCTCACTCCCTGCCGGAGAGCCTTGCTAAGCCTCCTGCTGTCACTAGCTGAGTGGCACCGAGGGTTGACGAGCAGCATTGCTGCATGCTAACAAAGGCTTCTCTTTGGAAAGTATGGAGATGAACAGGTACCCACCCTCCAACAGGAAAGGCAGAGAATGTGGCCTGTTGGTGTGCTGGGCTCAGGAGTCCTATTCCGGGAACTTTTTGGCCACTTGCCCTGACTGAGTATAGCTGAGTCCTGCTCCTAGCCTGCTCCCCCTTTGCACCTGGTGGCTCTGCCGCACAGGAAGCTGAGGATCCCCGTAAGGCAAAGTGTGGGAGGGTATGGAGTGCATTGAACAACTTAGCACCTCGTGCCCCAAAAACTTCCTTATTTTTTTCTGGTGTTTTTGAGACAGGGTTTCTATGTAGCCCTGGCTGTCCTGAAACTCTCCTTGTAGATCAGGCTGGCCTTGAACTTGCAGAGATCCGCCTGCCTCTGCCTCCCAAGTGTTGGGACTAAAGGCATTTGGCACCATACCTGGCCTCCAGAAACCTCAAATGGCCCTAGTTTCAACAGAATGGTGCCGTCAGACATATACCCATAATCCAGTACAGCCCATGTTGAAATGTTGGCACAATATTTTTACGTAGGTTAAGAAACAAAACAGTGGGGCTGGAGAGATGGCTCAGCAGTTAAGAGCACTGTCTGCTCTTCCAGAGGTCCTGAGTTCAATTCCCAGCAACCACATGGTGGCTCACAGCCATCTATAATGGGATCTGATGCCCTCTTCTGGCCTGCAGGTGTACATGCAAAACAGTACTCATAAACATAAAATAAATAAATCTTTAAAAAAAAGAAATGAAATAGTTTGTGTTGTGGTTATTTCTCAACATATTGCAAGGGTAAATCAATCTGCTGCCATAGACACTAATCCCCACAGGGTGCTGGCTCAGGGTTCACACCTATTGTAGGAAATAATCTCAAAGTGTTTGTGCCAGAAAACTTTGTAGTGGTTCAGTGACAATGGAAAAATTCAGCTATACAGCCAGCACATGGGAGGCAGAGGAGGCGGGCCTCTGTGAGCTCTCCACAGCCTGGTCTATCTAGTGAGTTCCAGGCCAGCCAAGGCTACACAGAGACCTTGTCTCAAGAAGTAAACAAGTAAATACCATATGTATTCAATTTAATGGGATTTCCAGAGTCATTTTTTAAAAATTGAACTCTACTATGATTTGTGGGAGAAATATTTGTCCTAAGCATTAAACTGACAGCAGCTATCTGGCTCTGGTTAGTGCTACATGAGCGTTGTTAATGCATATAAGCCCAGATTCAGTGTTCTTGGCCCAAAGAACACTGTCAGCTCAGGAGGTGTGCTGGTCAGACACGGATGCTCCGCACACTGGTTCAAGTGTTTTCATGGTTCTGTAAGGGGGAAATGCCTTTCCCTAGCTTCCCAGGCCAGAACTGAGAAAGACTGGCAGGCAGGTTACCTATCACATTTAATGTGAATGGGGCGTCTTCCATAGGGCTACCCTGGGTGAAAGTCAGAGTCCATCTGAGCTCAAGCCTCACCAACCCAATAAACAAATGGCTCCTCTTGGAAGACTAGATCAGCAGCGTCACCCACTAAAGACCTTTTCCAGCAAAGGCAAATAGCTCCCTGAGCAAGCAGCAGCTCAGGGAGAATTGATGTGGTAAGAACATCGCCAGGGGAAGCACTTCTGGCTTGCTTTTGCAAGTGGCATCCCGCCCGGCCATAAGGTAGGGGCTAGGCAGCCTCTGGTGTGAGGCTCTGCCATCTACAGAGAAGACGGGGGCTACAAACAGAAAGCTGGCTTCTGCGTGCTGTCTGAGGTGCATTCTACGAGGGCCTGTTCCCAGGGTACAGCCCCACAGATCTGTGCTGGAAGGCGCATCCCGCGCCCTCACTGAACCCCCTGACTTGGAGTGACATGGAGACTCACTGTGAAGGGGTCACTGGAGGACTCCGGGAGTGCCGGCGTTGAGCTCGCATACAAAGGGTTTTCGATATTCTCGGGCTGCTGCTTGGCAAAAGCCAAGACGTCGATGTCCTCTTCTGACTGTCCAGAAAGAGAGTCACGGGGCTGAGAGGCAGACTGCCCAGGCCACTCTCTACCTTGGGAGCCTTTCAGCAGCACTGTGTTGAGATGACTGACGGGACAGAAGGCACTGGGGCCAAGTGACAACTTCCATGTCTGCCTAGGTATGTCTCCCAAACTGTCCCCGTGTCTTGCTGCTTTTGTGTGCACCTACTTATACTTTCACTTTCTGCTGTGAGTTGAGGTGGCATAAGGGCCCTCGTCAGAAGTCAAACGATGCCAGCCCCTGGTCTTAGACATCCCAGTGTCCAGAGCTGGATATTGTGGTGTTATGGCGATGTGCCCATGTATGTGGAGGCTGAGGCCAGCCTCAGCTATTATCCACTTTTTAAAAAAGACTTGCTCTCTCACTGGGCTCGGAACTTAACGGGTCAGCTAGCCTGGCTAGCCAAGGAACATCAGGTACCCTCTGTCCTCCTGTCTCTCTCCCCAGTGCTGGCTTTACCAGCTTATGCATCCACCTGGCTTTTATTATGTGGGACCAGGGGTTGAGCTCAGGTCCTCCTGGTGGCAAGCATTTCAGTGGCTGAGCTTGCTCTCCAGCTCTCCTCCCCCCCTCACTGCATAGCTCAGCTGGCCGTGAAGTTGGGGTGTATCCCAAGCTGGCCTGCTGCATCGGCCTGCTGAGCACTGGGGTTAAGGCATGTGCACGTGCACAGCAACAGACGAAAGGCCACCCTGCCACACATTCTCAGTTCTCTTTACCTCAAAACGCTTGAAGCCAATTGTTCTCTTGTTCAGCCGGAAGTAGGAGTAGGCACCCAGAGCAATTGCACCAGTAACTAGGATGACAGCGCAGAATATGCCTGTCCCCAGGCCAGGGTGGGCAGCAGTCTGCACACAGAAAAGGGGCTGCTTTTAACCTGATGATTCCCCCAGAGAGTATGTCTGAGATCACCCTGTCCTTGCTTGCCAGACACCAGAAAAACGATGTCAAATTAACACAAGTCTAGGCCTTATTACTGCCAGGGCCTATTTCTTAAAATGACCTAAAGTGATATAAAGAACCATTTTCCCCATTTTTACATGATACTAAGCAATTGTCCAAACCACAGCTTTCCAGAGGTAGAGTGGCTTTCAAGCTAGTCTGGTTTAGAGCTATGCACAGCCATCATGCTACAGAACTTTGCAGGAGCTGGCAGCTCACCTCTTGTGCTCCTGGGGAGTTAGGCTACTAACAATAGCTGCAGACAGCTTTTCCGGAGCATGTAGGCTGTGCCGGGAACTGTTTTAAGGATTCATTGTTTCTTCCCTTAGCGTCCCCAGGTCAGGGAGGTACTGTGAACTCCTCTGTACACTCTGTGTAGAGGAGAAATCTAGAGCTCAGAGACACTCAGGGAAATCAGAGTTGAGGACTGCTCCCTCCCCTGCTTCCCCCGGACTCATCTTTTCTTTAGATCAGCAAAGTAGTCGGGTTGGAAGCTGGTGGACAGTTTGACACCGGGTCTTCCTGGCAATACTCACTGATGGCATGGGAGGTGCTTTTAAAGGTCCAGATATGATATGAATGAGCCCATTGGAGGCAATGATGTCCCACTGCAGAATGGCTCTTCCATCCACAAACCTCGTCTCCTAGGGATGTGAGAGATCTGAGACACCCTGCCTCCCACATCCCCATCCCCCACATAGGCTCCTCCATTGGCCTCAGCGCCTGGACTTCAGCCTAACCTCCCTGTGTGCTATCAAACAGCTGCTGACTTTGTGCCTCGGAACAAACTGAGCTGAGGGCTGCAGAGCTTTGGGCTTATTAATCCAACCCTCAGTGTGACAGATGAGCTATCAGGAAGACAGCCTGTCAAGGTCACTCGAGCCATACATTGTAAACCCCGAGGCTGGTCACACCACACCTCTAGGGAAGGGCTTTCCGTGGTACTCCTGGTGAGTACTAGCTTGATGGCAGAGGGGTAACTGAGGCCCCATGTCCCACCTCTGAGTTACAGTCACATTCTAACAGGCTTCAGGAGGCTCGGATGTGCACAGATGTTCCAGGAGAATCCGTCTGAAGCGCTGCCACCTGGGACTCACAGTGTCAAGCGCTCGTCTCCACACGTCACTAAGGCTGAATCATGGAACCCCTGGCAGCCTATGGATTTGAGTTCACAGTCCCTGTGCTCAGCAACACTGCCACCGTCACTTTGACTGCTACTGCACAGCGCTCACTGTCACCCTCATCCTTGCTTACCAGATGAGGAGACGGAACTCAGACAAGTTGGGTGGACTAAGTTCTTATGCTAACAAGAGGCAGAACTCAGGCTCATTCCAGGGTCGTTAGACCTGGACCTCACAGGTAAGTGCCTGAGACAGAATAACAGACCGACTGAAACAAAGGTAGAGAACAAAGCATCTTCAAAACAGTTTCCTTCCTCCGACTGAGTGGTGGCCATGCCTTTAATTCCAGCACTCAGGAGGTAGAGGCAGATGGATCTTTGAGTTCGAGGCCAGCCTGGTCTACAGAGCCAGTGATACACAAAGAAACCCTGTCTCTCAAAAAAAAAAAATTAGTTTCATTTCTAGGTACTCATAACTCCTGATCAGTCTATTCCCAAGTTTCTGGGGTGGCCTATGAGTACATAATAATTTACCATAATTTGCATTAATACCCTCCCATCTCTGGATTTAAAGCCAACTTTCATATTAAAATAATTGGCATATGTAGAGGAGTTTTAATACAGTAACATGGCTGCTCTGGCAAGGGGTCATATCTGTGTGATCTGGCTGCAATGCAGATGTGCCTTAATATACACTTTTAATCCCAAACAATTGAGGGCAAGGTGACAAATCAGAGATTTGACAGAATTAGTCAAAGATAGGATACACCCAACTCTCTTGAGAACAGACAGGAAAGAGAAGCTACTTAAGAGCAGGCGCAGAGAGAGAGAGAAAGACAGTAGAGCCTCTCTCTGTGTAGAGAGAGAACAGGAGAGTTTGTGGAGACAGTACAGTAGAGTTCAGGAGTTCATTACAGTTTGGTGCAGTTGAGTTGAATGCAGTTGAGTTTGTGCAGTTGAATTTGTGGAGCTCAGAGGCAGTTTTTCTAAGCAGAGCAATTCAGTGAGAAATCGAGAGAAGCCAGTTTGAATCAGTTAGCTTGGAGAGGAGTTTTGAGCCAGAACAGCTAAATTGAACCAGCCAGCCAGAGATCAGAAAGAACTAGAAAGGTTGAGCTTATTCAGCTGAAAACCTTCTAGGCCTAGGTTAGCAGACAGAGGCTGGAAGCTGAAGCCTTCAAAGTCCAGGCTTGCAGAATTCGGTTGTACAGAGGCTAGAAGCTTCTAGGCCTAGGCCTAGAGATAGTTAGATAGAAATGCTCTGGTCTCAGCCCAAGCCATGTATTAGTCAAGTTTGGGTACGGCTCTCATCTCATCTCCTCTTCTGAGGAAATAAAACATTTACAGGCGTCTATCAAGTGTCTACTTATGCCAGGAGCCTTGCATGTATTTTTTTCTAGCCCTCCCCATAGAGCCAGAAGATTTTTTTATACTTGGTGGAGCTGGTCCTGGCTGCAGGTAATAAGTAGTTGGCTTCCCAGCCTCGTCCTCAGAGTGGTGCCATTGACGAGGTCATTGTAAAAAGAGACATTGGCATCCGTGAGGTGGTGCTCCATGTCCCGCCCAGACAGGCTCTAAGGGAAACAAAGCAGATGAACAGTCTTAGGACTAAGCAACAGCTAGAAATAACAAGTTTTCTTAGGTGTTTGGTTTCTGGGTTCCTGCCCAACGCTCATCTATGGCACACATGGAAAGTCATCTTTATTCTCTAAAGTGAATTTCCTGGAGATGTTCAGAGCAGGTCTAGAGTGAGTACCAGGTGGACGGAGGCATCTCTCTTCAGCCCTGTGATTGGGTAGTCCCTGGAGCACACGGCCTGCTGGTCAAGCCTCCATAGGTGAATTGAACAAGTCCTTTCCTCTTTGGACCACATCATGAGAAAGGTTGGCACGCTGGACTCATCGTACCAGGGGCCCAGGCTCTTCTCTCCTCCCTGAATCCTTGCCTCTGGCCCTTATTTCCTGACTTTGGGCTCAGCCTTATGAGCTGTTGGCTGGCATCTCATTAGCAAACGAGACTTGAGGATTGCACAGCACCAGCAATAGTGGGTTTGCACTCAGCACCCCTGCTCCCTGCTGTGACTGGTTGTGGGAACCCTGCAGGGCACAGCCATCATCAGGCCAGCCTGGACTCTGCAGAGACCAGCACCTGCTCATCAGACAGGTGTGCTGTATAACAGTCAGACACTGTATATGGCTGTTTATTGCTTGTTGTTTGCTCTGACAAGGTTCTGTGCCACTTTCCAAGTGCTGGGATTACAGACTGCACCATCTTGCCTAGTGAAGGGATTTATAGCACTCTGTGGTGATGGTGACAGATAACACACTCCCGTCTAAAGCGCAGGCACTAGGAACTCCACTCACCTTACTTTCCTGTAGCCCACTGTTCTGTGGTACAAATAGGGTGCTATGGATGGACAGGTCGGTCAGGTGTTTCAGAAATGCCCGGCCTCGGGCTGAGCTGTTGGAAAAAGCCAGCACCTCCTGGGGAGCAGGAGGAAGAGTCAGATGGGCCACCCATGGAGTAGGAGCTGGGGTGGCTGGAGAAGCTGGCAGAGCATAGCCTCTGAGGGTACCCCATGCTAGGCTAAAGTCTGGCTGATTGTGCTTTCTCTCACTGGCCCTTGGGAGAGTATTAGGATGACACTTCCTTTCCTCAGTGAATCCTACAGTCCTAAAATGCTCTGGCCACTGTCCCGTTCACGCTGTGTCCTGATGCAGGTTCCCGCCCCTTCCTACAGAGCAGCGGCTGGCTCCACAGGGAGTGCAATCCCCCAGAGGCAGAGTGGCTCTGCCTCTCATGGTGCACAAAGACATTGCCATGAAGCAGAGCCACGAAGCACAGGCTGGCAAGCAAGTCATTCACACCAGAGAGAAAGGGCCGTCTGTGTACTTATTCTACACCCTCTTGATGTGGAGAGACACCTAACACTGGTCCTCACTGACCTGTCAACCACGTCTGCTATGGTGCATGCATCTCATGACTGATGGGCTCACAACTCCGGAGTGTTCAGGACGTGAGCTCAGCAGACTCCCCGTTGCTTGCTGAGGCCATTCAGTTACCCAACCCGGGCCTCACCTGCTTCCAGCCCCCAGGCTGTGCTCTAGCCTGTTTTGTTTTTTTTTTTTAATACCCAGCCACTTGGGGTGATTGGGCATTGAATCAGTCCTCTGCCTTCCACAAGGCCTCGTTGAGCTTTGTGGCCTCTTTAACTCTTTTGTAGCCATTCTGTCACCTGTGTGGATATGTATCACTGTGTGAATGTAATAGATGGCCCAAGAGTTAGTATTAGTAATTGGCTGTGGTTGCCAGTGGCCATATTACCAAGGACACAGAGGATTACATGGCAAATTGTACCAATAAAATGGACATAGCTTGTGAATTTACTGTCAATTAATAAATTCTGACGCTGTGGAAAGACCAAATTCTGTCTCTTTGCTTCTGATATAAAGTGCTCATGGTATATGAAGTGGCCACGCTGTTTTTGTTTGTTTGTTTGATCAGTTTCTTAAGCAGTTTTAGATGTGAACATAAATGTCTGTGTCGCACTGGCGAATCCGGAAGTTCCCGCATGCTCACAATGTCAAAAGTACCAAGTAAGGACCACAGCCAGCTCAGGAAGTTCCCACCCAAGTAAGGGCCACAGCCAGCTCAGGAAGTTCCCACCCAAGTAAGGGCCACAGCCAGCTCAGGAAGTTCCCACCCAAGTAAGGGCCACAGCCAGCTCAGGAAGTTCCCACGTGCTTACAATGTCAAAAGTACCCACCCAAGTAAGGACCACAGCCAGCTCAGGAGGTTCCCACGTGCTTACAATGTCAAAAGTATCAACCCAAGTAAGGACCGTAGCCAGCTCAGGAAGTTCCCACGTGCTTACAATGTCAAAAGTACCCACCCAAGTAAGGACTACAGCCAGCTCAGGAGGTTCCCACTGCTTACAATGTCAAAAGTATCAACCCAAGTAAAGACCACAGCCAGCTCAGGAGCTGCTGCTGTCCACACCTCCGTTCACAGAGGAGGAGTGACCTGTTTAAAGCTGAAGCTAGGGGCAAAAGCCAAGCCTCGACTATAGACAAGATGGTCCAGGCCTGTGGTCCTAACCCCAGCTGTGAGCCTTTGGCTTCTTTCAGAGCCCCCTCCTTTACTAGTTGCTTGCAGTGCAGCCAAGCAGACAAGGTACATACTGTCAGGAAGTTCTTGAGCGAGGGGAAGGACATGAGGACTTGCAGCAGGTTCCCACTGCACGAGGCACCATCTCCCACGTAGCCTGCCCTGCAGGTGCAGTTCACGTCTGGAAAGGAGAGGCGCAGGGGTCATGTCCAATGAGGGGAGGCTTGTGCCACCCTGCCCACTCTTAGGGCCAGATGGGTCAGGCAGGGAGCTTGCAGAGGGATGGGGCAATGACCTTTCATCCGGTAACAGAAGACATCCCACATTTCACTCTTGTTAGCCCTGGTGCCGTAGTCCACAATCCCAACAACATTTGCACCACAGTTCTGAGAGGCATAGGTTGTGGGGTAGCCGACCCGTCCACTCTCCAGCCAGCCAGCTGAGCAGAGGTGATAGTTGGCCTGAAGAGACAGGGAAATGAGTCTGGGTCACTTATAATGTCTTCTTTGCTGTGCAATCAGTGGGTTACTTCTGACCCCTGCCCAGACTCAAACTCTAGGGCCTGTTGTAGTCCTGAGCCTGGAATGTAGTAGGTCACTAAATTTTTCTCCATCAAGCCATGGATGAATGACGATGGTACTCACTTTCTCTAGGTGTCCAAGCCTTTCATACTTCTCTTTTGAGAAGGAATTTACTGCCAGACATTTACCTCAGGGAAAATGCTTCTGCTTATGAATTAACATAACTCTGATGACAAAATTCTACATTATCACCATCACCTTCACCCCTGTGTGGCTGTAATTTTAAAATCCTTGCCAGATAATTAAGATGAATGAGGCAAGCAAGAGGTGATAATATTTGCCCCAGGAAGCATAATCATCTTCAAAACCCCCAGTGCCAGGCATGGAAACCTTGTCTCCAACTGTTGATCAGTGGAGTCTCAGAGACTCCCCAGATAGTACATGCTTTTCTCATTGCTCTTGGTTGTCTCCAAGGACCTGAAGGTAAGCCCCCACTGCTGAAGACATGGTATACTTTGGACACAGGACTTGGAAATGACTTGGAGACCTCCTTCCTGAGGACTAGCTCTTACAGTGTTGGAAGGTGCTGCATAAACTGCCAAGGCAAAAAAGCTATCAGTAGTGCTACCCAGTTTTACAGCTTTCCAGCCACGACAACTAGCATGGCAAGACATTTCCAGAGGAACAGTGATGGCACTAACATCCTGGAGGAAACCGACAGCTGTGTACTCAGAGTTAGGACCCCGCTGACAGGAGCTGTAAACCTAGCCTACCTGTGGCTGCTGAGGTCATGGACACTGGAGGAGAACCCACCACAGCCGCTTTCTTGAACTGGTCTAATTTCTAACCGAGCTCTATATACTTATTACACTTCAGCATAGCTCTCGCGCTTCCTTCTTGTCACATCAGATGGAGACTATTACAGAGACCTATAACTGATTGAGATGCAAACAACAAGTGGATATGGGTTGGTACATCTATAACACAACTTTGATACCTAAGGCTTAGTGGAAGAGGGGACAGAAAGACCCTCAGAGCCAGAGGACCAGGACATCTGCTGAGAGAAAAGAGGCTTCTATATATGACAGTGAATCTTCACCTAGGACCTCACAATATGGTTGCCTAAACAAGACCTGCATGACGATAACAGCAGTTGACATGACGATGTGAAGAAGAGACATCACACAAGGTCCCTCCCCTCAATCAATAGGCACAAGCAGTTAATGGCTGCTGAGAAAGGGAGAATCAGTCTTCTCCAGGATGAGCTGCCTGATAAGTTCCCCAACCCCATGTGGTCAGTCCCAAACAAATACTCATACGAGCAACACTAAATAGGCTCAGTTGTGTGTGTGTGTGCGCGCGTGCGCGCGTGTGCGTGCGTGTGTGTGTGTGCTTGTGTAACAACCATTAAGGAAGAGGTCATGAATTTGAGGAGTGTCGAGGACAGGGGAAGAGTTGGTGGCAGAGAGGAAGGGTGCAAATGGTGCAAATATGGCACTTAGGTATGAAATTCTCAAAAAGTTATTTTTAAAAAAGATGATTGAGGGGCTAGAGAGATGGCTCAGAGGTTAAGAGCACTGGCTGCTCTTCCAGAGGTCCTGAGTTCAATTCCCAGCAACCACATGGTGGCTCACAGCCATCTATAATAAGATCTGGTGCCCTCTGCTGGCCTGCAGGTGTACATGCAGGCAGAACATTGTATACATAGTAAATAAATATATCTTTATTAAAAAAAAAAAAGGATGATTGAGGCAAAATAAAGTAAGGGGTCAAAGTCATAAAGCCATCACCTAGAAGTCCCAGATGGAGCCAGTGTACCCCACATCTCTCAGTAATCAAAAGCTGAGCTCTGTCTGCACACCATACTACATCAATCCTGTACACATACCAGGACATGTTTCAGTGGCTGGATGACAATAAGCAAGACCCAGACCCTCCCAGAAGCCTGATCCTTGCATGGAAGGCTTCATTCTGTGGGTAGGTCTGAAGAAAGGTAGTAAGCTCTTGCTGTGATGGAGGCTGGAGGAAGGGTCCGAAATTCAGATCACGAGGCTCATATTCCTGCAGCTAGTGAAAACCACCAGCAGACTGCTTCTTAGAGTTGGCTTTTCCACGTGGTGGAGCTTCTGTTTCCAGAGAGCAGCCATTCCTCCCTCTGGGCTGGAAGCCTGCTGTCTCCAGGACTTCCTTTTGCGGATTCCCTAGAGCCCTGGCTGTTTGTGAGTTCAGGGAGACCCTGCCTAGGCTGTGGCTATGAGCTTTCCTGGCATTCCCCTGTGATGTTTGCTCTTCACCCTGCCTCCTGGATGACAACGGATATTTCATTTAACCTTTCTGAGCCCCAGTTTCCTTATGTGTAAAACTGGAGGAGTAACACCTACCTCCAGGGATGTGGTAAGTATGCCAACACCACAGCCTACACAGTGCTGGGACATGGCAGATGCCTGACTTTAGACATGATGAACTGTTATTGCTCAGGAGTCTCTTGTGCTTGCTTCCAAAAAGCCAGTCACCCGAGTTTCCTCCAGCTTTAGAGGAGGCTGCCTGCACACCCTCCCTGTTGGCTCTGCCTGAAGTGTCTGCTTAACTAGAAACCCACCTTCTGGGCATAGGCGAGCTGGTTGTAGGTGGCTATGGATGCAGCTTCCTTGGCACAGGCCTCTTTGGCTTTGTTGAAGGTCAGTTTGTACTGGCCCAGTGGGGAGCGTAGATGGAACACGCCGACAGTGGTGTCTAGAAGAGGAGAGAGATTATGAAGTCAGCCTGCTTGGCCGGCAGAGAGGCAAGCAAAAGACTTAGAAGGACTTCTATGGCAGAGGGCAACTGTAGCCCAGGCTGCTTTGGGAAGCCATTTCTCCCAACTGTAGTCCAGGGAACACTGGGAAGCCACTTCTCCTCCAAGTTATGTGATAGCACATCATTTGAAATAAGTATTCTTTTTAGTCATAAAAATAGGGCTGGAGAGATGGCTTAGCCGGGAAGGGAACTGGATGTTCCTTGAGAGCAGTGCACACAGCAGCTGTGATCCATCAGGAGGTGTATCTGATGCCCCCATCATCATGTGCAGAACGCTTAACAGGTAGAGTGGATGGATAAACAACTGTAGCATAGCTGCTATTGAGTTATGAAAGAAAAAACAAGCAAACTAACAACAACAACAACGAATATCTCTAAGTTGACCAGGCCAATAAAGCAGCCAAACACCCAGAGACCTGCAGTCAGTTCGGGTAGGACACAATGCACGTAACTTGGGTCGCTCTGGAAACCGCTGTAGTCCCTCTCTGCTCTGGCTCTGACTGTATGGACTCTGTGATTTTCCTCTATGGGATTTCCACATGGGAAATTTCTGATGGGCCTCTGTATGGTGGCCCTTTACTTTCCTGTGTGTTTTATGAACTTGTGACCTTATTATACACCATTCAGATCATCCTCAGAAGTGCCTGTGGCACACGCCAGTCACTGTGGGAGGTGCACAGGGTGGCTAGGAAAGTGCTGCGTGAGTGAAAGCCTGTTCTTTCTTGTTGAGCACCTAAGCTGCACTTCCCCGATTCAACTCCAGCCAAAGGCTGTGGGGGTTAGCAACAGGGGCAAGGAAAACACTGGGAAGGTCCTTCCAGGCCCTAGTTCTAGCCTTCAAGGACAATTGTGTTGATGCTCCTGTCTCACTGGGTCTGGATAGTGCCTGGATTCTTTAGATTCTTTAGTTTCTGTTTCTGTTTTTGTTTTTTTCTTTTCCGTCTTTCTTTTCTCTTCTGCATATAGCCCTCACCCAAGCCTGAAAAGAAAGGGTCTCAGCCACACTGACCCTGGAAGTGAAGGTCCACACAGTCGGCATCTGGGTGGCACTGTCCGTTGTCCTGTAAGCAGCGGTCGAGGGGCAGCTGCTCGGGCTCACAGTCCAGCCCATCCCCCACATAGTGGCTCTTACATTTACAATTGTGCTTGCCCTGTGGAAAGAGGATGGGAAGAGTGACGACCCCCCCCCCCCCCCGCATTCCCCATGGTCCCAGGGACCAGAGGACAGCCATCTGAGCACAGGAGCAGCTCATAAAGACCATGCGGTAGATAGGCCCTGTGAGCAGGCAGAATAAATCTTGTCTTACTCTTGGGCAGGCTCATGGTGAGAGGCTGCCATCCTCAGCATAAATGTTGCTTTTCAGAGAGCCTCTCCCTCCAAAGCAGCTTGCAGGAAGCAGCTGTTGACTGCCATTGCAAGACACAGGCCCTGTCTCTCTGTTCGTGGCCTTTTTTGCTCTGTGCCAGGGCTGTGTATTGATTTTGTGCTAAGTGCCCCCCTTTTCCTTTCTCTACTTGTGCATATGCTCTTAGAATGCAGGGACCCTGACTTTTTCTTTTGTCCATATCCCTGACACCTGCTACAGCCCATAATTGTTTTGTGACCACTGTTCCAATCAGAGAATGTCCTTATTTAATCTTACAAACCCTGTGATGTCTCTGTAATTAGACCTGCGTCACGTGAGGAAATTGAGGCCCAGAGACATCAAGTGATCAGTCTCCAGCCTCACAACATACATGGTCAGAGCTAAGTCTCAAAGGCTGCCCGACTCCAGGTCTCTGTTTGTAACTGGTACAGGCATCATTTCCCACCAGAAAAATGGGGCACTGACTCCATTCCTAAAAGACTGGAGGAAGTGTCACTTTCATGCCATTTGTTACCAGCTTTTTGGTTTTAATGAGCTCTAGATTTGGAGTCATGACAGACTTAAAGGAAAGCCGGAAAGGCAGCATCCTGTATGGCCGGTCTGCTTCCCTTAATGTGAGTGGGTATCTCATCTAGCTCTAGTAGAAGTTAAGAAGTGATGTTGGTAGAGTCCTATTAGCTAAACAATAGACTGTACCTGGATTTCACTAAACTTGACTCTGTGAGGATACAAAATTGCATCAACAATGACTTTTATAAGAAACACGCCAGGGTGGGAAGATAGTGTAGCAGAGGCCAGAGGGGAAGCTGAGCCCAGGGAGCTGAGGACAGCAGGCTGAACTGAGCACAGAGGGCTGCTAGTCATGTGTCCCCGGGAACTGGGACTCACTGGGCCAGTCATCCTGCAGGTAGCATGCTCATGACATCCACCGTTGACACCGTCTGCACAGGGGTCTATCTCTGTGCAGCTGTGACCATCTCCCTTGTAGCCTTTCTTGCAGCTGCAGGAGACTTGTGTGCCATTCTGGGAACATTTGGCGACCTTTGCACAGCCCCCGTTGTTCTGTTTGCAGAAATCCACAACTGCAAGAGAAAGAGTAGAGGGCTTCATAGACCACTGTCAGGGGCTACCAGTCAGCTTTCTACAGTGAATGGCAAGGGGGCAAACACATTCTCATATGTCCACGTCTTTGGTGTTCCCAGTCTGTGGGCTCTCTGCCAGTTTGTATAGGATCCATAACACCCTTATGACAGACAGGCTGACAGGCTTGGCACATAATGATAGGATAGCTTTGATAATAATCTTCAGAATGAATTGGGTTTTTAATGTTAGGACTCTCTCTCTCTCTCTCTCGCTCTCAGTTGTGTATGTGTGTCCTAGTTACCTTGACACAGCGTAGAATCATTTGAGCCAGTCTCAGTTGAGGGACTGCTCAGATTCAGATCTGATTGACTAGTGGCCATGACCGTGAGAGACTGTCTCGATTGATGATTAATACAGGAAGGTGCAGCTTTGCCCACTGTGGGTGGCACCATCCTTAGGCAGGTGGGTCTGGTCTGTCTGAGAAAGCTGACTGACCATAAGCCAGTGAGAGAGACAGGTGTGAGACACTCCTCCATGGTTTTTGCTTAGTCCCACTTGGGTTCCTGTCCTGATTTCCTTCACTGATGGATTATGGCCTCAAAATATAAGACAAAAATCCCTCTTTCCCTGTCAAGCTGTTTTTGGTCAGTGTTTTTAGCACCATAAAGGCAAACTAGAACAGTGTGTGTGAAGGGTTAAGGTTAGTACAATAAGGGACATCTTGTGAGAAAGACATTTCCAGCTCTGCTTGCTCTACAGGGTCAGTCTTGGAGTGCTTGCTTGACCTGACAAAGGTAAAGAAGGTAGAGTGTGAAGGGCTGGGTTTGGTCTTGCTGGGTTTTGTTTGTTCTTAGGGACTTTGTTTTCATAATCTCCAAACTTCAGCCAAATATAATCTATCTGGAGCTGTAGGAACAGCTGGGAAGTTGCCTTATTTCTTTTGCCTGCTCTTATGCTTGGAGTCACTTGAGGCCCTTGAAACTCTGAGAGCATAAACACGAAGCCAAGAGCCTCCTGGTGGATAGTCAGGTAGAGTGAAGGAGCTGGGCCTCTGCTGCCATTGTTGGGTATAGACCCATTCCATTCTGGAATGCCTTGCAGAAGGGTACAAAAGGGCAAACATGGCAAGATCTATTGCTTATAAAGTATATTTCTTGGTACAAAAAATTTTTTTTTAATAGGGCTTGCTGCCAGAGACACAGATTTTATTCTTTTGTTTATTTATTTTATGTATATGAGTACACTATCTGCATGTACACCTGCTTGCCAGTAGAGGGCATCAGATCCTGGTATAGATGGTTGTGAGCCACCATGTGGTTGCTGGGACTTGAACTCAGGACCTTTGGAAGAACAGACAGTGCTCTTCACCACTGAGCCATCTCTCCAGCCCTTGGTACAAGGTTTTAATCATAGAAAACTTCAGGAAACAATGAGGCTGAGACTACTACACCACTCCCTTCTTTTTCTGTTGTAAACAGAGTTGCAGATGGAATGTGTTATGGTGTGTCTAACAAGATGGCAGCATTTCCCAGCTCTCTTGCAGCTAGGTATGACATATGATGAGTGCCAGCCAATAGGGGGGGAAAAGATCTTATTTTTAGCAATTTTTGGATTGTGTTCTTAAAGGGATGAAGATTTCCTTCTTCATTTTCCTTCTCTAAGCAATACCCTAGGTATGCTGGCTCTGAAGACCTCCTTTTGAACTGCTACACAAGACAGAATAACTATTTATTTTGTTCGTGCGCCTTCAGACTTGAGGCTCCGTGTGCTCAGCACACATCTACATCACTGTGGACTGACAGCGCTGGTGCAGGGTGTAACAGCGGGGGAGGGCCTGCCTAGCATTGGAAACACTCTGGGTTTATTCCCACTGACAGACAGCCAATGGGGGCTGGAGGATATGTAGTCTTTAGTCTTAACTTTTTCATCTTAATGCTGTACTCAGCTTCTGAATTTTTGAAGCAAGACTGATTGCTTGTCGAGTTAAAAAAAATACTATAGGCCAGGTGGTGGCAGCACACACCTTTAATCCCAGCACTCAGGAGGCAGAGGTAGGCAGATCTCTGTGAGTTTGAGGCCAGCCTGGTCTACAGAGTAAGTTCCAGGACAGCCACAACTACACAATGAAATCCTGTCTTGAAAAACCCAAACCAAACTAAACCAAAACCAAACTATAAAATACAGGGCATCTTGTTTTGTGAAGCAATTAAAAAAAATGTAAAACCATGCTTGGGAGGTAGGCAAGGCGACTGTGAGCCAACTACTGATGAAATTGAGTCCTAAGGAGGATAGGCATTGGTACAGAGACCCACACAGGAAGTAGACAATGAAGCAGCGGGGAGCCTAGCCATTGTGACTACACCCGACTCCAAGCACGAAGGGGGACTCACCTGTGCACGTGAGTCCATCACCCTCATAATTCAAGTGGCACATGCATGTGTTGTTCTCCGCACAGGTGGCATGCTCAGAACAAGGAGGCGTGCACACTGGAAACACAGCTGCAAAGAAAGAGGCCTCCCTTCATCCTGCGCCCCACTCGGCAGAGTCAGCCTCACCTATGCCGTCTTCCCAGAAGTCTTATCAGATGTTTTGTAAATGGTAGAAAGATGGGGTGCTTACTAAGGACCCTCCTACCTCATTCAGATACGTCTGCAAAGCGGTTCAGACTATAATGCATTATCATGTAACAGGTTGCCTTAATGGCAACTATTTAAAACCTTGCAAGCAGGGATGAACCTGGCCAATAGACTCTTTTGCTCTAAGGACATGGGATACCAGGCAGAGAAGGTTAAATTGAAGAGGAATGTCACTGTCTTCCAAGGTCACCTATGAGCTGGGGCAAAGTCTTTGATGATCAGATGGGGATGTGGTGAGCACAGGCAGCCTAAAGTTGAGGGGTATTTTGGTGGGTGGGCAGGGATAGAAGCAAAGCCAAACATACTGTGGGAACCACTGAAGCCCATGCAAGAGCCTAGTGACACCAATATGACTCTAGGGAGAAACTGATTTAGGCAGAGTGATTTGGCCTTAAAATCTTAGAACTTTGGGTCTCTGAAAACAGAAAAGCACGGATCAAGACTGTGATGGCGACAACAACCTCAGTAATAATGGAAGCAACTGTGCTTCATACAGCAGATAAACTCAGGGAAACTCGGAGCCATCCCAGCCACCCTTCCCTTGCAGGTACACCTTTCTACAGATGAGCAAGGTGAGCTGCCCAAGGCCATTTGTGCAGTAAGGGGCAGACTCCAGACCACGTCCTGATCTCAGGACCCCAGGGACCAAGTTGTCCTGACCACTGATTTTTGTCATCATGCATTTGGGTCCAAGTTCATCATAATGACCTATTTTCACTGCATGGGCTTTATAGTTGAGTAAAATCTTTTCACCAAGTTTTCTTCCAACCCACCAACCTCTTGAGGTTCAGGGAACAGTTCAAATCAGGGTTTACAGGTATTTACTGTTCACACCTATGGATGCAGGTGGGAACACCTGCACTATTTACAGGTGCAGGTGGGAACACTCACTCCGTTTACAGGTGCAGGTGGGAACACTCACTCCGTTTACAGGTGCAGGTGGGAATCCCCTCACTGTCATTGTCTGAGCTATAACTCAGAAACGCTCCCTCACCAGCCCTCCCTCAATAGAGGCCCTGTAGTCAAGGCTAGCAGTGGCTGGGCATTTCTCCAACAGACCTGTATGAATGTCACAGAAGCGACCTGTCCACCCTGTTTCACAGAGGCACTGTCCGGAGCCTGTGACCCCCTCGTCACACTGTCCATGCTCTGAGCAGCCACAGGCTGTAACAGAAAGCAGAATGTGCAGTGATTGGTGAGCAGCAGTGACATCTGGCCAGCCCCACTGACTGTGTGCCTGCTGCTGGGCACTGTCAATGCGAGGGCCACAGGCTTCTCCCACAGTTCTCGTTTATCTTCCTCAATATTCCAAAGATGACTTATCCACAGGCTGCGCACAGGAAACTCACAGTAGACAGGAAGGCCCTGTTTTCACAGGGCTTACAGAGCATGGCAATGAGTGTCATGAAGGCAGAAGTAGAGTGCTATAGGGCATGTCACAGAGCAGATGGGGTGACAAGTCCACTGTGGGCTCTTGCTTGAGAAATCTACTTAAAAAGATAATTTTAAGCCATGCTCCCGCTCTGCTGCTTAGCACTTCGGCATGGCTGTGCCAGCCCAGGTCACCATCTCTAGCCCCAGCCTCTATGGCTGCTTCAGCCTGCCCAATGACCCCATGTTAACACTGCTCTCCTACAGCGTGCACCCCACGGGGCTCTCATGGGATCCATTTTAATCTGTTCCCGCCGTTCCCTGGCCACCTGGCCTGTCACACGAACAACAGATGCTGGCCAGCTTTCCGTGGTCTGGAATGCCCCACGTGTGCTCCCGCTCCTGGTGAGCTTCAGGCTTCCTTTCCTTTCTCTCTTCCCCTTCCTTCCTACTCTTGCTGTTTCAGGCAGGTCAAGCCCACTCGACCTCTGCATTTGCTTTCCATCATTCAGGAAAGCCACTTCGGTTTGCACAGTACGGTGACCTCTGGTGACACAGGCCACTCAAATGTTAACCAAAATGAAAATTTCAGTTCCTCCTCACAGATTCTGGGTGCTCAGTGGCCCTGTGTGGTGAGTGAAGACAGAACATCTCCAGCATTGCTGCAAGTTGTGTCTGTCTGCTCTTGAGATGGCTGCAAGCTCAGATTCTCTGTGTGGGTTCTTTTGTTCAGATCTGTTACTTGCTTACACACCTACACAGCACTTATAACTATTTCCATCTCTCTACACTCTTTGATGAGGGCTGGCTTGTCCGTAGACCCCCTCTAACTAACCTTTGTATTCCTAAACTGTAGGGCATTTCCAAGCTGGCAGGTGCATCACTTAATCTCTTCCTGCCTCAGTTTCTTCATCAACATCAGTTCCTACCTCAAAGGTTGTGTTAAGGACTGAATGGAAAACGGAATATGCCTGGCACCTGATGGGCACTTGATAAATGCCAGTGGTCACCATGTGTGTGCAGAATGACTCAGTGAGTGGTATGGCTCAGGCACAGGTTCCTTCAGTGACCACAAGTTTCAACTGTAGAAGTGAGGCTCCTTCAAGGAATGAATACTAGGATGACATCCAAGGAGGGAAAAGGCAGACAGAGCAGTGGGTAGGAGAAAGCCAAAGCGGCTACTCCCAGGTCAAGTGGGTAGGATGGATTAGGACAGGACACACAGCAGCAAGCAGGCTACCACAGGTGAGTGGCCACATACGCTGACAGTCAGGCCCGAATCTCCCCGGCGCGCAGAGCTCGCAGGCTGTCCCATTGAAGCCAGGGTGGCACTGGCACTGTCCTGTGGCTGAGTACAGATTATGGCAGATGCCCCGGTTATTACATGGTGTGTCCGGTCCTCCAGGGCAGGCTGGAAGGAAAACAAAACAACGGTGACCACACAGACGAGGGCAGCCCAGCATTGCTGTACACAACTGTTAATTCTGACAGCCCCTCGGTGCCCCTGGGTGTCAGCACACATACAGGGTGAGCACTGGCATATGGGGCCTGAGTATCATGTGCCTGATCTGACTCCACCTTGGCATGGGCTGAACTGTATGATATAACTGGGTCAGGAGACCCAGGCTTGAGAAGGCCTGTGCCGAGTAAGGAACCTACTCTGAGCTTTAGTTTTCTGTAGCTCTAGGTGCTGGTGGTGATGACAATAATGACGATGACGACTTGCCAGCTTCACCACATCATTACTGTGAAGGACAGATGGCATTTTCTGGGAATATTTTTTTTTTGTTTATTTGACAAAGTCTTATGTATCCCAGGCTGGCCTTGAACTTGCTGTGCAGTCAAAGCTTAACTGGAACTTTCGATCCTCCTGCCTCCACGTCCTGAGTGCTGGGGAGACAAGTGTCTGTCTCCACATCTCATATGCTGTGCAGAGACTCAAACCTAGGACCTTGAACTCTTCAAGGGAGAGTTCTGCCAACTGAGCTACAGCTCTAGATCTCTGAGTGCGTCTTAACAGCCTGCAGGGATAAGCAGATTAAAAGGTTTCTATTAGTCTTCCAGTAGTGTGGACAGGAGCTGGTGACTAGATTCAGCCGAGAATATTCCTATAGACCAGAGGTTCTCAATCTGTGTGTTTTTGACCCCTTTTGTTGGGGTGGGGGTATGTGAGCCTTTCACAGGGTTCTCATATCAGATGTCCTGCAAATCAGATATTTACATTAAGATTCATAACAGTAGCAAAATTACAGTTATGAAGTAGCAAACATGATGTTTTATTTTAGTTGGGGTTCACCATAATGTGAGGAGCTGTAGTGAAGAGTCACAGCGTTAGGAAGGTTGAGAAGCTCTGCTCTAGACCATGAGTGGAACACCCACAGTAGGGGAAACATCATGGCTTCTATAGTCTGGGACCTGAGCTTCCTTCTTAAGCTTTCCTGAGCTTCTATTTCTCATCTGTTTAAGGGGTGGGCACCAGGGTTGCTCTCAAGGCTGTGTGCAGGTACGTGTGAGCATGCAACAGTATTCCTGCCTGCAGCCAAGTCCAGCAGGTGCGTGAACTCTGCAAGCCTTTGTTCGGCGTTGCTGTGGATGTAATTAGTGACTAGAAGTTGTACCAAGGTTACCAAATTGAAATCACACTCACTTTGACAAGGAGTCAAAGGAGAGAGGACAATGCTATGTACCCTATAACTATGGATGTAAAGGAAGTCATGGTCCACCAAATCCTATCAGAACATCACTTTCAGAGATAGAATCACGTCAAAGTTCTCCTGCAACATTATGGGCATTGAATAGAACCAACAATAAATACTATAGAATACATTTTAAAGCACCAGGGCAAATGCCCATGTTCTAATTTGATTAGTATTACTATTTGTACATTAGTATTTCTGCCCAGGGTCTTATACATGCTGCCAGCATGCTCCACTAAGGCATCTTCCCAAGGCTTCTTCCTGAGACAGGGTCTACCTTGTCTCAGGATTGCCCAGGTAAACAGGGTTGCCCAGGCCGTCCTTGCATGCCTTTACTCTGTAGATGAGGTAGGCCCCAAACTTGTGGTCCTCCTGCTTTAGCCTCCTAACTAGCTGGGATTCGGCCTGTGCTTCTGGCCCTGCTGTGGTCTGATCTTAACCATGGAGGTGGATGTACAGCAGGGTCTCAGGAAAACACAAACTATGCAGATGGCGGTGAGACCAGCATATGACTGTTCCGCGAGCTGGGCTGGGGCCTGGGAATCTGAGGGTGGCGTTTCCCTACCTCCTTAGAACTGGGGTACTTTTAAGAGCCCTGTGGCCCACACCCACCCCTTTAGAATGGCAAGCCGAAAGGGGCGCCTCACCCTCGCAGTCTGGCAGGAAGTAGCCTTTGCAGCACTTTGGGACCTGGATCACCATGGCGCACAGCTGCTGGCAGCCTCCCAGGTCCCTCTTGTAGGGCAGTGGGTTGTAGACGCACTTTTGCTTCACACCCTGCAGGGAGAGAGGGGGTGTGCAGTCGGGCAGTTGCTGCCTCCCTCCACTGGGGTGGGGCTGCGAGGGCTCCAGCGCCTGCCTAGTAAAGGGTCTGGGTACAACCCAGCTTGAAAATGGGAGTTTTAGTATTAAGAAGGATACACTGGCTTCAGGCACCAGATTGGAGCTTTAGTCCTCTGCCCGGGGATGACAGACTTGGGGTCGGGAAGCAGGCCATAGGCAACTGCCTTCGGTTTCCTCAGATCAGTATCAACACATTCTCTCAGACTTAGTGCCTAGTCTTTAGCTAGATACTGGCAATAACCAGTCTGCATACCATTGCTGCCTTTAAACCTTTTAGTCTCACGCTGTGTTTGCTGTGGTTCCGGTCCAGTCTTCACCGGGGTTGTACTTACTGGGGTAAATACTTCTGAACAGCCACTCACCTTGTTCTCTACCCTCACTCTTGCGTATGTATGATGGTAATCTCCTGTCTGCCTTCTCCGTTTGTATCTTCCTTGTCTCTCTCCCCCTAACTTTGCCCCTGGGTATTTTGGGGATCTCAATATTTCTCTATTTCAATCTTTCTTCCTTTTGTACAAAGATTAGGTTTAGTGTAGTCTATAGCTCCTGTAAACCAATTAAATTTTTTTAATTAAAAAAAAAAAGGACTTTCAAGGTAGGCCAAGAGTAAAGAGAGAGGGGCAGAACAGGGGCCCTGACCAGAATTTCTCACCCTTGGAGCTGTTTGCAAATGGAATGATTGCTTGGGGATGGCTGGAGAGAGGCAAATTCCTATCCCACACATCCTCAGCAAGGAAGGGGTGAGATTCACTTTGAATGAGGTGTGTGTGTGTGTGTGTGTGTGTGTGTGTGTGTGTGTGTGTAGGAAAGAGGTTGATGTGGTGCCCTTCTCAGCTGCTCTCCATCTTATGTTCTGAAACTGGATCTCACTGAACCTATAGCTCACTTGCTGGCTGTACGCTATGTCTCCAGGATCTTCCTGCCTCCTTTCCCAGCGTCAGGATTACAGGTAGCAGTTTATGCTTCTAGATTCTTATGTGGGTGCTGTGGGTCTGAAATCAGGTCATCAGGCTTGTGCAGCAAGCACTGTATTAACCGAGCCTTTTCCACAACCATGAAGACTTGTTTTTTGTGGACACCTAACCACTGTGTGTGCTTGCTGGCTGACTGCAAGCTGTACAGCTGAGTCACAGCCCCAGTTCTTTACTTTAGAATAGGTAATAATATTTCTTCATGAGCACTTACTTTATGCCAACCACTTAAGATACACCTCTACTTGAACCTGTGTGTTTTCCTAATTTTTGCATGGAGAACTGATAGCTTACTTTCTTCTATACGGGCACCACTGGCAGGTCATGAACTTGCCAAAGACTACTGGGATCTATCCTCATACCCATGTGCTCCAAGACTTAGCTGTTACTCCACATGGCTTCCTAGTCTTTATTCCTAGCTTTGCTTTCTACCAGCTGTGTGGCCTTGGCCTGATTGTCTTCTTTCTCTGAAATTCACTTCCTCTATCTATACATTTCCCAGCACACAGTAGCTAACAATGGCTACTATTCTTATAATAATTTTCTACTCTCATCTAGTTATTTGTAATTCCATGAACTTTCAGGATAGTTCCTAAAACATGGGCAGTAAACTGACAGGCAGCCTGGGTTGAAAATACGCACCTCACCATATGATACACACTCACACACCCTTACCCATGTGCATGTACGTCTCTACCCATGTACACACACCCCTACCCATGTACATGCACCCCTACCCATGTACATAAAGTCCTATCCATGTACACGCACACCCATCAGAAGACTGAGGTCTGAGAATGAAGTACACAGTCTACGGCCATGCCACCTTGAATGAGTCTGTTCTTGGATGAAAATGTAACATCCCCATGGCCTTGGAATGTCATCATTCATAATTACCTTTGGTTTGCTCCACCGTGGGCATCTGGGAGTAGAGTCACAGCTCCCGCAGTCCCCCTAGTGTGCAATGTGAGAAACCTTAAGATCAAGAATATTGACAATGACGAGGCCATGTCCCTGGCTAGTGTCTGAATGAGCTAGTTAAGAACTTAATCTGGGGCTGGAGAGACAGTTTTGTCAGTAAAGTACTTGCTGCTCAAGTATGAAGACCTGAGTTCAATTCCCAGAAATCACATAAAAATCCAAGCATGATGGTGTGTGCTTGTTGTCCTTGCATGGGTTGGCCAGCCTAGCTGCGTCAGTGAACCCTGGGTTCCAGTGAGAGACCTTGTCTCAAAAAACAAAACAAACCAAAACAGACCAAAACAACAAAAACCCAAGGTGGATGGTTCCCAAGGAATGGCACCTAAGGTTGACCTCTGACTTCGACATGTGCACACACACACACACACACGTCTTAATCTTGATTAAGCCATGGTTATGCTCAAGACTGTAAAAACACACACTTCACTTGCCCTGAAGAATTCCGAAGGTGTCTTGGATGACCATCTGAAAGCAATCCCTTGATGTTCAGAGCTGGGCCCAGGCAATGTGGCGTGGGCATACTCTAGAGTGGGGTATACGGATACAGGCAACTGCATTTTAAGTTAGCTGTGAGACTTTGACCAGTAATTGATACATTTGAACTTTAGTTTTCATAAGGTATAACAGAAGGACAGTATGTCTCGTTGCCATTTGACCGTTGGGGAACTGGTAAGAGAAGCTAATTAGCTGGAAGAAGGTATATATATGCTTTAGACATCAATAAAGTTACACCTGCTAAAACAGGGGGAAACTACGTTCATCTCCCGTCCAAACAGGAATCCGAAAATTGTAGGATATTTCTTAAGCTGTGTAAGAGATGCCAGATATTAACACTGAGCGGTGGCAAGCTCTGCTGTGTAGTCACTCCACTTCAGTTTCCGAGTTTATTGGCGGAGCTGGTAGCGATTCCACTCATTGCTACCAGCGGTTGCTGTGGGGGTCAGATGAGCACTGAGCAGCACAGCTCAAGGCTGGCTTTTATTCACTGGCACCAGCAGGAAGGGTGAGGGGGAACACCTTCTGTACGGTGGAGGGCCACAGCACAGGTTCATTCAGTGTTGCAAACTGAATGAATGGGGAAACGAATGGAGGTGCTTAGGGCATATGTCACATAACAGGATGAACCATTTTTGCTCATTGCCAAGTGTGTCAGTTATATATATGATGCAATCTGGCAGGGATTCAAAAAGACATTTGCTGAATGGGTAAGTGACGGCTGGGTTTGAAAATGATAACATTTGGTACCCAAGGCTAACATTTGGTATCTAAGCTCTGTTTCCTTAGTGACAAAGGAATCGTTGGTGGATGGTGGCTAAGCAAGAATATTCAAGGCCTTCAACTGGCTAAGCAGATGCTTGCTGATTCTGAGTTTGAAGAATGTCATCTATTGGCCCTCATGTCTCTTGGGACCTGGTGATATCATGGCCCTTCCTTGGGGCCCATGCTGTATCACCAACTCTGGACCAACGTTCTTTCACTATTTTGGTAATGTTAGGACTGACCCAAACACTGAAGGTGGTGTAAGTGTCACATCGGCCACCCAGGGTGGGATCCGTTAGCAGGCAGTCAATGCCGTAGGCCACGCCCAGGTCAAACAAGAGCCCCCGCTGTACGATCTTGCACATTTGTCCATTCAGAAGAAGCTCACCCTGAAAGAGAGGGAAGAGAGAGAGGAAAGAGAGAGATATCGACAATCCCTTCCAGACTTCTCTTCCTCCCCAAACCTACAAGACTCAGAACTAAAATAAACAAATAAGCAAACATGTAGGGGACTTTCTGCACCTGTCCTGAGGGCCTGGAATTCCAAGGTATATCAGAAGAGCCATAGCTACCCCTGAAGGCAGTGACTGAACCAGAGAGTGCTGATAATGTAAAACAAAACAAAACACCCCTAAACACACTCGAAGATCCACGGATGCCTTTGAAAATGGGAACAGTTGGAGAAGAGCTTTCACGCTGTGTGATCACCCCATGACACTCACGATGTCACTGCCGGTTCCACACTTCACACTCAGCTCCGAGCCCTGCAGGGTCTTCCAGGCAGCAGACCGAGGGAGGTCCGAAGCCAAAACCTGAGGGAGAGAAGCAGCTGTGCTAATGCCTGGGTTGGGCTGAAGGGCCAGAGAAGCTTCGCCAGCAGAGCAACTTCAAGTGGGAGAGTCCCTGTGAGTTAAAATAACCCAAGCTAAAGCTGTCGTGAGTGTAACTGAAGGCTAGGAGTGACTATGACTTTCTAGGGGCTGGAAGGTCCTTCGGTAGAACAGTCTGTGCTAGCTCTCCACCTGTGCTTGGGCGTCCTGGAAGAGGCTACCTAGGTAAGGTGAAGTCAATGAAAGGATCAGTCGGGTTAGCTGGGAAATGGTTCAGGGTACCTTTTTGGCCAGAAATGTGCTCCTTTAAAAGTTATGTGAGCCAGTCATAGTGGCACCCACGTTTAATCCCCACATTCGGGAGGCAGAGGCAGGCGGATGTAGTGCAACGCTAGCCTAGGCTTGTCTACTTAACGAGTTCCGAGGTTGCAAGAACTACATGAGACCCTGTGTCGATAAAATAAAATAAAAAATAACAAAATGATCTAAAACCTTGACTTGCAAGGACCTTAGAATATGACCTTACTTGAGAACCACAGTCTCTGCAAATATAGTTAATAGTTCGCAAGATGAAATTATCCTTCAGCGGGGTGGGCCTCTAATATGACATAAACGATGTCCTTGGAGGAAGAGGAGAAAATACCATAGCAGGACACTGAGACGCAGGGAAAGATGGAGGCAGATTGCATGGATGCCCCTACAGGCTGAGGAATGTCAGAGGTCGCCAGAAGCTACCAGCAGCCAGAAGAGACTCAGGGAGTAGTCTTCTTCAGGACCCTCTAAGAAATGACCTTGCTACCTTGATGGCAGCAATCTAGCATCCGCTGCTGCGAGGGAATGGCTTTCTGCGGTTCCAAGGCACCTAGCCTGTGGTAATCTGTTATGCAGACCCAGGAAGTCACCGGACACAGTGAGTGAACTGAAGTCAGGGCACTGGCATCTTGGAGTGGATGGCCTCATCTCAGAGTGACTGCATGCCCCTACATGATCCGGCTTCTCTAGGACGCTGAATAGGTCACAGCGCTGACGGCTGATTGCATTAAGATAAATCAGTCGTTTGCTTAGGGATGTTGGGTTGGGGAGTGGTAGAGACCATCTGGAAAAACTTGGTGGTGGGGAGCTTTGTGAGCTGCCCTTCTGCCATATGGAGGGGGACAGTGAAAAGGTGCACAGAGTTGAGGAGGGCTTGGGTCCTCTTGGGTACCGGATGTTGGTCTAGACAACAGAACTAGACCTGGCATACTGCAGTGAGCGACCAAGCATGGCAATCAGACACAGAGGTGTGAAGCTTCCCTCCCTCCCATGGAGGCATGGTGACACATGGTGAACTGTGGGGCGGGGCCCCTCAGTGCTAGATTGTGGATTTCTCCGGGACATTCAAAAGCATACTTTGCTGTCCCGGATCACGTGGAACTTCAGATACTCCTTCAGCTTGTCCTTGTTGTCTTGACTGAACAGGAAGTCCTGCTGCTCCTGGGGCAGGGCTTGGAGGGCTTTGTCCGTGGGCCAGAAGAGAGTGACCGGGGTGTGGATGGGGTCAGTGATGACACTCAGCAAGCCTGAGTCCTGAAACACAGGGCGCCATCCTCTGGCTGGTGTGCACATGTGCTGTGCAGTAAGGCCCCTCCCTGACATGTGGGCAAAGGCCTCTCTGAGCCTATCTCCCCATGACCTGTACTGTGGCTTGTCAGTATTTTTGAAGGTTCCAGAGTGACACAGCCAGAAGACAGAGCATGGCACCCCAACCAATCTGAACCCCATTTCCTTAGAAAGCAAACCAAAAAGTCAAACTCTAGGCTTTTGTTAGTAGGAAAGTACATTTCAATGAATATCTTATTTTTGATACTACTTCTGTTCAAATATTTTAACTTCTCCAAACCAGATTTTTTCTCACATTTCTTTAAAAAACTCTGTAAACTACTGAGATATGTATGCTTGATTATAAAGTTTCTAGGTAAATGTACTTCAAGAAATGCCAAAGTGAACAGAAGCCGCCTTGAGCCCTATGCAGTATGGGAACACCACATAGACTGATTTTTTTTCCCTGTGAAGTAACTTTACGACCTTCATTGAGCCACTGAAAAGCTCGTTAGTTTGCTCTAGAACTGTTTGTCCAAACAGACCCTGTTAAACAGGTACTGGGTTCCTGCTGAGTTCTGGGGATGGGCAGGTGCACATCCTTAGATAATCTCATTTAAAAAGTATTTATTACATTTATTTATTTGTATTTACTGGAGGCTGAGTGCAGAGATCAGAGGATAGGAACTGCTCTTTCCTTATGTCATTTGAGCCCTCAGGATTTTCAGTCTGAACATGTTGGAACCCCCATTTCCAACCTTCTCCCTAGAGAATCTGAGGTGCGGATCTTTTGCGGGTATTGAGAACCTACGGTAGAGAGTACAGAGTGTGCTTTGTGAGGAACCAAGGTTCTTGGAGCTCTTTGGGGACTGATCAGTGTGGGAGTCCACTGGCAGATATAAACACAGGCAAACCTAACAAAGCAGAGGTTCAGGCTGGCTGTCCCCAAGTCTGCTTTCCCCTTAGTGTTTTACCTGTATTAACTTGCTGAATCTGGAATATCCATGGTTTATTGCCACTGTAGTAAGATTTTGCTGCAGAAATAAAGACATAAAGCATTTCATCTTTCACCTGTGTCCAACCATTTGACATTGTGACATGACATCACTGTCTACAAAGTTCATACTGTATGGGAAAGCCAGGCATTACACCTTCCATGACTGGAGAATGGCCCTTGGGAGGTGGCTACTCTCACTCAGGAGACAGAGATTTAAAAACAGGTATAATATAAGTAAGTTTGTCACTTTGTGTTGGGTCACATTTCTGGCTATCCTGGGACACTCTGGAGGCTAAACATGCTGTCTTTAGTTTGCCAGGTACTTTAACACAACCCAACTGCATACAATGATGGTAACACAGCCGGGGTGGCCACTGGCTCATCAGCACTCACAGCAACCTTGTTTCTCTGCTCATGCTTTTCTGCATTACAGAGGCTGGAAAGCTAGACGGAACACCTTCCAGACTCCCTTGCAGCTAGAAGCCCACAGGCAATGCAGGGTCAACCAAACCCAAGCACATGGAGGTCTGTTGGCTGAAAGGAACCAAGTGTGGATGCTAGTCTCTGGGAGTATGATGGTATGGATGTGAGCAGCAGTGCCCTGGGAGGAGAGGCTGGAGAGTGGAATATGAGGAGCTGTAACAGTCAAAATGTTCCTAGAGTAAGGTTAGAGGATCATTTCAGGATTTTCTAGGTTGTTTTGTGTTCACCTGTGTACAACAAAAATTAGACTGCAGCCTCCAAAAGATTTATTCATATACATAATATCTCAATAAACTCCTTTTTGTAAGTGAGGCTTAGTGGATTCTGCCACTTGCAGGGAAGTGGAGTGGCTAATGCCAATAACTACAATGAAGTGTGCCATGTCTGGTGGCCGAGGCCTGTAATCTTAGCTACTTGGGAGTCTGATGCAGGAGAATAAAAAGTTCGAGGCCTTTATCTGGGCTGCAGAAGTGAGTTTAAGAAGACCAGCCTAAGCCAATTAGTAAGACCCTGTCTCAAAGCGGAAAATGAAAAAAGGCTGATTTTGTAGTTCAGGAGGAAGGCATTTTCTTAACATGTACAAAGCCCTAGGTTCAATCCCCAGAACCACAAAAATAAATAAATAAATGAATAAATAGTTAAAACTGTTCTTTCTGTCCATCAAGAAGTTTTATTCCCAGTTTAGTTTTTGTGATATCTAATTATCCACCTTCTTATCCCTCTTTCCTCCCTCTTCCCTCCCTTGTCTTCTTCAAATCTATATAAGGCAACTTTCCCTTGTGGACACTAAAGAAGAACTTATAAAATTATTGATTTATAATTTTTTTTTTTTTGTTAGGAGATAGGTTTCACTACATTGGTATGAAATTCTGGGCTCAAATGATCCTTGTACTTGAACCTGCTGAGACTGTAGGCCACACCACCGCCCCCAGCTAAAACCAACATACTGGTTTAAAGCAGCCTTTGCCTACTTATGTATAACAGGCTTGAAGCAACAGGATCACAATGTAACAGAGTGATGCCTCCAACCAGAGCTGAGCGACGACACACACATAGCACGTGCTGCAGAGTGACAGTGGATTACCTACCAGAACCCTGCCTGAAGCATCTTTGGGGGTGATAAGCAAGTTCTGGGGAGAGAGCAATTTGTCTATGATGTGGATGACTCCGTTGGTGCTGATGACATCACTGGACAGGACCTTTGCCTTGTTGTTTATGTACACGGTATCCTGAAGACAAATGAAACCAGCGAGAGACATGACCACAGAGAACCCACACAACATCCTTCTCCACAGAACTTCTCTGATGTGCCAGCCATCATGGCACACATTACTTATTACGACCCTAAGGAAAATAGAGATGAGAAAGCAGTCTTCACCTGTGAGGTTAACAGGGGATGATACATAAGCGGCTAACCTGGCCGGTTGCTTATTTCAACGGAAAGCTCACAGAAGAAACAGCTCAGGGTTTGCTTCTCACTAGTGTGTCCTTGCCGTCACCCACCCCTCCACTCCATCCGTGCTGCCTGGGGCGGCCCTGCCTCTGAGTCTGAAGTCCAACGCAGCTGCTTTTTGCGATGTGACTTTCGCCTCTTTGAGCTCAGCTTCCGTATTTGGAGAATGGGGACAAGGATGGCGTTTACACCAGGCAGCTGCTGGACGGACTAAGTCAGTGCATGTGAACTCTCCAGCCCTACACTCTGCATGACTTGGTGCTTAGCTGATAGTGCTGCTGCGGTTACTCCAGAGAGGGGAAGGCAGATGTCTGCAGGACGAGGGCGGCACCTTCCTGAGGTGGCTGCTCTTACCTGAGAGACAGAAATGGAAATCGGCTCGCCCTGGAGGGTCATGGCATTTGTGGTCACTTTTAGGTTTTCCAGCAGCAGCTGTTGGCAGGCGACCACATGGTACCGAAGAACCTGGGACATGAGGCCCTGCTCATCCCAGTCTTTAATCTGGAAGAGAAGGCGGGGGTCGGCTACAGGCAGGAGCTTGGAGCTGGAACCTCTTTTTGCTCTAACCTCCTTCCCGTACTGTGAGGAGCTAGTGCCAGGCTTGTGTTGGGAACACAGGGAGACTCTGGTCAGGCAGGGGGTGAATGGCCTCAAGGGCCTCTGGCCCAGCCTGTCACAGTTCTGCTTGAAGGATGCCAGTGTCTACCATGCTCCTCAGAAAAGATTTTTCTTGGGAAACATGCTAGGGGAGAGCATGGGAGGGCCCCTCTTAGAGAAAATTGGAAGAGATTGTGACATATTTCTACTGTGTCACAAGTAGGGGCTGGAGAGATGGCTCAGTGATTAAGAGCACTTGATGCTCTTCCAGAGGACCCAGGTTCAATTCCTAGCACCTACATGGCAGCTCACAACTATCTGTAACTCCAGTTCTAGGGGATCCTTACACAGACATACAAGCAGACAAAGCACCAAAGCACATAAATATAAGTGAGCCTTTAGAAAAAATAAAAGTTCATATTTTAAAATGTAGTGTATTTTGAAAAAAGATACAAAGAATATAATTATGAAGTCACTGTGATAGAAAGACGTTTCACTTTTTTGAGACTTTAAGTTAAAATAACCAAAGGTCAAGTGATTTTAAACATTATTCTGGTGTCTTTGCATTGCTGGTACCCACAATATATGCACAGAGAGAGGAGCGGTGTGTGCGGTGGCTGAGAACAAGTCCCTCCTCCAACACCTCCAGCAATGGGACCTTGGCAAAGTTACTTCCCTCAGTGTCCTCCACTGTAAAATGGGGCTAACACTCAGCTACAAGTCAGACATGAGAATAAACCGGATACGTGTAGGCCAGGCCCCATTATGAGTGTAGTTATCAATATAGGTGATAGTTGTCTAGTAGTATTTTAGGCAATTACTCACAGGACAGCAGTAAACAACAGAGCATAAAGGCTCTGAAGAGTTCTGCAAGTCTAGATCCTATTTTAATTCCTTTAAGTCAGCATCAGTTAGGCCTACTTGTGTTGTTTTTTTTTTTTTTTTTTTTTTTTTTTTTGTTTGTTTTTTTTTTTTTTAAGTCTATAGGGAGTTCTGGATCCCTTGATCACTTGGGACTTCTCCAATTTCTTACTCTGTTTAGACATGCCTTTAGAAAGTCTCTGGCCAGTGGTACCCTGAACCCAATTGCTTTCTCTGGCAGGGGTCCTCACACAGACAAGCAGCTCCTTCTGTTGCTGGTCTGCTCTCTCTGAGCCTAAACCTCTTACACTAACATTACCGCGGTGAGTTTAGGCCTTTCCCCAAGCCCTTCTACAGTGTCCACTCTCGTGCTCACCCTGGGCTCCTGATCGAAGGAATTGGATGAAGGCGCAAACACGGTGAAGGGGCCAGGTCCAGCCAACTCTCGGACAGCGTGCTCCTGCCGGAAGGGAGGGGGGGCACATGTCACTCTTTCACAGACAAGCATGCGGCTTCCTCTTTCATAGACACAGATTGAGGCTCAAAGAGATGCCAGTCTATGTTTTTGTCTCAGACTCAAAGTAAACCCAGATGCTATGCCATCAAATTATGTGTTTTTTTATTAATGATAAAATTAACATGTGGCTGTTAGATTAACGATTTTGAAAGCAGAGTACCAAGAAGATAACAACTCCCCCATGAGCCCCGTCAAAGATGACTCCAGCCTCTCCTCTCCACGTGACTGGCTATGCCATGTGATAATCACATGACTGTAACAACCACGATGGCTCACTTAGCCATCTAGCTATCGCCTTGACATCCTGCGATTACATGGCTTCTAGGGCATTTGCTTCTAGTTTCTCATGTCTCATTCTTCAGTGCATCTGGGATTTGTGTGGCTGGTTCCCAGAATGTCAGCATGTGAGGGTCAATCTTGACTGTCACTTAGTTGAGTTGAGGAGCTCCCAGGAGGAGATAGAGAAGCCTGAGTGGCCATTATCTTAGAGGAGACTCTGAGGTCTGAACAGGTTCCTGCCTCCAGGGGTTCAGGACATGCTGGAGGTGAGAGCTGAAGGTGGGGACAGGCTGAGCAAGAGAGCTTCCCTGCGAGGGCATCTTGTCCTGCTTCTTCCAGCATGCCTTGCCTGTGTTCTCTGCTTCCCGTCTGCTGTGACAAAGTTCCTCTGCCTCATGTCCCTGATGCTGTGACACTCTGCCCCACAATGGCTCAGGAGCACAGAACCTGCAAATGCTTCCCTCCCTCAGGTTGTTTCTGTCAGGTACCATAACAGCTATGACAAAGCAACCCATACACTCACTCTCCACCACTGTGATAGACATTTCATACACAGTCATTGTCGCTTAGCTATGGGATCTGTTCTGAGAAATTTGTTCTTAGGCCATTTGCAACTGTGTGAACAGCCCACGCCTCCATGGCCTGCCCAGAGCAGGCCTCACTCATGGTGAGAGCCCTACGCGATGTAGGTCTTAAGCTCCCACTGTACATTTACTGTACCCTTCAGTGTTTAGATGTGACGAGAGTCACAAATGTTAACCTGTGTGATTACACCGGAGGCCTGAGGGTCACAGTTCACAGATGCTCAACAACTGGGCTGGTGCCATAAATCCTTGTTCCAGACTTTCTTTCCGACTTTGGAAGCTACAGCTTTATCTAATATCTTGCAAAATAGCATGCTGATATATGTATGCATACTCACATACATATGTACACACATATAGTTCAGTGTATGCACACAAATACACATAGGTTCACAGGCATGTATTCTGGTGGTGGAAGTTGAGTCCAGGGTCTGGCACACGCCTGGAAGTAGACACGCACTTTCTTACCTGCAACTGGAAGAAATACTGGGACGTTTTCGGGTTCTTGGGAAGTTCCTGCAAACAAGGACAGGAAAATGTCACTACTTCAACTCTGAGTTATACACAGGAATACAGCGTTGTGCGGGGCAGTTTGTCTGTGGGGAGCCATGTGAGTGTTCTCCTCTACATTCATTGAGGGGCTTGTGTTGATGCTCAAAACACCTGAGTGACACATTGAGTTGAGGTTCCTTTCCCGACTCTCCATCTGATTTAAGAAGAAAGATTCAGCCACTCCCCAAAGCATTTAAAGCACTTCAAATGGAGCACAGATCTTTACAAAACACACCAGATATAGCTGGAATCTTGTAAAGGTCAGTTATCCTTTATGGGAGAACTGGTCTCCCTGACAAGAATTTTTGCTCAGTCTAAATACCGTGGTCTCTCTTTAAGACACTTTTCTGAGTGTTTATAATATGTAGGAACCAGGAAGCATCATACCAGCTCTTCCTCTACCTGCAGTGTAGGCAGATGGGGGCAAGGAGAAGGCATGCACATGAGCACACACACATACCACAAATATATCACACACACATACCCCATACACCACACACACACACACACACACACACACACACACACACACACACCCCATACACTCAACACATACCACATGTATACCATAAATACACCACACACCCACATTCCACACCCCCATAACCCTCACTACCCCTACCCCCATACATCCCAGACACCATATAGACATACTCCTTCCACCCACATCCCCCATCATACACCACACATACCATGCACCACAAATTCACCATATACAACACACAGACATGCACGCCATGTAACACACACACCATACAGAATACATACCATATACCACACACACACATATCTGATATACCACACACACTCCATACTCTACATACAACATATACTACATACACGCCATACATACTACCCAGCACACGCATATGCGACAATGTCACATACTACAAACACACCACACACCCCATGCCACACATCCACAAACCACACAAAGTACGTCATATACAGTCACCACACTCTGCATACACATGCCACACCACACACCATATACTCCCACTCACAGGCCATCACACACATGGCGCACACAGTCACTGCATTCTGTGCACCCATAGCACATAGCACATAGCACATACATGTATCTCTCTGGCAGTCTAAGGGCAGCACCGCTTCTTCCCCTGGCCACAGGACTTTCCCTCGGAAAGTCTCTTCTCACTGTGACTGTGGCAGGTCCCTGGGCAACCTGGACTCTTGGGAAATGGGTTTACTTCCTGGAGTCTTAGCATTACCCCGTAAATGCTGCCTCGGCAGATGAATCCGTCCCCTATGTAGCTTGGCTTGCAGGTACATATTCTTTCATCTTGTCCAGTGTGATTGCAGATGGCAAATGGACTGCAGCCGCCATTATTCTGGTAAAATTGCCAAGAGGTGGAAAAGGGCTCAATCAGTAAGTTTGCCAGCTTTGCCAATATTTGCTAAGCAATTTTGTGCTGAAATTTGAATTTTGTGGGATGTGGGTATAATACAGTGGGAGAACACTGTATTATCAGCTGTGCCTCACCATGGGGTACTCACTCCGTGTAGTTCTGGATACCTGTTCTCTTACCACATACCCACTGCTTCCTTTCCTCTCAAAGACTTCTCTGCTCTGAAGCTGGTGCCATCCCCAGCACTGGGCGCCTCTCAGAACCTTCTTCCTCTCTTATGGAGGCTCATATTTTTTTCTCTCTCTCCCTCAAGCTCTCTCTCCATCCACTCTCTCTCTTATGGAGGCTCATATTTTTTTTCTCTCTCTCCCTCAAGCTCTCTCTCCATCCACTCTCCTCTGTCTCTTACCCTCCCTTGTTTTCACTTTTACTCACTCAGCCAGGTAAAAAGAGGTACACACCAAAGAGGCCTGTACCACAAGCTGCCATTTGGATTTTCAGCCTCCAGAGCATGAGAATTAACTTTCCGTTCAAACCAGCCAGTGTCTGGGATTCTGCTGCAGCGGTGCTAATGGGGCAGAGATGACTTGAAAATACCTCACTAAAGGCCCTGTTGCCTGGCTTTTGGTGGTAGGACTTGGGGAGAAATTCAAGGTTCTTGGGCAGCTCTGCATTATTTTGTTTGCTTATTCCAGTCTTTAAAGAGCTTTTGCCTTTTCCTCCAAGTGATTACCACCATTTAAAAGCTGGAAAAATGTACATTAAATATTCTGTCATTCTTTCACAGCCAACACTGGCTGGCATTGCTCAGAGCAATAGGGGCCTGAGGCTCTGGAAAGGGTCCTTGTTAGAGGGGCAACAAGATTTCCATCTTCCTGCTACAGGTCCCTGTGTACCTCTAATGATTTTGGAATTGGAATTGAGAGTTAACTTCTGATGAACATATGCTTCCAAGAGGACAGCAGAGCCTTTGGGCCTCCCAGGGCAGCTGTGTCTTGAGTCTTTTGGCCAATACAACATGGAAGAAATGCTGTTATATAGAGCCAGCTGGAGCTCTGCTAACAACAGCCTCACATTCCAGCTGTCTCCGTGTTCTAGTTTCATTATTGTCCTCACAGTCATTTCATGCAGAAATGACTCATTTCATGAGCTTGCCAGACCAATACAAGGAAGCAGATAGGGCTGCTTGGAGAGGGAGATTTTTCAGCAACAGTAGACAATTGGCTCTCAACAGCAACCTTGGAAGTGTTCAGGTGAAACTGCATTGAAGTGCTTGGTCCATAGTGAGGGCCCAGGGTTAGACAGACATGGGTGTGGTTCTGTTATTTACTGGCTCTGTAATCCCCTGCTAACCAGAGGCAGGAAGAATTGTAACCACTCCAAACATTTATAGATCCATAAGACGCAGGCCACCCGTAATTGTGACCTGATTTAGTTGATGTCATTAAGGGTCTTGAGATGAGGCTCCTTAAACCCACAAATGTCTGTGTAAGAGCAGGGAGCAGACATGGAGGTGAAGAGAGAGGCAGAGACTATAGTTAGCATGTTCAGCCAGGAATACTGGAGCCACCAGCAGCCGCAGGAGGCAAGGGAGGGCTCTGTTAAGAGCCTTCAGTGACAAACATCCTTGCTGACACTGGGCTTAGATTTCAGCCCTCAAGAATCATATATAAATCTCCACACTCAGCCTGTGGGTGCATTTTACAGCAGCCTTTTTGTGCTGGCTAGTTTGACCTGTCAAGGCGACACAATTCAGAGTCACCTGGGAAGACAGTATCAGTCAGGAACTACCCAGATCAGGTTGACGAAGGAGCATACCCACGGGGGGAGTCAGTATTTTTTCAATTATTTATTATGTCTATAGCCTCGTACCCAGAGACTGGTGTTGGATCCTCTAAGATTGGAGTTACAGAGAGTTGTGAGCTGCCGTGTGGGTGCTGGGAATGGAACCCGGGTCCTCTGGAATAGTTGCCAGTGCTCTGACCTACTGAACCATCTCTCTAGCCCCTATAAGTACATTATCTTGATTAAGTTAATTGAGCAGCTATTATTTGCCCACTGTGGGTGGCACATTCTTTAGGCAGGTGATCCTGAACTATGTGAATGGAAATGGTGAGCTCAGTACAGGAGAACAGGTATTCATTCATTGCTCTCTGATCTTGGATATAATGTCATCAGTTCTTTCAAGCTCCTGTCATAGTGACACCCCTGCAATAGTAGACTGTGACCTGGAATTGTGACCCAGATAAACTCCTTCTGCCCTAGTTTGCTTTGTATTTTATCATGCAACAGGAAATGAAACTAAGATGCCCAGGAAAATAATTCACAGCTAGAGGGTTTTTTTTTTTTCCATCAGTATTGGGAGTAATTAGTCCTTGTCCCATTGGGTAGCAGAGAAATTAAATGAGAGAAAACATGGAAACCTGGACCTATAGAGACTAGTACATATACATGTCATGTTGATGCAAGTTGTCAGAGGCCTGGATGACACAAGTACCCCAGATGAGACATGACAGGGCATCAGAGGAATGGAACCTCTCACTCCTTTGGAGGCATGGGTCTGGGGTAGGTTAGACAGGAGTAGACAGCTTGTCCAGTTTCAGACTTAGGGTGACCCTACTTGGTTGGTACAGTATGGAGCTGGTCTACAGTCAAAAGTCATGGGAGAATCAGGTAATATATTTTGGAAGGGATGTATGCTGCTCATAACAGGATTACCACAAGGTTATATTTGTACAAAATTCATGATGTTCATCCTCTTAGGTCCTGAGATCTCTCTAGATGTCTGCTGATGAAGTACAACATATCTGAGAGAAGAAGGATCCATTTAAAAAATTGTGCGTTCTCTTGGGCACATTCTCCTTATTATCACAAAAGATAGCTTAAGCAGGAAAGACACAAGTCTGCCATGTTCAGGTGTGCTTATACATGCATGTGTGTGTGTGCATGTGTGTAAAAGATAGGAAAATTGACAACTGGGTTGGTCTGTTTTTAAACTAGTCAGTTTTAAGGCTGTTTTTGTTTTTCAAGACAGGGTTTTTCTGTATGGCCTTGGTTGTCCTGGACTCACTCTGTAGACCAGGCTGGCCTCAAACTCATAGAGATCCACCTGCCTCTGCCTCCCAGAGTGCTGGGATTATAGGGATGCACCACCTTGCCAGGCTTTTTTGGGTTACAGGAAGAGTGGAAAGTGCAGACATTCCCACAGAGGCACAGGCACTCCCTGGTCTCCCCATCATTAATGGCATTTGTTTGTCATACATTTGTTGGACTCAATGCACTAACATTAAAGCCCACAGCTTGCATGTGGCCCCAATCTCGCTGGTCACATTCTGTGGGTCTTGACAAATGTTTAATGATGTGTGTCCATCACTGACAGCTTCTTATAGAGTGGTTTCTGTAGATGGTGTTTGCTACTTTGTGGGTTCTTCTTTTTTCTACCCTTCCCTACCCATTTCCACGCTTTTAACCCCCTAACACTAGATAGGAGAGAAAAATGGGACAGAGAAAAGGGGGCATCATTATCGTTAGACTAACTTCCTGCAGATTAGGGGTGTCAAGTTTGTTGGGGCAAGTTTGATCTTCATCATCAGGATATCTAATGTCTTCTTCTCATTGTTCCTTCTTTGCGCACAACTACTTAACAAACCACAACTAACAGCATTGGGGCTCTAGAATTTTATATATTCTCTGAAAAGTTCCCAGAATTCCAAACATCACACATTCACAGAATCTATCTGTAGCTGGCAAAATCATGCTCTGCTAGGGCACGAGGCAAATCATAGTCAGCTCCTATGAAGCAGTCCCATTTCCCCACACTTGGGATTAAAATAAAAACATATTCTTATATTTCTCTGTGTGTTTTTTAAGGAAACCAAAATCCTCACCACAAGTTTCTTATCCCTAAGAACTCCCATGTTCCCCTTATTCATCCCACCTTCTCTCAACTCCTGGCCACTGGCTGATCTTTTCACTGACCATGCTGCTTTTTCTCTTCCATAACATAACTTCTTATGCTTGCCAGTGGTAGTTTGAACTTACCTTCTCTTCTTTCCCATTAGGTACATAAAGAATAAACAAAGAACAAACTCAGGCAACATACCAATATTTTGACACCAGTCACTAGGGAACCAGATCATACACACACACACACACACACACACACACACACACACACACATACACACATTTATTTATTTAATGTATATGAGTGCTTTGTCTTCACACACACCAGAAGAGGGCATCAGATCCCATTACAGGTGGTTGTGAGCCACTATGTGGTTGCTGAGAATTGAACTCAGGACCTCTAGGAAAAGCAGGCAGTGCTCTTAACAATTGAGCCATCTCTCTAACCCAGGAAACTAGATCTTGAGTAGGATACTCAGGCTTTTTAGCTGACTCCTGAACGCTTTTAGCACCCCCATACTGTGGCAAACTAATCCAGCTGGCTTTGGAACACTTGCATCAGGTGAATGCTGGATCAACTCTGTGTACTTGGGTCCCTGCAGAATCTTGTAGGCAAGGGGCAGGAAGTGGGGTAGCGGTCTGTTCTCTCCATTCTCCCCATTAGGACAATGGCACACAAGAGAAAAACCGGAGCCTCATTAGCTAGAATCAGCTCTGGGTTCCAGGAGAAGAGCACCTGGTGTCTGTTCTCCCTGGAAGGTGGGAGGCGGCTCTGAGGCTATGCGCCTGAGAGCATACTCACGGTTAAGCAGACATTGATGAGTGTGCAGGCCTTCCCATCTCCAGTGTACTTCGGTAAGCAGTTACAGACAGCCTGTTCAGGAGCAGAGGCAAAAGGATCACTTAGCAGATGAGGTCTGCCTTGGCCAGGGCACTGGATGTCAGCTGTGAACTTGATTATAGAAGGGCAGCATGAGAAGGGGCTGTGTTTTTGTTGTTGCTTGGTAATACCTAGTCTAGCACGCTTGAGCACTAGATCTCAGGGACATCCCATCCTTGTTGCCAAGATAAGTTCTCTTTCGATGGGTGGCGGTTGAGGGGAAAAGGAAGTTATTGTCTTAGCTCCACCAAGAATGAAGTCAGACACCACTGCCAGCATACAATGAGGAGGAAGGCTTTGGAGTTCACAGGGATACGCACAGAAGAACAAGTAGTCATACCCTTTTGATGGACAAGGAAAGCAGCTGGGAGCTTCAGGGAGTTGGGTACAGGGCCCCACAGCTCTGTTAGAACATGAATCCACAGTGGGGCTATTCAGGGCAACCTGAGCAGGTTTCCACCATTTCTCTTCTTTCACCATCGGTCCCAACTTTGTCCAAACCTTTACCAAGAGGCCTACGAGCTATCTCTTCTCAGATGAAGCTGTATTCTTAGAGCTGTTCCCATCTCTGCCTTCTAGATCTGTAGGACACTGGTATAGGTTCTAGAGGCCAGAAGCCTTATGGGAGTCTCCTCATCACACATGTTTAAAAACTGTCTGAGACACTAACATATGTGAATAAAAGTCCTGTATAGACGGCTGAGATTTTCTGATGATTAAATGTACACACTCACACACACATAAACATGCACACATACATGCACACATGTATATGCTTGAATACAGGCATATACACATGAGAATGGACACACACATATGAACACACATGTGCATGCACACACACGAACTCACGGACTCACACAGGCACACACATTTCTTCCAAGGTTTTTAAATTTGGGGTGCTTCAGGTGCGTGCTTGATCTGCCCATTGGGAGATGCTGTCCTGCAGTCTCCTAGGTGTCTCAGTGAGCTCCGGGGGACAGTTATTGGATATCTGACTTATTACCAGGTATCACAACATGTGAACTGCTGCCTGGCCATTTTGTGTACTCTCCGTGTGTCCGAGACTGAGGGAGGCAGTGTGTGGGTCTTCGCTCCCCTGTTTTTATCATTTTGCTGCATGCTCACCACCCCATGTTGGAGTCCTCTTATTGTTCCCACTCCTCCAAACTCACTTGCCCCTGGGTAGCTGCACCACTCTGTGTGGAGGCCATATTAATGCAGAAGTCTGAACTGTGAGCTCTGGCATGGCACAGTGCCCTCTCGAACCAAGGGAAAATGTGATGGATTCTGGCTATCAGAAAGTTGAGAGGGGAATGTTTTTGGTGAAACTCCTAGGTGCCTCTACAGTCTCATGTGGTTTGCAGATAAATACACCCCACTTTTAGAAAGCCCCTTTCCTAGGCCACTCCTCCCTCATTTATCTCTTTTCCCCCAGATTTCCTGATGTGCTTTCATTATCTGTCCTACAGAATTTCTGCCTGCAGCTGGACCAACATCAGTTCTGCAGTTCTTTTCCTTAGGCCTGGGTCTGAAGAAGACACAGGAGTTTCCTCCCAGGACACCTGCCAGAGGCAACTCACCTGATTGGGCCCTGTCTGCGTGCACTCCGCATTCCTGTCACAGCCACCGTGGTTCTCCAAACACGGGTTTATTTCTTTAAAACAAAAGTCAGCATGTGTCATGAGTGTGAAGCTTTATTTGTGTGAAGGGTATTTTGAGGGAGTTCCCCCTGGATAACTGACCAAGAGCAGCTGTCTGGAACTTAGTTTTCTGGAAGTTCAGAGGCAGAAGAAACTCAGTGGGAAAGAACGTTTTCTCAATCTCCCTCCCCCCCCCCCCCCCATACACACTGTTCGGCTAATTCTAGCAGAGGCACCATCTGTGGGCTTAAATCCGCCTTTCTGTGGAATGAATGTCAATGTTTTGAATGAAAATCTTATCGTCCAGTCCACTTGTGCTACAAATGAAGAGACTTGGGAATGAGAATGTGATCGTTTGCAATGTCACAACACAAGCTGGTTTAGAGAGAACTCAGAAATTGATGCTCAGTTTGGGACATTCTGAGGAGGAGCGAATTGCTGGATGTTAAAGCATTTCTCCATTGATTGTTTAACAGCAGCAGAGGGGGAAATGACTATGTGGGCATAATTCAGCACGCTGACTTAGTAGTCACAAGTCACATCAGACATAAGGGCTGGGTGGAAACCCTGAGACCTGTGACATTCTGCTAAGTATGCAACATCATTTTTGTCACATTCCAGTCTGGAAAATACAAGTGGAATCCATTAATTAAAAAACTCTCCAACAGCACAGGCTCTAAGCACAACAATCAATAAATGGGACCTCATGAAACCGAAAAGCTTCTGTAAAGCAAAGGACACTGTCCTCAGAACAAAACGACAGCCTACAGATTGGGAAAGGATCTTTACCAACCCTATGTCTGACAGAGGACTAATATCCAGTATATATAAAGAACTAAAGAAGTTAAACAACAAAAAATCAAGTAATCCACTTAAAAAATGGGGAACAGAGCTAAACAGAGAATTCTCTGCAGAGGAATATCGAATGGCAGAGAAACATTTAAAGAAATGCTCAACCTCATTAGCCATCAGGGAAATGCAAATCAAAACGACCCTAAGATTTCACCTTACACCCATTAGAATGGCCAAGATCAAAAACTCAGGAGACAACACATGCTGGAGAAATTGTGGAGAAAGGAGAACCCTCCTCCACTGCTGGTGGGAATGTAAACTTGTACAATCACTCTGGAAAGCAATCTGGCGCTTTCTCAGACAACTAGGAATAGCGCTTCCTCAAGATCCAGCCAAACCACTCCTAGGCATATATCCAAAGGGGGCTCAAGTACACAATAAGGACATTTGCTCAACCACGTTTGTAGCAGCCTTATTTGTAACAGCCAGAAGCTGGAAACAGCTCAGATGTCCCTCAGTTGAGGAATGGATGCACAAATTGTGGTATATCTACACAATGGAATATTACTCAGCAATAAAAAACAAGGAAATCATGAAATTTGCAGGTAAATGGTGGGATCTGGAAAAGATCACCCTGAGTGAGCTATCCTAGAAGCAGAGGGATGCACACGGTATATACTCACTCATATAGACATATAATATAGGATAAACCTACTAAAATCTGTACACCTAAAGAAACTAATCAAGAGGGAGGACTCTTGCTAAAATGCTCAATTCCTATCCAGAAAGGCAAAGAGGCTGGACATCAGAAGAAGGAGAAAAGAGGGAACAAGTCAGGAGCCTGACACAGAGGACCTCTGAAAAGTTCTCCCCTGCAGACTATCAATGCAGATGCTGAGACTTATGGGCAACCTTTGGGCAGAGTGCATGGAATCTTATGAAATATGTGGGAAACAGTAAGATCTGGAGAGGACAGGAACTCCACAAGGAGAGCAACAGAACCAAAAAATCTGAGCACAGGGGTTTTTCCTGAGACTGATACTCCAACCAAGGACTATGCAGGGAGATAACCTAAGACCTCTGCACAGATGTAGCCCATGGCATTTCAGTATCCAAGTGGGTTCCATTGTAATAGGAACAGGGACTGTCTCTGACATGAACTGATTGGCCTGCTCTTTAATTACCTCCCCCTGAGGGGGAAGCAGCATTACCAGGCCACAGAAGAAGACAATGCAGCCACTCCTGATGAGACCTAATTGACTAGGATCAGAAGGAAGGAAAAGAAGACCTCCCCTATCAGTGGACTTGGGGAGGGGCATGCATGCAGAGGGTGGAGGAAGTGAAGGTTGGGATGGGAGGAGGGAGGGAATCACGGGGGGGAGATACAAAGTGAATAAAGAAAAAAAATAAAATAAAAAAGAAAACAAAAACATAAAAACCTCTCAACCCCCCAATAAGAGACACACTATCAAAGAAACAGACCAAAGAGCTAAGACACTAAACACAACGTCCAGTCCTCCAAAGACCCCCGTACTAGAGAAATACTGGGGCAATTGCTGGAATTGGAATGTGACTATAATTGGGAAAGGAGTTATGGTGAATCAATTTACTGAAGTAAAGAACTGTGCATGGTTATATAACAAGTTGTCCTTATTCTTAGGAGATTCATACTCAGTTATTAGGGACAAATACAACATGACTCACATAGCTTAGTCTGAAATGACTAAGGAAAAATGTGAAAATATACAAGGGGAACAAGTGTGTGGTAGACTGTCAGTGAGCAGATTCAGGTCATGGGCACGTGATTCTCATTAGCTTTGTGAGTGAAGATTCAGCCAGCTTGCTCAGGCGGGCCTGTAGAGCAGAGCTGTGTGCTGTCAGCAGAGAATGCTTCGGAGCTACATGTACTCTCAAGGAATTATTCTGTCACACCGGTAAGTATAAACACTGAGTATCATAAAACACTATTTGTGTTAAAAGTACCAAAAGAATTAAATATTTAAGAAAACTGATATATAATAAAATGGAGCAATGTAGAAAAGTTTGATTCCCTGTCTCTATAGAATCTTATGGTGGGTCAGAAGTTCAGGCCAGTACAGCCCACGCCTGCCATGAGAGAAGGGAAAGCTGACCTTCACCCTAGCATGCAAGGAGCCCCAGAAGGGAGAGGACTTCATGCCTCTTCCGCCTTCCTGGTAGGCCAGGGTACGGTTTCCTCATCTTCCCTCCCCCGAGTCTTTTGCAATTTTTTACAGCAAAGATGAGAAACATTGTAAGTCAACTAAAGCCCAAAACTTCAGTCACCTCCAGAATTTTTAAATAAAATGTCTCTCCTTCTTCCATTCAAAGGATTTTTTTTTTTAATCACACAAATTTACACCCCTGTGGGTACATCACTCATTCCCATACCCTCAGGCTTTCCTGCCAAGGCATACCGTATTATTACGGTACCAGCAGCAGGCCTAACAATGAGAGCTCACCAGAATGTTTCACAGGGCTCCCACTGATACCATTTCCACTAGATGGACAAGGGGAGGTCACCTACCGAGGCACACAATGCCGTCGCCTGTATAGCCCTCCTTGCACACACACACCCGATTTCCTGGGGTGGTTCTTTTACAGTGAGCCTTGGCAGAGCATCCTCCATTGCTGATCTCACAGGCATTGATGGCTAAGGAAGAAAGGGATGACACAAAGCAGAAGAGGAGAGACAAGAGGAGACATTAAAAACAAAACAAAGCAAAGCAAAGCATAGCGAGCCATTGATAAAAAGAAGACTTTAGCACAGCTCCAGCATGCACTGGATTAATGTGACCAACATGGAGAGTGCGCAGGCTGGTTTTATGTCAACTTGGCAAAAGCTATAGTCATCGGAGAGGCGGGAACCTCGACTGGGAAAACATCTCCCTAAGATTAGGCTGTAGGCAAGCCTGTAGAGCATGTTCTTAGTAAAAGATTGATGGGGGGGATCCGGCCCATGGTGGGTCCTGGGCTCTACAGGAAAGCAGGCTGAGCAAGCCATGATGAGCAAGCCAGTAAGCGCTATCCCTCCATGGCCTCTGCATCAGCTGCTGCCTCCAGGTTCCTGCATTTGAATTCTTGTCTTGACTTTCAACGATGAAGTGTTTGGGATGGAAGCAGATGGCAAACAAACTCTTTTGCCCCCAAGTTGTTTTGGCCATGGTGTTTCATCACCACAATAGTAACCTGGCTAAGACAGAGGGCAAGAAAAAAAAATCACTGTTTTTACTATCAGACTGTGTACCTCCCCTCTGCCGTCACCTTCGTTTATTGCAAAGAGAAGTTTCTGTGATTAAGGCTGAGAGCAGCATTTGTCCTGGTGCCAGGCAACTGAAAGATCATTAAGTTTCTTCTTTTCTAGTTCTAAATATGTGTCATGTACCCTAAGAATTTCTTAGCACTTCAAAAGCATGATCTGGATCATATATGACTGCCCAATGTAAATGATTCTCTTACCATGCCCAACTTGCAGAGGAGCAAATGGTGAGAGGCACCATCAAGCAATATTCCTGAAGTAACACAGACTGTATTTCAGAGCAAACTTAGCATCTGAGGTTGAGGCAAGGACCTCTCCTCTGACCTCTGCCCTATTCTGCCATTTTACTCAGAGAGGCCATTTTATCCTACTAGCACTCTGCAAGGAAGGTGCTTTATGCTTACTTTACAAATGAACTGAGGGGCTCAGGATAGTTAAATACCCATGCAAAAGCTCTAAAATCTGGCAAGAGGAAGAACCAAACCATTTAACAGCCCATTCTTGAGGCCTGATGAGTTAGCCACAGACTTGGCTGATCAAATCCTCAGCTTTTAAAGCCAGGAGGCAGAGCTAATCACTCTCAGGTTTGTGTACCACTGCTCAGCCCAGTGTGGTTGTGTGTAAAAACAGGTGCAATTGCCTGCCTATCCTAGACCAACATGCCCCAGCCATGCAGAGCTGGCTTCTGTCCCTAGGCCCCGACAGCTGCTCGGTGTCACATAAGCCACCAGCAGTGGCTGGCACCAGCTCCTGAGGCCCAGTCAGACCTCTCAGCCCACGCAAGCCCTTAGCAGATCCCCTCACCACCTGCCTGTACAGACGGTTCCATTCCCTTGGAATCCTGCCGCACATTTGCACGAGGCTTTGCCATCTGGATCGAGAAGGCAGCTGCAGTAGGAAAGGGCAAATGGCATTTTCAGAGAAACACAATGTTCCACCTCTGGTTTATCCCCCTTTCAGCCCAGCATCCAGCCCCCAACTCGGCACAGCTCTCAGAGGCTCTGTCTACGGGTTGAGGGGACAGTTGGTTCCTGGAATGATCCCACCACAGCCAGTGACAATGACAGCCAGTCCAGCTAAACCACACAGCATACATAGGAAGGGCAGTCACTCATCTTCACAGCACTACCCATAGGCTTCCCTGAGCTTTTGGGCTTATTCATGTCGTCCACAGGTAAGGCAACAGCCTCTGAGAGTCAGTGTAATTCTTATTGCCATTTCTAAGTGAAGAAACTGAGGCTAGGAGGGAGTAAAGACCTGACCCCAGGTCACATGATGAGTGAGAGTGATGGAGGATGAAGGTGAGTTCAGGTCTAACTCCAGCTACTAAGCTTTTCATTAATTTATAGAAGGAAGCGCTCTATAGCAGCTAGGAATCAGAAGATGCATTAGGTTGGGCTGCGGATGCGGGCAAGGTTTAGTGAAACTGATGCCCCCTTCATGAAAGAGCCCTTGTGGTTATGGGCTGGGGTGACACTTGGCATTCTTGTCAGAGTGCTAGGCAAGTCACTGGCTGATTGTTGACCATGCTGCATCTGGCCAACCAATGGTGATTTCTTCAGAGATATTCTGTTTCTTCTTTAGATGTATTCTCTTAAAGGATGTAAAAACACTTCCCCCGGGGTAGGGCTTGAGGTGAGAACTACCGACTTTGTTTTGTCCCTAGAGGTCAGAGGACACCTACTTGGCACTGGTGTGGCAGGTCCCATTGCAGTTGTCTTCCGTGATCTCTGAAAAAGACCAGACCAGTTGCTGTGAATTCTTGCTTTAGTCCCTAGTGGTAGGAAAAAAGACTGAGTTCCTATTCACAACTATGTAAATCCTTGTTACTGTGTAAACAATTTCCTTGTTGGCTACCAGGGAGCTCAGAGACAAATCTGAAGGCCAAATGCATTAAGGAGGTGTCTCTTAGAGAGGAAGCTCCTTGTGAAGAACACACACTTTGGACGACAGACTCTGAACCTTGTTTTTAGGTGATGAAAAGCCATAGCAAGTTGCCAAGTCCTGGGGATGGAATGGGTGAAAAATGTTATCGCTTTCATTTCTGTTTTAGAAAGGTCTTTCTTGAAGTTGGGTGCCACACAGAAAGGAAAAGGATGGGACCTCAGATGGAAGGTAAAGAACTGGATCACAAAGCTTCTGGTGGCAGGGTGTTGTAGGATATTTGATCTCTGAGACTGTGAACTGTAAAAAACCTGTATCTAACAGTGGTATGGCTCAGTTTTTGATCCCGTAATCAAGTACTTGTGGTGTGGCTCAGCCCTAACACACACCTTTAACCCTAGATCTTTCTGTACACAGGATTAAATAAAGTTAACCCCAGGTCAAGAGGCAGAGCAAGCAACCAGATTGACAGGAAGTGAACATTGAAAAAACCATAGAGAGTGAGAGGAAGTCTGAAGCACAGATAGAGGGATGCACAGGAAGTAGAAAGGAGGGACATTGAGTTGAAAGGTATTTAAGACACTGTGGAGAAGGAGAAGGTGCTTTTTTCTTCTGGGATGTTGGCTGAGGAGGAAGGTCAGCTGGGTGCTTTCTCTGTCTTTCTGAGCTAGCAGGTTTTTACCTCAGCATCTGGCTCCTGAGTCTTTATTGGTAAACTCGAACCACTGGGATTTTCTCTCTTTATAACATTAGCAGGGTACAGGTGGAAGAGACAGCTTCCAGAGATATGGATAAGAAGAGTATTCAGAGATGTTAGTGAAAGGGGACATTAAAGAGCAAAGGGTAGTTTCTAGGCTTCATGGTATAGGTATCCTCTTCCATGACTGACACCATCCATGCTGCTGCCTGAGTCATGGTCTGGGCAGCCCCCTCAACATCTCCTGCATCTCCTAGTCTCTGCTTCATTTGATCCCCAGGGGCCTCCACTGTCCAATGTTCTGCTGCTGCCTCATTTAGGAATTACACTAATGGTCTCCTGGAAAGTTGCCACAGCTTCCAGGCGGCTCCCTATCCCTTTAAATGAGGTTGGTTTCTTACACAGTGTGCTCTTAGAAGCATAAAGGGCCAGTGAGCGGTGAGGTGCTACATTTATTCTAGGAATTTACTCGGGATATCTCCCTGCTTGTGGGACCATCACTATTCTTTGTGGTCCTCTTCCATACTGTCTGAACCCTGATTCTGTACCCCAACACCTGATGCTTGCTCTGGGATGTTCCCTAGGTCTGGAATCCTTCTGGTGCCCTATTTTGGTGTTTTTAATAGCTCTGCCTCCTTCTGGATTTAGCTTTCTCCTGGAGTTTTGGTGATGACAGCCCCTCAGACAAACTATATTGGAGCCCCACTGGGTTGGTGGGTACCTATGACCTTCTTTCCAGTTGCTGCCTCAGAAGGGACAATAAGGTCTCTGGTGCTGGCTTCAGGGTCTTGCTCTTCAATTCGGTGCCTATTGATTTCTCTTGAATACAAATAAGATATCATTGCAACCATGTTTAAAACTCTTCAATGGCTCCCTGCTAGCTTGAGTTGGGAAGCCAATGTGTCTGTATTTTAGTGATCTGGCTCCCGCCGGCCCCTTTGGCCTCATTCAGCTTGTTTCTTTGCCTCTGTTCTCACACCCTGCATCACACCCTGCATCCCTAACTGTATGCAGATTTCTGGTGTCTTTGAAGCTATCCCTTTCTCAACTGGAAACATCAATATACGTGAGACTGGAGCAAACGAGCCTTTCCATCAGACCCGAAGGCTGGGAGAGTAATACACTGCTACTGGACCATTGGGCAACAGGCAGCAAAACCCTTCTTGAGAACACCAGCTCCTAAATGGAGCTGGATACATGAACACAAGACAAATACAGAAAGATGCACAGGAAAAGCTCTCATCGTGGCCTTGTTTATGGTAGCATAAAATTGGTTTTAGAAAGTGTAGTTAGGGAGAGTGTGAAACTTTGTGAGATGGCTTGCCTTTCTGCCATGCACGAAGCAGCCATTCAATCACCAGCACTGCAGCAAACACGCACAAAATTGTTTGGTATATGATAATGTTATTAATGATGTTGACTTAGATGCATCCACATGGAGGAAAAATGCCCACTGTTTACTGGGGAGTGAAAAAGGAGGTTATAAAGAAGTAGCCTGATTCTCCCCACCCCCCACTGCTCTATACTAAATCACACAGAATATCACTAATATGGTTTTCCAGCACTGGCCACATGAGTAACTTGATTTCTTTCTTGTGGTTTTCCTTATCTATAAACTTTTTGCTGCAAAGAGTTATGTTTTTCATCAGGAGAAGTACTAATGGCATCATTTCTACTTTAGAAAGTGTAGAGGAATTTTGATGAAGCAACACAGCTGCTCTGGTAAGGGCTATGACATCTAAAGACCTTCCATGTCTACATGATCTGGCTGGAATATAGACATGTCCTTAGTACACATCTTTAATCCCAAACAGTGAAAGTAAGATTAGTTTATAGAAGGAAGCAGTCATGTTTGAAAGTGATGTCTAAGTGAGGGGCAGACAAAGTGATGAATCAGAGAAAGATTGGACAGAATGAGTCAGAGATCGAATACTCCCAGCACTGGCGAGAATAGGAGAAGAAAGCGAGGCTATTTAAGAACAGTTCGGGGAGAAAGAAGAAGAGTTTTTTACTAGTAGTAAAAGTAGTACAACTGGGCTGGGCATGGCTGTGCACACCTTTAATCCCAGAACTCTGGAGGCTTAAGCAGGCAGAGCTCTGTGAGTTCCAGGCCAGCCTGGTCTACAAAGTAAGTTCAGGACAGCCAAGGCTACAAAGGGAAACCCAGTCTCAAACAAACAAACAAACAAATAAACAAACAAAAAGTAGTACTAGTGTAGTGTGAGCTGTGTGTGTAGCAGGGAGTTTTACTGGTTTTACAGACAGGTTGCAGAGCCAGAGAATGAGAAGAGAAAGAGAAGGAGCCAGAAGATTAGAACATATTGTCAGAGTTTGTTTGAGGCCAAGCATAGCAATTCAGGCAGAAGACAAGATAGAAGCTAGGTTAAATCAGTCAACTTGGAGAGGAGTTTAGGCCAGAATACCTGAGTTGAACCAGCCAGCAAGAGTTCAGAAAGCTCTCAAGGTGAGTTTATTAAGCAGTAAGTCTCAGAGGCTGAAACATTTTAGGCCTACATTAGCAGATGGAGGCTGGAAGCTGAAGCCTTGAAGGTCCAGGTTTGCAAAAGATTAGCTTGTTTGGAGGCTAGAAGCTTCCAGGCCTAGGCTTAGGAATAGCTAGAACAGAGAAAGAAATGCTCGGGATCAGCCCAAGATGCATATTCATAAAAATTGGGTATGGCTCTCATCTCATTCCCATCATAAGAGGAAATAAAAACAGCATTTACAAGAAAGGAAAACACGTGTTTTCTGAGCAGCTGGGTTAAGGACTGGAGACTGATAAGAAAAACTCTTACTGCTGTCGCATTTCACTCCTCGCCAGCCAACGTCACAGTCACAGGATCCATCTCCTGAGGGTCCTTGGTTACATCTCCCATGGACACAAGAGCATTCTAAGCAGGAAAACATTTGAAAATGACTAGACTCATGTTCAATATTTCCTTTACCATTTACTGGGTGTCCTTCTCTGCACCCCAGTCTCTGAGCAGGGTCTTTTCTGTGGGTCTGGGGTCACAGGACATAGGAATGCAGGTTACCAGGTGAAACAGGCCATATTTCAATGAAGCAGTTCATGCCACAGTTCTGAGATTGTATGGGAATGTGACTCAGTGCCAAATTATCCTCAGCCAAGGTCATCTGAGAATCCAGGATCACATAGGATCCTTAGAGTAGACTTCAAAGCTGGGCATGGTGGTACACACCTAATCCCAACACTTGGGAGACAGAGATAGGTGATATCTATAAGTTTAAGGAGAGCCTGGAAGACATATGAGATCCAGGCAAACAGTGAGACCTTAATAGTGAGACCTTATCTCAAAAAACTGTCTATTTAATATCAGGTTTGTAGAAATCACTTTGCTCTGCCTTCTCCAAAGACACAGACCTGATAGTCGCTCTTTGTAGAGCAGGACCTTGAATCTCCTTTAGAATGTGGTGGAAGCTGAGGGGTCAAGGTGTCTCCTGCCTTCAGTTGAATTATGACTTATGGGTAGACATGTAAGAATTCATTAAGCTTAATATGGAAGACATAGTGGCATTATTATAAGTCAGATGGCATGCACAAAATGTTAAGGGACAACGTATCATCAAGCATATAGTAAGTGTTCAATAAAGACAAGAATTAAAAAAAATAGTTCATCCAGTGGTGGTGACACATACCTTTAATCACAGCACTTGGGAGGCAGAGGCAGATGGATCTCTGAGAGTTTGAGGCCAGCCTGGGTCTACAGAGATATTTCCAGGACAGCCAGGGCTACAGAGACAAACCCTGTCTCAAAAACAAAACAAAACAAAACAAAACAAAACAAAACAAAACAAAACGAGTTTGATGAAAATATGAAAAATAGGAAAGTCAATTATGTCATAAGCAAATTAAAGAATACTATTTAAAAAAGAAGTGTGGGAGCTGGAGAGACAGCTCAGAGGTTAAGAGCACTGGCTGCTCTTCCAGAGGTCCTGAAACCACATGGTGGCTCACAACCATCTATAATGTGATCGAATGCTCTCTTCTGGCCTGCAGGTGTACGTAAAATAAATAAATAGCTAAAAAAAAAAAAAAAAAAAAGAAAGAAAGAAAGAAAAAAAAAACTAAAACAAAACAATTAAATAAAAATGTCTTAAAAAAAGAAGTGTGGACAATGCCACTCCTAAAAGCCGTGGGTGTTAAACAAAAACGCCGGAGCCAGGTGTGGAGTGCCTCCCTGCCAGCTGCTGATCAGGGAGGCGGCGAGGGCTACCAGAACTATCCGCGTTCTTGCCATGCCAGGCAAGATGTGACCGTTAGTGCAGCACTGTCCATTACTAAACGGGAACCAACACATTTCGGATTGGATTTTAGGTCTGTTCCACAAGAGAAGCTCATGCACGGTCCTGTAAACCTGATCTTTTTTTTTTTTTTTTTTTTTTTTGAGACAGGGTTTCTCTGTGTAGCCTTGGCTGTCCTGGACTTGCTTTGTAGCCCAGGCTGGCCTCGAATTCACAGAGATCCGCCTGCCTCTGCCTCCCTGAGTGCTGGGATTACAGCAGGCATGCAACACGCCTGGCTTCGAGAGGGGAATTTATTACTGCTATTTTGCTAAATGGACACGATATCAACATCGAGCAAAACATTTCTGTGTGTATTCCTGGATTAGCGCTGCTCTCAGCCTTGGCCAGAGAGCACTCGTTTACTTATTTACAGTTGGAATTAGTTAATTGGTTGATGTAGAGGCTCATAATTGGCTAAAGTGCTGAGGACAGGTGACTGCTGAGTGCTCAGCCCTGTACAGTACATTTCTATCACAGCTTGTGGTGGTTTCAATGAGAATGGTCCTCCTAAGCTCATATATTCCAATGTGTGGTGTTGTCACCCCCTCCGTTGGTGGAACTGTTTGAGAAGGATTAGGAGGTGGGGATTTGTTGAAGGTATGTCATTGGGGGTTGGGCTTTAGGGTTTCAAGAGCCCATACTCTCTTTCATAAGTTGTCTTGGCCATGGTGTTTTGTTACAGCAATAGAAATGTATCTAAGATTCCCCTCTAAGGCTCAGGGAACACTGTGGAAGAGGGAGTCAAGAGAACCTAAGAGATGGAAGATGTGAAGGAGTGCTGTCAAGTGCTGCCTTCTAGGTGTGACATGGTTATTTTGCGCCTAAGGACTCATACCAGCACTATTGTAGTTCAAGGTTCAGCCTCTGCCACCTGTACGAGACCCGAATGACACTGGGCTCATCAACAGTCCACGGCTAGGGAAGGGGTTAAAGGTTGCAGGCAGAGGTGGGGTCATCTTCCTCAGCAGTGTTGCTACCAGCACATTGCCCTTGCTCAAGTAAATACACATTGACCCATGCTCTTGCAACTCAACCCTAACTAAATACACTAGTTCATAAAAAGTAGACATAAAAATTAGGAGGTAGACTTGGGAAAAAGAAGTTCAGTGGGAGTGTGAGGAGAAGAGAGCAGGATAATGGGGGGAACCTCGAAGAAGGAACATTATAGGTAAGTGTTTATGGACTTGTAAAATAATGAATGAGTAAATGAATGAATAGGAACTTGGTGAAAGCTATGCGTACCACTCTTCAAAAAAAAAAGCCTTCAGCTTTGGACCTCACGGAGTCATCCACAGACCCTAGGTCAGGAAGTGTTGCATAAATAGAAGCAAGTCTTCCAAACAACATAGAAGAAGAAATCCACACTCTAACTTCAATGTTACATTACATGGCAAAAATTCAGCCTTTCATTTGTGTACTAGTTTCGTCTGGCTTAGATGGGCTGGTGAGAAAACAATGAGAGCTGAGTTGAGGGTTTAGACCAGCTGGATGGAAGATCCTCTTTCTTTCTTTCTTTCTTTCTTTCTTTCTTTCTTTCTTTCTTTCTTTCTTTCTTTCTTTCTTTCTTTTTTATTTTTATTTTATTTTTTTTTGAAGATCCGCTTTCTAATCCCAGCAGGAGCAGGAGTTCCTGGTTACAAGGAAGCAGGGGTGTGGGCATTCAAAGAGGAAGTACCTCAAACTGATTAAACATCAAAGCACCTTGCTTGCTCTTGGTGGATCAAGGAATGACCTTCCCAAAGAGGTCATTGATTTAAGAGCCAGGCTTTGGGATCAAGAGAGGTACATATTTGTAAAATGGGCACAACAGCTCCAATTCGGGTAAAATTCCAGATTGGGATTAAGTGAGTCATTAGGATAGATCTGCCTTTTTCTCCCACTGACTACTGAGCAGCATCTGCAATGAAAGTTTAATCACAGTGATTAGCACATACAGGCAAACTGAGAGACAGACTTGGGCTGGAAATATCAGCAAACAGATTGGAGGTGGGTGGCTACATCCAGGTCAATGACTGGAAATGTTTTGGAACACTGTGCTATGCAAAGGAAATAACAGGATCAAACAAACAAACAAAACAAACAAAAACCAGTGATTCCCTCTATAGCCCCACTGGTCTCAGACTAAGGGCAATCTCCCTGCCTCAGTTTCCCACGGCTCACAGAGCGTCTTTCGCCTGATGGATCCCTGCGGCGGGCGGAGCGATGCTTACCTTGGTCGCAGTGGATGCTGTACCTGCCCTCCGTGCAGGTCTCGCAGGCTGTCCCATTGAAGCCCTGCCCACACTCGCACGTGCCAGTGCCATTCACACCGTCCAGACAGAAGCCATTCCCGGAGCACACGTTCTGACCTTTCCCAGGGCACGCTTGGCATTGCGGGCCAAAGAAGCCAGCACAGCATGCTCTCGTCTGAAACGAGACAAAACATGGAGTTCATGTCTACCTTCTGCTTTGGGGAATCTTGGACTCTGTGTGACCCTGCCTGTTTCTTAGACTCCAGGGTTTCTAACGGACAGGGGACAGAGACCTCCGAGGGCTGAGTGAGGCTCAGGAATTTCCCAGGTCACTTGCCGCCCTGCAGCAGGGAGGAGGGAAGATCAAAAGAGAAGACATGAAGAATGCCATGGAGGGAAGGCAGGTAGAACAAGCCAAAGGAAGCCTGGATAGTGCAGGCCTGTAATCCTAGTACACAGGAGGGTGGCCAGTGTGAGCCCAGCTTGGGCCAGCTTGACAAACTTTACTGTTGTCAAGTTGTTACTGCTGTGGTAGGAACAGGGTCTCATTGAGCTGATGCTGCCTTGAACACCTGATCATCTACTTTCTGAGCATTGGGATTATAGGCTGGTGCTCCTGACAGCTCCAAGCAGCAAAAAAGAACACAGACAATACTGGAGGGGTGGGGAGACAAACAAGCCTCCAGCACCCCAGACTGGGGCCCCTCCTCCTGGATGCTGTTTCATCCCTGGAAGGAGTGGATACTTCATCATTTTATGAGAGCCTTCTGTAGCTCAGGGAAGCCCCAGGAGGTCTGTTTAGCTTTGTCTGACTTTATTCTTCAGTGCATTAAAACTTTCTTCAGACCCAGGCTCTGCAGCATAAACCCTAACCCCTTCAAAGAGGAGGTTTCATCCCTTGGGGAAGAAGCAGGACAGTCAGTTATAAGGAATTTTCCAGAAAAATTTAAAGTGACATTCAGAGATCCTGGGTTCCACTTTCTGAATGAACATGTGCCCCTTCCCTCGGTGACCACTTCCTTTGCCTCTTGGTTACATTTAGCTACTAATTAATGCAGTTAAGTTTAATTGCACATGCATGGGTTGTGAGACCAGGGTCATCCCCTTCATCTTCCACACCCCAATTTCTTCCTTCCTCAACCGAGTGCTTTGGTTTTCTGATTTACAGGCTTTCCTACATTTTCTTGTACCCAGTCCTACTCTGGGTGACAACAATGAGGACGATGAGGAGCCAGGGAAGGAAGACCATCTGGCAGAGCATTCTGAGAAATCTGCTGTACAATGAACTCCATCAGGAAGTCCAGCTCATACTCACAATGATGGTTTTCACACATTTTGTCTGGCACCCAATGAATACGGACCGTTTCCCCATGAAGTATATGGTATAGATGCATTTCCTTTTCTCAACCTGTGGAATCATAAGGATTTTGTTATACCTTTAGTTGGGAAGAAAGTTTCCCAGTTTCTGTAGGTGAGGAAGTGGGTGATGTCGGGGGATGGTCTTGTGCAGTGTGTACTGAGATGCTGATTTCTGTGCACCAAGATCTGTTTGCAGTCCAGATATGGGCATTGTTACTTCTATGAAGAATCTTTGGTCTCAATGTTGCATAAAAGTTGCTCCCTAATTATCTCTGATTGGTTAAAAAAGAAGCATATGAGCCAATGACTGAGCAGAGGAGACAGCAGGTGGGATTTGTATTCACAGTCTGGGGGTCTCAGGTAGAGAGAAGGGAGAGCAGGAGGAGGAGGAAGAAGGAGAAGTCACCATGAGAAGGAGGAAGCATTCGCCTTGAGAATAGAGGGTTACAGCAGAAGGTCAAGGTAAGACGGCTATGGCAAGTAAAATGGTTCAGAGGTAGCTGACTCACATATTTGGGTTAGAATAGATGGCTATCTGCCCAGTTATAGAGCTTAAAGCTTGTTGAATACTTCTCCTAGGTCTCTGCATCGTTTATTTGGGAGATAGGGTGGGAAATAGAAAGAGTTTCTACTAATATCTTATTTCTACAGGGTGACACTTTTTTCTCTAACATATTCTGGAAAGGGAGGGTTGTGGTGCTACTGCACAAGCAAGAATGAAAGCCAAGGGCTGGAGAGATGGCTCAGCCATTAAAGACTAGGCTCACAACTATAAATATAAGAAAGAAAGCCAACCCCCACAGAGCTGCTTTTTGCAAACCCAGTGGAAAACCTGAATCCATACTGTGAAGTGCTCTCTAAGCAGAATGTTTCTCTAGAAGTCTAAATCAATTTTAGAAGAATTGAAAAAAATAAACCAGATAAAATTATCCTTCCAGCCCTGTATTAAACTTAAGCTTTATTTTTTTATTGATTTATAGTCTCCCACATCTGAAAAAGAATTATTTGCTCACAAAAACTTATAATATACAATATCAACTTCAAACCCAAGTGAGAGATTCCATGTTCACTGTTTATCATGAATCATTATCACTATGTTATGGAAGCACCCATTGCTTATTATTCTTTGTAATAGTAACAGAAGTAGCTTTTGTATAAAAATAAGCTATAACAAACAGATTGGTAATTAATTTAAATATGTGCTTACTTTTCTATATTTATATCTGTTTCTTTGAGAAGGTCAGTTGGACTCAATTATACAAGGAAACCTGGTAGGTGAAGTGTATCAACTGGTTATTCCTTGAGTCATGGAGCCTGTTTTCACAGATAGAGTAGTATCTTGCTCCTGTCTTTAACAGGTTAGCATAAAAAGTACAGAAGGTGAAAAGATACTTTTTGTATTACATGTTGCTTTATGGGCCCATTTCTATTTTACTTATTAATTAAATGTCCCTTAATCCCTCAAACACTGCATTTAATGCTCTGAAAATGCATACCAACATGGAGAAGAGGGCCATCAAAAAGTGTTTTCTGGGCATGACACAGCCATTGCAATCATCAGTGCACAGCAGTGGTGGTCGCTTGCACTGGGCCTACACAAGACTGGGCCTGTCCACTGCCAGTCAAAGATAGGGGAGGAGGCCATGGAGTCCTAACCCTCCCTCTCAAGGAAACTACTGATGGATGGGGCTGGGTGTCACTGTCTTCAGTTGTGTCTCTACTGCTGATCCAGCTCTGAGAATAGCCCCATATTTGTGGTCACATTAATAGCCCTGGTTAAACTCAGTGGGGCACAAAGCAGAAGACATGAATGTGGGGAAAGGATCTCTGTATGTGTGGGTTGACAGGGGTGGGTATAGAGGAATTTTAATGTAGAACATGGCTGCTCTGGCAAGAGATCACATCCAAAGACCTTCTAGGTCTATGTGATCTGTCTGGAATTACAGATAGGTTGGGCAGATAGGTTGGCGCTTTAATCCCAGGAGAGAGGCAAGCAGTTCTCTGAGTTCAAGGCCAGCTTGGTATAGAGCAAGTTTCAGGTAAAGAAAAGATTAGGTTCAGGCATGGTGGCACATGCCTTTAATCCCAAACAATGACAATAAATTTAGTTTGTAAAAAGGAAGCATCCATGTTTGAAAGTAATGTCTAATTGAGTAGCAGACAAAGTGATGAATCAGAAAAAGATTTGACAGAATAAGATATGCCAAACTCTCATGATAAGAGGTAGGAAAGGGAAGCTACTTAAGGGAGCAGCACAGAGAAAGAGAGAGAGAGAGAGAGAGAGAGAGAGAGAGAGAGAGAGAGAAAGAGAGAGAGAAGAGAAGGAGCCAGAAAATGAGAAGAAGCCAGAAGATTAGAACATATTGCTAAAGTTAGTATGAGGCCGAACTGAGCAACTCAGTCGGAAACTGAGAGAAGCCAGGATGAATCACCTAGCTTAGAGAGGAGTTTAAGTCAAATCTCAGAGAAAAGGTGAGTTTATTCAGCAGAAAGTCTCAGGCTGAAAACATTCTAGGCCTAGTTTAGATTGTATGGAGCCTAGAAGCTTCCAGGACTAGGCCTAAGTTAGCAGACAGAGGCAGTTAGCCTCGGAGGCGACAATTAAATCAGGTGAATAAAAGTTGCTTTTACAGGTAGAAAGGAGCTAAAAGAGGGTGGAAGTGAGTTTAATCAGAATGCATTTTTTATATATGTATGGAACTGTCAAAGAATAAATTTCATTGACAAAAACAACACTAAACTAAAAAGGAAGTATGCAGAGCACAGGCATCCACCCCACCCCCACCCCCCCCTGTGGACCAATTTGGACTTTCTGTTATCTGGAGGCTGGGATTTTATTTTATTTATTTTTTGTTTCGTTTTGTTTTAAGAAATAAGATAAGAGTGCTTACCAAGGGTTTTGTTCCGAGCGGGCAGACTGTTTGTAGGGAACACTTCTCACACTTGCCCTTGGTAAAAAGTGTAGAGACAAAGATGACATGTCAAGGCTATTAATTTCAGTGCAAAGAGAGGCCACAAAGAAGAACCAAGAGCTTCAGGTTTTAGAACACAGAGCTGAAAACTAGGGCAGACCATCTGGTCAGTCTCTGTTAATATTCCCTGAGACAAGCTCTTTACTCCAGGTCTTGAATGTTTGAACACTGCTTTCATCTACAACTGTAACCAGAATCTCATAATCTCTTAGAACATGGAAGACAGTACTCATTTAAATTGAGTTCTTTAGCACCAAAGAATTACTGATGCGCTGGAACCCTGGTTTAATGAACTGGGTCAGATAGGGACAAACAATGTGTGGAACACAATGCCTGCTTTGACAAAATATGGTGCAGCTGAGGGCTGCAGATCTGGGACACTCCACTGAAATAGCACACACAAAGAACAAAAGAGAATGGCAGAAACTTTTGAGTGTCACCTTCTAGACCAGGAGAAGGTCTGGCCGGCCGTTGGTACCTGCCTGACAGTGTAGTTCCGCTGTTGAGACTCTGTTTCTAGGGCCAGGCCGCCCAGCTTTGAACCCCTCCTCTGCCATTCACCTGCTACCGTGTGAATAAACCTCTCTGCGGCTACCTTTCCCATCTGTAAATCCTCACTTTTTCAGGTGTTGTGAGGATCATGTGGGTTAAAACATATGAAATGTTTAGTGATGCCATGCATGCACCAGCATCAGCAGTTGTTACATTACTAAGAGATAACACACTGTTTCTCAGCACGCAGTAACAAGTGTGAACTATTGCATGTGGATCACACTGATCCACACACTTCCACACTCTCCTCCTGGTCTCCAGCCTTCGCCAATACTTGTCCACGGACCTCTCCCTGGTACGGTTTCAGAGTCCTGCTCAACATAGTCATCCACCTAACTTTACCAGGCATGCTAGCTACAGTCCATCCCATGAGATGATAAGCCTAGTGACCCCTGATTGTGTATACTCAACTTTGTAATCTACAGCCTTGGTTTTTGTTTTTGTTTTTTGTACACTGCAGATGCTCACTAAGTAGTCTTTTTTTTCTTTTTCTTTTTTTCAGCACTCAGAATTAAACCCAGGACCTTATGCATTTAGGCAAGTGCTTTGCTTCTGAGATACAAACTTACTCATAATAAATGAGGGTGTTTTGAATTAACCTGAGATAATTTAATAGAAAATTCGTAAGTTTAAAATTATTATTATTTAAACATTTTAACTACATGTGAGGAGGACAACTTGCAGAATTCACTTTTCTCCTTTTACCAGCTGGGTCTTGGGGACTGAACTCAGGTTGTTGGGCTTTGTGGCAAGCATGTTTACTTACTGGCCCCATGTTTAAACAAACAAACAAACAAACAAACAACTCATCACCCACTATATTTTCATCACTGGCCCTTGATATAACTTACTGTCATCACAATGGTGTCATTATTATCACATCTATTCTTCTGAATTTCCAGAACTTTGCCCAGACCATGGATCACTCCCTTGTCAGTGGCTATATTGGTGTAGTTTATTGGAGCTTCATTTACATACAGCTGTGAACAAAAGAATCAGATACAGTTTTATTAAGGTTGTATTAAAGGAGATGCAGAAAGTGGGACAATAATGGCACCACTATTGTAAGATTAAGTTACACTGAGTAAGTTATGGCAATACCTCAGAATGACAAGAGTCTAGGAGATATTCCAGTGGGGCTGGAAAGTAGCACAGTTGGCAGAGCTCTGGCCTGGAAGAGGGGAGTCTGAGTCATAGTCCTGCATCTGATACCATGAAGCTGTGTGATATTGGGTCAACTGCTTTCCTCAACCTCAACACTCCTTTTTGTGAAAGGAAAATATTGTTGTAATCATTAAGATATTCTCTAGCTCTCAAATTAATTGGTTTATGTTTGCTTAAAAATGACTAGCTTAAGATCCTTAGCTCATGCCCATTGGCAAGCTGGCTTTATGGACATGCTCATCTGAACTGTACAAAGTATGGGTGTCCCCCCTAACAATGACACAGAGAACACAGTGCAACCTTTCATCATAGCTCTATCTGCTGGCTAATTTGCTCTTAGAAAGATTAAATGACAGTAAGACTGGGAGAGGGACGAAACTTATTCTTTGGAGCATATAAACTGTTTATCTTCAGTAAGTACTTAAGATCCACAAAACAACATCAAACAGCATCATCAATACTTCTTCCTGTTGAAATTGCTACTAAATACCATAGTCTCTTATGATTGGCTGGCAGTGAAGTGATTGTCTGGATGTTGGGATAGATGAGGTTATCCTGCACTGCTCTTTCAAGGTCAATGAGCAGTGAGAAGAACATGAAGAAAAATAATTTAGCCTCAAATGGTGATTATAGCACAGCTTTCAAGATTTTCAGGATGTTGAGCTATTTTTGAATACCCAGATAGCAGAACATTTGATGTGTTCCTACGTAATTGGGCATTTAAAGAGTTTGAATCATTTCCATTATGAGATATGGCTAGAGAATTATGGGTTGCACTGAAAATTTTATATAAACACACCTACTCAGAAAGTGCTACTTAGAAAGCACTTTCCCTCTAATTTCATTTCAACAGAGAAAGTAACGGCAAATCTATTGTGCTAATTTTTTCTAAATCAGGAAATTTCTGGGCTAATAGAAAATGAACATCACGACACTGAAAATAGCTCAATTAATAGCACTAGAGTATTCATCTCTACCTGATGAAATAAAGAAGACAGTCTAAAAATAACAACAGAAAGAAAGCTTTCTAAAAACAAGATCATTGCTATTTCTGGCAAATAAATTTATTTAAAAGGAAAAATGAATTTAGCTAAATTCTGAACACTGATATGGAGTCAGAGAAAAATGTTTGGAATTAAATTATCCTCCAAGTAATGAAGAAAGTAAAAGAGCCCTTTAAAAAATATCTAGCTAGATTTTTTTTTTTTTACATAAAAGTTTTTAAAGTTTACATAAAAATTTACTTATTTCAATGCTGGCATCAATGAAGAGATTTTTAAAGGATCAAATAATATTGCTGCTAAGATTGCACAATTATTTTCATTCCAATGCAGTGTGCTTGTACTCTTCAGCTATCCCCCTGCATCTCTTCCTGGCAGCTCTTCCTAAGTAGCTCAATGTCTTAGTTTGTTGTTCTATTGCTATGGAGAGACACCATGACCAACTCTTATAAAATGAAGCATTTGATTGGGGTTTGCTTACAGTTTGGAGAGTTGGCGCATGATCATCATGGAAGGAAGCAGAAAGGCATGGCACTGGAGCAGAAGCTGAGAGCTGTACATCCTGACCCACACGCAGCAGAGAGAGAGAGAGAGAGAGAGAGAGAGAGAAAGAGAGAGAGAGAGAGACTGGGCCTGATGTGAGCTTTTGAAACTTTAAAGCCGACTGTCACACCTATCAAGGCCACACCTCCTAATCCTTCCTAAACAGTTCCACTAACTGGGACCAAACATCCAAACATATGAGTCTGTGATGGCTGTTCTCATTCAAACCAGGACACTCAGATGACTCAAGGATGGCCTCAAACATGTGATCCTTCTTCCTCAGCTTCTGTGCTTCCTAGTTTTTATAGCAAGTTGACATAAGCTAGGGTCATCTGGAAGATAGAATCCTAATCAATCAAAAACCTCTATAGGATTTGCCTGTAGGTAAGTATATATGTTATTTTCTTGGTTGATGATTGATGTGAGAGGGCCCAGTCCACTGTGGGTGATACCATCCCCAGGCAGGTGGTCATCAGGTTTATTAAAACAAACAAACTGAGCAAGCAGAAGCAAGCCAGCAAGCAGCACTCCTCATGGCCTCTGCTTCAGATCCTGCCTCACTGTGCCTCACAGTGACTGACTATTACACCTGAAAGTATAAAGTGAAATAAACCCTTTCTCCAAGTTACTTTTGGTCATGGTGTTTTATCACAGTAACAGAAAACCTCACAAGACTGTCTCCGTAATCCTAGGATACAGGCACATGACATACATGGCTCCCTTTTGACTCTTACATAATTTTTAAATAAGTTTTTCATCGGAGGACTTATTTTAGAATTATATTGTTTCTGGTTGAATTCTCATACAGTTTTAAAATATGGCATTTGAACAGAATTTTATACTACAGCTATAATGACTAGCTTCATGAAATCTTCTTTATGAATGTTAATCATATATCTCCTTAGGCTTTGTGTAAGGTGATCACACAATGCCTGTGTGGTGGTTGATGAATCCCTGTGATTGTGCAATATTAATGTTAATTTTTTTTATTTTGGGGTTGGGGTGGGTGGGGAGGGTTTATGCACATTATCAGACTCCTGACTTCTGGAAGTCAGTGTCACATCCTGCAAGTTATTTTGAGAAACAAGTTATTTTGAGCAAATTATCTCCCTTCCATCTTAGAAACTGAAGACTATCTGTTGGGTTTGTGGTATATTGCGAAAGAGTGCCTGTTATTCCTGGGACTCTAATACCATAGTCAGGAGGGCTACATGGGTTGTCTGAAGGCTGGTTACAGGACACTCAAGTGGGAGATTGACTATGTAGCTTACCCCCTGCTTTCTGGTTCAATAGAAACAACTCTTTCTTATTGATAAGGCTTAGACGTACTAGAGGTACCCTGCCAGCATGGAGGTGATGACAGTTGATAGTAGTGGTGACACTTGCTCTTGAGGGTTGTTGAAAATGTACCTGGTCATTGTAGAGAAAGAAGGCGAGGAGGTAGGAGACCCCCAACATGGTCTCTCGGTGCATGCCATTGTGCAAATCATTCTTCAGGAGCTTCTCCCCTGGGACCACATGGTACCGAAGGATGTCTTCCTCCTGGCCACACATAAGGAAAAGTCAGCCAGTGAACCAGCCAGTTGGCTACATTCTGCTCTACTGGGCCAGAACCATGGGGCTTCAAAGCAAAGTAGTAGCTTGTCCATGTGCAAGACATTGGGGCCCAGAACATTAGATAATGAGATGAGTTATGAATTTCCAGGTGGAGTTTTCAAGAACATCTAGACAGGCATGCTAAAAGTGGTGAGTAGATTTAAAAAATAATTTCTTTGATATTACAAATATTTCAGTTTCAAAAATTCAGCATATAGCAGTTGATGCCATAAAAGTACGTGTTTCTGGATAAAATATAAAATAATATTAGTGGCAAGACTATGAAAATCATTCCAAGAATTTTAGTACTTTAAAATAATATAGCTCCAAGTTAAAAAAAAAAAAGCACCTAAAAACATTCCAAAATAGCTGCAATCATTTATACCAGTGCAAAGACTTAAAAAAAGAAAAGAAAAAAAAAAAAAGAAAAAGAAAAAAAAAGTTGCAGTGGCAAAAGGGGTATTTTTTTTTTTTTTCTGATGTTAAAATAAATGACTCTGTGGAGGAAAATTCTACAAGAAAATGCACAGTGGTTTCTGCCTACATAAGTGGTTTGGACTATAATTATAAATGTTTCTTTGATATGTAAATTACTATTTTCAGTTGATTTTTATTTTATATCCCTAATGAAATGTTAAGCCATTTTTCTACATTTAAGAGAGAGAAAGAGAGAGAGAGAGAGAGAGAGAGAGAGAGAGAGAACACAACCCTGTCATTATGGCACATGCCTTTAATCCCAGCCCTTGGAGAGGCAAAGGCAGGTGGCCCTCTGTGAGTTTGAGGCCAGCCTGGTCTACAAAGCAAGTCCAGGGCAGGTTACAAAGAGAAATCCTGTCTTGAAAAACAAAACAAAAAAAAAACAATGAGAGAGAGAGAGAGAGAGAGAGAGAGAGAGAGAGAGAACACATGCTTTTATGAACACTAGGTAAATGTCTTCAGCTTACGATTTTTTTTTTGTTAAATATTTTAGTTTCTCTCTTTCTTTGTGTTCACAGTAGTGTGACATGGGAAGGTTTGTGACATGCTTGGGTATCTCTATTAAGTATGCAGAGCTGAATGAACAGGTTTTGACAAAAACATGAAATGGCATATGACTGATGAATTGAAAATGTAGATGACGCTTGACAGCTGGCTCACTGATTAAATGTGGGTATTACAGTGAAGGAGGACCCTAGTTCAGTTCCTGGTATGGATATTGGAACTACTGGGGAGTTATAACACTTCTGGATTTTATACCTCTGGCCTTTGTGAGCATCTGTACTCAGGTACACACACACACACACATGCACACACACATATCATTAAAAATAAAAATAATTTGGATATATTCCTAGGAGTGGTATAGCTGGATCTTGAGGAAGCACTAGTCCTAATTGTCTGAGAAAGCACCAGATTGATTTCTAAAGTGGTTGTACAAGTTTACATTCCCACCAGCAATGGAGGAGGGTTCCTCTTTTTCCACATCTTCTCCAGCATGTGTTGTCACTTGAGTTTTTTATTTTAGCCATTCTGATGGGTGTAAGGTGAAATTTCAGGGTTGTTTAATTTGCATCTTCCTCATGACTAAGGATGTTGAACATTTCTCTAAGTGTTTCTCTGCCATTTGATATTCCTCTATTGAGAATTCTCTGCTTAGCTCTGAACCCCATTTTTTAATTGGATTACTTGGTTTGTTGCTGTTTAACTTCTTAAGTTCTTTTTTTTTTAATTTTATTTTTCTTTTTTATGTTACATTTTGTTAACTCTGTGTCCCAGCTGTATCCCGCTCCCTCATTCCCTCCCCAACCCCTCACTCCTTCCCTGGTCTCCTTCCTGCCCCTTTCCAAGTCCACTGATGGGGAGGACCTCCTCCCCTTTCATTTGACCCTGTTTTATCAGGTATCTTCAGGGCTGGCTGCAAAGTCCTCCTTTGTGGCCTAACAGGACTGCTCCTCCCCTGGGGGGGGTGTCAAAGAACCTGCCCTTGAGATCCTGTTAGAAATAGTCCTTGTTTCCCTTACTTTGGAAAACTACTTGGTTACTGAGCTACCACGGGCCACATCCGAGCAGAAGTTCTAGGTTATATCCATAGATGGTCCTTGGTTGAGTGTCAGTCTCAGAAAAGACCCTGTGCCCGGATATATTTGGTCCTTGTAGAGCTCCTATCCTTTCCATATCATACTAACTCCCCTTCTTTCATATGATTCCTTGTACTCTGCCGAGGGTTTGGTTATGAGTCTTAGTGTCTACTTTGAAACACTGCTAGGTAGAGTCTTTCAGATGCCTTTTGTGGTAGACTCCTGTCATATGTTTTTTATATATTCTAGATATTAGACCTCCCTCTGTCAGATATAGGTTTGGTGAAGATCCTTTCCACACCTGTGGGCTCTGGGGGTCCTGCAGAGACTGATACCCCAACCAAGGACCATGCATGAAGAGGACCTAAAACCCCTGCTCAGATGTAGCCCATAGACTCAGTCTCCAAGTGGGTACCCTAGTAAGGGGAACAGGGACTGTCTCTGATGTGAACTCAGTGGCAGGCTCTCTAATCACCTCCTCCGGAGTTTGCAGCCCTGCCAGGTCACAGAGGAAGACAATGCAGCCAGTCTTAATGAGAACCGATAGGCTAGGATCAGATAGAAGGGGAGGAGGATCTCCCCTATCAGTGGACTAGGGGAGGGGCATAGGGAGAGAAGAGGGAGGGAGAGAGGGATTAGAACATGAGGGAGGGGGCCATAGCTGGGATACAAAGTGAATAAATAGTAACAAATAATAAAAAATTTTAAAAACACAGAAACAATAAAAATCTTGTTTGTTTGTGTTTTGAAACAGAGTGTCTCTGAGTAGCCCTGGTTGTCCTGGACTCACTTTGTAGACCAGGCTGGCCTTGAACTCACAGAGATCTGCCTGCCCCTTCCTTCATAAGTGCTGGGATTACAAGTGTGTGCCATCGCATCTGGCTTTAAAAAGAAATCTTAAAGAGAAGATGTTGACTGCAGCTGTTGACACTCACTAGAGTTGTGGCCTTCTTCTCCCTGACATACTTCTTGATGGCCTCATTGTTTGGAGCAAACACTGTGTAAGCACCTGCAGCCTCGATTGCATTTGCCAGGTTGTATTGCTGCAAAGACAGGACAGACAGTGAGGGGACCCTAGTTCCTAGACAGCTTGACAAAATGGTTTTTCAA